>NC_071403.1:17137500-17762500 GCF_017976375.1 Cuculus canorus
GCAACGTGTGCCAGTGCCTCACCACAATGATAGTTGTAAGGTCTTGGAGGGTTTTTTATTTTTATTTGGGTGTGTGGCAGTTGTACATGTCTTGACTAAAAATGGCCTTTTTATTCAGGAAAGGAGAACTTTGTATAGGTCACTATCACATTTTATAAGACCTTTCACGTGTCAGTGAGTACACTGTGTAGCCAAAGAAAATATAGCAGTCAGCCTGTTAAACCCATAACCCACACAGAAAAGTAGCTATGCTAATAGATTTAGCAGCCAATGCACTATATCAAGGAATGTTAATGCTGTGCCTAAAATATTTCGGAAGACTTGGATGCATCTATCCTGTCATGGGGACTGCACAGTGCTCCCATGACTGCTGACTGGGTCTGGATGCTCTAGTTACAGGGTAGTATGTCCATCCTTCTCTGTCTGCGTGATCAGTGTCTCTGTTTTTTCCACATCTAATTCTTCTGAAACCAAGTTTCAACTTTAAAAACACCATCACAAACGTAATCCAGAAACGTGATACTTCTTGCTGTTGCTGGTAAACAAACATTTAACCTTGACTGTTAAGGTAATATTGTTTCATAGGAACATAAAAATGTGGTGAAAGAGGATACATTTAAGAGAGAGAGGGTTTTACTCTAGCTCTTAAGAATGCATCACTATTGAAGTAAATGGTGGCCTTAAAAAAAGGAATCATTATCTCTTTCATTTTAACAAGAAGCTATTATCAAGATAACTTGCGAGGCACAGAAGTAGGATTGTGATGTCTTTCTCTATGCTCCTGGAGAAGGAATAATTGCAAAGAACATGTTTAAACATGGCACTGATGATAACATTTTAATACTGTGGAAGTTATGACTCTTCTGAAACTAAGTTTTATAAAAATGATTCCACTACAGTTACTTTTTGTTTATGAAAAACTTCTAGCTCCAAAACGAATTTTCTGTTGTTGACATTGATCCTTCTAGCGCTACGTCGCTTGCAGCTGAGTCATGTGGTTTAACATTTGGTTTTCTATGTTGTTTGTTTTCTGGAGTTAACGAAAACATTGCATCAATTTAGGCTAAACAATTTTGAGTGCATTAAAAAGTAATTCTCAGTGTTTAGCTGAATACATCAGTCTTTTAGTTAGGAAACTAATTAACATTCACTTATTGAAAGAGTGCATGAGTGCTTCTTATTGACTTGCGGAAACAATCGAGTTGTTTTACTGAATCAGAAATACAACTTTGTGCACACTACACCAGAGGTTTGACGTATGTAAGCTGTAATTAATTGTCTTTATTAATGTAGTTTCTATAAGTTCCTTGAATACTTTGTCCTCTGAAATTTATTATTATTATTTATATTTTTGTCTTATAGTATGAAGTATTTGTTAACATTTCATAAACTTATGGACTGAAATAAAGTAACAGTCGATTGATTTAACCTTGGTATGTCACTGTGGCCAGTAAAGGTGGCAGGGGTTAGGTAATGCGTGTTTAGGTTATGTCAGACTTACGAAATGAAAAGTTGATCTTTGAGCACTTGAGAGCATCGGCTTTTTTAGTCCTCAAGGAATGTAATGGATTTGAATAATGAAGGTTTCCAGTGGTCAAGAGCTCATTCTGTGCAAGAGAGGTAATCTTGATTTCTACCTAATTCTAACCACTGATGATAAATTGAAAGAGAATAATTTTAGTGGAAATACTGTTGAGTGCCTGCCTGCTAATCTGCAGGATGAAACTGATCTTCCTGGCCAAATTTGAGCATAATAAAACATCAGTGACAGCCTGTGCTGTTTGAACATCATGGATTTTTAGGGGAATGCAGCAGCTCTTCTGAATTAACTCATTATCAGGAGTCTTAAGTTTAGCATGGGTGTGGGCTATTTTTCCAGTAATACATTGTTACCCACCAGCTGACCTTTGAGGTGCATTTCTAGATAGAGCAAAGAAGTAGATTTCTTGCTGGTCTGCTTACTTCTGTACTTTGAAAAAAAAGATGTTCAGGTGGTAGAACTACGTAGTGACTACTACGGAAAAAGTCACAATGCAGTGGAAAATGGTAAGTAATGACTGGGGAAGGTTTACTCTGCTTTCAGTTAAAAGCTAAAGATGTAGATATTTTCATATTATAATCAAAAGTGCATTTCTGGAGAGTGGTTACAAATGCCTCTTCTCCCCCTAGTTATTAGAGGTTGAGCACTCTTAGTCACTGTTGTCTTCTTGCTGCCTTGTCAGCTGATATGCAAAGTTACAAATGATTTTGCTGTTTGTGACAATGTTTGCATGTAGAAAGACATAGGTCTTGCAGAACAAAGTGCTGCCAGTGGAGAGTATTTTCCAAGATTTTCTATTTGCTCTCTTTTAGACCATGTCTAATTTGACAGTAAAATCTTTGATATATTCATCTAGGAGAACCTTTATTAGTATTATGGATAACATTTACATAGAAAATTATATATTATAAAATACAGATGGTGGTACTTATTAATGTCTGGTAGTATAAGGGTTGTAAGCTTTGAAAGTTAGTAATACGTTTTAGTTAATTCAGCTTGTGATCCACTATTAACTACTGGTCTCTCTCTGTTGACTCACTGCTTACCTGGTTATTCTCCATCTTGCATCTGTATTTTTGATTTCTCCTAGGTATACAATCACACACTTCCCTTTACTGATATGTGTCTTGTGGATTTTTAGATCATATCTTCAATTTGTGAAAATAATTTTGTATGCTAATCTTGTTACCAAGATTTTCTCTTTCTTAGGTCAGTGCTATCAGGCCTTTTTTTGAAAATACCCTTACTTTCTCATTCTGAAAGCAGACAAGGGGGGTTGGGAGTGTTCATTAGAGTTTGTCGTTGTTTGCCTTGAAGACCTTGGAAGTTGATAATAAAGGAGACAGCTAGCAGAAGTTAATTGATAAGTGGGCATTGGAATGCAGAAAGCTGGAAGACAACTTTTAAGTGAAAGTGTTAACTAGAAGCAGAAGAGGTTTGAACAGATTGCATCCATTTCAGATTTGGATGGCACCCCACTGGAAATGCTCTCAGTGAACTATTGATTCAGCCACTGAGAACAGATTAGCTTTGGCTGTTGTACACATAGCATATAGGTCAAGTGCATCTGTATAGTTTTCTGTTGAGGAGGTTTGGTGGGACATATCAAGCAGTAAAGCAGGAGTGTATCGTAATATGCTGGATCCCTTTTACCACATCTCAAGTGCTCTATCAAGGAAGGTTTCTTAAGAACAAATACAGTTTTTGTTACAGCTTCAAATTCATTTTATATTAAGGCTGTAAAGTTTTTCTGTTCAGCATATTTATCCTGATAAGCCTGGGGTGTCGTTAGCGGTGTACTGTTCAAAAGTCTGCACACACGAGGAACTATGTTTTAGTGCAAGCAGATCTTATTTTTCTCAAGTGTTTAATTTTGGGGATGGTAAAAACCAATTCAGAGGACTCTTCCACCATTGCAAAGGATTAATGAATTAAACCTATTTCTCTAGCCTTTTCTAAACTGTGCAGCTAAGAGCAAACATATGTTAATAAATACACTCATATCTTCTTGTGTGGCTTACTGCATGTACAAGGAAGGTGGCTTGGACTGTTTTAGATACTTATTAAATAGCTGGTTTTTCTTGGTAGTGTAGTTCAGAAGTTGTTTGATTGCTGTCAGTAGTAGAGTTTTGACAAGTACTTTGTTTTATTTTACTCCAGCAACCCAAAGAACTGCTAATTTCTCTCTCATTCTTAGGGACCTTTTGTGTGCAAGTAGATCATGTGAGTCCTAATAGGTCACAGTGAATAAATAGCTCAGCTGAAATCACTGTGCTGAGAGTATAACAAAGGCTTTGTTCTGTTGGGCACAATGGAGCCAACCAGAAACAGTAGGAGAGTGATGCTAAATGCTGTCTCCGTGAATTTTATTAAATACGAATGTGCAGTGGACTGCCAGGGAGACTTGACAGCTGCACTGCATTTATTCGTCCTTGTTATTCCCCCCGAAAAGCATAATGATCACCTTGGTGGCTGATTTTTTGCCATCCATGTGAAGTGTGTTTACAGAGAGAAATAATGTGTTAGTATTCAAAATCCAGTACACCTCTTAGACTGTAAATGCACTATACTACTCTCTTATTCAGTTTCTCCCTTTCCAAGAAGACTTTCAAAGAGGATTCTGTCATCACAAAGTAAATTATTTTGCAGTGTGACAAAATTAACTTTTGGAGTATATTTTCTACTGAAATGCCTTTTTATTTGGTGATGTTACTGAAGCCTGTTTTGGAAAAACAAAGTGTTTTCTTAAATAAAAATATTTTCTACAGTTTTTTGGAATTTTAGCTTTTCTCAAATTACAGTGTTCTGCATATATTCTTTAATTACATAGGCCTTTCACTAGCTAGCGGTTTTTCATCCAGGCCATTTTATTTGTAAAGCAGTAACCGTATTGCATGACTGTAGCTGATGGGTATCAGTTCACCTGCTCTGTCTCCCTTAACCATCGGAAAATGAAACATATTTTAATTGTAATTTATTTATTCTGGAAAATGTTTGGGGACTGCATGGAATCATCCGAAGTATAAATTCAGCCTCTGAGAGCACTTTCCCCTAAGCCTCAGTCTCTGTGGATGACTGGAAACCTTGCTGAAGAAATTACCATGAAGACCGATCAAGGTTTTTGTTGCAGCGTTACCGAAGAGCTCAGAAATTAGAAAAGCTCTTAGGGGTGGAGGAGAGAGGGAGGAGGTGAAACAGAAGAAGGAAAATATATTTTTTTCCGTTCAGGCAAAAAACAGGAGGAGGAAAGAGATTCTTTTGTCAGTGTGTGGACTAGAGGAGAGGAGGAGATCAGGGAAAGCAAGTTCGTGAGAAAATGCTACTCATTCTGAATGTCAGTTCTGTAATAGGGCTCTTCTGGAATGACTGGTTCAGTGAAAAGTCAGCATTGTTTTCTGGTTCTTTACTTTAAGCTATGCAGGATGCATTGTAGGGTCACCTGGACAAGCTTGAGTAGTGGCCTCTGTGAACCTCATGCACCTCGGCAGTCCCCAGTATCAGTACTGGCTAGGGGATAAAGGGATTGCGGGCAGCCCTGCCGAGAAGGACTTGGGGGCACTGGTGGACGCAAAGCTGGACATGAGCTGACAGTGTGTGCTTACATTCCAGAAGGCCAACTGTAATCTGGGATGCATCCAAAGGAGTGTCATCAGCAGGTCGAGAGAGGTGATTCAGCCTCTTTACTCCACTGTCGTGAAGAGAGGCTGAGAGGCTTAGAGGTTCTTCAGTCTGGAAATGAGAAGGCTCCAGGAAGACCCGATTGCAGCCTTTCAGTGCTTAAAGGGAGGTTATAAGAAAGATGGAGACAAGGTTTTTAGCAGGACCTGCTGTGATGGGACAGGGGGTGGTGGTTTTAAAGTAAAAGAGGGCAGATTTAGACTAGATATAAAGAAGAAACTTTTTACAATGAGAGTGGTGAAACATTGGAACAGGTTATCTAGAGAGGTGGTAGGTGCCCCATCCCTGGAAACATTCAAAATCAGATTGGGTGGGGCTCTAAGCAGTCTGAGTTCAAGATGTCCTTTCTCATTGCAGAGGGTTTGGACTGGATGACTTTCCAATCCAAACCATTCTCTCCATATATTTCTGTTGCATGCTATGAATGTTGGAATAACAGTGGGATTTTGTGCAGTCTCTGGAACTCTAGTTAATAATGACAGAATTTATTTTTGAAGAACAGGGCCATTTTATAAATATATCCTCTAGAAGTATGACTGTTTGCCATGTTGTTTACGAAAATAAATTGAAAGCGTAAATCATTTCAGTGTCTTGTATTATGTAATAGGCCTGCAGCTGACATGTGGGAATTAGTATTCTGATCTCTTAAACGTATCAGAATGGAATGTAAAGGTACCTTCTTTCTATTTATAAGATAAGATTTCTGTCAGTACTCGTTACCTTAAGATAAGTCAGGAGATACTTATTGGAAGACAAGATTGTGTGTTAAATCTAATTACTATCCAATGTAATGTAGCTGCAGGTGCCCTTAGTGGACAGAGTCTCTGTTTCTCTGACTTAATGGTCACAATAGAAAGTGATTTTTCATCAGCCTTGTGTTTTTGCATCAGAAGTATCATTTTTGAAAAAATACAGAAATAATAAATTTGAGTTAATGTAGTGTTTGTGACTCTTGGGAGGTAAAGGAGATAATGTAATATGCATGAGCTATGTAGGGTTGAGTTTTCCTTTTCTGACCTCCCAGTTCTTTGTACTCCTGTGTACAGAAACTGCCTGGAGAGGGTGATAGTAGTTCTGCGGCAGTGACATCTTCAACCTTGTATGTAGGGCTTACTTAAACTGGTCAAGTGGCTATCAGTATTTCGGTTCAATGTTTTTCCTTTGTTGTTTTTATTGATGTGTAAAATCCTTTGGCATTTTTATCTTTGGCAGTCCAATTCTGTTCTGGTGTGATTCTGTTCAGATGGGTGGGACTTTGATATTGAATTCTTTGGCAACATGATTAGAGAGTTAAGTGCAATCATACCGTAAAGCCAGAAGTTTATTTTTCATACTTTACTGACATTGTTTCTTAAAAAGTTCCTTAAGGCTTTAGCCTGGCATGAATTGTCTTATTCTGGAGCCTTCTACAGGTGCTTCCTCAGCTGTGTACAGTGTAACAGTTTTTTAGTTTTGGTATTATTATCATCACTTAATCTGAAACCTGATTTTTCAAAAAGTACTGTAGAAAGTATTTATTTGGGAAATAAGATAGTTAAATGTTCTTTTAAATACGCATTTCATAGGCTTTGAAGTTGTGACTTGTGGTGGTTGTTTGTGGTGGTTTGTGGTGGGTTTTTTTTTTAACTTCTAAACTGCGGTGTAAACTTGTAATAAATAGTCACAATGCAAAATACTTTCTCAACAGGGTGAGGAGGAGAATATCATCTCTTCAAAGGCCCCTTCTTCCAGTGTTTAAAAAGAATGCTTATTTTGGGATTGTGTCTAACTTTCACCATAAGAATATGCTCCCTAATCTAACCAATTAATGTACAGCGCTATCATTTTAGTTATAGCCTTTATGAAGGCATAGGGAAAAAGATGTCAGAGCAAAACTGAACTATAGGTTTTAGTGTAATTAAGAAGCTGATAAATAAATAGTTGAAATAGTTGAAAGATTTTAAATATCTTTCAATTGTCAAGGCAGTTTCCAGTTATCTAATAAATGAGTATGATATCAGCTGCATTTCACCTCTACTAAGAACAGTGAAACATTATTCTTTCTACAGGTAAGATAGTCTAACTTGCCAAGATTGTTTTGTACCTGGGCATAGAGCTAAAGTTTTTGTGTATCCTAATTTACAATAATCGGAGTCTTTTTGTGTTTAGCATCTAATTTCAGAATTTTAGAGTAAGGAATTCTGAAAAATAAGATCTGTATTTTTATGTTTTAGGGTACCCTTGAAAGTGGAGCAAGCAAACAATGCTCGTGATGCCTTGGCTAAAACTGTGTATAGTCATCTGTTTGATCACGTAGTGAACAGAGTAAACCAGTGTTTTCCTTTTGAGACTTCTTCTTTCTTCATTGGAGTTCTAGATATAGCTGGCTTTGGTAAGTATACTTAAAAATAACCGTAATTAATTTTCTCATTGGCTGCTATTGCCGCCAAAGGTTCAATGATAAATTCTGTAATGGAAAGTGGGAGAGGGTTTTTTTTTGGTGCTGATGGGTGCAGAGGGTTACAAGGGCTTAAGAAGATATCGCAAGTGGAGAGTTTGCCTAAGATACAGGAATGTGGGAAAGGTCTAGTGGTTCTCCTGGTGACCTAATGACATTAACAAGCATTAGTGTGAAACTGGGCACCTTTGTAATGGTTTCAAATTCCTGTAGGGTCTACATAGACATAGCTTTTGAAGGATTAAACATTTGGAATGGAATCTTACTGTGGCCACCCAGTAAAATTAGGAAAGATATTGAATGTTCATGCTGTTGCCCGTTCAGTCCTGAGAAGATCACTGTATACTCACAGACAGGCAGATGAAGTCTTTGAGTTAAGATAATTTTTCCTGGAGGATGAATAGTTTGCGTATAGAATTGGACTTTGGACTCCTAGTTGCTCCCTGGAAGTGGTGGGAGTTGATGGTTCTCATAAAGCTTTTGTCCTGTTCTACTCTTTGAGATTCAGAACAAGGCATATTTTCTGCTGTGCTTCAGCCCTACTTAAGTGCTCCAAGAGCGGTAAAAAAGGAACCTTTGGGTTTTGGGTCTTTAGAGCTGTGGTGTCCTGTGCCAGCCTGTTGTAACATGGATGCATGGGTTGTATTGGTACAGTTCCACTGTTTAGTAGCATCTTGCTTTAGTTTACTGCCAAATATAACTGTCTGTTATTTATCTTAGAAATATGATGTGCCACGGTATTTTTATACCTATCGTATGTGTAACTTGAAAATCTGTAAAAGCTTTTACTGAACTGAACCGATATGGATCTGAACGCATCTTTAAATATTAGCACTTTGGAACTTTTCTTAGTTACTATGTAATATAAATTCTTGGAACACTAGTTTATCGTAGAAGTTTAACTTCTGTTTTTCAGAATACTTTGAACACAACAGCTTTGAACAATTCTGTATTAACTACTGTAATGAAAAGCTGCAGCAGTTTTTTAATGAAAGGATTCTGAAAGAGGTATGTTATCTTTAATGTTATATTCGAGGATTTATTTTATTAGTAAAGAGATACTTAAAGTAGCAATGCTTTCCATAAGATTGCATGTTATGCTGAGGTTAAAAAAAAAATCCAGTTGACATTTTTTTCCTACTGTGGGACATCTGGTTGTGCTAGAAAAAGAATAGGGGTTTTTGAAAACCAACAGTCTCTTTTCTTCTTCTTGCTGCTCATTAAAATGAGACATCCAGGTACTGGACAGTATCTCATACCTAGTAGGAATATCTAATTGCATGGGCTTGTCCTTAAGGAGGTGAAATTGGAAAATATTAATCTGTGGAAAGAAATTCTAAATTGTGTGTTGATTCCTGCTGCATTTAAAAATGTCTTCATGTATATTTCAAAAACGTATATTTTTGGTACATTAAAAAATACATGGTGAGTGATGTTTGCTCTTTTCAATTATATTTTTTTTTAATAGGAACAAGAGCTTTACCAGCGAGAAGGCCTGGGGGTTAATGAAGTGCGCTATGTAGATAATCAGGACTGTATAGGTATGATGTTCTTGAAATGTCAAGCTATTCATTAGTGTCATTCGGGAAAAAAAGCTTCAAGCAGAAGAGGCAAAATATGCGTAAAATTACTAGTGCTACGGTTTTAATGAGTGTTGCAACCTTGTGAATTCTTCCAGCTTTTTTTATTACATGCCAGTTCTGGTTGGTAATAGAGTCATATTGTGCTACAGTGTGTGATACCTGCAGTTGGGACTTGTGAATTTCTTGCGAATTTTCCTGGAAAACTAATTAGAACACCTAAATAGGATGTGAAATAGGTAGTGAAGAAGGATGTGAGGGTGTCTGGGAAAATATGTTCCATGAATTTGAAAAAAAATCCTGTCCCATTCCCTCCACCTTTTTTGAGGCAATGAGCAAAGAAACAAAATGAGCTATAGGCAGCAGACTGTAGGTGTTACTGCTGCTTTTAGATTTCAACAGACTGATATATACCAGCGACTTATGACGATGATGTTATTTTTCTCTGAGTTCAACTTGTGTTCTCCTAATTATAGTGTATGGTGAACAAAAGTTTGTCTTGCTTTTGCATTTACAGTAATTTGTTTATGGTAATTAGACAGTCCTGGCTGAGCAGAGGATTCAATGGGGCAGAATTCAATACCTGTTGCAAAATATGTGGTTCCTATGAGCCTGTATCTCTGCTGAAGAAGTTTTCACTTTGTCAGATAGGACAGTCGCTAACTTTGACTGACTTGATTCAAGACAACTCTTGTCAAGCAAACCTCTGGCCGTCTGGTGAAAAAGCAACAGGAGTGTATTTGGAGGAGGGAAACGAAGCATGGCAAGGGGAATTAAGTGACTTCTAAGAATACAAGTCTTACCTCTTCTGGTGGTTTAATAATGTGCTTAATAATGTGTATATGAGCATGAGCCTGTTCTCAAGAACGCTGCTATAGTTTTAGAGACTGTCATGTTTCCATAAAAACAATTGCTTCTGCCCCAGTGTATGAATGGTTGGTTGGTTGTTTTTTTATGTTTGTTGTTTTGCTTTTTTTTTTTTTTTTCCTAATGTATCTAACCATCAAAAGGGGTTCTCTGGTGCCTATTGGAAGAAAAGGTCTCTGACTCACAGTGAGAAAAGGGTCCGGTTGTAGAGATTGTTGCCAAGTTGTTGCATTTTACTGCCATAGAAAGGATTTGGAAAGCTTATCTCAGAATATAATGAGCAGTCCCTCAGTCATCACCCCTTTTACTATATCAACCAACATATGACACCCTGCCACAGATTTAACGTATTTCTCCATTGTTAATAAATTTTGTCAGGTTAATAAATTATAGCTTAGTTAAATCACAGCATGTATGCCTTTTTTTCTCTTGCATTGTCAGAAGAAAAGAGTTTTTTACTGCTTCTGAACTGAGTGAGAAAATTTATGTTGTTTTCTGTTGAAATATGATTTTGTTTAAAGTGTTGGGCCAGGCCGGTGACAGCAGTGAACACGCAGAAATATTAACTGTCACGGAAGAGGATTATAGGTTGATGTGGACAATGTTTTGACACAATAGAAGAATCTTAGAAACAATTGTTAGTATGTTAGAATGTTTTGATGGAATCGTGGTCATTTCTGTAGCTAAATTAGCTTATTCAGATTTTATAAGCATAAATTCTTTGCATCAGGGCTGTCTTTGTGCTTTTTATATGGCCACATAATGTTTACAGTCTGTGGTAAGAGTTCATAGGTGTTGCTGTAGTGCAAGCATTAGTCATTTATTTCTTTCCACAGTAAAAAACTGAGGTAGTAAAAATTCCTCTTACAAGAACACTTCCATCGATAATACAGAAAAGTTTTAAGAGCTGCAAATTTCTTGTGTCTAAAAGTTCAAGACTGTGAATTTCTATGTCAGCTTTCAAGGGCTTTTGTATATGTGTGAAAGGTCAAGGCAAGGCATTTGTAAAACATTGTGAAACCACCACTGTGTACTCAAATCTGATCTGTCTTAAAACAAATACATTTCGCTTTTCTCCCTGGATCCTGTTGTGAATGGAAGTGTGTGCCTTTTTATGCTTTTAGTTTTGCCATGTGGTGAAATACAGATGAAAAGCTTCAAAGATACCCCAACAGTATAAGAAATTATCCCATAAAGGCCTATGGTCATACCAGAGAAACATTTAGGCACCTTTCGGGAATTAGTTGACTAAATTCAACTGGGGACCCAGAGTAAAAAAATCAAATAATATGTGCCTTATCTTTCCCCCAACCATGTTTTTTGTGTTAGAGTTAGAATTTGTATGTATAGAATATCAACTTGTATCTATAGGATTAAAACAACAATTCAGATATATAGCATTGATTTGCAATGACTTTTGTATTAAAAGCTTTCCCTAGATATATTTGTACAGAATCAGATCAGTAGCATTTTCAACTTGTAATGTTCAGTTCTGATATGAGTTTATATTTTCAATTTTTGTAAATGTATTTTGTTTTATTAACAGATTTGATTGAAGCAAAATTAGTAGGTGTACTGGATATTTTGGATGAAGAAAATCGTCTTCCCCAACCAAGTGATCAACATTTTACTTCAGTTGTGCACCAAAAACACAAGGACCATTTCAGGCTCTCTGTAGGTTGATTTTTGCCATCTCTCTTGTTTTACTAAAATGGCTCTTGGAACAGTTGATAGTAACACTTAGTTTTAATGAAAACCTTTTCTATGAAATCTTTTACCACACCAGTCTGCACAATCCATATTCTTTTGTTAAGGACATGCTTGGTTATTATGTTCATTGAAGAGTTCACTGAAGGCTTAAGTCTGCTAGCAATTTTAATATCCTGCTGAAACTAAAGGCATATTCTTCACTTACATTTGAAATTCGTTAACATGTAATGCATGAAAGGGAAATAAAAATACATTTTCATTTATGTTATTTCATATCTAATGAGCTATTTTGTCGTTCCTTTCCAAAATTGCTTACTTTGGAGAATATTTGGCTCACATAGAGTGTCTAGCTAGCACTTCAGAGGTTAAAATAAGAAGCACACAAAGAAGACCCTTTATGTTGTTAGTTCTTTAATGTACAGTGCTCTGTGGAAGATTAATACAAATTTTTGCAATTTAGGTACATGACTTCTGTTGAAATGCTGGAAAAAAAGGCCAGCTCCCTACTGAAAAAACGCAAGCAAAGGGGGCCAAATAAAATGTCGTCCAGTTACCTTTCATTAAGTTTCCAGTTAATCTTGCCTAATTGGATTATTGTGCGGTGAAACATTTTTGTCAACATATGTGTGATCAATTAGGTGTTTGCCTTTTAAAATATACCATCTAAAAACATATTTTAAGTTTCTGTCTAGCCCTGTTGATGTAACAAAGCTGTTGGTCAGCTGTGGAGTGAATGGTATAGAAATTGTTGATTAAAGGCAAAAAAGAAAATCAGCTAGCTGGTGGTAGTGATCCTGATGACTTCTGTTTTGAATGTGAGGTATCCAACAGCATGAATGAAAGTGAAAACAGGGTTTTGGATTATCTTGGATTGAAGGGGAATGATAGTGGTCATCACAGCTGTACTGCAGGAAATGTTAACTCTAGAGCTCCTGGCAGACTCATGGTGATGGTTTAAGCATAAACTTTGTCTCGCTCTACAGTGTAATTCTCCTTTATAATTCAGCTTTTTAATTCCAGATTCCTAGGAAGTCTAAATTGGCTGTTCACAGAAATATCAGAGATGATGAAGGCTTTATTATCCGACATTTTGCAGGAGCAGTATGCTATGAAACGGTAATTTTACTTATGGAAAACTATTTTTGCTGTGCTTTTTTGTACTTTTATATTTTTCAATATATATAGGTTAAATAACAAAAGTTCTTTTCGTCAGAAGAGAAATTCAGAAGTTGATATGTCTTAGCTTTGAAACTAACTTTGTATGTGACAGAATTGACAGTTTTTATTAATTTCTCAGATTACAGACTGTATTAGTGACATATATTTTGTGTAGGAGTTTGTTATCGCTAAATAATAGTGTCAGTATTAAATATATTATTTCCAATATACTGCAAATCTTCCATCAACAGACTTTTGCATCTTGGGCAGAGGAATACACTGTGTGATATCAAAGTAATGCTAGACTTGAGTAGCTTTTAGGAAGTGTGCTTATCCTTGTATATGACCACTGTTTATGTTATATTAAAAATCAAATTTTATACGTTTTGTTTTCCATTCCTACTGGCAATAGAATAATTCATGTAAGAAAATTAAATATGTGAAACATGCTACCGTCAAAATACATTCCAGATTCTTTTTTTTTTGACTATTCATCATACAGAAATATTGAAACACTCGGAGCCAATATCTAAAACCTAATTTTGAAAAAAAATAAGAGTTTATGTTAAACAGAAGATTCAGAATACTTTGCTGTTCTGGTCTGTAACTCCAGGGAGTAAGAGGGAAGCTAATTGTGAAGTTTTTTTGTTTGTCATTTGAAAGTGTGTGCTTTAAGATGTTGTTCTTATATACTATAAAATACTCCAAGAATTATAATGTTGTGCTGTTTTTAAGTAGGCACATTCTGTAGGTCGATCTACAAATAAAAAAATGGAAGTCTGTGTTACCTACCTGATTTTTTCTGAGGTCTCAGTGAGCTAGTATCAAAGTAATAAATACAATTAGAACACATTTGTTACAAGTGCTTTGTGTTTAATTATGTACCTCATCATAATATGTTAATAATACCTTAGAGTGTCTTCAGGAAAAGAGAGGCCACATGTGAGCACATAAGCTGAGCTGTCAGAGCTGATCATATAGGGGGTAGCTTTGATCCAGAAGCTATACTAATATGCTTGATTTAATTTATCTCCTCCCTCAGAGCGACTTACTTAGCTCGGCCCTTAAAAGTTTTGGGCTATAGCTGCCTTGTACCTTGCCTGTTATTTCTTTCTCACTGCACTTGTGGCAGTTCTCACAGTCTGATTTGTGGTGAGGATCCTTGCCTGGCTGCATTCACGTGCCTGTCTAGTGTTTTCATACTCCAAGGAAATTCTGAAGGCCTGTGTTTGCTGTTTGATTCTCATCACCATGAAGTATTTGGCAAATTCATATTTTCTTCAAATTAGTGTTGGCTTCTTCTGTTCATAGATATCTAAGTCACTATTAAAGTTGCACTGAAAGCTATTGAGAATTATCTTAGTATGAAACTGGATGTTAGTGTCTTGATCTCTGAATTTCAGTGTAATGTATTGTTCTTAACTTGTAAAAATTAGTGAGCTAATTTAAGCAAACCAGAGAGGTACGGTTTGTAGGTTGGGACAATATCTATTATTAAATTAAGTGTTCTTAATTAGTCATAGTACAACTAAAATGACCGTTTTTATTTCATTTTCCAAACCCTGTAGACGCACCAATTAAAGTGTGTATGTTCATTCCCATTTTACAAGAGAACTTAAGTGATATTACAAGTAGTTAAGAATTAAGCTTCTCAGAACTCCCAAGTGATGATGTGCGCTGAGTGGTGGAGATGGAAACAAGGAAGAGGATAATTGACAAAAAAACCTGATCTCATAAAAGGCACTAAATTTTACTTTGAGTTTTATGATTCCAAGAGCGTCCTTCAAATTTAAGAATGTCATCTTTCTATGTTATTAGTGTTTTGTGTGTCCACTTGAAAAGTTGAAATAATGTATGAATATTTACGTCACGTTCTTGCTGAATTTTGAATTAAGTATATACCTTTGTTTTCTTTAATTTTCTTTAAGACTTAAGTAACTGGAGCAGTGAAACAAACATGCTAGTATTTCTTGGATTTCTTTACAGATGCAGTTTGTGGAAAAAAACAATGATGCTTTGCACATGTCCCTTGAATCTCTTATATGTGAATCCAAGGACAAGTTTGTTCGACAGCTGTTTGAATCTAACACTAACAACAACAAGGATCCCAAACAAAAAGCAGGGAAACTTAGTTTCATCAGTGTGGGAAACAAATTCAAGGTAACATAATATAGCAAAGAATTGTATCTTCTGATAATATATGCTACTTTAAGTTACCTGAAATAAGCAGAACCTAAGTTTGGGAGAACTGATGGTAGCTTGAGATTCAGACAAAAAAAATTGATGAATAGAACTTCTTTGCAATTAAATTATAAGAAACCAATATACACAAATTAAGTGCTATGCATTTCTGTTAAAAAGAAGTTTCATAACAGTCCTTACAGAGACTATACAGTAATATTTAAGTCAGTTTTGCAAAGCCACATGGTAGTCTTTATTAAGAAGATTTAAAATCTTGAGATCTAAATTGGCTTCTGTGGACTTCTAAGGGGTTTGAAATGTAACAAAAAATGTTCTTCCATCCTATCGTAATTGTGCATTCTAGAATATGTATCTATTGGCCACATTTTGCCGTTCTTAGAATTTAATACCAAACCTAACTACTGTTTTTCCTTTTCTAAAATACATAGTCATGGCTTTCACAGAAAGATGTTCATTATGCTCAATGTTTCCTTTCTCAATACCTGAATCTGATGCTTCTCGTTGTTTTCTCCTTTCTTCTGCTGGTGGTAAAGCTGACCTTCAAACCTTGTCTTCTCCAAATATTTTCTGCATCCTTTTCTCATTCAGCAGTTTTATTTTAGCTGGACTATTCCAGCTCAGGATGGCTAGAAAGAGAACTATAGGGGGATTATGAGATGAAAAGCAGGCACAACCATGGGCTGCAGGTAAAGTTTTCAATCTCATGGATTTACTGTTGGTAGAGCTGCTGCAATTTCAGCGAGAGCTCTTCTCCACGCATCTGGGCCAGATCCAATGAAGGATTTATATGCCTTCAAGTGCTGCAACGTTTTAGGTATTCTACTTTCCCTAGGGCACCTAAAACCTCACATTGTGTTCCTGGCTAGACTTCTTATGCGGTCCCTGGGCAAAGTGGGTGACTTGGACATTCCAAGACTTTCTTGTACTACTGGTACTGCCAGTAGCAGAAGAGCGTTTCTGCATTTCTGCTCCATGTCAAAGTTAAGTGCTGAATCAGGCCTGTGAGATAAATTCCTTCTTGCTTAATTGTGTCTTGTGGCTAGTGTTTAGAACTGTTCTCTAAACATGCAGAGGCTGAAGAACAGGAGGGATGTGGTAGCAACACTTGCTTTTTGTATAGCAGTAGTATTCTGCTTCAGGTCTATACTGTATTCAGTGTTTTACGTCTGCTGTGTTTACTGTAGCATCAAGTTATTGATCAGTCTGACAAAGGAGATTCTCCTTATGCCCTTGTGGACGTGGGTTGGTACGTAGCCAGGAATAAAATTTTGATAGGGCCAGGAAGACTAGGAGATAAGCCTGACTTGCAAGGTAGGAATATTTAACTGGGAATTGGGCAGTCTGCTCCCTTGAGTTTTGCTCTAATTATTATTTCCTCCTCCTTCTTACAATATAGTGGTTGTAGATGAAACTGTAGGAATTGGTTTAATATAAAATACGTGATCAGACAGCAGACTGAAAAATGGAATTGCATACAGAAAGCTATCTCCTGAGCAAACCCTGCAAACGTGAGCCTGTTGTAGGTGAAGCTGGGATCCATTGTTTTTTATAACTGCATTTTCAAAATGAAACCAACTATGGGATCTTTGAGACAGTTTCCACTTTCTTCCTTTTGAGTTTTCAGTTTCTTTTGGATTTAGTGACCCACATCCAGTAGATGTGGACATGTGAATTGTCTCCATTGTCCAAGGAGGGCTGAAGTAAAAAGGGAGGCATATTTTAAGTTAAGCAGAAATTGAGAGGGGAGTTTTTCGGATTGCCTTTTGGACTTTGATGTTCACCTCTGCACCTCAAACATGACTAAAGTCCTCTTTGGATCTGGCCCATCGATCTATAATTCTTTCGGTGTTTCAAGTTTCATGGCATTTTGAATGTATGTGTTAATTCCAGTAATTCATTTAGTGTTACCTTCCCAGACACAGTGTGCTGCTGATGAACACTAATAGCCTTGAAAATGTCATTTCAGATGACATCAAAATAAGTTCTGTTATCTTAGTAGAAATTTCATCTCTTTAAGAATAAGAATTCTTACTCTGTCAGTATGTAAGTCAGTCTCAAATTCTCCTAATTACTTAAATTATTATATGATGTTGCAGGGACTTCTCTTTATGAAATCCTTCACACATCCCTTCCTTATAACTAATTAAAATTAATTAGCATAAATGAGTTGAGGAATTAATGATTACTTAGTTCATAAGATCTACTCAAGAATCTTTGGGATGATTTTACTTTACTGTGGTAATGATGGATTAAATTGTGATAATTCAAAGACCAGTAGTTCTAGCAGTATGTTTTATTCATATGATCATTTCATTAGTGAAATTTACCTGAGAGTGGCTCTTGCTTATTTCGTGTCAAATCACAGAGTATAAGGAAGGGGTACTTCTCCTCTAGCAGAAATGTCTTTTATTGATGGAAACTAGACTGTTCCTTCCAAAATTAAGCACTTCTAACTTAAGAAGGCATAAAGTTTATATTCAAGTAGAGATATGAAGAGTATGTGTGAGAACTGAGCGGGAGGTTATTAGTGTTTGTCATGCCTCTTGTGGCACTCCTTCTCTCTTGCTAACCATATCCATGATAAGTTAAAGAACATAGGGACAAATTTCATCCTCTGGAAGAAAACTGGCAGCTGTAGGTGATGCATATTGCCCATACAAATCTGGTTTCTTGGACTCAAGGTAATTGAAAGATCTGCTAAAAAAATAGTGAAAAGTCAGATCTTTTCAATTTTGTTTCTACTATAGAAAATGATGAATATGTCAGGACATACAGAATTTTGTCTTACGTCAGTCTGTATACTTAAGGCTTGCTAGTGAACTGTAACAACTGGGATAGCAGTATCTTTGTGATAAAACAGACACATCTGCAAAGTAAAAGTATAGCTGTTTTCCTGATGTGATCCTGGAATTAAGTTCCTACCAATTACATTCAGTAACAACAGTAACTTGTTTTCTCTGATTGCTTTGAGTTTCTGGTGAGCCTGTAAACTTGCCCTGAAATAAACATAGGACTGTGGTCTCTTCTCATCACAATATATTTAAATCAACGCTCAGTAAATGTGATTTTTAAATTACAGTCTGTTGTCATCAACAGAGAAGTAAAAATCTGGAAGTCTGGAATTAAAATCGATTATGCAGGTTCATTCACCTAAACATTGACTTAGCTTCAAAAAACCCCAAGAAAACCGCAAGCATATCTGTTTTCTGTGGTAATTATTTAACATACAAATATGTGCTTTTCATAGTTTAAATTTGTGCTTTCACAGATTTTCAGTGTATTTTTTTTTATTATTGCTGATTGGCATTATTTTCCTTATAATTTTACCACATAGCCAGTATTTGCTTCATTTTCTCAAATATACTTGCACTTCTTTTTTTTTTTGATAAGTACATTGTGGCAATTAGACCATACAGTATTGTTGCACAATTAAACACAAACAATTTCCTCAGGACCATTCATGCACACTTGCATGATTTTGTCTGTTAAAATATGTGAACGTTTGATTTATCAGTTCTGTGTGATTTACTAACAATGAACATGCATGCAGTAATGCTATGCCACTATTCTGTGTGTATATTTCTGTAGTTGTCATGATAAGACTCTTGAAATATCTTTTTCCTTTTACAGACTCAGTTAAATTTGCTTCTTGAGAAGCTCCACAGTACTGTAAGTATATATTCAGATGCAGGTTCATTATTTTCAGAAATAAGTTATAGTTGATAATCTCAACAACATGGCTTACAATAAATGTGATAAGTAATTGCTTTAGAGTTCTGAACTTCTGAAATGTCTTGCTGTGCAGGTGATTATTGAGTTACTTCTTAAAGGTGGTGGGGTTTTTGTGAAAACTGTTGTAGGATGGAGTAAAGAGTATGAAATCTGTCTGGGCTGCACTTTCCTTTTTTGTCACTTTTACTTCCATTCACTTGTTACCACTGATGACCAATTTTCAGATTTAGAGATGCTACTTAGAAGTAAGGCAGATGATAATTTATTTTTAATTACTGTTTTCAGATTCTGTAAAGCCATTCAAAATAAAATGTTTCATTTCACTTTTGTGATAGGCTGTAAATGCACAGACGGTCATAGAACCTGAATCCCCTAATGAATATTTGCTATTTTAGCTGACATAATTTGACAGTTTGTGGAATTTTCCCATGTAGTTCAATATAACCATTTTTTTCAGAACTCGTAGGAACATGTTCGTGTTTCTCTTGCATGTTCTGACTAATTCTAGATAAGAGGTTATGCTCTATCAAAAAAAGAAGAAGGAGGAAAAGGATGGTAAGCAAATAGGACAGATGCTGGAGTGTAGCTGACATCAAGATTTTCTTGTACTCATGAGGCTGGTCTGAAAGAAAGATGATCTCTTTCACACAGAAGCCTGTTGAACTGAGACCCAGTCCAGGGAAAAAGTATGTGCCCAAGTTTGCTGCACTCCTGAATTTAGCTAACCTGTGTCTGAGGGTGTGCTGTTAAAACAGAGCTCCCTTGGCAGGTGCTCTCTCACTCTCAGCTGAGAGGTGGAAAAAGAGAGAAGACACTGCAAACCAGGAGTAATACAATGTTTTCTTGGTCCCAGTTTTGTTTTGATACGAAAGGTAGGTTATCATGAGCAGCCACCTGTTATAGGCAAATCTGAATAATTGGATGGTGTTTTGCAAAAACGTCATACTTAAAGAATGTGAAATGATCAGAGAAAGCTATGGTCAAAATGGTAAATCCATCTGATGTGATTCCAATGTCAGGAAGCTGATAGCATGTTCACTGATGATGTGACTGTAGAAGACAGTGACAGCAGTAGAATCTAGACTGCTGAAGCATGATTAGATTGTATTAGTAGTAAGAACAGTTGAGTGAAAACTCAGAACTTGAAGATCTAATTGATAGCTTGAGCACTGAGATCAGTTACTTCAAGACCAAGGTTGGAGTTCAAAACTGATACATGAGGCAAAATAATGTCAGCATTTCTCTTTTAGAATACTATTATTATGTATCTTTTTTTTCCCCACCCATAATTCTTAAATGATTTATTTTGAGAGGTGTAATAATGTGTAGATCTGGCTAACTTCTTGTTTTGGTAATAGGGATCTAGCTTTATTCGCTGTATCAAACCTAATTTAAAGATGACAAATCACCATTTTGAAGGAGGACAGATCCTCTCTCAGCTTCAGTGTTCAGGTAATGTACGCCCCTGATATTTTCCCTCTGTTTATTACTTTGGGCATTATAGATTGACCTAAGTTTGAAATATGTGATGTGGAAGCAGTATTTCATTGCTTGAATTGTTGCTTTCTAGAAGGCAGCTTATTTATACCTTAGAAAGAGTTATTTAGATTCTTAGTAACTTAGCTCTGATTTTAGTCAATAGAAACCTGGAAATAATTCATCTAAACAGCCATAATATCTCTTCTTTGCAAGAAGAGTTGACATAATTTCCATCAACTGTTTTTCAGCTGATTATAATAAGAGTTCAGACAGCAGGTACATGTGTAAGAAGCCGTTTAGCCATGTATTGGTACATAAATTTAAATTTCCTGACCTCGAGCTTAGTCCCATCTCTTTGTTGCCCACAATGTTAACAGGGCAGCAGTTCAGTCCAAAACTGTGGAATTCCTTTAAATTACTGTAGCAGTTGAAGTGTTGGAAAATCCTGTGTGCATTTAGAGGCAGTCAGGATTATCTGAGATATCTAATAATTGAACACACCTCTTTTCTTTGGTTTTTATCAATGCTATGATAGACTTGAATCATATTGTTTTACTTCTTCAAAATTTCTTTGTACCACATAAATTTGATTTGAAGCTGAACTTCCAGTAAGGGCACTTCAGCATAGTCTTTCTGTTGCTTTATACAATAAAAGATTGCAGTGCTGCATTTTCATTATGCTTGAAGTGCTAGGTGCTTATCAGTATTATAGCTTTATTTTAAAGAGTGAATATTAACAGGTTTGCTCATGTCCCACTGAACAGCAGAAGGAACTACTTAGTTGGGAATTAGCACTGTTAATGTCATTCTTTGCAGGGTGTTCTTTCATGAAAATACTTCAATATTTTTTCCCCTTTTCTGTCATTGTTTGTACTTTCAGTATCTTGCACTTAATTTTTTCTCTCTCTGAAGTCGAGAATCTTCCAGGCTCTGCAGCTGATATTTTGACATGCCCATGTTTAACGTGTTATCATCACAAGAGCTTAATAACTTTTCAGCAATTAGAATTCCATTAACATCATTAATTGTAGGTTTTTTCAGGTTAGCAGCATTTGGCATGTCAGAGAGGGAAAAATAAATTAACTCCCCCTTCCCCAACAATTGCAATGTTTTACAGTAGTCTTACAAGTGTGCTTTTCTCTGTGTGCTTAGTTGAGCAACAATAAATGAAACTTAGTCTAGTAAATAAATTTAAAACATGTAATTTTAAAAGAGAAACATCTAATACTATAAAATCTTCTTTTTAAAAACTGCAAACAAAGCAAATTTCCCCAGAAAGCACATATTTTAAAGATTAAGACAGCAACAGCAAGTTAAGGGCTAACTTAAAAACTTCTATGCCAAATCTGTTGACAGGGTTATGTAAAGGAGCAGTCAAAAAGTAGCCTGGCCTGTGCTGCTTGAAGCAATTTGAACCTTTTACTGACTTTGTCTGTGCTTTACTGATGTTCTAGTTGTAGCCAAAATGTAGTAATGGTATTTGGGACATGAAAATTACCATTTAGGAGCTGATACCTAGTACTGCACTTACACTAAATGCTCTAGCACCGCATGTGTATTTGACATTGCATCTGCACCACATCACACAAATATCATTGGCATGATGAAAACAAAAGAATGGTTGGGCATAATGTTTTTTCTTTAAAAATGAAAATGTGAAGTCTGCTAAAAAGAAAAAAAAATTAGCAGAAATATTAGAAAAATAATCCTCTGCATGAACTTCTTAAACGGAGAAAATTGTATGGGGTCTTCTCATCTGTTCAGTATCAACTTTTTGTGAGTGATCACATGGTCAAGAAATGTTAGAGGCTGGATCAAGTCCCATCAGGACTTCGTGGCTTAGTCTCTGAACAATGTCTTTGAGGTTTATGTCATAAACTATTGGTTATCATAAAAATCACTGCTTCATTTGCATTTTACCAACAGCAGCTTTTATGCATGTGTTTCTATAAATCTAGGAATGGTGTCTGTTCTGGATTTGATGCAAGGTGGTTTCCCTTCACGAGCTTCATTTCATGAATTGTATAATATGTACAAGAAATACTTGCCTGAAAAATTGGCTCGACTGGATCCTAGGCTCTTTTGCAAGGTAAGAGAGAAATTATTTCTTCTTCTATATCATCCACTACAGAAAATGTATTGGGGGACATGTTTGTGTTTGTGGTTTTTGACCTTTTTTGTTTTCTTTTTGAAGGAGGAGGCAGAATATAATCCTGTTTTCTCTGTTTCAGGCACTATTTAAAGCCTTGGGACTGAATGAAAATGATTACAAATTTGGGCTAACCAAGGTGTTTTTTAGACCTGGGAAGGTAATGTTTCTTTTTGAGTTCATGAATGCGAATCTTAGAATAGTTTCAGGAAGGGACCTCTGAAGACTGTTGAACACGTAGTTAAAAGTGTGGATGGCTTAGATAAGGTTGCCCAGTTTGTTTGTAAATAATGTTCATTTGCTATGAAAAAATAGGTATTAATACTGATATAATTGGTTTCATAGTCTTGTTGCTAATGCTGCTGTATTCATAATGCAGTGATTGTGATCCCAGACATTGTACCAGTCACTTAAGACTTACGTTGACTATTAAAAAGAGCAAATCAAAGCGAAGAAAAAAAGATTTTCTAGTAAAATCTATTCGGGACTGAAATCACCTTTTTGTGATTCTGACCATTGCTGCTGCTTAGCAGAGAAAGAATGGGAAGTAGGGAGCTGTTTTGGCTAGAAATGGACATTATTGTAGTCCCAGAAGAATGTTCTTACTGTCATAATTACTGAAAAGTAGAAGTGCAGGATTTTGAGAAAAGATTGCTGTTCGCTGGACTCTTTTATACAAAGGCTAAAAACTGAGAAGTGCTTTCAGGGCTTTATTTTTTTCTAGATACAGAATTAGTGGAGTCTTGAAGTTGTGGAAGGCCAGAGTAGGTGTTCAGAGTGTAGAAAAACGATTAATTAAAAATAAAATTGGCAAGTAATATTTTTAGTAATTAATAAATGATTGGATTATTCAAAATGCTAAGTGTTGCTCATAAATTTAACAAAACAAAAAGAGTAGTAATTTCTGTTATCATTAAAGAATAAAATTATGCCAGACATAGCTGTTCATAGCTGACGTTTTAGCTTTTTAACTCTTAACAGTCTCTGTTAACTCTTTTTTTTTTTTTTGCTGTCTAGTTTGCAGAGTTTGATCAGATTATGAAGTCCGATCCAGATCACTTAGCAGAGCTAATTAAACGAGTGAATCGCTGGCTTATCTGCAGTCGTTGGAAAAAAGTTCAATGGTGTTCCCTCTCAGTGATTAAATGTACGTATTACATGTTCTAGTAAATCAAAATGTTTGTTAAAAATATAGCAAAGCAATTATTATCACCTTGAAATGTGGCCAAGGACGTGTATAGCAGGTGGTTACCTACTTAGTTCTGAGCAATTGCTTTCAAGGTTAGTGGGGATTTTTTGTGTGTTTTATTTTAGATACATATGGGGGAGCTTAGAGCAGAGGGTTTTCAAAGCGAGACATAAAGCCCACCACCAGTCTTCTGCATCCAGTCTGCTTGGGGTTTTACTCAAGCCTGGGTAAACACTTGCAGAGAAATAACTCACTGTCACAAGCCTTGTAGGGGAGAGACTTCTGCATCAGCAGGAAGAAACAGTAGTTCAGTGCTCAGCTGACTACATGGAGTCATTTAGTTCTGAGAAGTGCCTTCACAGAGGTTGTCATCCTCAGAAAGAAACTGCATGTTTGAAAGCAGTGATGTGAATTATGGGGCAAATATTTCCGCTCCAGCAATGGCTGCTGATCAGCAAATAATTGCCTATCACTATTGATAGGCAATTTCTCAGGGCTTGACCTGCCCAGTTTACTGTGCAGAGTAGGAATGAGGCAGTGTGGAACAGAGCCTGGTGTTTGTGAGGTGCTTCAGTAAAGGGATCTGGGGGCGGGGGAAATACAGGAAAGGTCTAATACAGGATATCAAGGTTCTGTAATAGCATTGGGGGGTGGAAAGTATACATTAAGATGGTGAAGAAAAGCATGAAGGCCTCGTGCCTTACGGCTATGCATTTCGGCCAGCACAGTCGTAACATCTACATCTGTCAATGACTGGATACTGTTTGTTGCTGTTTATACTGAGGCAAATAGAATTTGTGAATTCTTATCATATAGGTTTCAGACATCAGAAGTTTTAACACTAAAATCACATTTTGGACCTAGAAATTTATGCCATTTAGTCTATTTTGCAGAAAGATAGGACAGAAAGTCTGTCACTGTGTCCAAAATGTAGAAACCCAGGGAAGTAATATGTTGGTTTGGTATACTTTAATTTTTTTCTGTGTTTTATGGGAAATTAGAAGCTAACTTTATTCCTAGAATAAAACTGAAATAGATACACAAGATGCAGAGTGCATATTTGTGATCACCTAAGTCCAGTAGTTATATATCACTGTGTTCACAAACCATGTGCTCAGCTGATGGCTAGAGACAGTATGGATTCTTAGGCATCTGTGCTTCCTCCAGCGGATTGACAAAAACTGCATTTATTGTTGCACTTCTATGCTACTCAGCACTCATGCTTGTCCCCGTGTCTTGACATTATTCTCTGTTTAACTTGCTGCCTGGTCTTGAGTCTTTAGTTGAAGACTATTAGAACAACCACAACTGGAGGTTGTTACTGATGCCTGTGAATCTGGAGTGGGGGTAATGCACATATCTGAGTGTGCACATGCTTAATTGTTCCTGTTAGGTTTGGGTGGGAGCCTTTATGCCTGGCTCCGGACTGTGAGTTCTGTTATCTGCAGTGTCTTAAATGTTATGCTTCCAGTACAGACCTAGTTCTCAAGCCCCTGTAGTCTACATACAGTTTTTAGCCATCAAGTGTGTCGATAATAAGAGAGTTGAGTTAAATTGTATGAACTGTTGAGACTCAGTATCTTCTGTGTGTTTACAGTGAAAAATAAGATAAAATATCGAGCCAGTGCCTGCATTAAAATACAAAAGACTATCCGTATGTGGCTTTGCAAGAGAAAGCACAAACCACGGTAAGAGGATATTCCTTGGTTGAAGAAAATGGGTTTTTAATAATATTTCCTTGTGAATGTAAAGAGCAGATTTACTATGCTTAACTAAATATATCTGAAGTAATAGAATGGTGCTAAGTATGACTGAAAGAGACTTTGGAAGGTGCCGTATTCTTCCTTTCTTTCACAAGGATGAACAGGGTAAATCTGAATCTTTCCTAACAGATGTTTGTTTAGCTCTTTGTTCATAAAATCTTGCAGTGATAGCCTAGTTATTGGAAATCCTTAGTTAAGTCTCTCTAAATGAAATTTAAGCTCATTAACGTTTGTCCTTTACCCATGCCCAGCTTCCTGTATAGGCCGCCTTTCTTTTTTATCTTAAAAATAATTGTGTGCTCTGTCTTTCTTGTCTCCTCATGAGATTAAGTACGTAGCTTTAATCTGGCTGGCTGTAATACTGATGGAAAAACCATTTTGGTTATTAAGCTCTGCTGACACCGTTTTGTTCTTTAATAGAGATCCAACTCTTTGTTCTGTAATACTGAGGTTCTTGTAAATTGTTTTCTTTTACATCCTTTGATAGTTATGTTTCATTTTCTACCTTGACATTTCTGACCATGTACCTATATTTTTAACCTGTTCTGTATTCATCTTTAATGATTTTATTTAGTCTCTATTTTTTTATGTTGTTTTCCTGAATCCCAGTTCAGCGATTTCTTTCTAGGAAGACTGTCTGCAGAGTTGTAACTTGTATGTGTGGCCTTATGTATGAGGTCTTCAAAAAACTTAAAGTTCCCATGGACTCTTCCTTTCCCCTGACTTTTTTTCCCCTGTGGGATCTAATGACTGGATTCCTGCTGTGTAAATAAGTTTTATCTGATTCAGTCTCATTATTGCTGTTTGGGTAAGTGGCACAGCTCAACCTTTGTCCACGCCAGTCAAAATAGTAGTAGATGTAGTAGATGCTCATGATTTGTTATGGTTAAAAAAAACCCAAACCAACCTCCACGCTAATTCTTAAAATAAAAATGCAGTTTTCCATTTTGAGTCACCATCTGCTAATCCGTTTTAATTATTGTTTGCAAAAGGCTCCATTGCTTAGTTACTTCATGAGATAATGTTTGAATTTCAAAAAAAGAGGGTGAGTTTTATCAGAAGGTGTAACTTGCCTCCCTCGTCTACCTCTTTAATATGGATGATTAGTGGTAGTTTTAAAAATATCACCTTGAAAAAACATTTCAAGGTACAAATAGACTGTCTTACCTTCGCAGCATTGATGGCCTGATTAAAGTGCGCACGCTGAAGAAGAGGCTTGATAAATTTAATGAAGTAGTAAGTGCTCTGAAGGAGGGGAAGATGGAGACAAGCAAGCAGGTCAAGGAGCTGGAGTATTCTATTGATGCTTTAATGACCAAAATTAAGGTATGGTAACAATCAGAAATAGTTTCTTATTGCAGGAATCTTTTAAAAAATTAATCTAAATAGAAGGCAAATGTATTTTTCTTAATATAAAAGACATTTTAATATAGAGGTCTTAATTTTCAGAAGCACTGGGTAAAATCTGTTTAAAATTATTTGTGAATGTAACTGAAGTGAATCTTGAGACTGAGTGCATATGTCTAGACTTTTGTATTATTGTGTTTCAAAGTTGGCACTGGAGAATATAAAACAAAAATACACGTTGTTGTGAGACAAGTGTTGTTAATAATTTGCTTGTTGCTTTTATTGTTGGAATAATGCTTATTAACAATATTTTAAATGAATCAAGGCTGAATCGTGCAAACATTTATCACAGAGTGAAGAGATTTATATTCAGTTATGTGTTTTTCAAACTTGGTATTGAAGAGAATTCAGCTTGCTGATTAAGTTTCAGTGTCTGTAATTCTCATTTCTTACCACAAAAGCGAACAGAAAAAATGAATGCATGCTGGGATGTGTTGTTAGAAAAAATTTGATGTGTTGAATTTTTGTTTCATGCAATATTATAGCTTTCTTACTGTGACCTATATTTTCTATGTAAAACCATGATTGAAAAGATGATAGAGTTAAACTGTCTGCTTATAGTTCTCTTTTCTCATAAAAATAAGATAGTTTGATTATCATCATGATACACCCTCAGAAAAGGTCAGTGAACACCCCATATCACCCTTTTATTAGTATTCATGAATGCAAGTTATAAAACTGAAATTAAATTCTAGCTATCAACGAGGTTTAAAAACATATGTAGCAAAGGCTTTTAAGTATTTTCAACCTATTTGCTACTAATACCTGTTTAAAAAAGTTAGTCACAGCACAATCCAATAGTTTTTCTGAGCGCTTGTACACGTAGTAAGAGAAACTATTCTGTGCTAGAACATAAAAGGCAGAGCCATCAATAAGCACTGTAGCAGCTAAGAACACAACACAAAATGCACATAGGAAGCCCTTCATTTTCATCTTAGTGTATTAAGAATTAATTTCTGTTGCTTAAAACTGCAAGGTTTAAAAAATGAAGGCATATTTTAAAGAGAAGTCATGTTTAATTTCAGTGATAAATTGGACATCACTTTATATGGTTTTATATGAAGGAGTAATGTATCCCCAAGATTTTAGGAAGAAAGGGAAGGATGTGCTCGAGCTCCCCTGCCCTGAAGTGTATATATAATCTAATTATACTACTTGATGCTCTCTTCTCACCTAGCATTTTTTTAATATACATTTTTTTTTAAAGTGAAGTATGAAAATGTGACAGAATGCAATTACCTCTTATTTCGTTTTGCAGACCACTATAATGACTAGGGAACAGATACAGAAAGAATATGATGCTCTAGTTAGAAGCTCAGAGCAGCTTCTGAGTGCATTGCAAAAGAAGAAACAGCAAGAGGAAGAAGCAGAGAGGCTGCGACGCATCCAAGAGGAAATGGAAAAAGAAAGAAAGAGACGTGAAGAGGAGGAACAGCAACGAAGGAAGGAAGAAGAGGAAAGACGTCTGTGAGTCCTGAAAAAGTTGCTGCTTATAGAATGAGAAGAAAATAGGGAAGGTCGTTTTTAATACTCGGGTGCTTAAAGAGAGTAGTTTGGATTGTAGTTCCGGTATGCTATGCAGTGTTAAAATTCCTTTCTTAGTGATTCATAAGATAAGTGTAGTCAGAATAGGCTATGGAAGAAATGATGTAATGCACCTGGAAGTTTCCGATGCACTTGGAAAGTTTCTTGACATGTATTGTCCTGTCATCAGGGCTATACTGACCTATGGATTACCTTTCAGTGTTATGGAAAATGATTTCCTATCTCTTGTTCATTTGCATTGTACTAACACATTTTTATTTCCTCCTCCTCTTTTGTAATAGGAAATCTGAGATTGAGGCAAAGAGAAAACAGGAAGAGGAAGAGAGGAAAAAGAGGGAAGAGGAAGAGAAGCGTATTCAGGTTAATGTTTTGGCTATGTGTGGGTTTGGGGTTTTGTTGTTGATTTTGTGTGTTTATTTTGGTATTTTTATTTTAAATCTTTTTCACAAGTTAGGTTCTCTACTGAGCCTAACAGCTTCACTTTATAAATATGTATCTTGGGGTCATTTGACAGTGTTGGTTTAGTAGTAAATGTAAGGTGAGAATCCCAAGAGAGATCACCTATTCTTAGTTCACGTGCAAGTTCGGGTCTTTTGGGTAGAGGTGCATTTGTTTTTAAAGGGGTTTAGAAGTGATTTTAAAGTTAAAAATACTCAGTACCGAAGATTTCTAGTTTAGCCTTTGGAGTTTTTGCAGATTTTCCATGTCAGGTGAGTTTGACGCTGTTTTACTAGAAGTCATGCCTGGATTTGGGCTTGTGTCATGTACCAGCTTAACTGTAAACACTTCCAGAACATTGGTAATAATGAGAGGATGGAGCACTGTCTCTAGTAGCCCCTTTGGCTACATTCATGTAGAAATAAATACATGCAGTTCAAATCCTGCTCTTCCACCCCTACCCCTTGATGATTTCTGACACTGTTTTTACTGATCCCATTGTGAACTCTCACTCTGAGGTGTGTTTGGTCCCTTTGCTCTTGTTTTCTTCTTGTCTTGGAGATTGCCTGGGTGACTCGGGAGAGCAGTTATGGAGAGCAAACGCTTCTCTGTAGGGGCAATTGTAGCAGGCATGAGGCTGCGGTCAATGACATTTCCAGGATCTTTTAAGCCCTGACCATGATTACGCAGAAGCAAAATTTTTCTCCTGTATCTTGTTATCCCTGGAGTTAGCCTAGCACTGCGTATCCTCCTTGCGTCTGCGTACTCTTTTCTATCACATCATCCTCGTTCTTGATAAACGAGTCACTGGAACTAACAGAAATTATAGCCAAACTTTGATGAAAAATTGATCTTTCCTGTGTTATTGGGTCTGTCACCTGTATCAGAATAATAAGCACTGCCAGCTTGCAGAAGTTAAACCTAAAAAGCGTAAGCTGCTGTTTGGCTAGTCTGCAAATAATTGCTTGGAGACCATTGCAGATATGCCCGGTGTTTTGTGAGAAATTCATAGGATAAGTTTCCCTTCAGGGGCAGGTTAAATGGATTAAACTTTGTCCACTGAGGAAGCAAGATGGCTTGTTGCCAGAAGGTTCAACAACTTGGTCTGTCAGCACTTTGAGCATCTCCAGGGATTTTCTTTATTTATGTTTCTTTGTTTCTGAGATGTGGATATCTGCAATGCAGAATGTACTTTACACTTAGAAATGCTGCATTTGGATTCAAAGCAGATACTTAATCTAGTAGGGTATTTCTTTCTTCTACATACAGTTAATTACTTGTTATCTTTCCTCCTGGTGATTGTTGACTATCAGCTAATCTGAAATGGGGTCCATAGGGTAAAGTCACTGGTGTTACTGCACTGCTTTAGTGGTGTAAATTTCCAGTGATGAGAGGGAAGTGACTTTTTCTCCTTTTTTGACTCTGCGGGACCAAGGAAGCCACTGCTAACACTTGGTGTGTATGGTTTTCAGAAATATGAATTAGATGGTTGCATTTTGCTTACTGTTTGTGCAAGACCCTTTGTTAAATAGTGATGGTAAGCTAGACTAATAGTTTTGGTCTGCAGAGGTGGTATATCCTGATTGCTTCTGCATTTCAGAAAGTTGGAATTTTACCATTTGCTTAAATTCAAAGCCAGATCAGGTTAACAGAGGATTCCAGTGTTTTTCTTGCTCCCTCTTCGAAATGAACCATGGTCCTATGTGTAAAAGCCATGCCTGTTTTGCAGTCCTGTAATGCCAAGTACAGAACATCAAGGGAGTATTGTGTTGGTGCTGTGAAGGAGTAACCATATTGCTCTGATCATCTGAGTTTTAATGATTCTAAAAGCTTTTGAAGTCTAATTTTCGTAATAGCTAACAAAAGCTTCATGTGTTTTTTAAATAAGGAATAATTAATTGACACTTCAATTGAAAAGGTGATAAAAGTGCACAATGATGATTTGTTAAGCTGTATGAAAACCAAGTTGCAGTCTTGCTGTTTTGTTTTTCTTGGATCAGAATAAATACTAATGCTGTTTACTTTTTCAATTCTATAAATTTTGCATGTTTTGAAAGCTGTGAATATACTATTTCATATTTTTTCTGATCATTTGCTTATGTGGCATTTTGGGTTTGATTGGATAATGTTAAAGGCATGCTTTTATAAAACAGGCTGAAATTGAGGCTCAGCTAGCCAGAGAACGAGAAGAGGAAACCCAGCACCAGGCAGTGCTTGAACAGGAGCGTCGTGATCATGAACTTGCTATGAGAATTGCCCAGAGTGAGGCAGAACTCATCAGTGATGAGGCTCAGCTTGATTTAGGATTGCGCAGGTATGGGGTTAATTAGTTACATTTCTGTCTTTCTTTTCATTCACTTTTTTTGTCTTCTTCCTGTCCTGATCCCTTTGAGAAGATTACACTTTTGTTGTTTTTATGTATTTTTGTACTAATTACATGGACCTTCTAAGTGCATTGGAATATTTTACAAATTAACTTGTGAAATTTTTCTGAAATACGTTACTTTTGCCTGAAGATATTCTTCATTTTGCTTCTTGATACATCAGTAATTTAATAGATAGTTGTGAATACAACTGCAGTTCTCTTTCTCTTTTTGAGTTCTGGCAAGGATGGCAACTGATGTAAATTACGATTATTATGACTTATTTAAAGGAGTGAATGTAATTTCTTCAGTGGTAAGTAGTGAAAAAATACACCCTTTCTAGTACTTGGTGGTTTCAGCAGTATACTGTGAATTTGTGTGTATGTGTGGTTTTTCTTTTAACAAGAAGCCCTCTTTGAATGCCAAAATAGTAGTTATTTCTGTGTCCTGAGTGATATTCATTCAAGTAGAATGAATATATTTAACGTAGATGGGTTTGAAAATTAAATGTTGTCTTACACGTTTTGTTTTGTGTAAATTTTTTGATGTGTCACCAGAAGTGCTTGGCTTTTGGTATACACATCCATATGTGTATACCAAAGCAGTATACTTGCGAAGCAGTAGCTCTTCGTATGTAAAGGGTGATAGCTTAGAAGCAACGTAGAAGTGCCAGTAAAAGTGGTACTTATTGGTCAAATTGCATAAAGGGACCTATGAACGTGATCACATCATTGGTGACTTCTTTAATGCTGGTCTGCTCTATTGTTGTTGCTGAAAGAAGGGGTGTAAGAAAATCCAAAGTATTTTCATGGAATTTCAGGCTCCCAGATGTGTTCTCTTTGGTACACAGATTTTATCTAGGTGTATACTTTTTTTTTAATAACTGTACGCCTACATGTAGTAGCTAAGTAACTTCTTGTCGTGTACAATAGTGATGTTTAGACACTTCCATTAAAATTATTGTATTTTTGTCCTCAGTAGCTGTCATGTTGTCTCAAATAAAACTTTAACTTGCTCCTTTGGAGGTCCAAATGCTTCACAGACAGTATTCTGGAGATTTTCATGCTTCCTCCATTTAGATATCGGTGCAATACATTTGTAAACCAAAGTCACCGTAGTATTTCAACCTGGCAAGCCGCTCTTTAATATGAAAGCAGAGTGGCAATAGACAAGAAGGGCTCAGAGAGTTCAGCAACTTTTCTGTTTGTGAAGTTATAATCTCCACAATGTTTCCTATAGCTCGTTGGTGATCCTGATATTTGTCTTCCTTGTGTAGTCCTGAAATGGATGATGAACTGACCATCCTGATAGTTATGACTGCCAGTTTCTCTGCTGTGTAGCTCGCAGCAGGAGAATGAAGACTCTTTTCTGAATGATTGAAAATGTAGAATGGTCTGAACAAGTTAACATAGCAATGTAAATTCTTTATTGAACAAGATAACATATAAATCAAGAAGAAAGTAATAGAGGGATTTTTGTGCTTATACGAGATTTCTTTTTAGCTTGTGAGCAAAAATTTTTTTCCTTCTGTTACTGCAGTCTACTTCAAAGAGGTTTAAGCATGTCCAAAAGTTGAAGAAAATTCTCTCAAGGGCACCTTTGATTTGATTTTGGTTTTGTTTGTTTAAAAACAAACTAAGGCATTCCCCAGACTACTGAAATTCAAGGATAGATTTCCATGTAACTGTGACAATCACATTAAAGGTAGAAACTCTGGGAATTCTTCTCTGAAATGAAAACTGTTTATTGGTTTGAACAAAACATAGAATTTAAGGATCTAAAGATAAATTCTTGGGACTTCCTTTAACTGATACCAATTAAAATTTTACTGGAGTCTGAGGAAGTTATAGTCTGCTGTCTTCTGGATTCGAGACTTCCGTATTACCATATGATACACTGAAATCACTCTGACTTTTATGTATATGTATTTCCTTTTTCTGTTAAATTTTACTGTAGTAAGATAAAGCAGTTATCACTCCATACTGAATTCACGCAGTATACTGGTACTGTAGTGTTTTCACACAATTTTGTAAAAAATCCTTTCATGCTCACATGTTAACATGAATAAAAGGGTATTTTCCATTTTACTCTACTACCTATGGAGTTAAAATAGAAAGAATGAGGTGATTTTTTATGTATCACTTTGAAGGAACTCTTAAATTTTGCTCATTTTAAGGAACATGTGATACTTGATATCATATTTGAAAATGAGTAGTCTCTATTGTATTTCTTTTCTCCTCAATACCTTGCTGCATTCACCCTTAGTTTTCATATATATTGAAAGGTATATTGAAAGTATTAGAAGTTTCTTTGAAAGATGTACCTGTTGGCTTATGTCAAAGAAGAAAAATAGGGTGGTTGGGGTTTTTTTTGTTTGTTCTGGTGTTTGCTAGTGGAGGGTTTTTTGTTGTTTGTTTGGTCTTTTTTTTGTTTTGGTTTTGGTTTTGATTTTGTTCTGGCAGTAGATCCAGCATTTTTTTTATGCTTGTTCTGTTGTGGATATGCTGGACCTCTCCAAGCTGCATTCAGTTTTACAACTCACCCACAATTTCAACGCATGTGTTAATAAGGGTTTTACTGCACTTAGGGGTAAATTAACAAAGTGGTGTGCACTTCAGTAAAATATTAGTTAGATAATAGACATCTGTTTTCAGCTGTGCCTCTTTTTTATGTGCCTTATTGAGACTAGCACACTCAGCAAGTTTGCAGATGACACTAAGCTGGGTGGAAGTGTGGATCTGCTGGAGGGTAGGGAGGCTCTGCAAAGGGATCTGAACAGGCTGGACCGCTGGGCTGAGGCCAATGGCATGAGGTTCAACAAGGCCAAATGCCGGGTCCTGCACTTGGGGCACAACAACCCGATGCAGTGCTACAGGCTGGTGGAGGAGTGGCTGGAGAGCTGTACAGAGGAGAAGGACCTGGGGGTGTTGGTTGACAGCCGACTGAACATGAGCCAGCAGTGTGCCCAGGTGGCCAAGAAGGCCAATGGCATCTTGGCTTGTGTCAGAAATGGTGTGACCAGCAGGTCCAGGAAGGTTATTCTCCCTCTGTACTCGGCACTGGTGATTCCACACCTTGAGTACTGTGTTCAGTTCTGGGCCCCTCACCACAAGAAGGATGTTGAGGCTCTGGAGCGTGTCCAGAGAAGAGCAATGAAGCTGGTGAGGGGGCTGGAGAACAAGTCTTATGAGGAGCTGAGAGAGCTGGGGTTGTTTAGCCTGGAGAAGAGGAGGCTGAGGGGAGACCTTATTACTCTCTACAACTACCTGAAAGGAGGTTGTGAAGAGGAGGGAGCTGGCCTCTTCACCCAAGTGACAGAGGACAGGACAAGGAGGAATGGCCTCAAGCTCCAATAGGGGAGGTTCAGGCTGGATATCAGAAAAAAATTCTTCATGGATAGAGTCATTGGGCACTGGAACAGGCTGCCCAGGGAGGTGGTCGAGTCACCTTCCCTGAAGGTGTTTAAGGGACGGGTTGATGAAGTGCTTAGGGACATGGTTTAAGGGAGTGTTAGGAATGGTTGGACTCGATGATCCAGTGGGTCCTTTCCAACCTGGTCATTCTATGATTCTATGATATAGTATAGCATATAGCACAAAAATAAGCTAGCCTCAGTAATGGTGTCGTGAGTATATCTGTTTTGTGCATTGCACTCTAATTTGTAGCATATTCAATGTGTGAATCTTCAGTCTGACTGTTAGACTTCATGTCTATTCACAGCTTGCATGAAGAAGCTATTCGTCCTGATTCCCTGAGTAACTACACACAAGTTGCTGTTATTTCCTGTGATATGCTTATCCAGGCATAAAAGTCATCAGCAGAATGTCTCAAAATCTTTGATTTTTAAATGTGTGTGTGTGTGTGAGGTGTGTTTTCACTTGTACATTTTTTCCAATTATCTTAGTTTACGTTTTTAAAATTAATTTAGCATTCGTGATTAATTGAGACTGGTGAAGAAAAAAGGTCTATAATCCTGTTTCTTAGTAAAATTTAAGAAGTCATAAGATAGTAGATAAGATGTGAGAGAAAGAAGTACTATGACTCACCTTTTCCCACTGCAGATTATTAGAAAGATAACTAGGAAGTAGTCTATCTAACATAAATATGTTCTGTTTGCAGAGCCAATGGAACAAAGCCACAAATGACTGCGTATGGCATTTTTTTCCATTTGAATGCTCTAACAGAAAGAAACCACACTAATTCATTAAAAAGAAATTGATATTGATATTTACTAATACCCCCAAAATAATCTTTATTAATAGTATTTATTAGCATCTGTCTGTAAATTTAAATCGATTTGTATTGCCTTATATCTACTACTTTGCTTATATCTAATAAACAAGTTAATAATCTAATAAACCAATAATATCTATTTAAAGATGATATAATTAGTGTAAACTTTTTCACACACCATCTATTTTCACTGCCCGGTGTAATTTATTGCTCTTTGCAAAATCAGGACTGCATATATGTATGTACTATAATTAAATTATTTAAAATAAGTAGCCATTTTTTGTGCATTTGAATTGGCTTCAGTGTGGTTGACGAGACTGTCACAGTTATGAAGGCTGGTTTTATATTGACATGTTTGGTTTATTCTTATTTATCAATTTTCTTATAGGGAGCAAATGGCCACAGAAATGTCAGAAATATTGTCTAGGTAGGTGAGATGACAACACCAAATGAATCAATCATTTTATAAAAACAAATCACACATGAAATGGGTAAAATTATGGAATGAAAATAATGGAATCTCTTGGGTTTTTTTTAAGTAAGCAGATAAGTAAATTATTTCTTTCAGGTAAATTTCCTTTATCAACAGCTTTTCTCAGCAATTACTATTCTGCTATTTTAATTGACTGTGTGAAAAAAAAAGAATAAGAATAGTTCACGTACCTTGGTATTTTGTGTAATTTTGATAGTGTTTCCCCAGGTCTCTTCTCTTTTCACATTCCTTATAACAGTATTGGAAAGCAAAGCTCCACGTCTTCTGGAGCATTTCTACATTCAACACCGAGTTAATGAAGTTCTTTAATGTTAATGTAACTCTTAGTGCTTTTAATAAGAATATATTCTGGTTATAATTCCCTTCAAATAAAAGCAGGTTTGAAAAATACTGTGTTACAAGCATATTAAAACCTTTCTTCAGGCATCTAAATAAAATCCCCTTCTGAGGTTTCTTGACTGCTAATGCAAGATTTTGTGCACACTGTAGGAGGAAAGCAGAATGCAGGTTTAGATCTGAATACAGTTGTACTGCAACAGTCTCATACTAGATTTAAGATATTAATTCTCTGCTGAAAGAAATTTTTACACTGCCCTCCATATTGGTGAGTAATTAAAAAGTGTTTTGTGCAACTTGAGGACAGAAATAACCTTTTGACATTCACTTTCTGAAGCTTACATAAGCACTGAAATTGTTTAGGGTTTTAAAAAGTGAATCTGTTGTTAAATAAGTTACTGCATTGTGTATGAATTGTCTGAAGATGATCGGTCTTGTGCAACTGATGGGTTTTCTTGTGGTAGCATTGATAATTTGGAACACAGCTGTTAACTAGATTTGTTTCTTGCAGTGGTATTTAAAGAAGAAGAATAAACAGTGTTATGTATAATTAAGTTAACAAGTGAATTTAGATGGCTAGATTGTATTGCATATATTGACATCGTTCCAATCACAATGACCAGTGCTTAATGTGCAAAAAACCTGCAACACTTTGGGGCAAAATCAGAGGTTCTGTGTTTTGGTTGAATTCAAAATGTGATACTTTTTACTGCATGCTTGTTTTAACTAAACTATTTTCAGTTTTCATATACTGGAAACTTTTGACTTGAGACTGATTTTTATTATTTTTTTTTTAAGTGTGAAAATACCATTTATGATACATAACTTTTATCAGATTGAGTGGTGAAGACTGATTGTCAAGTGTGATGCTACTCTTACCACCGGACTGTTATGCTTAAAGCAATGTAGGAAACAAGAGTAATCTGCAGAGTCCTAGAAGACTAAGCCATTCAATTGGATTAGCATTCTTAAAGATTACTAGTTTAACCAGAGATCCTACAGCGTAGTTCTGCTGCTCCAAATTATGTAGCAAACTCCTAGAGTAGCGGGTAGTGTTGCTAAATAAGGAAAATCCTTAGGATTTGTTAAATTAAGTTCAAGAAGGTTAGACACCAGGCAGCGGAAATTACATTTAGCAGCAATCCCTTAATGTCCTACAGGTATGCAAATGATAACAAAATGTTAAAATATATATTTTCAAGGAGTCTGTCTTTCTAATGATTTGGTTTTGTACCTAATGAGTAGTGCTATGGGTGAAGAAAAGTTCCCCTCCCTCAGCTATGTACTGATTAAAAGTCAAAGAGGTGATTTTTCTTGTCAGACTTCTCATATACCATAACTGGAAGCTGTGTGTTGACTCAGATTAGTAGTATGAGTAGGCATAATTAAACTGATGCTGCAGTAAACAGTAAGATTCTGTAGTTTTAATTACATTTGAAGAAAAGGTTCAGTTGCTGTTAAGGAACACACTCTGTTAAACAGTTTGTTTTATTCTGTGAGACTTAAATTATATTTTTACCTCTGCTTTCAAAACTACTATATCTACATAGAGATTTTTTTTACAGAAGATAGATTTATAACCTACTAACTAAAACAGAAAAATAATCAACATAAAACTTTATAGTACCACATTAGAATTTTATGGAAAAATAAACTTTAAAATAATATGCACTGGGTTATAAGTACTGTAATAGTGTAACAGCCTCACAAAGATATTGCTGCACAACCAGACTTTAAATGAAAAGGCCTTGTTCCTTCTGGTTTTTTTTCTCTTGTGAATTTTTAATGGGACACATTGCATCAAGTATTTTGCTATCCTGTTAATGAACTAGTCTCTTCTGAACAAATCCTCTTGGATCCTGAAAGATAATTCAGTTTGCTTCACGTTCTCAATCATGGGCATTAGCAGAGGTTGGTAATTTCATGTGTGTGCTCTTGAATTCCTTAGTGTTTAAAAGGTATTCTGACCATCTCTCAACTTAGTTGAGACATAGTTTATGTATAAATAACCCCTGGGTAATTTACCATTCCTAAGGGAGAGTTCTTTCACTTCTTACGCATACCATTTTTAAGAAAAAAAAAACCAACAAAAAAGGGGTTTTTTTTCAGGTTTATCATTATAGGTATACATGTAGTGTTTGTTTTAATCTTATTGTTAAAGATTATGGACACTTTAGTAATAATTTCTCACGTGCATTTGCTGTTGACTTTATTGCATGCCACCTGCGTGATGAATACCTTTTTGCCTTTGAAAAACAGCTTCTGGATAAGTCTTTTTATATTGGTCAGACTTTCTTCTGAAAGCAATCATGTTTTCCTTGATATCTCTTGATTTCCACACCTTCTTTCCCACCTCAGAGCCCTACTCCCCCAAATAAGTATTGCAGTTCTCAGCAATTAAAATAGGATTTATTTGATTTTTTTCTCTCAAATTAGACTTTTGTCAAGGCAAGGAATATTTTCTCTAGTCTTGGAACAAGGATTTTGTCCTAATCCAGTGTTAACTAGCGGAGGAAACTCCTTTTCTTCCTTGTCTGCTTCAGAAGTACTTTTCCTCATCTACTTTTTGAATGTAACTCAAAATGTATGTGGCCGCTCTTTGTTGTCTCCGTTGTGCATCTCAACTAGTACTAACAAAAATGTAGATCAGCTTGGGGTGAAGTACACAGAAGGAAAATATGTCTTTTCACGTGTAAGTTCTAACTATCAAGGACAGTTTCTTCTAATTCCAGGAAAGCAATCAGATTATTTTATGATTTTGGACATAAAGATGCTTTCACTTGCTCCTAATAATTTGAACATCTTGAAAATAATATGGGACTTTGCCTTTGAATTCAGTCCCTCTGATGCTGATTTTCATTGTAATAAGCTGTAGTGTTGATCATGGGATCTGGTCCTGCTTCTGTACAATTCCTGCTTCATACCTGAAAAAAGACATCTATATTTTTTTAAATAATTGCAGGGGTCCTGCAGTTCAAGCCACAAAAGCTGCTGCTGGTACTAAGAAGCATGATCTCAGTAAATGGAAATATGCAGAGCTTCGTGATACAATCAATACATCCTGTGGTAAGTTTTGGTTGTCGCTCTATGAAAGGTGTTTCTTCCTGTGACAAAGATAAAAAGTTGCTCATGAATTCAGGTTTGAATGAATGTCAAATTAATTTTTAAAAGTTTCATTACTCCAAAGAGAACAGCAAACGAAGTGATTTCCATTTTGAGGAAAGAGAATTCCTTTGTTACCTTCTTTACTGATTATATATTTATGGTGTTAAACTGCTTGGGCTATAAAATACCTGTTATAGTCTTTTAATTAAATTTTCTCAGTTCTATGTATTTCCACAAAGGGAATACTGATTATTATGCTTTACCTAGAATTTGCACGTTCTAAGAAATTTTTTCCACTCACTTCTTGCTGTCACCAAATTAAAAAAAAAAAAAAAGCAAAACTGTCATGTAAAGCACAGCATAAAATAATTTCTGTCTAAGATGCTTAGATTATTCTTTAATTTTCAACATGTTTAACTTTATTTGGGAAGCTCATAGTTGGGATATTAATTACTTTCCCCCCAACGCTATGAATATAGAAACACGTAAAAAGTATTCCTTTATTAAATATTACTGTTTCTTCATCCTTCTGATTAAAAATGGTTGGTTAATTTCTGATTTAAGATAACTCAGATTTTCTCCCTGGACTTAGAAATTGGAAACAAACCCTTTCTCTTCATTTGCTTTATGAACCCAAAGTTATTTCCAAATTCCGTGTCTCTGTTGTTGTTGCATATGCAAGGCTGGAGCACATTTCTCAGCTGAATAGGTGGCGCAATAATACATGGTGCTAATGTGTGTTCATCCCTAGTGAAGACAGTTTGGATACTCTTAGGTGGTTAATAAAAAAGCACTGCAATCATTTGGTCTGTTAGTATTGTGAAATCTTAATGTCTCTTAGTATCTCCAGCAAAATTAAAACACATTTAAGAAAGTGGAAAAAGAACCTAGATCCGAGCAGTGAAATTGCTGAAATTCCTTTTTTTCAGTTGTGGAAATTTCAGCAAAATTTTGTCTGTTTCTGTACAGAGTTAAGGATTATATTATATTATATTATATTATATTATATTAATTAAAATCATTTACCTACTGGTTGTAGAAAAGCATTTAATAGATAATTTTTTCTGATTTGTCTCACTCATCCCTTTCTTCCTCCTTTCTGAGACAGATATTGAACTGTTGGCAGCTTGCCGAGAAGAGTTTCACAGAAGGCTAAAGGTGTATCATGCTTGGAAAGCCAAGAATAAGAAACGCAATGCAGAAACAGAACAGCGTGCTCCCAAATCAGTCACAGACTATGGTGAGGAGAGATAGTTTTGTGTTTATAATATTTTTTTTTGTGCCAGTGTTATAAAGAAAAGATTTCTGGAATGGATTTTGGCTTTGCTAGGTTGAAGGAAAGTCTTGATTTTTTTTTAAAGAGTTTGTTTATATTCATCTAAGGTAAAAAGTTGTCAAAGAATGGGTCCTTCTGCCCATGCCTAGTAATGTGGTTTTAAGTCCTTAAGAAACCTTATGACTGAAACAGCAGGAAAAGGCATTTGAAGCACTTTGCAAAGCGGTAAGTTGCTTTGAATTTGAGCTCCTAAGTTCCGTCTGAAGCTAAATGTGTAAAATATTTATTCATGCACAGTATTGCTGATCGGAAGTATCAAAGAGCAGAAAATCTTTGGATTTGTGCATCGAGCTTGGAATGTTTATGATCTCTTTACATTTAGTTACATTCTTTTCAATGCTTTTTGTTGCATTTTTTTACTTTTCTTGAAATATGGCTTCATATTTCTGAAGAAAATTTGGAACATGGCAGTTCAGAAGAAAATCACTGATCGTGACGTTTAGGGAGCTGTTAATGTCAGAAGTAATTTTTCCTATTGCTAGTAATTAAAATACGTGGGCATTTCATGTCTACATATTGCAATGATCTGAGAAGGCAGTAAGAAGGACCTCAGGACCTCTGGTTTCTTAGATTTTAAGCTAAGAGTCTTTCAAGTATCAGTGGATGTGTGCTTCAAATGATGTGGTTTCTTATTTCAATCTTTCAACTCATGATTTGACAGGTCTTCAATTCAATTTTTGCAGTCAATATAGAAGCTAACCACTGGTTTGTATATTATTATTGGAATAGGTAGATTTGATATTAATAGAGGTTTTATTAATAAGTTTATTCGTAGCAGAAATGTCAAAAATTAGAAGTATTATGTTAATTTAGCAGATTTGTTACAACAATCTGTGTTTAGCATGCATGCAACTGAGGTTTTGTAACAGGCATTGCATTGAAGTAATCAGTTTCAAAATTAAGTCCTGATGAAAAAGATACAATTGGAAATCCATGAAACATGAGGAAAGGACATGTTTTTATGTCAGTGAGCAGGGAAGGAATAGAAATACTTAGCTCAACATCTGTGTTTATTTTGTAACCAGAGTTTCTATTTGTCTGTCATCAGCATTGGTGAAAAATGTGGAGGTCATGAACTATAACTTATAAAGGGTCAGCACTTTTATGTTTTGTTCAACATGTAATATTTGTTCACAGATTTTGCACCATTTTTGAGCAACTCACGTAAGTGGGGAGGTGGTTGTTTAAGCTAACTTTGAGGAACATTTCAGAGCTCTATACTAACATTAATTAATCCAGTGTTTTGCTACACATGAACATAGAATTGGATTGTTAAAATAATGCTGTTTTACCATTTGGCAATGTTTTTCTACTGATGGTAATTACACGTTGCTTCAGTAATTTATGAATGTTCTTTACTGCTTATCTCCATGAGATCCTACTCATTTGAGGAGTCATGGGAAAGGAGAATGAAATAACCTTTTAATGTAGGGTTATTTGAAGGTATAATCTCCTATTGCCCTGTACCCCCCAATAAATACCATGCCCTTTCTAACATTTTGTACTATCTGCACACTTTTTTTTGTTGTAGCAAAACTCTGGAATCAAATTAATATAACAGCTGTTTTCCTAGCACACAAACTAACATTCAGGTGATGGTTTCTTTTGAATAAAGAGCTACAGTTCTATAGCAATGAAAAGTAGAGGCTATATTGGCTGCTTAGCATTCCTGTCCTCTAGATTTCCTCTTGGATTTAGGTAGGCATAGGAGTAGAAATTAGCCTTAGCAAGTACCGTTGCAGTCTTAAAAGTGTTTGACAATACTAAAGCACTGATCTCCTGTGATATTCAGACATTTGGCAGAAATAGAATTAATGCCTTATAAACTGTGAACTCTGACTCCTTGTAAAATATGTGATTTATCAGAGTTGATTTATAGAAGTAGCACTCATATTAAAACCTATTTTGGTTTTCTTCTCTCTGCTTATGTAGACATGGAAAAATAGTTGAAGGTTATGATTTGTATATTACATGGGTTTTTTTTAAGATTCTGCTCTTCACATTCATAAAAATATTTTTGCTTGAATCTAAGTGGAAGAAATTTCAAAGTGCAGTTGCTGGTCTATTAGTATTGTTCGTAGCTGTAAAAATACATTATTAGAAGTGCTTGTAATTTTTAATTATATTAAATTTTAGCTCAAAATTTAGCTTTGCTGCTTAATACACAGTGGACAAAGAAAAGGAATTAACTTTTAATCATTCCTTTTATGCTGAAATGTTAACTGATAACACTGATTTTCTGTTGTAGAAATGGCATAGACTCACATTTAGAATTTCTTAAGCAGGGGGGTTTGTAACAGTGGTATTGTAAACCACTAAAACAAGATCAGTAATAAACTTTTGCAGGAGGCAGTTATTAAAGGAAAGGATCTTGCTTGTAAGAGCATTTACTATTTAAAACTGATTATGATAGTGTATACACGACATTAAGAAGGTCGATCAATTGATGAGTTAACAAAGTATTTGCTTTTATTTGAAAGCAGGTTTCTCTCCAAAGTCTGAAATGTGTGAGATTCTGAGGAAGTCAAGAAATGCACATATGAAATGTTTACCAAATGTATATACAAAGCTTTAAAAGATTTTGTTTCTGTCTCCTCTAGAAGTTTACTCTGTTGATCATAATGGCCTGCAATAAACAATTTCTTTAAAAGAGAAAGCAGCCAGAGAGTAATTCTAAGGCTAGAGTTTATTACACAGACACCTAGGCAGAAGGTTATATTTGGTGGCAGCTTTGTCATAAGCTGTATTTGTTGTCAACGTTTCTATTACGTTTCTATTAACGAATTAGTAATTTCTAACAGTATTATATGCCCTTAAGCCGTGCTTTGTATTTTTGCAACTCAAAATGCTTTTTTTGTGCTATAACTGTGTTTTACAAAGATGGAATGAACGAGAGCAGTCACTGGTTAATGTTTCTGGTTGGTAAGAAATTATGACGAATTCTACCTAAAATATTGATTTAAAGCAGAATTTGTTACTTTACTCGCTTTGTTTTGTGTAAACATACCTGATGCCATTGAGCAACTTACAGAGTAAATATAGATGCATAGTTTGGTGAGGAAAGGCTCACGTTGTGTTGTAGCTATAGTGATTAAAAGAATGCACAGTAAATGACTTGGAACTATTTTTTAGGTTTGATGAGACTTCAGATGACCTTGTATTCAGAGAGAATCCCTCAGGTTTTGGGCAATGTGGTTTGGTTTTTGGGTTGTTTATTAGTTTTTGTTTGTTTTGGTTTGGTTTTTTTTTTTGTTTTGTGGATTAATCAGACAAGGTATGATATGGCTTTCTTATTTTCTTTTTTTCTGTTTGCTTGACTTTTGGTTTATTTTGTATGATAGCTCAACAGAACCCAACAACCCAGCTACCAACCAGACAACAAGAGATTGAAATAAACAGACAACAGCGTTACTTCCGCATTCCCTTCATCCGTCCTGCGGACCAATACAAAGATCCCCAGAACAAGAAGAAGGGTTGGTGGTATGCGCATTTTGATGGGCCATGGATTGCTCGACAAATGGAACTTCATCCTGACAAGGCACCCATACTCCTTGTAGCGGGTTCGTATTGAAAACAGAATTCAAATGTTGAAAAGGTTCAGAGTTGATAACTTACTTTAGAAAAAGAGGCTGATGATAAAAGTTTCCCAAGCTATATCCTCTTTTTTTTTTTTTTTTTCTTTTTTTTCCCCATCAGCAGTTCTTGTCTGGGCAGAATTTGAGGATTTGGAACTTCCGTTAGTGGTGACCAAATGTTATGGAATATCATTTGGAGATGTAACTGATCAAGTGTTTTGCTAGTATGTGTACATTAATCTAGGAAATTATAGACAGAGTGGGAATCCAAATGTAAATGATTTTATTAAGTGTCCTCCGATTATTCACTGAACTGGAGACAACATAGATAAAACATTACAATTTATCTGGGAAAGTTCCTACTTATATTAGTTTTTAATTAGCCTGAAAAAATTAACAGCAGTTTGTATCAAAACAATTTGCACTTATGATAGATCTGCATCTTTGCACAGCGTGGTGCTAATAGCAGACTGATGCTTTTACCGTATTTATGCTCCCTCGTATAAGAGAATAGCTCTTTAATCTTGAACATTTAAAATAAAACCTAAATGTGACAGTGGATAGGTAGATATTTATTTGGTAATGGAATGTGTACTCCTTTTCTGGACGATAATGGAAGGGGGAGAAAACGCTGGAAAATTGCTGCTTACGGTTCTGTGTTTTAAGTTTTTGTATATAACTTGAGAACCAAGGAAAAAGCTGTAACCAATTTGTTTAGCTTCAGAGTGACGCTTTACTAGCGTGAAACATTCCTTAGTTTTCTGCTAATTATTTTTAATAAAATTCCTTACACCAGCTTTTGCTTGTTCAGTGTCAAAGCCTATAGCTAAAAGTAGTATTGCTGTCATGAATATCACATTCGGTTAATCTATTAAAAATAAGATTTAAATATTGTGAGTGAGATACACTCATCGTTTCATTGGATTCCCTGTGTCAGTCCCATTTTGTTAACATTGTTTGCTTAACATGAGAGGCTGACAGATTGAGAACACTGACTTCTTGATGAAAAGTCTCACGTTCTTAGTCACTTTGCTACATTTCACTCTAAACCTGAAACTATGTGTAAAACAAATGCGGTTGTCATCCCTTAGTGGATTTCAGAATATATCAAGGTGCTGATCTTTTTGGCTTCTTTCCATTGTTACTTTTATCTTGCTTTTTAAAGCACAATTTTGTCAGTTACAGCATCTGATATCAGTTTATTCTGATACCACTTTCTTGCTCTGTGTGTTTAATTTTTTAAAATTAATTTTTTTAAAATTAATACTACTAATAACAGCAACAACAAAAATTAAAACAGCAACTGTAATAATAATAATAATAATAATAATAATAATAATAATAATAATAATATCTGTGTATAAGGACACAGCTCTGAAGTCTTATTAACAAACCACAGCTTGAGAGAGGAAAATCTAATTTACAAAAATCTAATTTTTATTAACGGGACCTTTGGATGATGTAAAGTAAAAGGTTTATAAAGATTGTTGTTTTCTCTTTGCCATTTCAGGTAAGGATGATATGGATATGTGTGAGCTTAATCTTGAAGAGACTGGCTTAACTCGAAAGCGAGGAGCTGAAATTTTGCCGAGACAGTTTGAAGAAATTTGGGAGCGCTGTGGAGGTATCCAGTACCTTCAAAATGCAATAGCAAGCAGACAAGCTCGTCCTACCTATGCTACAGCTATGCTGCAGAACCTCTTGAAGTAGATGGTCATTTCACACAGTAGCATTTGAGATGAGAACCCTTGCCCGTGATACAAAGGGAAGAGCTCCTCTGCGCAACAGAGGATGTAAACATTCTATAATCGTATTAGAGATGTTTAATATAAAGTGAACAGATTTTATTAATCATATGGTCTGTTAATTTGTACTTTACGATGTTTAATTTGTGTAGTCACCTTTACTAGGTATGAGGACCTTGGAGAAATTTCAGTCAGTGTAGTTTGTTGCATTTTATTTATATGTTGCATTTTCTTTAACAGTTTCTGTTATAACTCTGTGCTCCTCAGCAATCTCTCTCTGCCTGGGTACATATTACAAACAACTGCATTGCAACCATCTTTTTATAAAGTCCTCTCCTTAAAACACTGAATAGTTGGCTTCAAGTAGTAGCCTAGTAAAGAGGATGTGCTGTTTCTAATAACTGGAATTGTGAGGCCTTATCTTTGACTTCTGTTCCAGAGAAGTCGGAGTATACTTTTATATAATCTGAGACATTTTATGTCCTGATTTGAAAACTGGTTAATGTCTGTATTTACTGACTTTTTTAGAAACTGATGGAAAATCCTCCTAAACTTGAGACCCATACATTCCCATTTCATGCATTCTCTGTCTTGGTTTAAGAGAAATGGTTTTCTATACACTCCGAGAAGGGCATTCATATACTTCGATGGTGTGTAATATTGAAGGTACTCAAAGAATGTACTGCTTATTAGGGCTTGTACCACTTTTCACTCTTACTCTCTTCTTTTTTTTCTCTTAAAATACAAATTTACTTTGGACTTCTCATTTTCTGACCAAATTTCCATTCAGAATTCTTTGGACAATTTATTTATTCAGGTGGTGTACTTTCAATAAATTATACAAAAGTGTCCAAGACTCATATCTGGAGGCAAATAAGATTAAGGATAGCATAAGGGAAATATGTTCAGCTTTTCAGTGGCAGTAGAACTTCACTGAATATTGAGGCCTGAGCCTCGGGCATCTTGTTTATTTTAATTGTAATGAGATGCATAAGGTCTATACCTTATGTTACATTGGCTAAAAATTTGGTCCAATAACACAATGCTTCGTCTTAATGCTATGAAATAGCTACAGGTTTTAGAATACCAGAATATCATAGTGATTCAGACACAGTTTTAGCTTAATCTCCTCTATCAAGTTTCATAGCTTGTAACAGTTGCCTCATTAAGCAGTTTGTTTTGGGAGCTTTTGTGGGTGGGAATTACTAATTTCATACAGTTCTAAGATGCATCTTGTTCACTTGCGTGAACAAAATTTCACCATGCTGGCCATTATTTCAGCAAATCAAGCTCGATTTTATCTTTCCAATAGGAATTTGAAATACAAGTACCTTTATGTCCAGTTACTTATTCAAGCTGGTTTAAAAAATGAGATATTGCTCTGTGAATTGACAAAGTTTTCCTACCCAAGAAATAATTTCCTCACTGTTTACTCAGGGTGAACCTCTTGGAAACTTCAGTTTTTAAGAACATAACTGTACTTTATTAATAATTTTCAAGAGGTACGGTTCTGTAGCACAGAGAAAGCTCATGATGTGTATGTATATCCTCGCTGATCTAACATTGTGCTTTTATGCCACAGTCTGCTTGTTGGTATAAATGCACTCCTTGTAATACATGTGGAGCTATTTGAGTAATACATTAATTCTGTAGGAATCTGCTACATCAGGGAATCTCAGTGTCCGCTGTGTACCCACTCCACTGCTTGGTCATGTGATTGTAAATGAGAAAATGTTTTCATTTGACCCAAACGAATCCTTCACTGAACCAGTAATTTTTGGCTGGAAGATCAAAGTACATCCGACTGCTGGCTAGCAAATTGTGTATGAACCTGAACAGTGTCGCATGAAATTAAAGGTGCTGCTTATGAAGTTTAGATTAGTGATTTAATGTGTTACTGAATTGGAGCCACAGTTTGAGAACTTACAGTCTCCAGAAACTTAGCACTGCAAGAAACTATGATTGTTAATGTAGCACAAGGAAGAAAAATTACTGAACTGATTGGACTGAGTGGCCCTACCCTGTAATACTATCAAGTTTTAACTTCTTGACTTAACACGTTCCATCTCAGTTCATATAAATACATAAAGCCCCTGGATGTTATGAAACTGAACATGGTGAGCAAAGATCCTCAATACCTAAGTGCGTGTGTATGTCGATGCACATATATATGCTTAACTATTTTAGTATATATGTGAGTAAACATACATGTAGGGAACTTAAAATAAAATTTGAACTGAATTTTTCCAGTCTGTTCCTTTGATTATGCCAGGATTTCCTTGACTGGCATGAGAAAGAAAATTTGGTTTTCAGAATGGGGTGTATGGGTATTCTGGTAACTGAATAGGCAACAGGTATGAGGTATTAGGAAAATAAAATTGACTTTGAAATAGTGGAAGGAAAACTGGTGGCTGGATGTTCTCAAATGAGATGTTCCCACCTCTCTGCATTGCTCCAGCAGTACATCTGAGGCAAGCAGAAGATACATTCAGAGTATTCTAGTTTTTTGGTTTTGTTTCATTTTGCTTTTTTTCACCAGAAATAGCATCTGCTTTTAGTTTTACTGATCTTTTTGTGCAACAAAATTAATTTTCAATTAATTTCAGATATCCTTTGAACATGTCAGGCGTTATTCAGCTGCTTACTGATTGTTTCTGTTGTCCCATCTTCTGTGTCAGCTAATTAGACTGTTGATTGATTTGGGGAGGAAAAAAAAAAGGAGAGGAGGGGCTTGTAGTATTGTAGTATTACCTAATGCCCTTCTGATCTAGGGTTGTAGAGAAAAATGTAATTTGTTTTTTAAAACAAAATGTTGGCTTGGTTCTGTGTGTTTGATTTTTTAAATTTTTTTAAAAGAATTTCCTGCCTCTTAGTGAGGGTGTCCATTATAGTTGAGATCTTCTGCATGAAACACTCCAGAAAACAAAGGAAAGGAAGAGCATCACCAAGCTAGGCTACATTCCTGACTAGGTGATGGAGGAATATGAATGGTCTAGAGAATGCTACTTTGAGGAATGCAAGGTCATTAAGTACTTGTCTTTCATCCACTGCTAAGATTGTTTTTCTTTACATTGTTGAATCTTTAAGGGTTTTCTCCAAAATCTTTATTTAAAATATTTAAATGACCTCCTAATACTGTACTGAAAATTAAAAATAAATAAATAAATACATTCCATGTTGAAATCTCAGTTGTATCTTACCGTTTTCTTTTTAAAGATTTAAAGTATAATAAATAGGGGTAAATTAAGCTATGAGAAGGATAAAAGCATTTCTGTGCTAAAATTGCCTCCTGCTTTTCTATCAGATGCTTAAAGCTGCTTAAAGCTGCTCTAGGAAAGATTTTGTCTTTACTTTCTAAGGTAAGTTTTCCTCTAAAATAATATTCTTATAGTAAGAAATTCTGATTTAGTTATCTTTAAGTCTTATACCTAATTTCTCTATATTTGTTGAAATAAGTATTGTTTTACTTTTGTTACTATTTTTTAACCTTTATTGCTGGCCCTTCCATTGTATTTGTCATGTGCTCTGCTGTGTTCTGTTGCGTCTTTTTCATCAGTGACCAGTGAAACCACCTTCGATGCTTCACATTTGTATGCTGCAGGAAAAGCTTTTATGTTTGTGGTGGGGCTGTGCTACTGCTTTTCTTTTTTCAAACAAAATTAGCATTATCGAACTTACCGGCCTTAAGGACTGAATCATAGTTGCATTTTTTCAATTTGAGAAGATTGAAGTAATTCAGACTTTGATATTTATGAGATATAATTTCGTTTCACTTTCCTTATAGCTTTCATCTTTAACTGTAGCTTTACGGTAGTTTTAAGATAATGTGACGTGGTTTAGTTTGAGATTAAATACCACTTCAATTCCCTGTGAAATTTTCAAGTAAATAGTTTTATTATGTTTTATTGAAATACAAAAGGCTTACATCCACCAAATATATTTGGTAATTAATAGTTGAGAGTGATAAATACAGTCATGAATAATCATTGTTAAAATACACATTTTAAAATCACTTATTTTTTAATCTGACTAGTGATAACTAGTATAGAAATGTACTAAACACATACAAAAATACATTTGTAATGGAAAAAAAGGGAATGCTTTCAGCATTCTTAATGCGTTCTGAACTTATATGAACAGTATTGAAAAGCTAACGTGTTTGCAGAGATGGCTTCCCGTGCCCTGCAAGTATTTTTAAAGTAGAGTTTTATTCTGAAGTGATACTGTATAAAACCACATCTGAGGTTTCTTTGTATATTTTTTTTCTAGTTAAATAAAGTAAGTATAAATACTATCTCAGCTGTAGAAGCTCAACCTTGTATTCTTGGTGCATTGCCTTCATTTGTACACAATCATCAGTTTTGGTGGTTTTGCAGGCAAACCTGTTTGTGCAGTAAATTGTTTGAAAGTCATAAACAGTTCTTTTGAGCGTACATAGTAAGGTAAACTGAGGTTCAGTCTCTGCTGTGGTGACCATGTGGTGCAAAGTAAAAAGAATTGTCTCTAAAACCAGCTACTATCCTGAATATATGAAAGTTTCACATCTGAATGAGGAGCTGTCATCCAGTATAATCATGAACTTTGTAGAAGCTCAGTTTGAGCTGTAAGTACAACTTCTGGTATGCACCAAGCAGCAAACAGTGCCTGAATATTATACAACACTGGTGCAACTTATAAATATATGTATATATACTCAAGAAAAATATGTTGAAGGTAAAAAGTAATGCTCGTACTTGAATCAGGATTGTGGATCCATAGAGCATAAATTACTAAGCCTATAAAAAACTTAACGGCGACCTGTTAGTCTGGTTAGATTTCTTCTACAAAAGCTAATAGCGACCTCTCAAAACTATTTGTGTGTGTACTAAGTTTAATGTATACATACTTACGTGCGACTCTGCAATCTACTTGCTACTGGGAGAGTGCTTTTCAGTATAAGTCTTATGTTCTGAAAAGATGAAACTGCAGGTATTGCACCACAGCAAAAAGTTTGAAGTCGTAGGATAACCTGACAGTTCAGCTGTCACTAGAAATTGGAAGCGCATATGTACATATGTATACATAAGGTGTGTGTTAACCAAAAAATAGGAATCTGATGTTTGTAGAAACCATTAAAAAACTGATCCAAACTTTGATGTGATTTGGAATGTGAGCGTTGTAGGGAGAGAATTATAAAGTTCCCAAACGCTTTTCACGTGGCCTTTTGTTAGTGACAGACAACTCTTATTTCTGTGTTTGCCATCACATTGGTGTAGGTAAGGAAGGTTAATAAGAGTTTGTAGAGATATGGTAAAGTTTCATCGACATTGTTACCAGAATGTTTGTGACATGCAGTATTGAAAAAAGCCACTTCTCGGCAAAATCACTTTCTAGCACTCTGCTCTTAAATGAAAATAGAGTTAAGATGTGTAAGCACTGGATGCTTAATGCATGCATCTTAACACTGGGGATTTCTTTTAGAACATGGTCAAATAGTTGGTCAACTTGATCGTGTCTTTCTTTAATAAAATAATTTATTTATTGTGTACTGATTTCAGAGCTAAAATGTTATCCCTTTAGTAATCCTTGAGTTTTTATCAACTTGAAGTCCAGTCTTGAATAACGAAGACCTTCTTTTTGAATACCTGTAAGAGAAATTCTCGTAAGACATTGGGAAAGCATTTTTTTAATTTGAAAATCTATTATTTATCTATTGCTAGTAGGCAAGATCTCACTAAAATCTGTTGAGATAATCTCCAGTTGATTGCAAGGAAAACTGAGTTAATCCTGAAGTTATTTCTTACATCTTAAGTAATTGTCCTCAGACCTTATATTTTCTTCCTGGTACAACAGTGCTGTGATTCTGTATGAGATAACAAACCAGTACCACCAATACCGTCATTATCTGAAGAACATTTTTTTTTACTATGAAATAACTGGAATGCAGTGTGCAAGAAAAGAAGCCGTATCTAAAGTATCTACGAGAGTCATAGTTACAGCAGACCTGGGGTAAAATAATCTTCAGGGTATTCAGCTTCTCAGCATTGTTTTATGTGTAAGAATGGCAACTATGCCATGCAAACTTGTGGAAACTGACACCTGGAATTCTTGAACTAAGAGCACAGCATTTGTACCTCTGTATGGCATTTTAGGTTGTCTTTCCCCCATGATTCTGGTAATGGAACACTAAACCTCTGATATTGGTGGGGGAGATCTGACAGGCTAACTTGTATTGCTGTGGTATTGTTTTAATCCAGAACGCTGTTTGCTTGATGGTCCAAGTGACTGATATGAGGATGAAATGAATGACAGTCCTTGTTTTCTCCTCAAATTTAATTTCAGTCATCTTTCTTGGTGGCTGAGAGTCAGTTTTTCAAAGGATTATGCTGTCATTGCTGTTACTGGGTTTGATGAGCAAGTAATGATGTATTTTATATATTTATTTGGGAGAATCTGTAATTACTTTTAGGCTTTATCTGAATTACATCAAATGAAACAGTCTTTGTCCATGCCAATTAGATACATCATTATGAAATAAATTATTCTGCCATCCTCTGATCTAGTGCTTTATTGCCAATGTTTCTGGGCTGTTTTGTGTCAAATATTGCTGAATCCTCTGAGATTTTATCTAAGTTTGTTAAAACTGAGTATCTTTTGCAGCGTGGCTCTTTTGCAAGCTTAGAAAAGCTTGTGAGGACTCTTTAGGTGAGATCTTTTTTCTTTTAAAGGTTTAGACCCATTACTTCATTTTGCCAGATAATGTCTTGAAAAAGAAGCCTACTTCCTATATTTCAGCAACTTTTTCACTGACTAGAGAGCATCCAGCACAGTCACTAATAGGGAGAGCAGATATTCCAAGAGAGAAGTGGTATTTTGAGTGAGGTAGTGTCTTCTGCTTTCATCTCAGAGGAACTGAGGGCACATGTAGGTGAGGAAGGCATCCAAAACTCAGATCAGTAGATAATTTTTAGAGAACTTTAGCATGTTTGACTCTCAACCATGGAAGGCCAACTGGATGTGGACTTCTTGGCCTTTTGTCTCAGAGTGAATGAGCTGATCCACTGGAATGTGTAAATTCTAGTTCATTGACACGTTCTGTTTTGGCTCAAAGGAAGATGAGTCACACAGCCATTTTATTCCTCATTTTAGACTATTAGTGGAGCAAGAGCCAGAGACCTAACCGTGTTGAGAGGTAGCTGTGGTTTTCAGCTATTTGCAAGCACTCTATTCCTACTGAGCTCAGAGAGAAGGAAGAGCAAGAGAGAAAGTTCTTCACCTGGACTTGAAACATGTTTGTTAGCTATTGGGGAGGAGGGGGTGTGTGGTGATGTTTGTTTGGTTGGATTTTTAACCTGATTAATCACCCTGGAACTTAGTTTTGCAATCATTTTCTGTGTAGTGGCCCCATAACTAAACTACAGACATTTTTCATGCGTAGCAAAGAATTGGAAGGTTATTTTAGCCTCTACTGGAATTCTACGCTAATTTTCATGTACACCTTTACAAATATAGAACTGTACTACAAAGCTGTCATTGCTGTCAATACATATTGCAAAACAGAATTTGTAGGCCTGTCTTCAAGTTCTAGATATCCACATCGTCCTGAAAATTCAAGTCCATATTCTCTTAAAAGTCCCAGCCCCAGAGAAGTTTTCTAGATTGCAATGTGGAAGCAGTCCTCTTTGTTTTAGCTCACGAAAACAGCGTTCTGTGTTCATTTTTCTTCCTCTATGGACTTCTTTCAAGTCTTTAAAAATGTTTAGCGTAAGAGTTCTGATGTAAATGCTCATTCTGAACTTAAGTTATTGTGAAAAATGGCCAAAACCACCTAATTTTTTGTTTTAAACCCATTTCTGTTTTTGATTTCCTCTCTTCTCCCTAGATTAATTTCCTCAGCTAGGACTTGAGAAGAGATTCGTCAATATACTTTTTAACAATTCAAATGGATTCTGGATGACACAGGCCTGATTTTCTTGCACAGATGGGCCATTTTATTTCTTTCATAAAATATTTGATGCTTTTGTAAGTAGTAATTTTAAGTAGTTCAGCTGGTATGAAAGTTTATTGGTTTACAATTACCCACAAACACATTTCTTTTAAGATGTGTGTAAAATACTAATTGCAAATGCCTGTGCTCTTGCTTTTATTAGCAGTGAAGCCCCTTCATTCTTGGCTTATCCCAGCTGCTGCTTCCTGCTGACTTGTCGATCTGTATCGCTGCATTCCAGTCCCCCCACTGCCTGCTCAGTCTGTAACTGGGACCTGGAGTACTTGTAGGGACCAGACCTGGGTATGATGAAGATGAGTGAAAATAAATCTTTCTCTATGGTGTCATTTCTTGTTACAACGTACTGGCTTAAGCCAAGGCCTGGTGTCCTGGCTCCCGTAGTATACAGCTAGTGCCAAGCAATCTTGCACTGACATTCCCCACAATAATAATGGGTGCTAACAGCTATAGTAACCCCCTTTTTTTTCCTAATTTGGCTGTGGTTCAGTAAAATGAAAATAGCGAAGTAAAAGTGTTTTGTTTCAAGAGAGCATATTTGGATACATTGGAAGGAAAAAAACAAGTCTGGCAATTTTAGAGAAATTCTCAACTTGGCTGTTCTCCTTTGTATCTTCCTACCTCCAAAGATGCAAGAAGTTGCAAGTTGCAAACTTGAAAGAATTTTTGACATATTTGATTTCTGCTTAAATTAGAATTCCTGCTTGTTCAAACTATGTAGCTTAATCAGACTCAAGTTATTTTTAAATATCTGCTATTGCTACTTAAAACCTCCCCTTTGGTTTGCATTTTGTGTTGCTTTGTCACTTTAGAGAGTCTTTGTTCCTTCATGTGTTTCGGTGACTGCTGCACTAGAAAATGGGTATACAGAATGGAACGCTGTTGCGTAAAAACACTTAAGGGATTGTTCATGTCATATCAAGCATGCAAAAAACTCAAGCTTTTCTTTGTATGATATCAGTACAAAGAGGCTTCCTGGTAATGTTGACAAATGGGAAACTCAGCAGATTTTTAAAGCTCTCAAAAATAGTCACAAACCTTGGTTTTGTCTGGCTGATGCTGGAAACGATGAATTTCAGAGACTACTGGTCAGTCTTGGCTTTGTAAACTGGTCTGGTGACCTACAACAGTTAAAAAAGAATTTGAAACACTAGATTAATAATTACACTAGATGACAAAAAACACTCAGATAGGATGGACCACCAAAGCCATGCAAGAAAACTGTAAGAAAAGCAGTTCTACAGTCCTATTATGAAACCTACACAACAGTAAATGTGGAAAGCAAATAAATGAATTAGTAGTTTTAGTTCTGAAAAGGCCAAGTGAGCGATTAGAATAAAATTTGATTTAGTTGTAGAGTTAATTTGTGAAGATGGACCTGTTATTTGAGGTGGGGCTGCCTATTGAGGGGTAAAAAAAGGATTTCCATGCGTTTTACCTCCGTGCCGAGTTGTGTTTTCAAGTTCATGTAATGCTTCATGACTAATGATCTCTGAGGAACTGATACAAGAACTTACACTACAAGGTGTATGACAAAAGCTAGTTATGGGTTCATCATGTTCAAAAGCGGGATTTATCCTTACAGCATTTTCTGAATTGCAGCTGATGAGAGGAGGAGTTCTACAATGCAGAACATTTTGGTTTAGGTGAGATTTTGAATTGCAAAAGAAAAAAAAGAATATTTTGAAATGTGAAGAAAAGATCGTGAGCAGCTTACTGCAAATTAGAGTGTCTTTTGCTTTTTCTTCTTAATTTAATAATTAAAATGATGAAAAGAAAAGCAAGGCTTACTAAGCCAAGAATGAGAGGTTTAAAAATGAAGGGCTGTATGGGTTCTGGAGCAAATTTTGCACAGCGCTGTCCTTGGTAAAGCTCGTGTCTACGTACGGGGCATCTAAAATAGGGAGAGGAAGAGAAAAATGTACAGAACTCAAAGGCAGAATATGCAGAATACCTCAAATAAAAACAAAGGAAAATCTGCAATTAAATATAAGCACAGTATTTCCAATACAATTAATTATTATGAATCTGTATGAAATAATGTAATTGATAGTAGAAGAAAGAAAATATTGATTCATGAGAGTGAGTGATGTTGATATATTTTTTGCCAACCTACAAATTTTAAGGAAATTGTGCGTTTGGAACTCTTCTGACAAATTTCTAGCGTCACAGGTGAAGTTGAAATGACATTTGCAGTTTAGTATCTCAGAAGTTCAGGTGTGATTTGGAGTAGCGTGTAAATACATCTTTGAATCTTATATTTTCTTATTGGTGATTTTAATCCAAGTAGCAATGTCTGAAATAAGAGTTCTGCTACAAATAGCTCTCTTTGAGCATAGGAGATGATTGCCATAGTTTATATGGAAACACAAGGAGTGCCATTAGTGGAAACAATAGCATGGTTCTGAGTAAGTTCACAAGAAAAACAAGTATAATAGACCATAATTTTCTCTCTGCAGACTGTACAAGACTCCTGCTAAGTTTGTTTGTAACTTAGTATAATTCACAAAAAGTTTCATTTATTATTTTTAATATTTCTATCACTCCAAATGATGGATTGGTTGTTACTGTACATCAGGTCAGGGCTTTTCTGAAATGGAGTTACTTTCTTTCATGCATTTGTCTTGGAGGAGTAGGCTGTACCCTTTGCTACTTCAGTAAAGTTTGGAAGAGGACTGCTTCAGCTCACAGGCTCATTTCTAGCACAAAATACCACAGCTGCACTACTGTGACTCTGCAAGTCAGGAATTTATTAGTAACTGTGATGAATTTAATATAATCTTCTGTTATCATTTATGTGACGCCCACTGTAGAAAGTGAATTGTAGTGGTTATGTTGTTACAGTGAAATTATCATGTGAAGAATTTTGATGTTAAGTACACTAAAGAACACATCATTAACCTGGTAACGTCAGTATTAAGAGAGAATAAATAATTGCAAGAAAAATAACTTAACTCTTGCTTATGCCCATGTCTGGTTGACTACCGTGTGCCAGTCTAGTGTATGGTTTCACAGAATGCTCTGGATAATCTAAGCTTACAATGAGATGAAACTTTATACTTTTAAAAGAGAATCAAGATGATCAAATACTGTAGTTGTTCTCAATATTGGCTTAACATAGTTTCATGTAAAAATCCTTGTGGAATATGTTTGCAGTTAGGAGGAGCTGCTAATCTTCCAAGTCTTTGCCAGTAAGCACTGAAAGCAGCCTCAGTCTTCATGTGCTTTATTGTGTTGTCTGCAATCCGAATAATGCTTGTAGCTGTGTTTGTAAGAATACAGATTTTGTTTTCAGTAGATCTTAGAAAAACGTTATTTCTTAAAATACTACTATGTAATCAACAGCAAAACCATGAAAGTGTTATTTCATTTTTCCAAGAACTAGATGATGTTTAAAGTCCCTTCCAACCCAAACCATTCTATGATTCTCTTTGGAAATCTGGAAAGAATGCATGATTTTGTACCTATTATCTCTGCCAATGATGCTGAATTTCTAAAAAATTTCTAGAGGATCTCTGAAAAATAAATAAATCATGATATTCTCTGTGTGCTAACAGGCAGCAGAAATGGATTGTCTTGAGTGAGACTAGTTATACTAAAGGAGAGTATTGCAATGTAGCTTAAAGTGTCAGAATGTTGAAATATGGTTTATAAGCATAGCTTATGCTGTTGAAAAGTGTGTACTCAGCCCTATGTGTTCGTGCAATAGAGATATCAAGGATCTGTTAACAGATTTCACGTTAAGTGCTATGTATTTACCTGCAGACAGCTCCTCTTCCTGGGACTAACTCACATTTCCCACCATTGACGCAAAGATGTGGTTCCAACTCACACAGGCTCCGACAGGGTAATCCGTCTTGGCTTGCATAACCGGGTTTACAAAGGCAGTCAGCCTCTTTTGTCCCCTCATTCATTATGCATTCGGAAAACTCGTCACATGCCATGAATTTGCATGGGTCTGCCTGATCAGCTGTAAAGGATGGGTAAATCGTTAATTGATGTATTACGTCGAAGTAGCTTGGCAGGCTTTGCGGCAGCCAGAGAAAACAATTCCCATTTACTGGCCTGCTACTTGTGAATGTTAACGGGAGGATGGACGTAGTCTAGCATGAAAGGACATGCATCCTTCCTTCCGTAGATGACACAGCAAGCATGCAAGCTTGTATTTGCTTGTATATTTGTTTACCCTGTCCCTATTACGCTGTGGTTTTATTTTCATCTTATCATCAAGGAGTTTAACACTTGGATATTTTTATCCGCTTTTTAACTATGGGTGCTAGTTTTATACTCATCGATACTATGCTACAGTCTTGCATATGTGTAAGAAATGGTGTTGGCTGTAATGATCTTAAAAACATAATTTAGGACAGGACAAGGGGAAGGAATTAGATTAGATTATTAAGTATTGCACAATACCATCAGGACTGCCAGCTAGAAATACTGGCATAATCCAAAGAAGATGTGTTCTTGCAGCGATGTGTTAGCACTGGGAAAACTCGCTGTTTTGTTTTTTAAAGATTAGTAAGGGATGCTTCTGAGATTAAGTGAAAATGAGCCTGCGGGTGTTCATAAGAAGGTCCAAATCAGAGACAGCTTAACGTCCTAACTTCATCAGTCACAAAAGTCTGTTTCTCCTTTCTCATTCTCTGCTTCTAACTAGAAACTAAAAAAGACCCAAAAAGAGTAATTTTAACCCAGTGCTCAACCCAGCTGTGTGCTGATGGAGTGAGAAGGAGAGCTGCATCCAGCAATCTTGTTTTACAGAGCCAGTTTCCTGGGTACTATGGAGTAAAGGCCTTAGAAAGAAGGGATACGACAAGAAGCAGACCGGGGGATACAAATTCTGTTCTTGCCAGCAGTTTCAATAAGATGTGTGAATCCAGAGAGGAAGAAAATAAACAAAAAGAAATTGTACGAAGACAAGAATGGAGAGCACAGAGGAGGACATTAGAGCAGATGGACAGATCTGAGGTGGGTTGTGCATTACAGCGAGTCCTGGGTGACTGGATCGGTTCAAAGGAAGTTTGCATATGTGGCCTTAGCTGTAGAGAAGAACTTGTTCTCAGGTCTGATCTACAGAAATCAAAATCACCTCATACATTGGTACAGAAGGAAACTGTCCCTTTTTATTTGTGTAGGATTAAAATCTCTTAAGAAGAAAAATCTGTAGTTTAAAAAGAAGATTTATACCGAATATTGCGGCTCAGTAAGTACCATTGTAAGTACCATCTGGGCTGAAAGTTTTCTTCCAGAACCAATTCATGGCAGTAGATGCTTCGTAATACTAATTTCAATGAAAAATGGGTATCATGTTCTTTATAGTCTTATTGTAAATCTCAGACACACACTAGGATGTGCTTAACTACTAGAACTTAATCCAGCAGAGCTGTTCTCTTTTAATCCCTCTACAATTCCATGGCTAGTTCCTTTTGCTGTTGTTTTAAATTTAAGAATAGTGAGTCTTAGCTCAATTTGCCTTTGCTATATACAACGTGCATGTTAATTTGAGATCTGCTTTGCTCCTGGAATGTAAATGTATGTACAAGCGAACTCTAACAACTGGGCATCAGAGTAATGCAATAAATGACATGGTAACTTTATTTTCAGGCAAACCTTTGCTTCCTAAGTAAATACACACACACATATATGTGTGTGTGTGTGTGTATATTCCAAGTACTTTTCTCTGGTCATTGATACTACTGATTAAGAATTAGTAATTTTCTCTGATGAAACAAACCCGGCTGGCAAATCAAAAGGGGGCATAGGTTCTTAAAGATTCTTTTCTTATCACACACAGAATTGCACTCTAGGCAAAACTGAACACTCTTGAAGGAAAAATGGTTAATAAAAGAGTCTGTATGATGGAGTAGTTGATTAAAGCATTAACAGCTGCATTAGCTGCATGTCTCCAGTCTCTCCCGAGCTCTGATGGTCACAGGTTACCTTCACACTAGTGGAAATAAAGGTCAATACTGTTAGTAAGTAGACACAGACTCTGCTTAAGCATTACCCAGAGTTGTGTTCTACAGCCCTGCTGCTTTCAGAAACTGGAGGGCCTCAGTGCATTTCTGTTTGTAAAGTAGAGATTGCCATGAGCATTTCCCAGATTAGAGGGTCATCTAGTTGTGGTAATGTTTAATTTTCCATAATGAACTGTTGGGCTACATACCTGCCATACTTTGTCATCTTCTCTGTGTTTTCACTTTGTTTAGATTACAAAAGAAATACATGCAGGTATTTCTAAAAGAAGACCATGTTGTTCTGCATGGTATTATGACCAGTGCAGTCGGTCCTTTACAGCCACTGAGTCTCGATGCATATTTTGGACCGTCATTTCCCATCAGTTTTTCAATGTGGTATAACATTATTGCCACTAGATGGCTCTTACTTTCATAATAAATAGAAATTTGCTTAAATTACCTTAATTCACTACACAGGTTATTTTTGTTTTTCTGAAAGTAAAAAGACAGTAGGGCTTTGAAACATTTTTGTGGGAATGTACCAGGTTTCTAAAAGTGATTTCTTCTATTTCAACGTTTTGGTGCTGCTCGTGAGCCTTGAAAGAGCAGCTCTGTCAGCAAACTCATTGTGGTATAGTTTTATTGATTTAATGTTGAAATACCCCATCAGTAAAGCAGCTGATATGGATGAATATGAAAGATTTTAAAATTTTTCTGCGTTTGTGTTTTTAGGAGGGATTCCAGAATTACAAATCTACGAAGTGCTACATATAGTAGTGCTCCAGGCATTTGTTATTTCTAGAATATTATTTCTAGAACAGTAATATTCCTCCAAGTATTTCTAGAAATAATGTCCTTCTGTCTTGAATTATGTAGCCCTTTAAAAATAGATTCAAAGATACTCTAAACTATAGTTAATTTACCACATCGCAAAAATCAGATTATGTTTACATACTTAGGAGCAAGATTTGTATAAGACACTTCTGTAAATTCCACATAAGCATTCTTTATAGCCTTTTTCTAGAGATTTTTTAGTTCTCCATATTTGGCTCTGAAAAGCAGTTGGTGCACATGCACAAATCAACACCTCCACCCAGAATTTCATTATAGTATGCAAATATGTCTGCAGATAATCTGCAGCACCTTGGATTTTCTTGTTACTGCTGATCACTGGGAGGCTGTTGCTAATATTGCATTTCCAAAACAGTAATACTTCTGAAGCTGTAACAATCTGGAAAGGATTATCTGCTTGGCTTTGGCTTTGCACATAAATTATTAATTCAATCTTACCTGGCTCAATATCCAGGGAATAGCTGTCAATCTCCAAATTGAGGTGTTGGGCTGCAGCATCACAGAAATCTTCCAAAACACAGTGTACTGCTTCTGTGATATTGTATGGCACTGTCTTGGCAAATTTCATTTTGCTATTCACAATCACACTTCCATTCCTGAAGTTAAGTATTTCCAGCTGCTTAAAACCTGTAAGGTTGGACTGAAGGTAGGGAAGTAGCTGCAAAATAGAAATTCGCCTTTATTTTAACTACCTGCTATTGATTTTACTTATAATCACTTTTCATTGTCAAGTAAAGACATTTTCACTATATCTCTGAATTTAATGCAATTGTTAAACTCCGCCACCAAATTCACTTTTCTGTTTAGCCCTATCCTCTTCTGGACCTTTGCATCTTTCTCAATAATGTATTGAGATGGATGGGCAGCAATTTCCCCTGTAATGAAATGCACAGCAGTTGGGGAGTTTATTCATCTGGAAGAGAAAAAAATCACCTCACACAAAAGCCAACTTTAATTATTTTCAAATGTTCTATCCATGCAGGTTAGGGCATAACATAATAGGCATGTTACTGAGCTGACCTGCTGCCCTATTGTACCCATAGAGAAAATCCATATCTAATCACATTCCCTCTGCTAAGCTGTGGTATATTTTAAAAGGCCTATTTTTAAATCCAGCATGTAGACACAAGCCTCAGACGTAGTCGGCACTGCTATACTGTTGACCCGAATCTAAGAAAAAGCCAAATAAATTACATGCCAGGCATATATCTGGAGTCTCTTAGCAAGTAAAAAACTTTCATTGTTGCCTTCATAAGGTCTTTCTTCATACCCTGAGAGCATCCCAGGCTTATCAGTCCTTTAAAAATACAGCTTATCAGACCAAATTGTAGTAGAGACTGATGTTGTTAAAATACTGTGCTCTTCACTAGATTTCTTTAAACTGTGCCTGACTATCGAATGTATTGTACAAGTTGATTTTCACCCACCAATTGTATGAACTGTTGTTCTAGTGCTTTGTATTCTGGCGAACTCCTGTTGAAGAGGTCATCAGAAAAGTGCATGTTGGTTACCCTCAGGCTGAAGAAAACCACTAGCTCTTTGCCTTTGGCTGTGGTTGTCATGGAGCTGGTAGTTACATACTTCAGTGTAGGAGATGGGGTGGCTTCTACAGGCTCTGTTGTTAGCACTGAGATGTAACCGCTGCCATGCTCCGCTTCATCCAGTGCCGCTGTGCTGATTACACCGATGTGGTCCAATTCTGCAGCAATATCCTGCACTCCTGTCCCTGTGCCATCGCGAGGAATGCTCTCAGATACAGGCACTGAGGAATCTGGTTCTTCAAGGGACTGTTCGATGATGTGAGAGTGGCTGTAGGATGGGCTGGTTGCTGCAGGCAGTGGTGCTGTTGGGTCTGAGAGTAGCACACCTGTAATTGCACCTTCAGGCTGCATGGTAGAGAGCTCACGTGAAGTGATGAAGAAAGGCAATGTTTTGTAAATGCTGGCTGTAGCTAAGATGTCATCACCCGATGATTCCGTTTCATCCATGATCTTAACTGCTGCAGAAAAAACAGGGGGAAAATCAAATAGCTATTTTGAAAAGTGGGCATGACAAACATCAAGCATAGGAACAATGCGAGTATTGTATTTCCACTGAAGCATTTTAAAAACAAGCTTTAAAAATATCTAAATTTGAAAATGTGATTTCCATCACCAAGGAAGCACTATTGGAATAAAACACCTCATCCACACCTTTGACTGATGAGATTTCAGTGGGTGCTGCATTTAAACAATAATTACACTTGGTAAATATTTCCTGAGCCATTCCAAAGTGCATTCTTGTTTTGAAGCTACATAATCACACTGTCAGTTTATATTGACTGAAAGAGTAGATTGCAGCTTTGAGCTGTCTGCTTGGATCAGCTGCATGCTGGAGTCATTTTGTTCCCCTCTGTGAGACATTAAAGCTACTATTTGCCCGTAATCATAAAATGTGGTTAAGAAAAACAGCACAGCCTCTTCAGATGCAAACTACGGATTTACCTAAAAGGCAATGGTACCGGTGGAAACAAAGTCAAACCTTAAGAAATCATCAACTGTGTGTGAAGCAGACATTTGATTGAGATGCTGCACTTTTATGAGTTTCCTACTGGGGCTTGGCATGGATTTCGGAAGTGTAGCTGAAATCCAAATCTAAAGCACAATGAATGAGACTCTTAGAATTTGGCTTGTAGCTACCTGGCCACAAAGACTTCACAGAAAACAATGGCCAAAAGTAATAGACATCTAGCCAAGCTGACACCTTTGTCCTTTTCCAGTGATCTACTTATGTGTGCTCTTCACATGGGTCTTCTTGCCGCTCCCTGCAGGCAAAATCACTTATCAGCTGATTGATAGGAAGGATTTTTTTCTCCAGCTGATGAACTCTTCCATTCCCTATGCACTAATTTCCTCCCAGTGGCCAATGAAAGTACTAAGGGAGAGGTAACTTTTGCATTAGAATTAAACCCAAATGGAGGAGGTGGCAACCATGCTATCCATGGCATAAAAATTACCTGTGGATGTTCTTTGTGTCCCTTTCCATTTCCTTGCTTCTAAATGAATGAGATCCAATCTTCTGCTTATTGTATTGCTGGTTTTAAGAACAAATGTACACTTTCAACAAAGGTGACCTTGATATGAGACAGCTGTCTATTTTCTTGACCCTGTTAATTTAATAGCACGTACTAGCTCTTTCCTTCCTCTGTGCAGATACAATGCCTTAGTCTAATGTGGATTATTTTCTATATAGCCCCATTCTGCTAAGCTAACCACACCTCTGAAAACTACAGTGTTGCTCTAAGGCATGGCATGTGCTTTTCTAGAATTAGATGCTTGAGAAGAATTTTCTCCCATCTGGTTGCTACTTTACACAAACTTCTGTTAAGAGCTGCTACATATGCAGTTTATCCCTTTATAGTATATTTCATTATGTACGTTATAGTATATGTATGGTGATTCAGTGATTGTAGTGTAAAAAGATACCCCCCAAGCTAAACAAATAAAATAAGTTAATAATATAAAATTATCAAATCATATCATATATAGATGTAAAAAATAATACACATAAACAATAAATAAGATCAATAGATACATTGCCATTCGGAGGGACCTGGATGAGCTTGAGAAGTACACCCGTGCAAACCTCATAAGGTTCAACAAGGCCAAGTGCAAGGTCCTACCCCCGGGCTGGTGCACCCCTCAGTATCAACACAGGCTGGAGGATGAAGGGATTGAGAGCAGCCCTGCTGAAAAGGACTTCAGGGAACTGATAGATGAAAAGATGGACATGAACCAGCAATGTGCACTGGCAGCATAGAAGGCCAACAGTACCCTGGGCTGCACATAAAGGAGTGTGCTCAGCAGGACAAGAGAAGTGATTCTACTCCTCTCCTCTGCTCTAGTAAGACCCCACCTGAAGTACCACATCCAGCTCTGGAGCCCCATGTCCAACTCTGGAGCCTTCAGTACAGGAAAGACATGGACCTGTTGGTGTGGGTCCAGAAGAGGACTGCAAAAATGTTGCAGGGGCTGGAACGCCTCTCCTATGAAGAAGATGGATTTCTTATATGCAGAATAGATATAAGGAAGACATTTTATACAAAGCAGGTAGTAAAACACTGAAACAGGTTGCCCAGAGAGGCAGTAGAAGCCCCATCCCTGGAAACATTCAAGGTCAGATTGGACAGGGCTCTGAACAATCTGATCTAGTTGAAGATGTCCCTGCTTATTGCAGGGGGGTTGGACTAGATGACCTTTAAAGCTGCATTCCAACCCAGACTACTCTATGATTCTATGTATAGTAATAAAATAACATGTAATAGACTGACTAGTGTCTGATCAGATTTACAAAGTAAGTCTGAGCTAGATTTACTTTTTGATTCCTCTTCTAACTTGTCAGAAATTTTGAGAAAGTGCCTTTGTGTATTATTAATCTCACTTCCAGAAGGCATTTAAAAGTGAGATGCTTTCTCTAAGTCAGTAATCTTTGTTGTCTCTTTATTCAATAGAGATGTTTATCTTGCATGAAAAAAACTATCCAAATATGTGCTGGATCTTTCAAAGTGCCTTCTGTTGAATTCAGAACATACTCAATGAATTTATGTAAGAAAGATGCCTGATTTTCCCCTTATATAATTTCTGTTATTTAAATCAACCTCTTCAGCATTATTGATGATCATGGATTTATCTGAGATGCTCAAATATCAGAGTGATAAGGACTATTAAGGTTTTTTTGAAAAAAGGGAAACAATTTTGATTGTGTTGTAGTTTGACACTACCAGCAGGGCAGTGTGATTCTGGCTTTGATGAATGGTCAGTGAGTTTCACTCTGGAATACTAGTAACATGGTGTTATTGGAATATTCCTACTCCCACTCACATTTCTAATGTTTTCTGTTTGTTATGAGTGTTTAACACTTAGCTAAGAGGTTTTTGCCTGTTCTGCAGGGAAGTGAACTTCTAGGAACAATTTCCAAAAATAACCTGGATACTCTGAAACAGAACTCCTCAGAGTTCTCGAAGGACCATTACTACATCTGCTTCTATTTATGCAGTTACTACATCAGTAACTAGTGCAAATGTCATTCCGTTACAACTAAACCTGTCTGAAAGCAGAATGTATTTTAAGACCATGGTTAAAACAGTGTTGAGTAACAGATGTTAATATTGTATTTCAGCAATACAGGCAAATTCCAGCTAGAGCAGAGTTTATCACAGCAGTGGCGCGTGTTCTCATAGCTATGCATTCGAGAAATATGGTGTGGACTACTTTAGTGGGGTGATCAGGGAAACGACACCTTCCACTTTTGCTGCTTTCTGAATGCAGAAAATATTGCAAGTTTGTATGGCAGCTGCCTGCAGTGCGCTCCCTGTCCTTTGAAGACCAGGTTATTAGCTACTGTTACACGTTCTTGCAGTATTCTCCTGTTACCTTGCAACAGAAAGTAGAGCAGTCACCAAAGAGGCTTCTTCCAAACATTTCTCAAGGGCCTGGATGGCTGATGATGATGGACAAGCCTTTTGTTACTCTCTGGCACATTCAGGAGGAACTGAGTGCTGCCAAGGTTTTCCAGAGATCAGGTCTTAAGGTAGGTAACTGCAAAGCAGTGGCATGCTGTAGGAAATGCATATTTTGCCCTTAACACCAGCTGGCTGATGGTAAGCTATTGAAGATCACTCATCTCTGTCGGTATTTAGTATACCTTTCCCATAGGACAAGGCAAATTTTTATAGTTAATTTTGTTGCTTTCATCTGCATGCCCAAAAACATTTTCTCCTAAGTGCCCATTTTTAGTGGCAGAATATTTGGAAACCAGACTGATTTAGATGACAAAAATTACCACTTTATAAGACCATATCTCACTTATTTGGGGTTTGATATTTAAGGATGATTTCTAATTCCACATTTATCAGCAGTGAACTCACTGAAATAAATGGAACTGTAGCAGCTTAAAACCTGAGTAAGTGAGATTAGGCTATTTGGATTTGCACTAAGGACAGGGAGTGCCCACTCCTATGGCCCTTGCAGGAAAAATATTCTGCCAGATTATAAAATAATTCCTTAATTTTTGCACGTTGAACTCCTCCCACCTCTCTCCAAAATGCCCAGTGCTGTTCATGACTGAAGCGTACAAAATAACAAGTGAGCTTAGAGTACTCTGGAAAAAGCTCTGAAGACCACTGCTAATATGAAGCGTCTGTGTTGGGTGAGATGCAGACAGAGTGCTGCGTTCTCCTTTCCTGCAAGGCCAGGCTGAAAACACAGTGGGGTCACAAAGTGAGTGCAGAAAATTCTCATTGAAACTATCACAGCTGTGCACTCTCCCTTCATTTGTGGTGATAGGTAATTAGCACTGCTGTCAGTATAACACAAGGGCTACAGTCCTCATCCTTCCGTCCCAAGGAGTTGCCAAAATATAGAATAATGAAGTGCTCTATGGTACCTGAGGTTTTGCATGTTGCACGTTACTCCAAATGCTGCACCACCGCTTGATGCCCTAATACCTCATTGAGAACTTCAGATGCTTTTCTCCTTGTGTCCTCGTGTTTCTTGTGTAATCAAGGATACAGAGAGATTAGAAAAAAGAAAGCCTAGTGATGTTCTCTGTTTACAAAGCTCTTGCTGTCACTTGTTACCCTGATAAGGAGTGAGAGTCACCTATCAGTTAAGGGAACTCAGAACAGCTTTCTTAGCATTAGTGCTTGAGTCATTAATGCAGGATGATCTACTGATGGGATGAACCTGCAGCTCCGTAGAGTAACCTTCTCTCAACATGACAACATAGACTCAAGCACATGATCATGATGCTATTTGTTAGGCAGATTATATTTTAGAAAGAGGTAACTGCAGGAGGAAGAACCACTGAAATGGCTTTGAAATTGCGGTAAGTTTGGAGCAGTATAATCACATATATACTTCATATTTAGCATATACCTGTGTATATGTTTGTGTATATGTTATATACATAGTCTATACATAGATTGTAAAGGTCTTCTGGCACCCTCTTATTACAAGCAAAGTGACTTATAAGGCCGTGAGGGCATACCAAGGTGATGTCTGTGCATGCATGACCTGTTTTCATAAGCTGCCAATTCTTATCAGTCACCGCCTCTCCAGCTGAGATACACAATGACTGATCATAGAGATGCTGTTAGTCCCTTGCAATGTGAAAGTAAAGGGGCTCAGCAGAAGAGCTGCTGAGCACTCACTGAAATACAACACCAGACTTTAGCCTGGGGGTTACTGACCCCTTCCGTTGGTCACACTCTGCCTAACACGTGTCATACTACCGCTGCAAGACTTGCCTGCACAAGTGATGCGTTGAAATCAGCACTAAAATGATTTGGAACCGATGCCAAGCTTTTCCATTGTGTGCATGTGACTTTGATAAAAGGCAATCCTAAGGAGTTAAAAAAAAACTATGGATAAAACAAAAAAAATCTAGACATTTGGAATGAAAAAAAAAAGTCATTTTGCTTTTAAAATATTGTTTTTCTTGATAAAAACAATACATGTCGTTTCTCAGATTACATACAAGCAAGTCATTTTTTACACTGACAGTGGTAAAACACTGGAACAGGTTGACCGGAGAGGTGGTAGGCATTCAAGGTCAGGCTGGAAAGGGCTCTGAGCAGCCTGATCTAGTTGAAGATGTCCCTGCTCATTAATGGGGGATTGGACTGGATTAATTATTCTGTAATTCTGTATGAATGTTTTTACACAAGTGTATATGTATGTATACATATGTAATTTTGAAACATAACACAAGATACATTTGAACTGGTTCATCATGAAGCAATGGTTTTTTAAATTTCACCGATTTGTACAGCAGAAGGCTGGAAAAAACACAGGCAATTATTTTATGAAACCTCTAAAAGTACAGACACCGAAGATTTACACATTCTTACTCTCAGCATGTTTCATTTCAGCATACACTTTGGTCTACTACACCGTCACACAGGTGTAGGGCACCAACAGAGAGCACAAAATAAGATGCTGAACTCAAATACACCCCAAGAGTAACCATATTGAAGGTTAAACAATGGTATGGAATTGAAAACTACTGTCAGCGATAAAAAAACCCCCATCAACTCTAATTCTCAGCCACTCCTTATCCTCCCACAAAGATGTTCACTGAACTCTTCAAATGTTTGTTGTTTTCTTTTTGCATTACAAGGACAAAGCAGGGCAATATTTTACTGAGGAGAATTTTATATCTAAAATTAAAATGTTGTTGGCAAAGATGTGTAACACCAAATTAAGAGGCAATTTCCTGGGTGCATTGCTATATTAAATCTTTATAAAAAGAGTGCTGCATGCAGTCATTTATTCCTAGCTGAGGGAGTAAAATACATAAGTTTGACTTATAAAAAAATCAACTGCCATTCCAGCAACTTTATTTTAGATATCTAATTAGTTGGTCCTCTTACATTTTTTTTAAGTGAGGACGACCTTACTAATTGACCATGAATAAGGAATTATTGTTTGGGAAAGGTCAAATTTTGATGAGACATTTTTCTAGTGGGTTTGCATTAGTAAGCAGACCCAGAAGATTATACATCAAGAGGTCCTGGCATTTAATTTCATTCATGAGCTTAATAAGAACTGACATTTCCTATTGGCAATAGACAAATTTTCCAAGTCCACTGACAGATATCCTTCTGTGCATAAATTTAGAGCATTACTATATGTACGTATAGATTTGTATACATACTGGCTCAAGAAAACAACTAATGAAGGAAAAAGTGTGTAATTAAGAGACTGGTCCCTGATGCAGGGTAAGAGTCTCCTTATGGGCAGCTATGCCGATGTAAATAACAGATGGACTGATACATCAAGCAGCTGGATTTAGATTTACATATTTTGTTGGTGCCTGAAAAAAATCGCTGGATGCAGGACTGTTGTGTACAAACAAGTAGTTAAAGTGCCAAGCTTGTGTTTGAGGTCTTTCATTTTTAACTAGGGCACAAGTAAGATCAGGATTAAGAGAATTAAGAGAAGAGGATCATTAACCTAACATGTTATAACAAATATCTCGCTGCACATAATATCTGATTAAGTTTGTCTTTTTAACTCTAAAGCCAAGACAGCAGAGCCAGCATGAGCTATGGCTGTCCTTCTCTCTGCCTAGATGAACTGTCCAGAAACCAGGTTTACTGCCCAGTGAAACCAACAAAACTCCTTCTCCACTGGCTCCAGTGAATCCTGCAGGTCCATCAAGTGGACCTCGTCTCTCCTTGCATCTCTTGACTTTTCTTCCTTAGCAGCCTCACTGAAATTTTTGAGTAGTCTAATTTTTCACAGAGCAGCCTGATAGCTGCAGCTGTAGCTCCACTGCCATGTAGTGCTCTGCGCAATTGATGTAAGAAAAAGTCAGTTTATTCACAAAATTTTTATACCTTGCAGCTATTTTTCATCATCATGTTCTCACCACTAAAGATGCAAATAAATGTCATTCTGAAATGATGCCACAAGAGGAGTATATCCCAATAAAATAGTAATTACACTTTTCTTTCACTACCCTCAGAAAAATTCAGTTCTATCTGTCTGACACTGAAAACTAACAGGATAACGTAAAGCTTGCAAAATCATGTACTGGGTGCTGGGCAACTACAGTTTACTAATTTTGCCTATGCTCATTCAAATAGAATTTTCCAAGGGTTCTTGGGCAGCTGAGCTCCACATGCTGGACTCAAAACACACTTTCTGTTTAGTGACAACTGGACTACCTGGACAAAGCTGTTTTACAGATTTTAATGCTTAGCTGAGTAATTTGACCATGAAAACAGACTCTGTTTGATTTGTGATGTTTGCTCCCAGGCTTTGGAATCTCTACTATGATTCCTTTTTTTTTTTTTTTTTTGTAGATCGGTAGTATTATATACTTCTACAATGACTGAAGAAATAATAACAGACAAATCTTCACTTGATCCTCAAAGATTCTTAAAGATTTAGAGTAAACCACTAAGAACAAAGCCAAGTCCTGACTATTTGTATTTCCCTGCAGATTTTCCCTCACTGCAGCTAATTCTTCCTGATAGATGCAAAACAATACAGTTCCCAACAGTCTGACTGCCCATAAACATTTCACTGATGTAAGTTAGCTGGTTTTACTCAACTCATGCAAAGCTTTGAGTACAAAGAAAGAATTCCCTTTATAAGATTTCTGAGGGTTAATATTTTTGTTGATCCTTCTCTCCTGAGGAAATACAATCTCCCTTATCCTTAATGGAAGTTAGTCAGTAGCAAAAGGGAGTCACACCTGCCTTTAGCACTTTCATGTTTTGTCACTGTACCTGTAAAGACCATCCAAAAAGAAAGACTTGTGCAACTACAAGTTCATTTTTTCTTTGACTACCACTTTTACATGCATTAGTTGATGCATGGCTGAAAAATAGCAATTCCACTTGCCATTTTCTGTTTTATTAACAATTTTACTTACTTTAATTAGCTGTCTGCTAATAGTTTTCTCATTAATGTTTTTTGCATGTTTTTTGAATAAACTTTTCTTTAAAGCTTTGAGAAAGTATAACAAGTAGATTTAATATGAGATTTATTTTGAATTTTTTCCAGCTTAAAAGTAGTCCTTTAAGTACAACAGGTGGAATTATATACAATTAATATATGTACAAATAATTGGGCAGACTTACTTTATACACGTGTGTTGAATTCATAGATTCAGAGGCTCAACTGTTAAATTTTAACACCTGCCTTTGGCATTCTCATGCTTCAGCAGTTCTGAAGGATTAAATATTTCAGAAACACATAAGTACTTTGAACAGTACAGGAACCGCTTGTGTTTAAAGCATTCCCAAAGCTCTGAGTAGCAATGTTTGACTTCATTCTGCCCTGAAACCATGTGGCAGAAGTATTCGTGGAAAAGAGACTGGAGAGCAGTCAGTGATAGTCTGTTAAACCTGAACCATCATCCCGCTACAGTCTCCCTGCTGACTTCAGGAGCTGCTGAACGTGGTTACATTGACAGTTTTGCTTTTCTAACATAAGACTCTGAAAAGCTGCAGAAACACCCATTTGCCTCAGCAATCTTCTGATTATGGCAGAAGAAAAGTCAGTGTTTCCATATTAATTGCTTTAGGCAGTTAACAGTATTTGCACTTGTAACTACAGGATTATAAAGTTGGATGTTAAGGATAATTTTATGAGAATGCTATAAAGACAGGTATACAATTAGATACCTTGTACGCACAGGAGGTTAATGGTAGGTTATTTCCATAACATAAGTAACTTTTACCATTTTCAGAACCTTTACCTCATCTGCTACTGAGATTGCCAGATAAAATAACATTCTACTGCTCAAAAACTCTAAAAGTCAGGGTTCTGATTAAAGTCCTCACTAAAGAAATGATTCAACAGAGATTAGAATACTCTTGTCAAGTAGGAAAGCAGTAAGTACATATACAATGAAAACATTAAAAAGCCAGAGACTGTCACTGTTATTTATTGTAAGATATTTTGCATTGAAGTTCTGCATTACTTGCTACCATAGTAAAATCATATTAAAAATATAATAAGCAAGGAAGATATCATGCTAAATTAAGAAGCCTGGACATAATTGTCATTCACACCAATGAACTAAATAGAGAAGAAAAACCGAGAAGCAGTGAATTTTCAAATATCAATACACTTCTGCAAAGGAATGGAATCAAAGCTGCATAAGAAACATCCCACCTAAAATCATAGCTTTTAATGATTTTAAAATAATGAAGTCTGAGTGAAAATAACCTAAAGCTTCATAAACACCTGGAAACATAAAGAAACATCCACCTAAAAGTAGCAAACACTCCTGCACACCACTGCCACAAACTCGGAGATCCCCCAAAAGAGAACCTGGAACCTGTAATAGTATTTCCAACTGCTTTTACTTTAGAATTATTAGAAATGAAATCAGACAGTTTGCAATACCTATCCTTCAGAATCCAAAGAACCTTCTAAATCCTTACCCACTTTCTCTGTTTCTCTAAACTTTGTGATAGGAAAGAAAAACACTCAAATTTTTGAGGAAAATAGAACCATCAGACAGTTTCATGGTATAGAAGTTTATTAGTTTGCAAAATGATAAAAACAAAATAGAAGTCACTTGATATAAATTCATGTAATGTGTTGACCCAAGGACCTAAAACCAGAAAAGACAGACACAAAATTAGAAAGTTAAACCCTGTGACTCTTTATATCTTGTCATAAGATGAACACTTTAAGACTTGCCAAGAAAAAATGAAAACACTGAATACAACTTTTTTTTTTTTTTTTTAATCCTGTATAGTTGCTTGTATGTGAAACCCATGGAATTAATAGAATGAAAATCAGAGAATGAGGAGTTTCAGCTTTGAATCTTGTCTATGTTGGTCATGGATTGGTTATAACACAAGATGGGATCTGAGACTGGAATGTATGAAAGCCTATATGACATATGTTACGTCTAACTTGTTAGAGAGTTACCTGCAACCAATGGAAATCTTAAGTTTTGACTAGTGGGCCGATTTTAAGTCAGCAGTTTCATGGTAAATTTGGATGGAGAGAGGTGACTAATTTGGAGTGAAATATGGCTGAAAATGGAAGGGGACAATGGTTGGGGGAATGTTAATTACAGGAGAAGTGATAGCATTTGGAAAATGTAGGTACTGAAGAATGGTTAACTTTGAGAGTCTAAAAGGGAGCATGTGAAGTGCACGAGAATTAGCTGCGGGAGCAATGGAGTTGGTTAGCAAAAGTTATGCCTGTGTTAGAGAGACCCCAAACATGTATGCAGAATATTAGCATCTGGTGCAGGTATGCGCTTTGGGAAGCAATGAGATAGCAATGTGTGCCTGTCTGGGGAAGAGACTTAAGAGTAAAATGTATGAGTGAACAAGGGGCTCAGCACTGAAGTATTTCTTCCTGCTATCTATATAGGTGGAGAATGAGGTGTTACATTATTTTTCACTAGACAAGTAGCTCAGAAGATTTGCCTCTGGGTAGGTAAATTTTCTTAGTGGAAACAGAAATTGTTTTCCATACTTCACGCATTAATTTTAATGAGTCTTTGGCATTAAAAATTGCATATAAAATAAAGTTTCATCCATTTTCGTTAACATGCATTTATATTGCTTATTTATGGAGGAAGACATAAATGAGAAATCACATTTGAAGGAAGCAAAGCTTAACCTCAAAGTAAAGCTGAAGCGAAGTGATTCAATAGCTTAGTTATTTAAACAAGTGCTGTTTTAAACTGGGAAAACAGATAGTACTCTGTTTCTTTCACACATTTTTACTCGGATTATTAATTTCATTTTAGGTTTTTTAAGTATGTTTCGAAGATGTGATGCAGGTTTTTTTCTAATCAGGTTGTTCCTGGTATGGAGATAGCTGAGCAGCAGACTATCCCTAAAGTTTGGCCATACTCTAATCACATACTCTAATATTTTTATGACTCCTCAGGATACCTGTAGTACTCCAACTTTACCATAAACAGTGAACACACTATGAACTTTTTAGTAGATCATGTGTATCCTAATATAGGCCTGCTTAAACCTTTGCATTCACCTTCCTGAATTTCTGCTTCTCAGTTCACAGAGAACTTTTAGGCTAATCAATATCACATACAATGCTTGAGAAAATGACATAGCTAGACCTACCTGGTCACTTCTCCAAGCATCAAACTGAAGCAGCACCACCATGAAAAGCATTCTTTGCACATTTGAAGTGGCAGGCAATGAGTGAAAGGGCACAGAGAAGAGCTGATGGGGACAATGTTGAGAATATCCAGTCAGTTTATGGTCAAAGAAAACATAAGGAAAATAGAAAAATATACAAGGAAACAGAACTTACCCTGTACAACCATCGATGTGAAAAAACTGGTGAGCATTTCTGGCAGAAAGAATGGGTGAATTCCACTCCTGGGAAAATCCAGAGTAGTTCTTGCAAGAGGTAATGGAATTTTCTTTTCCATGACAATGCTGGTTATATGAAATAGAAAGCTATGCTAAGCGCAGATGGTGCTTAGGCAGCTGGGGATGAAGCAGAGGCAGAAAGAACCCCCAAACCTCCAGAAAACCGAGCTTTTTTAGAGATTGCTTAGCAATAATAGCGAGCGAGGAGTGTCACACTGAATTCACCGTTTGGTAGGAGGAAGATATCAGAGGACCACTCACAACAAGGCTGTGTCAATGTAGTAGCAAACAAGGAGGGACAGAGATGTGAGCCTTAGCTTGGGGAAGATTTTATTACAGCTCTGGACAGTTCAGTCTGTTTTGAGGATTTGTGAGTTTCAACTCAAATGTGCAACAGTGTTTAAAAAGTCAGTACTAGGTCTTTAGAGTATCAAACATACAATTACTGAAGACACACACCTCTTTAAGGGAATGATTCCAAATTCTTTGGGCACTGACACAATGGCTTTAGGAAGAAAAAAATCTGTATTTTTTTTTTTTACTGAATTTCAAATCATATGAGAAAAGTTTGTTTGAAGACATCCATGTTAATAAGTAGTGAACATTCCATTTGTATTATCCTTCCTGATGACATTGAAGCTCATTAAACTATGTAATGTATATCATCTCCGAGGACCATTTAGAAACACATAATCTAATCCCCATTTTGAAATGAGGTACCAGACGCTGTGTGAGAGTCAAATTGAACTGTGGTCCCACACTGTCACTGGGGAGTAATCAAGCAAGCGTGAACCTTGGGATTAAAGATGTCCATCTCCTGTATCCCTCTACCCACCAATGAAAGACAGTAACTACAAAAACTTGAAATAAACACATTCTTTACAATTTTTGATGTGAAGAGAAAGAATGCAACTAGTATCTTCAGTGTAAATTGCTCTGTATTTTTGCTGAATCCAATACCCTCTGCTTCTTCTCTTCAGTCATTTGGAGCTGTTAGGCCAGAAGTTTTTTCAGCTATTTGGCAGATGGCACAATAGATATGTGGGTTTATACCATCAAATCACTGACCCAATGAATGAATAGAATGAAAAATGCATATGACATCCCCTCTCCCTCACAAATGTAACACTTTTCCACAGTTAAAATGAATGCTGTTTAAAGGTGTGTTGTGCTGTTATTTGAAGGTATGCTGTGCTTTTATCAATAGTACTATTAGACTTCTCAGCATGCATTTGAAAACAGTTTTGCTTAACGCTTTTCATCGTAAACTTTGTTTTCAGGAACACTTCACAACTTGCTGTTATATAAGTGATATTCTAATCTTTAAGTCACTTTGTACTCATAAAGTATTTGCCTTTCTCTCATTTCAGACCCCAGTGTATAAAGGCAAGACTATAGAAAAGGAAGTTCTTACTCAGTGCATGAACTCCCAGGTGCAATGGAATATGCTATGCACTTCCCTGTCCAGAGCAGATTAGTGTACGATTCCAAGTGGCAGCTTTTACATTCTTTATTCTTTAGAACACTTATCTTGGTATTTATTGGATCCAGAAACAACAATGCTATGGACTACTTGGGCATTCCCCTCTCTCACATTTCTGCTGTGTGGGCACACTGTAAAGGATGTTTAAAACCATGCATTGGGGTATTTCAAATCAGCTATGCAAACAGTGCCTGTGTGGATAAACTTAATAAACTAACATCAAAATCAGAAATGTTTTAAATTTTTTTCACTTTCATCAGACTTGTAGATATATAAACTTCTCTGATGCATGATACTCTGCTTGGAATAAATTATTTCATGATACTTTTGCTGTTGTCATCCAGATGTGTCTGTAGAACTCAAAGTAATTTACCTTCTGGTTTCAAATACCAGATTTTTTTGTGTTGGCCTGAGATTTCCTTTTTTTTTCTTTTTCTTTTTGCTCTGTCTTTTGCAATTTTTATCATAATACCCTGTAGAAATGTACCTTGTCCTTAGGCAGCTGTTGCTGTGTTGAGGTTATTTTTTTTCTTTGCCTTGGCAACCTTGAAATCAGGTACATTAGGATTTTACTAAAGTGAGCATCAGAAATGTAAATTTTACCCTTTGATTGTACATTAAAATATCTTTCATGACTGAAAGGAAAGCTTGCTGTACTTACAATCACAACTGTATGTGTAATAACAGCTGGATCTCTCCTATTCTTTCTTATGAAAAAGTCTTTGGTTTCTTACCTTGTCCAGGCATACTGTCTCCGTCACTTTCCTTGAAAGGTGGTTCTGCTGTATCACTCAGTTCCTTCTTCTCCTCAGCTGCACTATACTCATCTCCAGCTTGCAGTAGAGTAGGTTGAGTAAAGCTGTCTCTGGTATAAAACGGCGGTGTGGTAGCCTGCACCGTTGGAGACTCATAGCCATCAGTGATTAAGTCATTGCTAGCAGAATCATCTGCTGGAGGAGGCAAATAGGAATCCTCTGGTTTTGGAGGACTACTAGTGCTACCCAGAGCACTGAAAGGCACTGTGAAACTTTGGTGGTCAGCAGTAATATCTTGTGTATCTGGAGGTGATTTGTCCTGAAATGGTTCTCTGTAGAGTTTGGTAGGGAACACAGGTTCTAATGAAACAAAATTATTAAAATCTTCAGAGGTACTGATGTCTCCACTTAGCACAGGGAAACCGGTTGTAAATTCATTGATCAAGATGCCTCCTGTTTGGTCCGCTGTTCCTGGGCTGGGGTAACCTAATGGAAGTTCCACATTCATGGAGTCATCCTGAAAAAGATTTTTAAAAGCAGTTTTCATTATTATGTTTAACATTTACTGCTAAAAAGGCCAATCATATTAAACCCTGTACAGGAGCCTGTAACGCCATGAAGTATTGGGATGTATGAAGTGTTTGGCGTGTGCACGTGATCCTAATCATACTGCCTGTAATTTCAAAAATGGTTCAAGAAATATGACTTCTGCTATTGGTGTCAGTTGCTCTCCTTCTGTCATTGAGACAGAATCACAGAATCATAGAATGGTTTGCTTGGAAGGAACCTTAAAGATCACCCAGTTCCAACCCCCCTGCCATGGGCAGGGACACCTCCCACCAGCCCAGGCTGCCCAAGGCCCCATCCAACCTGGCCTTGAACACCTCCAGGGATGGGGCAGCCACAGCTTCCCTGGGCAACCTGTGCCAGTGCCTCACCACTCTCATAGTGAAGAATTTCTTCCTAATATCTACTCTAAATCATTCCCCCTCTGATTTAAAGCCATTCTCCCTCAGCCTGTCACAACATGCCCTTGTAAAAAGTCCCTTCCCAGCTTTTTGTGAGACATTTACTTTGTGATTAAAACTAGAAAAGGTAATCAAGCAGTAGCATTCACCTGTACATATTCTAAATGATATCTCTGTTGCAGAATAACATCACAACACTCATCCTTACAGCATTTAAGAAAGGTAGATATGTATTTTAGCATAAGAGCCTTTTTCTTTATATCTATATACATCTTAACACTGTGTAACTACATTTCTCATGGAGAAATAAATAAATAAAACAACCAGTATTAACTTACAAAATCAGGGCCTGCCAGAGAAATAGTGACCATGGACTGGATATCATTATCAAAATCACTAGGTGGTATAATAGATTCTGGAAATAAAAAAATAGAGAAAGCAAACACAATATTCCAGCAGTGACACAGAGAAAACTGATCAGAGCACATTGACTCGGTTAAAAAACAGTATTAATACTATTCTCCATAAAAAAATTACTTTAAAAAATACATGTTAGGAAGGAAGAGGCATAAATTTCCATTTAAACCAGTAATTCTGAGGAAAACAGGAATTTTATTATGCAGTATTCTTTGTACCTGCTATTTAGTATAAATGGCATAGATCTGCAGAGAACTGAACCGTGGATGAATGCTTAAAATCAGCTGAAGTGTGAACCACTCAGTTAAATCCACATGGGCTATGACAAGTCATTAAATCGTGCTGTCCATTAAATCTAAACCTAAAACAGTTTTTCCCAATGTCTACACTATTGTTACTCTCAGTATTTTGGCTTTAGTGCCCAGTTGTTCCCTTCACTCGCTTCAAGGAGCTCTTTGAATACAGTAGCATGCAAGCTGTTTTTCTAAAATTGGTTTTTAAAAACAACTAGTGTGGAAAAGTTGATTAAAATTGTTATTACTAAAGAGTTCTATACCCATGCATTTTTTCTTGGGACTTTCAATCTACATTAAAACACAAAATTGTACTCTTACAGAAAGTAATTTATCTAAATATTATTTTTTGAAAAAAAAAAGCTGCCTTTTTGGAAAAAGGTAAAATTTGGTATGTGTTTTAAGATTGTTTTGATAAAATATGCAGTTGAAAAAATATTTTAGTTATTTTCCCCATTTTTAACCCACATCCACATCCCCAAAACTAATTTAGAAAAATTGTTAATGCAATATAAGGGGATATTTATTAGCTGGATTACTAAACAGAACACAGCCCTTTCAACCTTCTGCTGTGGGCCTTGATGCCTGGCTTTTCATCTACACTTTCTCTGTGTTTCAGAGAGCAAAATAAACCTTTACAGTGTGATTTGTAACACAGATTTTACTGCGTGATCAAACGCTCGTTAAGATATTTGATGTTAGATGGCTTGCTGTCCAGACTTAGCTGTCAGAAAGCTAAATTTATGTTAGAGGATGCTCTCACTTTTTGTCTTATTAAAAAAAGGAGACTGTCCATACGAGGAATTAAAAAGTATAATGAATATTCATAGTCTTTCTTAGGCTATCGTACTGGCTTGCCTACTGACCATCAGTAAACTGAAGTGTTCCAAGGTCCATTGGCAGGGACTGGTCTTCATGGAGTGCGATGGCAACCAGTTGCTGAAGGTCTGTAACTGTGAGTTTAGTTGCTGATATCTCCCGCTCTTCCTTTGGAGAAAATGGAATTTTTTCGTTTTCAACTTTATTAGATCCAATAGTTGAGATGTCGTCTGCCGTGGCTTTGGTTTCTGAGCCATCTCTCTCAAAGTTTACCACATATCGTGCTATGGTGCTACTAGATCTGCAACGAGAAGATGCAAAATGCCCAATGCAGCAAAATCAGTTACTGGCTGAGAACTGATTTTACAAAGAATATAGCAAACAAAATTATATGTAACTATAACGTTATCTTCAGTAAAAATAATGCAGGTATACTTCTTTCTCATGAGACTGTTATCTTCAAATTACTTTTGCTATACCTAAAACTTCTTTTCTATGCATTAATTTTAATAAAAATTCCAATATGGAAGAAAACTATAAAAAGTGTTCTAACATAATCCAGTTTAATACGAATGCTCGTATTAAACTGAGACCTGTAGAACTGGGAATACAGTCTGAAGTAATTGATTATTTCTTCAAGCAGTCATAAATGCATAATGGGGTTACTAGGAGCCATAATCACCTATTGATTATGCAGGAACCTGTGAAAACGGGTTAGATGGTTCTTAATATTACAGATAAGAAAAAAATCCTGTCACATCTGGTGCATTTTTTTACTCATTTTTGAAGACAACATGAAAGTTAGTTAATGTGGCAAGCAAATCACTTTTCACAATGGGAATTCGCTTTCTCCCTAGATGTACTTCTTTAACACAAGTCTCAAATTTTCACTCTTGTTAATATATTACTTTTCATAAATGCTAAATTAATCTAATTAAATTGAAAAATAATGACTATATTGTAAAACATTTGTATAACACTATGTTACTTTTAAAAATATCAAATAACTGGAGAGAATTTCATTTTATCTAGTATGTGCTATGTATTAACATTTATATGATATTGCAAGAATTCAGGAAAAGCATTAGCCAATTCTTCCTTTTAAGCTATGAGGAAAAAGGAAATTCTGTGAACTGCTAGGCAAATTTTTCCTAGCAGTACTTTTAAGCAATTACAAAAGACTCTGTAGCTTTTTGTATGGCCAGTCAAAAGCTCCTGCATTTTATCAGGCTAGTAAATGGTCTATTCAACATTCTATTTGGCCTGATAAAGAAGGTAACACATCAAATTTTGAATACTTATTGAAGATAATAGTTATGCAGGAACATGGTTAGGGCACAGCAGATCAAAAAAGAAAATTTAAATATGAAGTTTCCTTATTTTTTTTCACTTCCAGTTTATGATGGATAGAGATCTTTACTCATTTGAATGTGAAGATTTGTAGGTCAAAAAATTTTCTTTCTTTCAGAGAAATTCCAAAAAATTTGATTAAATGAACATTTCAGATTAATGTAAAAGCTGTCCCTGCTGCTTTATATCACAGATTTTTTACTTAGGCAGAACACAAACCATTTCACTTTGTCACGTCAAGATAAAGAACATTTATTGATGTACCTATGTACAACTAATAGTCTATAAAATGATTAATGTCAATTATGAATTACAGACAAATTACCCATCTTTCTCCTTCTTCTGTCTTCATTTCATCACGGAATAAAAGGTGCAATAAAGGAGCGCAAAAGAAAGAAAAACAAAGATTCATGTATACCAATACATTGATCAGTTATACATCAAAAATAACTTTTCACAATTTATCTTGTCTTCTACGTGTAATCCATAATTTTTGTCTCTGTGTGAGAATGACAGCCTACCCTATCATTTTACTTTTTCCCTTCCAAACAATGGGAATGTCCATATTTTGAGTGGGGAAACAGGAATTTAACTTTACCTTGATAGTTTGAAATATCTGCTTTCCTATTTCCCACTACAAATGGTGCAATTTGAGCACTGCTGTAGCTAATCCGTCCCCTTATGGTGGCGTGACAGTAGTAGCAACCATCACTGTTACCACGCATGGTGCCTCCTCAGATCCTAGTCACAAGGATAATGACTTATTAATTACTTCTAGAGGACATGCCTATGTTGACCTTCTGTAACACAATACTTTGTTGTTTTCCCAGGGGCTCTAGCTTATCTCTAATGTTGTCCTTCTGTATTGTCTTGTGGGACCTTGTGGGAAATGCTGCCGATATATGTAGCAATACGGCTAAGACATAGTGGACAGCAACATTTGTCTTTGCTGATCTGTAACTCTCTGGACCTAAATAAATTACTAGATGATGGGAAACAATCCTGGTCTTCCACATCAGTGAACGCGCTTTCATATCAGCTGCTAAGACCAAGACAATAAACAGAAATAAATCCCAGATCTTCTTGAGTCACATCTGAAAGAGGTTTGTTATTGGAAGTTGTAAGTGTGAGATGCTAATGAAGATTTTCTCCTCTTGTTCTGCAGTAGCCAGTTTTTTGTTTTCTTACTTAAATTACCAAAACCTAAATAACTAATTTAACTAACTCTTCTTCCCTTTTTCCCAGCAAACTTGCAGAGAGAAAATCTAGGAATAAGCATGCTTTTGTCTAAATTGCATTAAGATAAGCAAGTTTTTGAACGTGCATTAAGGACTGTACATTCCTGATTCTGTGCATAAGCCTAAGTGAATTTATGTCTTTTTTCCCCTGCTCTTTATTCCTTTTCAATTTTATGTTATTTCTTACTATTAGTAATTTGTTTTCCCCTTCACTCTTTGCATAATGTGCTCTTACATATAGGAGCATAACCATTTAAAACACTCAGGTTTTGGTCCCCCCATCCTATTGATTATCTACCAAAAAATATACAACAGCATGTATTAGAAGTAAACACACAAGGAAGATAAACCTTAAAGAAATGGCAAGACAGGACACAAGTTTATTTAAAAATTAAATATTTTTGTTTGAGACACCTGGGAAACTTCTGTTGGAAAAGTTTTATATGTGTGACCATGTATCCTTTTGCAATCTTCTCTGGCCAAGGCACCTTCATTGTTATATATGAAGGGTACAGGATCCACACACAAACAAGTAGCCACCTAAATAGTCATACTCCTAACTTTCTACCTTGTCATATAAGCGAGTCCCTAATACAATGTCGCTAGCAAACAATTTCAAAGGACTTACTGATTCCCTTAGGGAATCAAAGATACTTCTACTTAATGATTCAAAACCTCATAGTCTTCCACAGGAAGCGATTTCACTTCTCTTCATATTATCTCTGTGTTCCCGGAAAACCATTTTCTCTTTATATCAATACACACCTCACTGTTATATAGGTCTTTTCATGTTGGAGGGGAAAAAAGGAAGAGGAGAATCCTAGTAGCCACTAGAGAAATGAGTCTCATTTTCTTACTTACTTAAATCCTAATACATGGATTTCTTTGAATCCTGGAAGTTTCTCGAATATTTTTTGCATCTATGGAAAAATGTAAAATTATTAATTCAGTGTTAAGTTCTACCACTTAAAAAACAAGCCCAGGTTGATTACGCGGACAATTATTTCTCACATTTCAGAAAGAGCTTTAGGAAAGAGTCTCAACTGCCCTCTTTTTGGTATCATTTCTCAACTTAAACACAGTATTTGCTTTATATATGCTGCCTGTATTCCTTATTAATAGGCAAAATGAAGTAAAAAACACAGCTGTTTTTTAGTAAGGCAATTATGTAAATCAGTGATAACCCAATTCGCAGTAGAACAAGTCAAACCACATGAATCAAATGTTTTTCTCATTTTCAGAACTTTTCTTTATGATTAATTTTGTGGTTCAAGACACCTTAACAGTAAATTTTTAATTATATAGAAATATTAACCAAATGCAAATGGATTTAGACTATTTGACAAATCATTTATAAATTTAACTTTAAATTTATAATTTAAGAATTAACAGTGTTTTGAGATCCAGCTCATTTGGCCTTTTCTGATTGTAGCAACACTCATACTGCTAAGTCAAAAGAGATATTTTATGTACATCTACTATGTCAGAAGAAAGGGAATTTTTTTTAAAACACACGGTTCCCTGGTGCCTTTCAGATTCACTTGCTGGTCATGTTAACTACATGGCAACACATCCTCTAAACCTTGCATCTGAGAGAAAACCTGTGGAGTTGAGGGAATGCAGCCCTTGAAAAGAAGTCAAAAAACCTTTAGAGGGATCATGTCCTTTTAATTCATCATATCACTTATAAAGTATATGAACTAATGTGGAGATCTTTCCTCCTCTTCAGCTATGTGATTCTGTAAAAACCCAGCACACTTTTAAAACTCATTCATTCATGTGCCAGAGTTTGTTAGAACTGATAGGGAATAAACAGTCAGACCCACAGCTTTCTTTGCATCTCTAATGTAGGTTAAGTGAAGGAGAAGTAGTAGGAGTTCAGTATATTACTGCAATACTAGGTAACAACCTTGAGGTCTTTTTCATTCCAGCAAGCAGAAGAGAAGCTGAAGTCTAGTACAGAAAATGGCCTACAATCTACACTGCTCTTGTCCATCTCCCACAAGAGGACAGCAAGAAAGGAACTGAGCTAAATACTTTGTTTTCACCTTGGTCTGATTTAGCAGAAGTGGTACAGAAGTAGCTATTAGATCATGGGAAGATTTTAAATGTTATTCATGTACTAATGCTTACTGAAAGTAATGGAGATTAAGGGCTTAAATTACTAGGATGCAATTAATTTTCCTAAATTTAGGCAAGCACTGTCAGTTTAGATGCCTTAAGGTTGTCTTCTGCTTAGTTGCTGGTTAAAGAGAGTGCAGCCTTCTTATATTTGAGAGGCACTTGAAGACATGTTGGACAATCCGAGGCACCTAAAATGACACCAGATATCTATGTTTAGGCAATTGATCCCCCTTTTTGCCATGTTACGCCAGCTGACTCTTGGCATGGGCTCTCTTCAGACTCTTCTTAGTTTTGTTTATATGGTAATAAACTTGATGTTTTCTTTTAATTGTATTCATATTCCTACTTTTTCTAAATGAATATTCACTGAGCAGCATAAGCAGATGAATCTGCATTCTGTTTTTCATGTAATTTTAAATGCCTGTTCTGGCGTACAGATGTACTTCTGAACATTTGCACTATGATGTTTACTGTAACTCTTCCTTCTTGCCAAATCCTGGAATGAATCAGAAACTGAGATTAGAACTGCCTTGGAATTTGTGCGGCAGCTCATGTAGCTGGACGAGTTTTTCATTCTGAACCAGCTTCCTCACTCTCACACTTTGACTGCAATTGTAAAACTGTCTTGTATCAAGATTGCCCTCTGCCTCCTTCATGACCTATCTGTGGTGGAAAGCATGTCAGGTGTATTTCATGGTACTTGACTGCAAATCTTTATCTATTCAATATTGCATGTCAAGAACATCTTTGGACTCCTTGAACAGAACAGATAAAATTTCATGGAAATGGAAAATAATTTAACAATCAAGAAACTGCAATTTTCACTGTCCAATTAATGAAATCTAAGAAATAACTTAAAAATCAGATTGCTGAATAGCATCATATGTGCAGTAAACAATGACTGCAGGCAGTTCCATTTGAGGATAGTACTGGAAATGTCCAGAAAAGCCACTTTTTATCAGCTCTGCCAGAACATCCTGCACCATTTTTCTGTGCATACCTGAAACTTAACCAGGACAGTGAAACAGCTTGTACTTAGGAACGCTTGTAAAATTGATGAGAAGCTTTAGTTAATTTTACTAAGAAAACCTTTTGGGAACCACAAGTCATTAACTGCTGTCTGTTAAACTGATAGCTGAACATTCAGTTAATGTTATTAACTATATGAAAACACCACAGATGTCCCAGTTCTTACAGAAACTATGGTAATGTTCAACAAAATGAATGAAGTAATTTGAAGAATAGTTCAGACAATAGTGGCTAATTACTTTTAAAATTTATATTACATTTCTTATTTCATTTATTGTAGAAATTAAATTACAAGTAAGTACTGTCCATGAATTCCTGATTAAGCCAGAATGATATTCCTAAAGTTACTCTATTCATCAGTTATCTGAGAACCTACTGCTGACAAAGATGTTGGCTTGTTAGCTCAGTGGCTGAACAGATGGCCTAAAGCAGGCAAAAAGCTGACTATATAGGAAGGAAAACTGAAGGTATTGACACAATGGGAATTATCTATTTCAAATGAGGGCATTCTAATTCTGTTTCATGGTGAAGGTATTATAGTTTCATAGTATGAATGTCAGCCAAGTTACAAAGCCAACATTTTGGTGTTCATTCAGCCTCCTTACCTGTAGCTGAAATTTGGCAGCTAATTGTCGGTACTGTGGGGAGTTGGGATCACTAAGTTCGGCTGTGTACTCCTGATCAGTGAGAGTGACACTGAATTCTACCATTTGCTCCACTGGCAGTTCTGGGACTGTATTTGTTCCCAGCTCCTGGAAAAGAAGAGGGGGGAAAAAAAGGGAGAAACTATACCAAATGATTTTTTCCCCACATTTCAGTATTTAGTATGTAAGAGGGTTCCCTTTTAAGCCCATCCCCAAAAGAACTTTCTGAATCATATACAACATATGCATTGCAGATTTATGAATCCCGATACAAAAAAACCTGAGACTAATCCTATAGTTCAGGGACTGAGAAGAGGAGAGACAAAGAGCTGGTTATAGAACATGTTCTAACCTGTCACAGAGAGACAAAGCTCAGATTGATTGCCTCGCTCAGCACAAATGTACATGTGTTCAAATACAGATGTTTTCTCACCCTCAGTCGGAAAACGCTGGTGTGTGTGAGCCCACAAGGCTTTGTCTGTGAAGCAGGTTTTAGTTAATAACATCACTGTGCTTGAACACCTACCCTGTTCACCAGACCTGTCTCCCTCTTCCCAGAGATTAAGTCAGTGCTCAAAGGAATCCATTTTTTTGTCATTAGAAGATTTGAAAGGAAAAAACGATGGAGTTCCTCAACAGCCTTTCAGAAAATGATCTGTGGCATTGCTTTGAATGTTTACAGCATCATATACAGCTCTGTATCGGTTCAGAAGAGAACTGTTCTGGTCATCACAGCTCATTTTCTTAATTTTTTAAACAAAAAGAGTTACAGGCACAGTCTCTTTTGTGTGTGTGTGTGTGTGGAAACTAGTCTACTTATTAGCAGTACTTACATATTCTGTATCCTTTAAACACTTTTTTTTATATTTTTATTTGCTCAAGGAAAATTCTACTCTCAGACAGGCTTTTATAATGTAGATAAACAAACAATCACAACAAGAGCAAGATAACGATTGAGAGGAAATTGGCCCAAAAGAGCAAGCCCATCAGCCTGAATCCCAGAGAGGTTTACACTCTTTCTGCCAGGTGGGTTGGCTGCTAGAGACACCTGTCCCATACATAATACTTAGATATTGGTAGCTTCCAAGAAGAAGCAGTACAATAAATACATGGAATTATGGTGTGTCAGTGGATAAGAGAAAAGAAGATGGTTATATAATATAGAATTAGTGAAACAGGAGGGAACACTTTCTGCACCCATCAATTCTGCGTAACTGCTCTGCTAAGTCATTCCTTAGGATGCATTAATTTTAGAGAAACATATGTTTTGTGTTGCATATAAAAATGTGGCTCCTCAGTTAAAGAACATCCTGTAATGTTCTATCATATGAACAGAAGATTAAGGAATACACAGTTTCTAAATAGCTGCCCTATGACATGTGAGGAACCAGCCTTTAGGCAGCTTGTCACAAAGGACTAGATAGAAAAAGAATGAGGAGACATATAACATGGAAGAACTGGATAATGCCAGTCTCCCAGTACATCTAAAACATCACAAATAAACAATTTTAAAAATATTTTTCCCCGTATTCTATCTGCTCTTTTACTCCAACGGCTACCATGCAGGTAGGTAATACACAGCTGAGAATATTAAGATTATTTTGCTTTCTTAGCCCCTCAGGGTGTAATAATTTTGGACAGTAAAACAGCATTTATTTAGGATCACTCTCGTGCAATTCCTGTGCCAGAGCTGAGAAGCTTGCAGGGGCAGGGTGGAGACTGGTGGCAATTTGTCAGGGGTGTGATGGGTGAAGCTTTCACCAGCATTTCTGCCCTTGAATTCTTGGTGGCCTCAGCATTGAGACCTTGAGCTCACCTAGGTGAGGAGGAGGCGGCATGGGTGTCTTCCTGCAGCCAGTTTGCACAAAAAAATCCAAACCAGCTTTTCCAGGAGCTGCTCCGGAAGGGCAAACCTTTTAGAACTTGAAAAGAATCTCAAAGCAAACCAGAGGGGAAAGACAAGAGCCTGACTCTCACCTGAGGCTCCTCAGCAGCAGAGTCCACCCTGGACCCTCAGGCCCTGGTGAGGTTTTGGTCTCTCTCCAGATGGAGATTCCTGACGGTTCCCTGAAGCCATGCAGCTGTGCTGAGACCAGAGCAGCCTCCCACCCCCAGGTGCAGCAGACGAGTGGGAATAAACAGCCCCTCCTAACACTCCAACTGCTGTCTCAGCCATAACCTGTGGGTCATGGCAGCTGCTGTAGTCCTGCAGTGAAGGGAGCAGCTCCATGCGTGAAGCTGCACGGCTGCTCGGAGGAGGCATCAGCACACATTCCCTGTTTGACAGCTGGCTGGCAGAGAAGAAGCAAGAAGGACCAGACCTGCCCCCGTGTTGTGGAAAGCTCAGAAGGTATGCATTTTTACATTACTTAATGCAGAAGGTTACAAAATAGTGCAAAATAGACAACAGACCTCTCATTAAGAGAACAAAGACTCTGCCTAAAAGCTGGTTGCCGTATTTTCGTACTTTCTAGTGCGTATGCAAGAAATATCATGTGCTATTCCACTACAGAACACATGTTAATAAAACTCTTCAATCCCACTATCAGTAATAGAGGGAAGCGCTCATGGTTTATAAACACGAAGTGTTTATAAAGCTTCCCTCTCTTTTCTGCTAGCTGAGCTCAAAAAGAAGATGTGAGTGAAAAAGTAGAGTAGTGAAAATAGATTTCCCTTACCTTTGCAGGAGTCTTCGTGTCGTTAACAATTTCATTGAGCAATGTGCCATTAGGTACTGGTACATATGGAGAGAGGGATGTGCCAGGAGAGCCTGGGGGAGGGGAATGAAAGTAAAATCAGGAAAGAATAGGTGTGCACATAAAAAAATCTTGCCCTTTCTGTGTTGGTCAGGTGCCAGCTCACTGGAGAAGATTTCCTTGTGGAGGGTGTGTTTAAGCACAAGCCCATGTCAGTGAAAGGTGATCATGGCTTATAGCATCAGTAAAGCTGCTACTTTTTATGCAATAGATGACCTTTTTATCCAGGTCAAAACGTCAGTAGCATTAGAGGCAAAAATGGCACCAACCATGAATCAATCAGACCGTATGAAGTTTAGAATAATATTTGATCGTTTCTTCTTATACTGCATTATGTGTCACCAAATACCTAAGCTTGATTTTTGTCAATTGAGACCTTTGTCTCTATGGTAGCAAACTTTCTTTAGGGGTTAATTTAATGTAACAGGAGATTTTGATAGAGTTTTCCAGCTAGAGGCAAAATTACCATGCTGGAAGTTCCTATCAATAAAATTCTGTCATATTTGACCCTCATGAAAATATGTGTGCAGGGTGTTTCCTCCTTGAACCAAAATGCTCATAATTACAGATTTTTATCACAGCATTAATTTCTAACATTATTTTAAAGAACTCTGCCGCACAAGAGCATTTGTAGGTCTAATTGGAGTAATCTGCTCAAATGAATGTCTTGGCATCACTGTAACTTTCTGATTAAAGTTTTTCTTTATTTTCATCTTCTTGCTTATTTTGGCTAAGAAAATGCAATGGAAGACACTCTAAATGTTGTTTAATAACTAAAGCAAAATTCACTCTAATCTCTACTCTCCTGAAACTAGGAAAACATGCATTTAAAAACTGAAACAAACCTGGAGTTCTATATTTGAGTAGCAGACATGCTTTAAAGAAATAAAAAAATGCTTCTCATAGATTATTTTCCTAAAGCACTTTCGTTGTATTTCATGAAAATTCTCATGCTTTTACTTCATTCAGTAAATTACAGACTTCTAAGATCTATGAATCACTGTTTTTAACAGTTCTATTTAATGGACAAATGCACAGCAAACTGATTTGATTTTACCTGTAGAAATGGAGGAAATGTCTTCCAGCTTTTTGCCACCTGTTTTCTCTGTGGATATTTCATCTTTCCTATCAACCAAATAGAAATGAGTGTTTTAATGGTCAGTATGCTGTACTGGCAATGGCAAAGGTGCAAAAAAAAAGGAAGAAATTACCCCTATATTAAGTATACTTCAAATGAGAGAAGTTATTTCTAACAGAGCGTTTGACAAGCTGGTAAACAGGCAATGGATCAGCAGACTATATTTTGTATTCAATAGTTTATATGTTTCCTCTCCTTCAGTCTGGTATGTGCTCTTAAAATGAACAAAAATACTGATTTGATATATTCCTCCACCAAAGACTACCAGTCCTCGCAGGGGTCTGCTCATAAGGTTTCATGACTGGTTTTCTCTGAACAAGCAGAAAGGTGAGATCACAGAGATTAAATCAGTGCACGGGGTCTGTTTTTCCTCTCTTTGAAGTCTATGAAAGTTGATCACTGATTGAAATGGAAGCAAGACTTCTTGCACAGTATCGAAACCAACTGCTGTCTCCTTTTTTATATCTCATCCTATTGAGATAGCTCAGTGAGGGTTTTGGGCTTTTAATTTTAAAGCTAATGGATATTTCGTGGTTCCGAGGGTGTTTCATGGTTTGGTACAAAAAGAAGATAGGTGGACTTACTGTTCTGCTGTCAGCCTGCACTATAACATCATAAGGATGCTTCCAACTAACAATAGTTTTAAATCAGATCAGGATTATTATGAATTTTAGGAAAGTTTGTTTGGATCTGGATGTAATATTGATGGGTTAATGGTCCCCCTGGCAGACAGCTAGAAACTCAAGTAAGAATATGGTGAGTGTGAGGTACAGATTGTCTGCCTTGCGTCCCAGGATTTATTTTGGTGTTGTTGCTATTATTTTCTGTTGTAAGTTTTACAGTCATGTGCTGATGAAGAAATTCTGTAATGGAGAATGTTTGCTTGAGTGAAAATCAGAAGTGTTATGTATACAGAAGTACATTTTATAATAGATGGGTTAAAGATTCTTGCAGTTAAGGCTGTAGAGTAATTTCTGCTCTAAAACCAAGTTTCTATTCTTTTGTAGATTTTGGAAACGTTTAAATTCTTAAATAAGAATCTTCTATCTGACATTTTGAGATATTTCTTTCCTGAAATTGAGGAGTGAACAATTGCAGTTGTTTTGGGTTCTAATTACAATGTGGAAAAAAACACAACACAAAATAAAAAGCCCAAAAATTGAAATAAATGAGGATATAATTCCTCAAAATTCCTATAGAAATAGCTGTTATTAAGGCATTGCACACAGGTGGAGTGTTTGTGAAAACTAATATAAGTGAACAAACTAAGGGCACTGCAAATGTGTAGTGAGGTGTTAACTGAGACAACACAAAGCTTATAGCATAGACAGAAAATAGAGCTGTGCTGCATTTCTATACAAGACCAACCTAGATGTAAAAGAATATGATCAACCACATCCTCTGTTTTACCACATCCTCTGTATATCTTGTGTGGTGAGAACTTAAGTATTATTTGTACTGTTTTCACAATGCTAATTAATTATGTGTTGTGTCATTAACTGGAGACTGATATCTACACGGCATCTGCAGAAGACACAAAATATTCACAACATGGTGGTAACGATGAAGTCTAACAATGCATAATCACAGATGCCTTTGTTTCCAGTTAAACTATGAGTAACTTCATAAAATTTACTTCACCTTTTGAATTATGTCTGAGGAAAACATTCTGTTCACAAAGAGCATGAGAACTCTGAGATCAGTCACTTCACTTATTGCCTTGCTGGTGCTGTTTGCACTAGACTGAGTGAAAAGCCCTCCCTTTGGACTTCCAGAGGAGTTTAATTAGGCTCTACATTATTAAAAATATATTTCTGAAATGTGGAACAATCAAAGCTCCTGTGTCATAATGAATAAAGATGCCTAAGAACCCTGTGATCATGAATGGAAAAGATTATTTGCTACACCTGAAAATCTAAGAAAATTTGAAGAATAAAGTCATTAATCAGAGACACTGTGGACAATGATTTGTCTGGTTGTGCTGTAGTAATTATATGCAGAGAGACAGAGTTCAGTATTGTTAACTTTAATCCTGCTGTTCTCAGACTTCTGAGCATTGCCAGGAGCATACTTTTTCCCCCGAGAGTTTATGGAATAAAACATCACTTTAATTAACACCATCATGATGTGTAAAAATACAGGGGAAAGCTAAGGTAGAAAGCATAGAGTTTTTGATTTATTGTTTAATGTAACCTCCCTGTAAAACTTTTGTTCATCTCTCTGACTTTCCTTTAGAGAATTACAGCAATTGTGATTAATCTTTTGTCACACACCCAATCAACACTAGAATAATGTGAAGCTGTGGCTCTGTCAAGGTTTCATGCTCACATTAGTTTAAGATGACATTCTGTGGTTTCTCAAAGTGAACAGAAAACTTGGACATTTGGCCACCTTAATTATTTGTGATTCGATTACTGTGTACTACGATACATACAGTATACACATCTCACAGCACACACCATATACACCACAGTGCTATCTGTGTATCTGTTCACATCCACACACATCTACACATATCTTTTTTCAAGAAAGGCAGTAACATCAAGTGGCAAGGTTCTACTTGTGCTACTTACCTTTCCTGGAAGGTTCTATGTTTTACTCGCTGCAAAAAGATTGAGAAAAACAGCATTTTACTAGTGGGTGTATCCAACCATTGAGCTCTGTTAGCTCTTTCATTTACTGTACTTTTATGTTTTCTTTCTAACGCTTGCCCCCTCCGCTTCCTGAGCAATAATTTGTCCTTATATAAGCAGATAGGGAGGCACTGGTCTCCCCCAGTTTATAAACAAATGTCAGTAATCCTTACCCGCTGGATTATTTCCAGGTGCTCTTGGGAATTGCTGAAGTTTTTGCCAATGTCGAATATACAGAAGGTTTCCCTCTGGCAGGCAGTAACCCAGTTCTGATATTCAGAAGTATCAGGAATCCGATCCAGAAAAATACGAAAGGCTTCCCACACAGCTTCCTGGCAGACTGAGTAAGAAGAAAGGGGCGGGGGATGGATGCTTTGTACCAGAAGGTAAACTTGAAAGCCTTTTTAAAGCGATTTGGGATTTACACATTTTACCGTATTTAGTAAAGAAATCCAGCTTCTAGGCATTTCTAGATTTTTAGGTATTTTTGAGTTGACAGTCATTTGTCTTTTTTGCTGAAGGATCAGCTGCCTTTGAATTGAGGATTTTTTTATTTCCCTCATTTTCAAAGAGAGATTAATTTGGCCTGACATCATCGTCATGAATAAGGAGCAAACGCAAGCACACTTCCTTCACCTCAAAGGTACACACATACAAAGATGCATAACTGGGTGTTCTAGTGAGAGCAAATAGGGAGGTAGGGAAAACACCAAGCTGGCTGTCATCATACTTGAACAATCATAATTTTAACTACATACAAAGGTTTTGTGCATTTGTATGGTTAAAATTATGCATAGAATAAGCTAAACAAAACATATTTAAGATTTTGGTATTCCACACACTTGTAACAAAATATTTTAATGGCAAAAATATTTTTAAAATGCAGCAGGTGAAAGCAATTTGATTATACTCCAAATTTTCAATGTAATTAGTCTTTTCAAAGCCTTAAGGACATTCTGCAACAGGCACGTGCTTTGATGTTTCTTTAAACACATCTGGAAAAAAAATGAATGGCTTAGTATAGGTAAAATTCCTCTGGAAAGAATGTTCTTTCCTTCATCTTCACACAGCTGTACACAGTCATTTTTTCAATGTTGAATATCTCCTTCATGATGATGAATCATTCAGTTAAATGCCAGGTTACATCAAACAAGATTAACAACTACTGTGGCTGCAGAGAGAACAGCAGTGTTCTGCATCATTTGAGGAAATGAAAATGAACATAAAGAGAATAAGACCACAGGGGAGATTAATTTACTGGATGCAAACTGACTTAATTACATGAGATTACATAAAACATAATATAATAATGGACACGTATCAAGGAATTGTAGGGGTTGGAAGGGACCTATGAAGATCTAGTCCAACCCCATCTGTTGGCTCGCTCTTTATGGAAGAAAGCTGTGAAGTTCAGCAGTAGTATATTACAAAATATAATGAAATGCATATTTAGGCTTGGTGTCCAGTGTTTTGATCTATTTTCTAGCAGTCAGAACCCTTTCAGGCACTTCAGGGAAAGCTCGTAAAAGATAAGTTCCTGCTGCAAAGACCTTTCTCTCTAGCACAACAGGTGAGGATCATGACATGCACTGGTACATGAGGAATGGGGGGAAAGGCATTAGCGGCAGCCCTTGTTTATAAAATAACTGCTCAGAGGTGCTTTAGAGGGTCTACTTTAACATCTTGCTGAAGTGTCCTCTTTTTTGTAAGTTGAAACTAGTTCTAATTTTAAAAGATTCAGGAGGATAAACTGTTGCCCCCTCTGACAGCTACTGCCTATCACATTATACTAAGAAGTCTTTGTACATCTGTTCAGATACCAGCTTCTCCCCACATCCATAATATTTGGGTTTCATTTAACTCGCTTTGTATAGCCTCAAATTATAAACATAGCATAAATCCTGGCTATAGCTGGGTCATATGAAAAATCACTGAGTGATCCAAAATGATGCTCAGGCTAGCACAAAGCCAGCAAGGAAATGCTGTTCTGTGTGGACATTCCTGCTTGGCTGTAGAAATGCCCAATTACGCAGGTTGTTCTCTGCAGAGGCCTTGAACTCAGTTGTGTAGGATAACCAACAGGGCTCAGTGGCTGCTAGAATAAAATCAGCTCAGTTTATCTCGCCTTTCAATATACTCTCCAGTTAAAGAGTTACTGCCTCTGTCACTACTTGTTAATTCACAGAATCACAAGGTTGGAAAGGACCCACTGGATCATCGAGTCCAACCATTCCTAACATTCTCTAAACCATGTTCCTAAGCACTTCATCCACCCGTTCCTTAAACACTTCCAGGGAAGGCGACTCGATCACCTCCCTGGGCAGCCTCTGCCAGTGCCCAATGACTCTTTCTGTGAAGAATTTTTTTCTGATATCCAACCTGAACCTCCCCTGGCGGAGCTTCAGGCCATTCCCTCGTGTCCTGTCCTCTGTCACTTGGGAGAAGAGGCCAGCTCCCTCCTCTCCACAACCTCCTTTCAGGTAGTGGTAGAGAGTAATAAGGTCTTCCCTCAGCCTCCTCTTCTCCAGGCTAAACAACCCCAGCTCTCTCAGCCGCTCCTCCTCTGGTATTGTTAGAGTCAACAAAGCTGTATTTTTTGCTTTGTGAAAATATGCGTACTCATCAAGATGAAGGAACTCACTTCTTCAAAATGTTGTTTAAAGGTAAATGCTTTTATAGGAGGGGATTTTCAAAGGTATAAGGAAAACGTTTTAACAAAAACTTGGGAGAAATTTAAAAGCTGTTGCCTTTACCACTTTACAAAGCTCATTACTGTGAGATGGGGCATTTGTTTTCAGTATTTGGTACCTGCTTTGTCTTGGAGTGAGATAATTACCTGCATTATCTAAAATACTGGTGTCTCTGCAATTAGTGCAATCAGATTCTCTAGCTGTGGTAGGGATGTACTCACCTAGCTGTCTTAGGACACCTCAATAATAACTCGGGAATGATCTGTAACTTAAGCTGTGGTGTGTTATTTCAGAGATGGTATAGGGTCTTGGTAGGCTCAGGATATCCAATAACAACTGTCTGAGTTCCCATATCTGAGCTGCTTTGTGTTGTGTGCTCATTCCTGAAAGCATAGAATATATATATTTAAAAAAAAAAAGTGTAACTTTTCTTAGGAAATACTAAAATTCCCTTTTAAACAGATATTGTCTACTCTACTCTTGCACTTCTAAATGTGTCATGGAACTTGGAGGAGTGGACGTGATCTCCTGGATTTTACATAAGGAAAAGAATGGACCTAAAAGTATGTCTACAAAGTAAAATGAAAGCAAGATTGTCCCACAGATAGACACAGGCTGTAAGACCCCAATGTGGCTACCAGATTATTGCTTTATGAAGGCTTGTACTGTGGTTACAGCTTCAAGGGTAACGCATCATTGCATTTTAAGTTCTACCTTTTTTTTCCATTTATCACTTTCATCAGGTAAATCAGCATGCCCAGCAGGGAGGGCTGAAGTCTTGGGTTCAGACCTTTCCTTGAAGGAAAGGGTTTTTTTAGGTTTTAACCAAGGACACTGTAATGGAAAATGTGTAACGACTCAAAGGAGTAGAAATACCTTTTTCTGAATCAGCATGCAAATTATTCAGCTGCAGTCATCTGTTCTCTTGCTTACATATTGGGAAATACTCCTGCTGCAGTTGAACAGCTGGATGACACCTACTCAGAGAATTTTGAGAGTATAGGACACTATATAAAGAGTGTAAGTTTAAACCTGTTTGCACTACCAGACTTATAGAGCCCAATATCCCAGCGGACGTGCTGCTCTCCAAAAAGGTGGTAGTGTTGTCACCATCAATTTTTGAACAAAATTGTCGCAGTTGCAGTTCTTTGGGTTCAGGTCAGTGATACCAGCCTTTCCCAGGAGAGCTTGTTTGAAGCCCAGTCAGGAATATGACTAGCGAGCTTTGAGTACTTTCAGGATTAATTAGTATTGAAGAAAGGTTTTGTTTGATCAACCTCTTCACCACATTTCAGAATTCTGTCTAATGTCAAATGAATTCAAATTCAGTCCCACAATAGATACCAAATATGTTTGTACCTATAGAAATGGCTACTGATATCAGTGTAGTTTGCCCACACTTCCTGTATCAACAGGCTGCTAAAGTAAAATTTTTTGCAGCTCTACATCCAGGTTTCATTTTAGAAGGAATTGGATAGTTCCCTGAAAGAGAGCTGAGGAGCAGCCAAGTTACATACATGTATGTCAATGGTTGGAGACCAATATAAAGGATGAACAGATACTCAAAGCTGATTTAGAGAGTAGATGTTGCCTTAGTTACTTGTGTCCCAGAAGTTCCAGGTTTTAGAACTAGCTTTGGACTATCTAGCTCTAGCACAAAAATACGCATTTTTCTAACAAAAATTGGAACAGCCACAGAATAAAAGGCTAAGACAGATAGATGGAAGAAGAAATGGAATAAAAAAAACTAGAGGTCTATTTGCACTGTGTGCTCTAGGGAACTAAAATTGGAGTGGTGACTCTAAACTCTCTGTGGTCAGGAGAGGAAAAGAAAGGACAGGAAAGGAAGATACTAATTGGGGAAGGGCAGAAAAAAACATTCTAGGCTATTTAAAAAAGACTACTGTCTTTGTGTGAACTGTTGGCAATTATCTCAGTGTTTGTAGCATACTGACACTATTACAACTACAGATGCACCAACATATTCGTGCAATGGCTGATGAACAGTTTCATTACTTGTCTTGAGCTGGTGGGATTAATTCTGAGTAGCAATGATGCTCCCTTTTGCACTTTTGAGAAAGGTGATACATCTTTATGCAGTAGAGCAAGCATAAGTTGATCTTCACATTCTGACATGCCAGAAGACTATGCAATTGTACTGAGTTTTTTAGTTCTTTGATGACATTTTATTTTTCTTCAGGTAACTATCTGTCTTGAACCATGCTGATGTACATGTAACAACTGATTATCTATGTAAAAATAAACCATAAAGCAAATATCACCTACAGTACTTAGAGCTAAAGAACAAGATTCTGGAAATTTTGGTGTTTCCTCAATTAAAAGAAATCCTTTCAAGGAGGAAGTACACGCTACAATCAATATCTTACCTCTTAATCTGTAGTAAGCTTGGTGACTGGCTAAAATCTGCTTCACTGATTCTTGTGGGCAAACTTTCACACCAGTTGAGAAAAAGGATGACCTCTTCGTTCGGTGCTTTGCCATGTCAAATATCCTCCTTATGGTTGATACTCTGGACCTCTTTGTTGTTCTTTCTGTTTTGTCTGACCCTGAGGCTTCTGCAAGTTGTTTGGCTTCACTACGGTTTGTTTTATTAGGGATTTCTGGAAAAGATAAAAAGTAAGCATGTACATAAACACACATAGTGTGGCCAGAAGGTGTCCAATTCATGTCTGGAAAATGGCCACGAACCTGAGAGTTTTCTGTCACATTATATTGGTGTCAATGCCTTGGCTGAATTACTGTACTGAGGAGAAACATCCTGTGATTACATGTGGGAACTGGGACTCAAGAGCCCTTGTAACTAGTTTCCTTGTGTCTCAGCATTTGACCCCAGAGCCCACAGGGTAAACATTTCAGAAGCCCTAAATCTTGTTTTCAAAAATGACTTTGAGTTAGATACATGAAGGACACTTAAGTGCTTGAACTTCGTGCTACAGCATCTCATTAGTGAGCACATCAGCCTATAGGGATACAGTACAGTGATAAGTAACAGTCTGGAACCTGGGGGCGGTGAAGCAGACCTGTATCAGCTTACAGTATCTGTGTTAGCAGATTAGTAAAATGAGAAATATTTGTACCTTAAATCTATAACCTTTTAATATATTCTTATTTTCCCTTTGGACTTCAAGACACATCTCGCTTCACATCAGGTTCATTGCTTTGAACCCAGCCCAGGAATTGGACCCTGAAATGCTTTCAAAAGCCGAAGAGTAGTTTGATTGTCTTTGAGGAAAAAAAAGTGTTGTTTTCAGTCTCCTTCTTTTACTCCACAATGCATTCCTCTAACCTTCCCTCACATAAACTGAAGTATTAATCAGAACAGACTACAATTATGTTTCTTTGCCACTGGATGATATGCTCTGGCACTGTATCTCAATGGATCTTTCACTATTCCTGGTGAGGTGGAACAGCTAAGGTAGAAAAAAGTGAAATCAGTGAGCAGGAATAGAAGACTTAGGCTTAAATTTTATTATGGAGATATTCAGTTATGAAAAATGGGTGTCAAAGCAGCCACAGGCACAGGAACTCCCATCTTTACATTCAGGGCTTACTTGGTTCTACTTCCTAAGTATTTTTAATGCAGTATTATATGACATAGCAGCAAAATTTAATATAAAAAAGAGTTAATGATAAAAATAACATATAAGGTAGACATTTAAATGAGATAAAATTTAGCATTTTGCAAGGTAGTGTGATGGGAGAAGTTAGTACCTTTCAGATTATGTTCCAAAATTTTGTTTATATATTAATACATTGTTAAAATCAATTTGGAAATACCTTTTTTTGGCTGCATTTTCAAAACCTTGATAGTCCTTATAGATGAAAAATAAAGAAAAAGGCAGATGGAATAAGAGATGTTTTGAAAGAACTGATTTGAAAGAAAAGTATAAAATTTGTAAATAATTGGAAAACTATAAGGGATAAAAAGAAAGACAGATAGCATGTCTACTTGAATAGTGGCTAATCAACTGAAAAAGTTGCTTTGAAGAATGGTTAAAAACAATTATAAAAGAAGAATAAGAGGAAATAATAGAGTTCAAAAGGAACAATTTCAGTAATACTATAAAAAAAATTAGGAGTAAAAAATTATCAGTGTGCTGGAAAAAGAAGTGTCATGCCGCATGTAACAAACACTAATTATAATGTGCTTAAGCAATTCAAGAGAAAATAAGGAAGGTAAAAACACATTATCTTGCCAATTTGGGATGGTGTTAACTAAAGGTTTAAAGAAAAGTAGGCAGATAAATGATAAGAGAAAAATAATTGAAAAGCATACTGTTACAAAAAGAATAGTACTTTAAGTAAAGAATTGGAAAAAATTCACTGTGTATGTATGTATATATATGCGTCAGTTCTTATTTAACTTCAGAATACACATCCGATGTTTACTGTGTAGAAATCACAACAAAAACACATATTCCAAGGTAGGTGGTACTTTGATATGGAAAAAATGCTTGCTTATGATGAATATTGAATGAAATATGGAAAGTTATACAATGAAGAAAATGGGTGATTGTTATTGCTTTGTAGAACATGTGAGAGGCAGGAACCTGTAGGCCTGTAACTGTCTAATTGTCTCAAGGTAATTTCATGTGATGATGCAGTCATATAGTTCTTGTCGTTAAATGAAATGGAAATAATATTTCCACAGTAATGTTAGCTCATAAAGTGCATAAAAGGAATTCCCCTGTGAAAACATTGCTCTGGGTCCAGTAGAAACCATAAGTGGTCAATCACTGGATCAGCTGAGACAATGAATTATTTGAATAATATATAAGGTGAGAGTGGGAGATCGAATGCCATTGATATCTCAGAGTAGATCCCTGAAATGCTCTGGAAGAAAACACCAAAAACCTACATGGAAAGTAGCTGTTTGTAAGTCTATTACCATTTACAACCCATATTAAGAGCGATAGCCCAGCTGTCCAGGCAACCCGACCAATTGGGGCCAAGGATTTTGTCACTAAGCTCTTTGATAGCTTTTGTACGGAACAGCAGTCTTTGTTGAAGGATTTGCTTCCTTCACAGGATTTATCTTGAAGTCATTAACTTGAATTAACAATTATATTATTCATAAAACTGACAACGGAGATTATTCTCAAATGATTGTTAAAATGATTTCAGATCCTCTGTGTTAGGGTCACTATTTGGGCTTTTCAGTCTGAGAAAGTGAATGTATGATACATGGTTCCAGTTATCCCTGTTCTGCCAGCCTCTTCAGGGTAGGTGTAAGCTTCTTTTTTTCATTCTTTTCCTTGAATTTCCATTTTTTTTGTGAGAGGGATCTGTTGCTTACTTAAGCTTAACTGTTATAGCTTTAATACCTTTTGTATCTTGCAGTTAGTAAATTTCCCTAACTTGAGTAAATTTTATTATCATCAGTTCTTGAAATCACATTTTCACTAAATTAAAACACAATTTGAATTGAAGGAAGTATCAACCTCTTTCTCCACATGACAGTCCACTACTTATTTCCTCACATTTGCTGAAGGTGAAGGGAACAAAAGCCTGTCGTTTGGAACAAATATTACTTGTTCATAATTCTTCAGATCTGTGCTTTCCTCAGTGTCTTTGGAATTCTGAACTAAAGAATTTTAGTCTAAGACCACGTATGTGGTTAATGTACTTAGTATTTACCCTGCCCAATTTGACTTCTTTTATTTACCTCTGATGTTTCACAAAGGTCAGTCTCAGTTTAAGCTTTAAAAGATATGTCTAACAGGTTTCTAGAAAAAGAGTTTAAAGCCATTCATAAAATTGATTAGCAGAATTTTCTTTTACTTGCTTTTATAAACACAGGAGCAAGAAGCTTGTATTTAAAACTCTTTTATATAACTGTACTGAATGCTTTTCTATACAGCTCTATTATTTTCTAGCTATTAATAATATGAGTTTTGGGAGGCTTCCAGTTTTGGTGTGGCTTTGGGTTTTTTTCAGCCACATAGGCAATCTCTATATAGGAATGTTTTTGGGAGTAAAATTTTAGTTTGATTTGACCTTAGAAAAATAAGATCTCATTGCATACAAAGAGAAAAATTTAATACATGGTATCTAAAGATCTTTGCAGAAAAATTCCAGATGACATCAGGTCAAAACTTTTGAAGTCTGGATAGTTCATCATTAAAAGCATCACAATATTTGACATGTATGGAAAACCACATTGTTCTTAGAAAATAAATAAGACATGTTGCCTCCACAATAAAATAATTATTAATTAAAAAACAAATCTTATTTAAGGAGAACTGCTGAAAAATTACGAGAGCAAAGCTTGTCAAAGAGGGTTATTTCAACAAAGATCCCATAAATAGAGATCCCCCTATGTTAGTAACTCAGCCAGTAACAAACGCATGGAAAGTACAAAGAGAGGTAACATCTGAGATGCTTTGTTTAGAATCAGTCTCCTCGTGTCATGGAGGCAGTGAGGACTCCAAATTTCTAATGGCACTTTCCAGTGACAGACAGAGTGCTCATGCCGTGTCCTCTCCTTATGTTCCTTTTTTACGATTTTCTTACTTCACATTGCTTCACTCCCAGCTGTATGGGAAGATTCTGACTGCATTGAAGTGGCTTAGATGAGCAGGGACAGACCAAAATATGGCATGGGTTTATCATCAAAGGTAGCCTAGATCCTGCATGTGAATACTTGTGTTGTTCCACACAATCATGGAACAACCACTTATTTTCCTATGCAGGTGTGGAGAAAAAGGCCCCTTCCTTGCACTCTTGCTGATGTTCAGGGCTGCTTTGGCAGTGTTTCACCACACACTGAAGCTCTGACTTGTTTTCACAACTGTGAAGGCTCACAACTTTAAAAACTTGAGACCGTGGAAGCCCATATTAGAAACATTAATAATAATATTTAATCTCCTCTAGCCTTTCCTCTGAGAGCTTGGTATGCTTAAACACAAGATTATATATATCTTGCTTTAGTTATCTTTGAGTTGAACATATTCTTTAAATATTTTTTAGTGCACACAGTGAAAGAACTTTGAGACTAATGCTGAGGGGACTCGGCCTCAAGAGCTGTTGCATCCTGGTGGGTAGTGGGTCTTATCTGGGAGCTAACTGGGGTAGCTGAGAGAACTCGGTCTGGATCTCACTCCTTCAGATTTGGTGCACTAACCAGTGAAATGTGGGTAAATAAGCAGTATCCATTACCGTGGGGATGTTTTACTGAAAACTAAGGAGCTGACATTGATGCATAGCTTCAGAAGAAGATGAACACTGGCCACAGAAGAGTGCCTGTGTTCCTAAAAGAGAAGAAGAGGACTAAGGCATTTTATTGAAAGTAATTAAATTGAATTTCTGCAAATTACTATTGACAATGATGAAATTGGTACTTCTTGCTTGGGGGCAGGTCCTAGCCTCCAGTTTGGAAGACACTGTGTTCAGTTGACTGATGTCCATTAACAAACTTCCTGCACAGGTACCACAAAGCAAATGTCTACGTACCCAGCACTACAGAGACTTCTAACCTACAGTACCTACTAGTACCCTGTGTTAGGCAAGGCTCAGCGTCACTTTACATGTCAGGGAGGTGCTAGACCCTGCTATGCAGTGGGGACTTCGTGCTGAAAACAAAATTCATCTGATTCCTGTATCTCTTGTTTGGATTCAGGATGACAAAATGTCACCTGCACATGTTCACAAGCTGTGCTCAAGCTCTCTGTTACACAGGAGAGGAGCTCTAGGCTCCTGCTTAAAAGGTAAGTTCTGTCATTTTCAACCATTTAAAGACTACGTCCTTGCTTCAAATTAGATCTGTACCAAGGGATTTTCCTTCTTGAGAATTCAGGAAAGTGGTGGATTTTCATAAATCCTCCTTCTTGGCAGGAATATGAAGAATATGGCAGGAATATGGAAGAATAAGAATTCTGTTACTCTTAACAGAGTAACTAAATAAGACAAGGCTCACATGAATACTTGTGTTGTGTTCCTGTTGTTATCCTTATGTTAAAAATATTAGATGTCTGGTTACAGTGAAACAATCTACACCTCAGAACATACGTTGAAAAAATCTGGAGAAGAACATCCCAAAGGACTTTGAAATATGTGGTACAGGAGTGACAATAGTAAATGTTGACATTTTTATAAAAAAACCCAACCTTTTTGTTTTAATCATGTCACATTCCAGGCTGGGGGGGTGGCATTAGATAATGGTTCAGTTGCAGAACACTTTAACCTGCTTTACATTTCAGTACAAAAGATCACTGTGGTGTTCAGAATGTGTGGAGAATTTAATCTCTGTAAATTGGTAGTACTGAGAAACTAAACTAGATATCATAATCTCTCGGCTGTTTCCCTCCTCACAGATACTCACGGAAATCTATATTATTTTCTATGCCAAGTGGGGAATCATAATTATTAAATCAACCAACTTCAGAAAAAACTCTGAGAAGATAATTTGAGACAAATTTTATGAAATTTGATCTTAAGTCTTATAATAAACATACTGTTCTCTCCCTCTCTAAGTACATAATTTGTTAAAATCTTTGACTTATGGTAGCTATACAGTTCATGGCAAGATAACTAAGATGAATTATCTACCTATGATAGATAAGAACAGAAAATATAATACGCCACTGTTAAGATTCTCCTGCTTTTGTGGATATGGTTGTCACATACTGGCTAACAATGAACCCATGCTCACAATAAATGTATTCTCTACCAACCACAAATATTTGTCATACTGAAAGCTTTGTGAGTCAACATGTGATTTTGACACATTTCCTTTCTACCTGAAACTCCTGTTTTCCTTGTAATCATGTGTCTCATCTAAGGCAGAAATATATATCATCTCTTTCAGACACATAAATGCAAATTCTAGTGAAGAATCCTCCTTGTTATTCACTAACCACAGTTGCTTGAATTCATGGAAAATATAAAAGGCAGTCTATGGCTTCATTACTAGCACCTGAATCCTGTAACAGTCTGGTTAAGGTCCAGAAGCTGGGCTAGAAACTGCTTTGAAGCCTGATTTATTTTAATGTTGATGTATGAAACATATATCAGTTTTTCTCTGGCTATCTTGGAAGCAATCTGCCTGGAATATTGCCCTATTATCTGATACGGTTTACATCAAAGGATGAGAGAAAATGCTTTAAATGTTTGAGTAGTTCTTGGAGAGATCCATCCAACCTGCAGTGCTAGAACACTCACTTGAGCACCTCTGCTATTAATTTTTCAGTCAGTCTTACTCAAAATGTGCATCTGTCCTCTGAGAAAGCCCATGAGACAGCATAAATTTAAGTTCCAGTGATATTTTGCCATGCATTTCAATATTTTAACAGTTGCGTTGGTGTGGGTCAAAGAGATGCAGTACAGAATGGTTCTATTGAGGTGTCAGACATGATAATGATTAGAGTGGTTGGCATATTTTGAAGGCTTTCAAGAGTCAGAAGCCACAGTGCCAGCCCTTTGCTTGAACTTGTGTGATTTGAACTGGTCAATTTTACTCACAGTTTAGGGACACTCATCCTGCAATGCAGTCTGCAGTCTCTGGTTGATTGACTCCATCTCATTTTGCCAGAGTGACTTGAACTTAACCTTATTTAACTTAGTCATATGTCAAGCTGCACAGACCGAGTTAGTTTTCGGGGACACTAGGAGGTAACCTAGTCCAATTCCTTGCTTTAAACAAGGCCAACTTTGGAGCTAGATTAAATTAATCTAGTTTTGAGGAAGAAGAGGAAATTGAAAGATTAGGACAGCCTTAATTTTGTGCTGTAATCACCAATTATAAAGTAAAAGATGGGTGTATTACTGCTTCCTACCTGAAACTCCTGGGGCTTTGATGATCTGTGTTGACTCATGTATGAAAATGTATACGTGGAACATACTGACTAAAACTGTTATTTCAGGTAATAGGGTTACCAAGATTGTTAACATACAGTTGGATAAAGTCTGAGAGAGGTACTGAAAGACTTAGAGTGGCAGAGAAGAATGTAATTTTGGCTCTGCACTGACACAGAAATTTAAAAGCCAGTAGAACCTCACCACCAAAAAGATATACGTAGTGGCCTAAGTACCTTAGCTATGTAGCTATGAGTCTGGGTCCTGCTGATTTGCAGATATCTATGTAGTGAGGCAGTTGCTTTGAGAATCAGCCTGCTAAATTCTGATACTGTCCTCCTTTATGATTGCAATGCCTCTTACAAGCCAGGGCTTCAGTTTAAATTTATACTTTAAGTCCTGATGTTTTTATGAAATGAGGATGACTGTCACTCTGTTAGACAGGTATATTGTAAGGTTAAAACTGGTGGTATGTATGCATACTATGATAAGCCATGCTATAATTAAGTAAGTGTATATAAACACACCTATACTGTGGAAGGTATCATGGTACTCTCATATGATTGTAAATCTAATGATCTCCTTATATACTGCTATTCTGATGTGTCTGTCCAGTAAATGGGGTCTGGTAGTGACTAAATGCTAGTATATTTCTATATACAACTAAACAGGTAGGTAAATATTTCTGTTTAGGAAGCATGTTGTTCAGTATCACACATTCCTAAGGGGAAGAAATTGAAACACAGCTGGGCTTGCAAAGTGCATGGAGAGTGCAGGACAGAGCACTCAATTCCTGATAAAAATGGAATAATTGTGTGAAAGAGGATGAGTAGAAGACTCTAATTTTAATCACAAAGGGACTAGGAATATGACATAAGTACAAAAGCAGATTAGAAAACATATATTTTACATATTTTAAAGCATCATAATGCAGCAGAATGTATGCAGTTTTCCTTCTGGGAAGAAAATAGTGTGTTTGCTAAATCTGATGAATGTTGGCCATGCCACTTGGTGCTGTGCAGAAGCCACTGGGACACTACAACTAGCTGAGAAAGAAGAATAGTGTGAACAATAATCTGGATTTCTAGCAGGTTAAGATTACAAGTAAAGATACTTTATTGTAGCTTGTAAATTAATGCCCTGTAAATGGAGAAACTCCTTTGTTTACAGTAATCTCTTTGACCACAATTGTTTTAGGAGAAAAAATCTCACACGTCTAGCTGTTCATTCACATACAGTTTACTAATCACTATGATATGGATGTGATTATATCCGAAATTAAACTTTAAGATTCAGCAACAATATTCTAGTATTTTTATTCAAGTTTGGCTTTTAGCCAGGGAATATATAAGATTAAAACCCTCACATAATCCAATGATACATTTAATTGATGGGAAAAAGTTTTACTTTTCATTTGTTTATAAGCACAACCAGAAAAGCTAGATTTAACTTGGTAATCCTTGTTTTATGTGTGAAAATAGAAAATAACCTTAGTGCAAAAAGCAGATGTTTTCTTTTTCTTTCTTTCTTTCTTTGAAGCTTTATGCTCTTTGACTTCCCTTTTCCTTTGGCTCAAATTTTCTTAACCCTTTTTTCAAAGGCAATTATAGTAATGAAGATCTGCAACACTTATTGCTGACTCGGAACAGCCGAGCGGGAAGGGGTAAGTCAAAATGAATTAAAATGATTTCATAGAGCACACACAAAGCCTTTGTGTCCTAAAGAATGACCGAATAAACAGGATATTTACTTGCTGAATAAAAACACTGAACAGCCTTGAATGCTCTCTGACTCCCTTACGTTCTCAGTCCAATGTTAGGAGATACCCAACATCAGTGTACATTTTTGGGAGTTCAAAACCCCTCTGTATTTTCCTGGTTAGTTAGTCTAGGTTTTCAGGGTTTACTGTTCAACAGTTATATTGGGCATGTAGGCTGTTTGGGGTTTTTTTTGCCATCACAAAGGCTTTAGCCCCCTCACTTTCCCTTCCCAGTGATAGAAACAGTTTGTGTCAGGACAGAGGCAAAGACCTGAGTTCAAATCCTGAGGTAATTTCCTGGACTCTGGCATTAGTCGTGGCCAAAGATTAACACTCTGTTTCTATTTTTTATACTGTTCCCTACAGTTTCCTCTTTGTTTGCTGTGGAATTGGAGATGCAGCTGGAAAGTTTTCCCAAATGGCTGGGAGGGAGGAGGACTCTTTTTGTCATAGAATAAGGAAGGGACAGAAGGACCAAAAGACATTACTGAATGAGCCTGTTTTGTTAAGCCTGAAATGTAGATGTGAGTAAAACAGGAATTTGAATTTAAGATAGTTTTGTTCATAACAGAAAAAAAATTATCAACTGGTTAACCCTATAAATATTTAGAGATTATTAGTTTCATGTTCATTGTTTCAAATGGAAGTATTTTATATCTTATTTCCGAGTTTGTCACAGTTGACATGCACTGCAAAATTGAATAACCCTAAAAGTCTCAAATTATCTATGTTAGAATGACTAATGAGTGCCTAATATAAGTATACAGACTACTGGGAGAACATGGTACTTCCAAAAACATTTTCTGTAAGTATCTGACCCTAATGCTAATTCATAAAATAGCAGTTCCAGAAGCATCTGTGCTCTGTTATGGGAAAAAGTTTCTTAACTCAAACATTACGTCTTCTGAGATTTGTGTGTATATATTTGAGATAATGCAGTTTTAAAATATTATATATGGTGTGACTACATGGTAATAAGAAGTAATTGTTATGCATTTACACACACCACATCTACTTTATAAAACAAGTGGGAAGGAATTTTGCCAATTATCTGTCACAGGCATGTATAGAAAAAATATTTCTTCCCTTGGAAATATGAAAAATGAGAGAATTCCAAGACTGCTAAATAAGCAAGATGTTATGCAAAATTTATAATGCAACATTTCTTCCTGAGCTTCCCAAGTTTTGATAAACATTCTATGCACCAGACCGTCTCCTATATCTCTTAGGGGAATAACGTGCAGTTCTGCATTTCTCTCAGTCATGATATTCTCCCAGAATTTTGCCAAAGTATTTTATGGGAAATATATTGTAACATTCAATCACAACTTTCAATGGGCAAAACTTTGTGAGCTCACTTTTTGTTATCACTTTCTCAGTTCATAATTATTAATATGGAATGTAATAATGCCATCAAGCATTCAATAATTACCCGGAATTCATTCTCTCTCTTTCTACCATAGAATATGCTACTTAAATGCAAAACCCAATGCATTTTGATATACCTTTTCTTCTTGTCAGACAGGAATTATCACTCATTCTCTCATTTTTTTGCCATATTTCCAAAATATCATTAATGATTAAATGACGCTACTTACAGGCAATAAAAAAGTAAAAGCAACCAACAACAGAATATAAATCTAGTGTTACCCAACTATTTTCCCAAAGATTTTTTCAGTACTGTAGTTTTCCACTAGAGAAGATTTACATAATTTCAGAGAGATACAGTAAGTGTGTTCTTTATTACTTTAAAAGAAAGTCTGTGCAAAGAAAAACGAGATCAAGAAAAACGTATGATAGGTAAATAAAACTTTCTAAGTAGTATTCACAGCGGACCATGTTTCACACCACCTCTTTAACAAATATTTAAACACCATTGAGGAAATTGAAATGCTTCTTTTTTATTACTTTAATTTCTTTGCATTTAATTAACATGTCTGTGATTGATATAAATTAAGGGGTCACTTGTGTAAGCATAAAGCAGTTGTAATGTTGATTTTTAATTCAATTATATAAATACCAAAGCATAGGTAGAAAAGTTAGTAAGAAAGCTTCCCTAAAATTAAACATGTTCCTCAGAGCTCTAAAACTATTGAATATGGAACAGAACAGGGAAAAAATCACATCACCATCTTTTGGGATGTTTTTGTTGTTGAAAAATACCTTAAAAGTGCTCTGAACATTTAAATCTTTTTTAAAAAAACAGTAATGACTTGTTGTTTTCTTGCAAGTAATTTTACAATTATTATTACAGTTTTCCTAACTGGTACTGCTACTTTTTTTTGTGTGTGCCAGTATGGTTCCTTCCTCCAGAATTAGTATATCTTTTTGAAGTTATTTCTGACAACGGCTAGTAAACACAAAGTTATACTGTACTATGTTCCCTTCATTGCAAGGATAGCAGACCATCCTTAATAACATGATGTCCTTTCAGCTATTTTGGCCCTTCCAAATAATTGGTTTTGAAATAATATTTTTTCATAAGAGAACACACGCAGTTCAATCGAAACTAAATGTCATCTCTTACAGAGATTGTAAAACCTGGGAAAGACACATAAGAATTATTGTCAGTGTTTCATTTTCCAACCTCATAGCAATGTCAGTTACTATATAGTCTCTACCTGAGTTGTCAAAGCACCCAGTTCCAAGCAAATAATTCTGTATTTTTTTTTCAGTATCTGCCATGTAAATTATTACAAAGCTCTTATATATGAACTTACCTCTGTTTCCCTGAACTTGGAGAGCAAGGCAAATGATCAAAAATATTAATCCAGTTTTCAAATGCATGCTGTCTCTTGATCATTCACAGTTTTCAAGAAGAATTGTGCAGGAAATAAGAATATTTAGGTCAAGTAGAAGAATTTCTTTCTTAAAGAACTAAAATCCCCGAATGTCTTCCCTCTTTTGAAATTACTTTTCAGGTGGCCCCAGCCTTGGACAAAATTGAATTTAGATGAAATTAGATGAAGAGAGCAACAGGTGCCAGAATGCAAGAGCTGGACAAACTCCTCCAACACACACAATTCTAGCCCAAGGGACCAATAGACAGAGACAGGGACTGAAGTGGTAAGACAAGAGTGACGAAGTTTTAAGAAAAAGCAGTGTCTGTTTCTGGAATAATCTGTTTATCTGCTGCTCAGACATAATCCCTCTTATGGTCCAGCTGGAAGAGCTTTCTTCATCTTATTAACCTTCTGGAGTAGCATCTGTCAACCCCAGACGACTTCAGTAGCACCATGATAAACAACGGAAGTCTCTTCTAGTGCCCGTTGCTTTCAAACATTGATCCTTTGGGCATTCCGGAGTTATCACATGTGAGCAGAGGCGAAAACATGGGTAGAGCTAATTGTGCTGTTTCCGAATCAGTGATTAGAAACTCAGGGAATTTCCTTTGAAAATGAAGACAGCCTTTTCCGAAAGAATGTACTATACTCGGCTTTTCCAGTGCATATGTCTTGGAAGCCCCTCTCTCTTCTCATTCCAAAACTTTGCTGCTGAAATATTCCTATCAGAGCAGTGATGATGATGTTCTGTGGCAGCAGTGAAATGGTGTGACTCAGCAGCAAAGTGCAGCACTGTTCAGGGCTGGCACAATCTGATGCCCACTTGGGAGTGGGGGAGGGAAGGCACTACATGGAAGGAGAACAAGAAATGCTGGTGGGAAATGCTGTTTGATCACACAGTTATAACCAGGCCAAGAACTGGCAGTGGGTGAATACACTTTTCAAACAGCTCTGTTCCAGCTTCACAAATAACTGTTCTGGTTACATATTTAACATGTCTAAGTGTTCCATAGTTGATTTTATTTCCTAGAAAGTTTTTTACTGTTACATTACACCTAAAAAAGCTTCCAGGTGGGCATTCGTAATAGTCTGTCCCTCTCAGAAATTTTTGTGCGACTATGTTTTAAAATAACAAGTATCTAGATTGGCAGGAAGAATGTGTTTTCTAGCACTCTTAAGTGTGATTTACTTTAAGAACAACCTTCACTTGAACCCAATCAGTATTCTATTTTTACTTAGGATTTTAAAAATGGTAACCTCCTCCCTTCCCGAGGTTGCCTAATTTTAACAGCTCAGACCAGTTAGTACAGAGGCTGAGCTGGGACCAGATGAGATCTGGGTTTTTTTCACTTCCACAATCTTCTGATTTTCAGTGCTTTTTTTAATGCTTTATTCATATTGTTTCATGCACATGGTTTTATAGTTCTAACAAAGCAAATTAAGAAGACTTTGCTGGCAGCATGGTGCAAGGCAACAGTGGAGAAGATCAGGATTTCTTCTGGAGAAAATTTGTGTTTTACATGAAGATCATTCTTTAGCAGTACCAATATTTGTCTTCGCATATTTTATGTATCATAATCATATGGTCTATCGTGTAGCCATATAAGTAGTACCTCTATAAATCAGGTAAACATTAACAAGCATCTGTATGCCTGTTATAGTTGGAAAGATGAAGTTGCCACTACATGTTACCTTATTTTCAGCTGCTTCTCAATCTGCAACGATTGGAAGTGCAGGGAATTTTTCTGAGGATGGGGGGGATCCACTGTTTCTGGTGACAAATCAAAGTGCAGGATTGGCCAAAGTCACAGATTATTTCCTCAGAGCACCCTAGGTAGAAAACTCCGTAAGGAACTTGGTGGGAATGTCATCTTTTAGTTCTCTCAGGAATCCAATTTAAGCATCAGACTGCATTTTGAAAATGTGCAACAAAGAGAGTTAGTTAATTACTATGCAGAAACTTGTCAGTGAGCCTGAGCCCCCAGTCAGAAATTCTTTATGAAAGCCTTTGTTTAAAAATGTACTTTTGAGTACTTTATGTGTTGGAGAAGGCAAACTTTTAATACAACATACTCTTATCTTTCAGAGACAGAGGAACAGGAACAATTCGAGAACACATTACAGTGTTGTTTAGTGTCAAGGTATGACTTTGAAAATATTGAGCTCTATAGGTAAACTGTGACTAAAAATTTGTAGGGCAGGATACTGCATGCTTTGAGATGATGCTTAAATCGTGAATATTCAAACTCATTTCTGTTAAGGCGGTGCCTTCTACGTGCTTCCATTTAATTAAGAAATCTTGTAACTAACCTTGATGATAACTTGCCTTGGTGGAAGCAAACAAGAATGATAAACACTCATTAAAGATTAAGCAATATTATCTAGGGACCACTTCACCTCTAAGTACTGTAGTGTTTAATTATAGGTCACTGTTAATTAATCCAGAAGTGCTTCTTCTAGTTGGTTTGCTGTCAACAATAATTATATATATTGTTAAAGACCCAATTAAAAAAATCTTACTGAAATTCAATAGCACATTATAAATATACTACCAAGACATGCAAAGTGCAAAATTGGCTACTAAGATTCCCATTCACCAAGGATAAGTGCTTATTAATTGGTTAAATCAGACTTTTTAATGGTCACTTCAGTGAGTCTCTGCAAGTATCTAGAATAATACTGCTCTGTTCCTTAAGTCCAACTCAAGTTGTTTGCTTGCAGAAAAATGACAATTTAGGCCATCAAGAACTCAGTTTAAAGGTATTTGATGTAAATTGTTGGTAAGTCTTAGGCTCAAAGCATTGCCACATAAAGATGATCTAAACGTTGCTCTGCTTAGCGCTAAATTTTAGGTACCCTATGTAGGTACAGAAATCGGGGTACCAGCCAACTCATATTCCCCATTTTGTGTTTTGAGCTACATTACAGTCAGTTTTGTGACTAACTCAGTTGCTCTAAGTAACTTTGTTTTTCTGAAAGCTAACTGCATGTTTTTGAGACAGTATTCCTGTCTGAAGAGGTAACACAGGACATTGGTATGCAAAAAGGCCAATGCTTATACCTAACCAAGGCCATCCTCAAGCTGGCAGAAGGGAGACACACCTCGTGAGGAGGGCGGATAGGGCAGGCGACTCTAAACTGTTTAACAGAGTATTCAATTCCATATATGTCATACTTGGAATGAAATTGAGAGAATACAAGGGTCTCACTCTTCTGTGACAGCAGAGGTCATAGAATCATAGAATCACCAGGTTGGAAAAGACCTCTTGGATCACCGAGTCCAACCATTCCTATCTGCCTTTAAACCATGTCCCTGAGCATTTTGGCTCACCTGTCACTTGGAAGAAGAGGCCAGCTCCCTCCTCTCCACAACCTCCTTTCAGGCAGTTGTAGAGAGCTATAAGGTCTCCCCTCACCCTCCTCTGCTCAAGGCTAAACAACCCCAGTTCCCTCAGCCGCTCCTCGTAAGTCTTGTTCATTGAGGACCTCATCTGTCTGGTTGTTCCTGATCCCAGACCTGTGTGTTCCTGAAACCAGCTTCTGTGTCCACCTTCCTCCTGGCCATGAACACATTCTTTCATGTCTGCTCTGCAGCATTTGTGGTGATGTATAGTCATTGAGGGGTGGGGTAGGGTGCGATCTCATATATTTGTACATATTTTATTACTTTCTAATTATTTTCGTTATTGTTATTACTTTTATTATTTCATGAAAACTGTAGTTTTAGTTTCCAACCCGTGAGTCTTTTTCCTGACATTTCCCTCTCCCCTTTCCCTGCAGGGTGGGGTGGTGGTGGGAATTTTGGAAGCTCAACTGTATGGTTTTTTAGCTGCTGAAATTTAGTCAGGTGAGGCTAAACCTTGACACCCACAAAGACATCAGATTTGACACCATCAATGTCAGAGACTGTAACATCTAGGATTGACTTCCAGTCTTAGTTGTCTTGAGTAATTTCTCCTACTGGTCTAGCCAGCTGTTTTCCTTATAATATCCATGCTGCATTTACCTGAGAGGCCTGTCCCACTCTGATGAGGTGGAGAACTATAATCGTGAAGTACTTTTTAAATAACCTCAAGTCTTTCTCTGGTATTCATTATTTCCACAGGAGCCAGATTGGTACGTGGCAACCAGCACTGAACCAGGCACAGCTTTAAGTTTCTGATTATAAGTGAGGAAACTTGGGTGGCTCTGCTCCCTTCTTTGCTGATGAGTTTAGCCAAACCAAGCTCTGGCTCGCAGCCTTCATATCTCCCAATGGATGCATTAAAATGTGGGTAATATATTTCACAAATAATTATTTTAAATTTTAATATTAATATTTTATTTTTAGATGTTCTGGTTGCATATCAAAGCTAAATGTTTTCAGTAGTCCTACAGTGGATTTAAAAAGTTTTTCATGAAGAAAACAAATCATAGCTTTGTTCTTTGAGCTTTTCTGGTTGAACAGTATCTATATTTTGCTCTCTGCTGCTGACCAGCCACAGTGTTGGGTTTTTGTTTTTGTTTTTTTTTTTTTTCTGAAATAGTACAAGACATTTAGTCACTTGATTAAATCAAATAAAAAAGAAAAGTAAACACACATTCCTCAAGACAGTTGAAAAATGCCTATGTTTTGTTTATTGTTTTTTTTTTATATTTCATAGACAATTCCTCTTTCTGATGTCTCTCCTTAGTGGCAAATAAGGAACAAATAGGACCCCATCAGGGAAAAAGAAAATTTGCAACTAAGAAAATATTTTCTCCCTGAAAGAACTGATCCGTGTCCAGTCCTTGTGTTTGCAAACATCCAATTGTTTTTCAGACCAATTGTTCTTTAAAATCAATTTCTACTGGGAATTCTTACAGTCTTCTTTCGAAACTGAACCCAGCACTATATCGCAGAAGATTGCCACAAAACTCACTTTGCTGATGGCCATAAATAGTGTTGGTATTCGGATAATGCACTCTTTCTATTGGGGTTTCATTAAAATAATAATGCAGCAAATGCTGTGGAAATTAAATGAGTTTGTAATCTGAGTAAATGCTAGATGTGGAGTAATAATTTGGTTTAGAATAAAGTAAATTTGAATTGTGAAAAATAGCCAATAATAGATATCAATGTCTCAGGTCTTCAAACAAAAGTTAGAGGTTGAGGTTCTGAGGTGCTGATTGTACAACCAAGTGTTTAAATTTGCCTCTGTACCAAAGCAAAGAGTTTTTAGAAAGCTTTCTAGAAGGCAGAAATAAGGACAATTATACTGCAGCAAGTTTAACTTCTGTACTAGGCAAATTGACAGAAACCACTAGAAAAGAAATAAGCACAATAACAAGAATGATCTGGCTGATATAATGTCCACGGACAGTCAACAGTTTTTTTAATGAGGTTTACTCTTGAAGAAACCAAGCTGTCATGGAGTAAAACCAAAATATTCTGTATTAATAGCTTGTTAAAAAACGAGAAATGAGTGAAAGAAATAAGAATTTCAAAGACTGTTTGGCCATTTGGTTTTGTGCTAAAAAAGGGGACAAGTGATAAGGTAACAGAACTTGCTGATGGTACAGAATTGCTTGGAACTGTTAACATTTACACTGCTAGTGAAAAGATTCAGAACTGTCCCCTGCTGCTCAATGTAGATAACAAAGCTTGCAGATGAAATATATCCATAGGAAAAAAAAAATAGTATCAATGAACTGATAATTATTTGCTCTAAATGAGCAATAGCAATTTGGCAATGAGAGTTTGAAAGGATAAATTCCTGATCACAGCAGCTCAATCTTTACCCATGATGAAAAGGAAGAATAGGAGGAATAGAGCATTAGTACTTCATAAAAAAAAATAGAAAGAAAAGTATTTTCTTTTTTTTTTTATAGAAATGGTATATCATGCATAATTAATAATGCTCTGGTCCTGCAATAGCCATAGCACACAGTAAAACTAGAAATGTTAATGGGATGGAGGTAAAGATTATCAGAGGAATGGAATGGTTTCTGTGTAAGGAAATATTACATAGGCTAGGAGTCTTTGGCATGAAAGAGACAGATGACAGGTTGAGAAAATTATTAAATTACAGTTTTTCTTGTAATATGACAATGGGACAATAATTTTTCCAATTTAATTATGAAAGTTCACTTCCTTTACATGAGAACAAGAAGGAATTTGACAGATTCTTGAATACCAGGTCCATCAAGGAACACAATATACTTGCACAAAGTCTGTTAATCACTTATTTTCAAACAGTGAGGAGAAGCTAGGAACATAGTCACTTTTTCTTTCCTGTTCCTTATATTATTTCCTTATCCTTTTATTAGCCATTAATGTAGATAAGATAGATTAGCTGTGTTTTTGATAGGATCCAACATGACTACTCTTCGGCACTGAGTTGTAGTCCCTAACTCAGACTGACTTGCCATTAAAGTCAAGCTAACACAGTACTTCTAAAAATTCCTTCTCATACTGAATGGTGAAGCACACTCATCCATTTTCTGTAATATCTTTCTCTTTCAAAACAAGATCCTGGTGCTCTGTTCTGCGATTGCAGCAAATACAGTGGAACTCTGGTCTGAACACAAAATTGAAGCAGGTGATGCATTAACGCAGTTCTTTGTCTCCTTTCATGAAAATAAGCCTACGCCTCTTCTGCAATCAAAAGATATCTCCAGCATTCTCTGGGGTCTTTCAAAAGCTTTCCTGTTTTGCTGTTATTCACACAGTTATAAAATTCTGCCAACATTTATTATTTAAAATAGGAAAAAGCATTGTACGCATATGTTTACATGAGAAACTACAGACATATCCCTGATGACTGCTTGACCCCATGATCTGTACTTTCTTCTGAAACTTTTTATATTTTACAGTCTTAAAGAGATTAATGTATTTAGATACTATTTAGTGTGATAAGGGAGATAAGAGTATGAGAAAAAAGCATGGCACTAACTAGGTAATCCAACATAATTTTGAGGAAAATACCCTAGCCTGACTGCTACTTCAGGATGACCGTAATAAATTATTCTGGTATTGATACTTATGTGATCGATCTTTAGTATCATCACCTGTATAAATCGGATTAAAATGACCTTTTTCCTAGTGACCAGGGATACAACAAGCTACCATTAGCTTCCAGTCAGTGGAGATAAAGACTAGAGTACATCTGCTCGAACAGATTATCATGCACTTCCTTGCATACCAATAGTCAGCCTTCTGTTATTCCCGGAACAGTTTAAGCTTACATCATGGGGTGCTGTGATCGGCTGCAACATGCTTCTTCCCATACTTGACAAGGTGTTTTTGTCTTGATGCTTGGAAAGGATCTTTCTAGATCTTGCTGGTAGAGTTAACTGATGGATTTATGACTCACAAAACTGTCCCTAACAGAGTAGCAAATTAAATTGAGCACTGTTTTTATCAGCTGTAAAAAAATTCAACCTATTAAACATGTCTCTGTAAATGAAGCAAGACTGCTGAGATATGGTCTTTTACAATATGTGTTGTCTATCAGAAGCAGGAAACACAGGAGAAGCTGGTAGAGGAGTTTCTTTTTATGGTACTGGTAGAAGGTGTTTAGTAGTGAGTGAGAAGGCAGAAAGGGAGATATCTAACGTGTTGGGCACGCTTGTATCTTTATACCAGCTTAGGCTTTCCCCCTATGAGGGATTTGTTATGAGATAATACTTATTCTTTCTTGCTGAGCCTAATAGTGTTCAGGTTTGGGTTTGGTTTTTTTTCCACAGTTTTTGATTCAATTATGCCTTGACATGCAATGTTTTATTTTCTAGACTTACCACATGAGAGAGAATGAAATGACTATATTTCCTGGGCACAGGACTGATCTGGTAGGCAAGAGGCTTTGGCTCAAGAAAAGGTCTTGCAAAAAAAAAAAAACTAGTATGAAGCTGTTGAAAGGAGAGAAATTAGAAACCTACTCCAAAAGAAAAAAAATATGCATAAAGTGTATGGAAATTTACTATCTTTACGGTGGAAACTAATTTTTTTATACTACTTTTCTTAACAATTTCTTACTTTACTTTTTCAGAAGAGGTGGGTGTTGCTTTTGTTTTTGGCAAGAGACAAATGACAGTCAGTAGGACTTTTATGGACCTGATTGACCATACCCTGAGGCTTCCTGATCTCTATGTGTGATAGTAACTGTCATTAACAAAGTTAATGGCTGTGATACAACTTAGTTCCAGTAAGAGTAAATTTAACTTAATTCCAATATTTTCTTAACAAAATGTAGGAAAATTGGAAGTAATATCATGGAGGCTGTGTTTTTCCAGGCCTTGCAATGCATGGAGAATTATTTAAGTAATTTAAACACTTATATTTTCTGTATGATTGGTCTTTTAGCTTCATTTACTTTTAGTAATAAACTGCTGTTTGAACTCAGAGAAATTCTGTGAAATACCTCTTCTGTCAAAAGTGCTTTGAGAAGAAGGTTATATGTCAACTTTACAGGTGTTAACCTCTCGTCTTCTAACAAGCTTGTTTCATGCTTTTGATAGATTCCCTTTTCTTTCCTATTCAGCTGATGACATTATACCTGTCATTGTTTACAAAGTGGATTCTGTGTGTGTGCAGAAGCAGTTTTTCCCAGCACTGTTGTTGCTGGATCCCTCCATTGAATCTCACACAGCTGTGGCTACAACCAATAAGCTCCTTTATAGTTTATTCAGTAAAATATTACCAGTGCGATATTGCCATTATTTAGATCATACTTTATTCGTTGTACCACTAGTCTTCTTATCTTAGATATCTTTTCTTAAAACTTAAACAAAGTTTTGTTACTGTTATTTTACATCCTTTCCAAAGAGTTTTATGCCAGCTGGGCATTATCGCTACATTTTTAGAAATGCAGATGATGCAGGCTAAGGATATGGAAATATTTGCTCTAGTTCTTTCAAAATGCTTTATAACTCTTGTTTGTATTGTTCAGTTGCCCTTCCTGATTTTGACATTTTGTTATTGATAAATTTCAAGGGAAATATCAATTAGACGAGTTCTTAGTGTCCATTCCAAACAGAAAATTTTTGAATACTTTCTATTTTCTCTGAAGACAGGTATATTTTTATTGTTTCAAGAAGCACTAATTGTGAAGTTGTTCTCATGTTTAAAAATTTCTTTTTCACTTTCATTAAGCAGCTTTAGAAGTTGCTATATATTATTTAGTAAGTTTGGGACCTTGCTTTTCTATGAAATGCCAATTACCTCTCACTTCCATTTATTTTTCTTTCTTGCAGATTTGAATTTCTGGAAGAGTTTGCTGTTTCAGTGTACTATTCTACAAGGCCAAATGTATTATACATGTGTTACTCTGCATGCTGAATAGAGCTGGGACTGTTTAACTTTCAGAAGAGAACACTCGAGAGGACATCTTAACAACATTTTTAAATACCTGATGGGAGGGAGTAAAGAGCCAGAACTTGATTTCTCAGTGTTGCTCAGTGAAGGGATAGGAGGCAATGGGCACAAAATGACACACAGAAATGACATTTGAACAGACTTTTTTTTAATAAAATGATGATCAAACGCTGAGATGGTGATCTCCGGAGACGTTGTAAACTCTCTGTTCTTGGAAATACTCAAACCCCAACTGGATATAGTCCTGAACATCTTGCTCTAACTGACCCAGTTCTTCCTCTGGGGTTGGACAAGGTGTTCTCCAGAGGCCCCTTCCTACCTCAGGTATTCTATGGTTCTATGATACTCCCATAGAGAGCAAAGAGAAACAACTCCTCATAAAAAGGCAAGTAATTATATTTAAGACTGATTTGAGCACCACTTCAGTGTACCACGGGGCCTTAATAAACTACATTCAGATCCTAACAGTACTTTCAATGAGATTCTTTGATGTGGCAAATATTTACACACGAAGGTATTAGAGTATGTATAATCCACACAGAACAGGAAGAATCATTCCATGTATAGTTATAAGTTTATCCAGTCTAGAAAGCTGAATCTGCATTTTCAAGACAAAACAACTTAGGCTGAGTAAGAAGAAAAAAAATCTAGAATTTATTAGTTTCTGGAACGGAAATCTGTGATATGGCAAAAGTTCCTTTTTGTGTAGTGTTAGAAATGGTGTTGATAGCCTGTTCAGGTTTATATTTTTTAATCACAATACTTAATATGATTCCTAAAATAGGCTTCAACAATTCAAGTCACACTGTACAAATACTCAGTTAAAGATGACCCATTCCCAGAAAAGAATACACAGCACTGATCAAAATAATAAGACTGGAGTTAAAAAATGTTTTCACAGTATAAAAAGGATCAACTGTGCTTATGTTACTTCCAGTTTACAAGATGCATCCTTCATTTAGGGTACAGTTACCCTCTGCGTAGCACTGATCATGATTACAGATGACAGGAAAGGAGAAGCTGGGCCAGAAAATCTGTTTTACATAATTCCTACTGGTTTCCCTTCAGTCCAAAAAGAACCCTAAATGCTCAATGTCTCTCTGATCTTCTGCACCATTTTTTAAAAATCACATTCTCTACCAAGTTATTATTAACCTAAGCACCATTTTTATCCTCTGCCCTGGTGACCGTTTGGCTCTTGCCTGGTCTATTTTCCTCAGGTTTCCATCCTTTCCATTTCTGCTTTCTCTCCATTCTGATCTTCCTAGTCCATCCCACCTCCCGATTTCATTCTGCTGCTTTCCAGTTTTCTCGTGTCCTCCACGTCCTTTGCCTGAAGTTGCTTTCCAGTCTGCTACATGTATTATCTTAAAACATAACCGTTTAGTGGAGGACTGTTGTGTTTATAACTGCCCCTGGTTGGTAACTACAAGGTAAGAAGGGAGAAGCTACTTATTTTATCTTATACAATACCACCCTCCTCTGGCAGTTCCTCCTTGTTTCCCTCTGCATTTCACTGGTGGCTGCAGCAATATATAGGTAGCTTCTGCCTTCAAAATTCAGAAAGGTTGAAGAACATATATTTTTATTAGGAAAATATAAACAACAGCACTGTATCTTCTTCCTTGCCTATATACTTGGTTGTATTAGTATGAGGGCTTATTTAGCTCCTTTTAAGACATTTTTTTCATTCCATCTCCTCCTTCTTCATTGCTACGTTCAGTTTCCCACAGTGTTTCCCACCTGCCCCGTGCTACAATATAATCAGGGCCTTTCCTGAAGACAAAGCAAGTTCCAGACACCAGATTGTGTTGTCGACTGGACTTGATGCTCTGCTCAATGCTTATGGAAGAGGATGCGTTGTGTGGATTCCACCCACTTCAGCTTCGAGATGACTTGGTGGTGAACTGCAGGTCTCTGGATGTCCTCAGCTTTCTGATCTAGAACAGCAAAAGAGAAGCACCTTCTGGGATACATCAGTTTTTTGCACCCCATAGACTGTCAGACAGTCAAATGGTTTTGGAGGAGCTAGCTGAGTATCCTGTTTGTCCATCCAGGGCTGCCTCTTTGCTATGAACTTGTTAGAGGCAAGACAAGATGGTGGCTCAGACCCTGTGCATTAATACTGCAGACATCAGATTCCTCTTACAGTTAGGTTATGAATACCTCTCCCCTCTGCCATGCAGACGTCTACTGTAACCCTCTGAACTTCCTATCTTACAGACTCTTTCTGTTCATCTTCACTCCAGCCGCTTTCTGCATGCCCCTTGTCCTGGCCTCTGACCATTGCTTGTTTCTTTCATATGTGTCTTTAACATCCCCTGTCCTCTGTCTTTCAGTCAATTAACACCTTACTAATCCAACTCAGCCCACAGGACAAGTAGATCAAAGTAGATGAACTGACATGAAATTTGCAGGCTGTCACTCCTCTTGCTCTGTGTGTATATTTGATCCTTCTTTCTCGCTTTTATCTGCGTGGCTTTTTAGACAAGCTGTTGAGGAGTAGGGATACTGTGTGTGTAGTATACAGGTCCCACTTTCCTAAGTGCTGTGGTAATAAATATAATAAAATCTACTGTTATGCTATACTTGAAGATCATCAGAGGCTGCTTTTGCCACATCTTGAGGATGCTAATGGTAACTATCTTGGTTGAGATATGTTTGGGGTCCTGCTTGTGAAACTGACCACCTTTGTTGGCACTATCTCCTCAGGCTGGAAGCTTTTTTTTTGGATTAGATGTTTTCCTGGGTACTGGCTTCCATGAAAATCTTTCAGGACCATTTTATAGACTAGGACTTTAAAGCAAATACATCTCATTGACCTGTCGGCCCCCAGGAGGACATTAGAACACGTGACATTGGGTGGCAGCTCCAACTTATTTCCTCAAACAGCTTGAATAGGTTGAGATGAAAGAAAGAGTGTTTGAAGTGTCTTTGAAGGGATGTCACTGCTCTGTATTTCCTCCATTTATGACAGATGCCTCTGTTTTCAGTTTGAATGACCTTTTTTGAGAGCTTCCGTAACTTGTATAGCAATACTCAAAGTTTAGCCATGTTTACATGCAGCTGGTAGTGAAGCCACAGCAGCGCACACTCAGCCTTGCTCTTGAAAGTGAGGCAAGAAAAAACTAAGCAGCCAGGCAGCCCAAAGCTCCATATTACTTTTTTTTGTAGTGGCTGAATTATCTAGTTCAAAGCAGGCATGTTTATCCTTATTTGAAGCACAGAACACATGGAGCCCTAGGTAAGGGTGGTAGGAGTTAGATCAGGGGAAGTCCATGGAGAGTTGTAGCAGCTGTCTTGTCTTGCCCCACATTCTCCACGAGGGTAAGCATGCTCATGGTATGTGAAGAAACTCCTGCTTGCTTGGGACCTAAGTTTTCTCTGAAAATAATTTGTGGGTGCTCCACGAGGGCTACTTGCTCAAATGCCTTTGAAGTTTTCATCAAATGCCCCTGCTTTGTAGGAATTCTGTCTGTAGGGCATTTGCTTTACCCTAGGAAAGTGATAAGCATATGGTTGTCTACGTCAGACTAGAAAAACAAGGTGAAAGCCACACCCTTTCCTACTTTCATATTAGGAAATCAACATCTTTTTGAGAACAATGCAAGGAGATGACTTACTAAGATGAAATTCTTGACCTGGCGTTGTTGCATCTTATTTGGTACAATGTTATCTGGACAGCTGATTTTAAACCAGAGAACAATATTTAGTAAGAAGCAAATTTTTTGTTCTAAGGGCTTTCATGGATAAACTTGTGGGATATCTGTGGCTGATCTGAGTTTCAGGTCAGGGTTACAGATCAGATATAATAGTGCAGGGTGCAATACAAATTGTTGATAGTCAGCCTTTTTAGTTGTCAAGTGGGGCAGTTTCCCACATAATCATTTTCAGACCTGTAGTTTTGGAATTAGTGCTGTATGGATTTGGGGTCAGATTTATGTCAAATCTATACCTGCAACACAGAAGTTGAACACAATTTGTACCACAGAATACATTTAAGTGTGAGATATTCCCTTTCATGGAAATTCTAACACTGTGTTAAGATACGGAGAGATCAATAGCCAGTTCTGAGAAATATTACATGTGTTTTTAAACTCCATGCTGTAAAATGTAGCTTATATAAGTCAGTGAAATCTCCAGACAAGTCAGACAGTATGACACATGAAGGTCAGAAAATAGAAGTTAATTTGCATAGATTAAAGGACTAGGTTCTTGGTATTCTGGAAGTCATTAGAAAAAATCCCACTGTGATTAGCAAAAATCCCTCATGGTGACCAGAGTTTCATCCAGAAGTACAATGTGAAAACAATTGTAAACACCCCAATAAACCTACCCAGGAAAAAGAGGGTGGAATGCAGATGTCATAATGAAATAAAATGGATCATAAGGAAGAAGAAATGAGAGGAGAAACAGAAGGACCAGTCCTAGTGAAAACTTTGTAATAACAGTACAAGAAATAACACTGATAGGAAGCGATGGAATGAAGTGCTATGTATATCCATTAAAAAATCAGAAAACAGAGGTAATTTTTACCTAAAATATCCTAGAACTTTGCTAAGCCAGGCAAGAGAATGGGAGAGACAATCTGAGAACCAATCTTACAAATATTTTACAAATCCACAAATAGGACCGCTGTCACTATATCGGCTATGAAAAGGAGCTAACATACTGCATGTTCTTTCTCAATGCCACTTTTTAAATCTAGAAACGGGTTTCTATTGTGCTGCAATATGACAATCTGATCAAATTTCCATCATTTGTAATAGCTTCTTACAAGTATTCATTTTTCTAATGCAGTAACAAATAGTCTAATCACATATGTGACAGAAAGATTCCTGAAAAGAAGGTAACATAGATTAAGTAATATGGTAAAAAACCCTACAAATACATTAGAATTCTGCCAGCAAGACTTTTGATACTGATTTCCTGTTGCACCTTGGAAACACTGCTTATCCAGCAAATTTCACAGCAAAATAAATGAGTAAAACTGATGAAAAAAAGCATCTCACTACTGAATTTATAGAACCTGTACTGAAGCTATGTGCACTGCATGTCTCCTGGGCACAGAGAGGATAAAAATAGCATTCACCGTGAGGAGGGATACTAATTGCATATACCTAAATCTAGAGGTGTAAGTGATTTACTTGGCAGAACCAGCTTGTTTGTAAAACAAACTTGGCTAGTACTGCTTGGATGGATGAAAAGCTTACAACAGATACATATCTTCTTATTCAGTATTGCAGGGCCTAGTAAAAGGTATAGGAAGGCTTCTGTAATATATTATCATTACTTCAAAACTGGGTCTTTATTCACAATAGAGAAGAAATGTTTTCAAATTATATTTGCTTTACTGCAGAAAAGCAGTTAATGTCACATAAATTTAAATTTTTATGTATTATGCTACATACTTAATTTTATTGCATTGCTTAAATTATGTTACTTTCCACAAAGAATTGTTTGCTATAGAAGATTTGTCAGCTTAAGTGTTTTGTAAGAGTAACTGAAAAGTCCCACGTGAGATTTAATAATTTTCTCCTACAGAATTCAGATACAATGCAGACAGTTCTACTTAAAACTAGTAGAGGCTGAAGGGAGGACTTTTGTTGAACAGAAAGATAGCTTCTCCTTCCAGAAAATTTCACAGAGCCAGCAACATCAGATAAGTATCTTTTATTTGCATTACTGATTTGTGTCTCATAACCCTCTTAGACTGGATTTGTGCTTTTTTAGTGAAAGTGCAATGCCTTTCAGCTCTTAAATTAGCTTTATTCTAATTCCTATTAGCACACAACAGATGGAGAACTGAATCTGAAAGGTCCTGTAACTAAGTGTCCCAACTGCACTCTTAATAGAGGACTTGTTTCCATCACCTTTTTGTCTTGAGTTCTACAAAACATTGCAAAATTGACTCAAAATACATGATCAATCTCATCAAAAATACTGGTTCCACTTGGGGGCAAAGTGTAGCATGCATGGGTTTGTATGACTGGAGCCCTGGATATATAATTTTCTTAACTTATATTCATAGTTTTGTACTTCAATATAATAAATGTATTAGTCTCTTTAGATTGTCAGCTACAATTTAAAGAGACAGAAATCTTAGAATGATATATAAGTGTCACAGACATGGCATGAGTAATACACTAAGCCAAACTAGCTATTCATTCTGGATTTGAATTTGTTTTGGACTGTGACCGGATTCTAAAAGTAGCTTGTAGTTTCATAGACATCTTAAATATTTTTGCACTAGAATTTACATGCATTTGTCCTTTACAAAGTTTGGCACAAATTTAGGATGGGCCTGTATCACGACACACATTTTGTCAGAATCTCCTTGAAAATATATAGCTCACTCATGGCATTTTTCACAGACTACAAAAAATAATGAAAAGAACAGAAAGAAAAAGGTTCACTAAAAATATTTTTGCTGAGATGCTTGATGAAGGTGAAACCTACACAGTCCTACACATGTTCTTAATACATAAAGCAATATAATGGAAATAATCGGAATATACATAATTAAATTCCAGAAAATAAATTTCCATTAAAATACTATCATTGGTTTCAGTGATATAGCAAGTAATTAGAATTGCTTCTACTGTAGTTTCTTTTGTTACACTTACAGAGACTTCATTACAGAGAGAAACATCTAATATTAGGGAATTCTTATGCTTCTGAATATATTTTCCACTTCATAATATACATGGGCTTTGTGAAACTCACATGAGAGCTGCTGAAGCTTTAAGGAATGTGAAAATATTGTGCAGCACTTGTTCAGTTTTCCAAGTGGTATGGCAGAAAACTACTTTCTTCCCCTTGTTTTTGCAAGGCTTGTGTCGTGTCCGGAGATGCAGAATGGATACTTTGATACTAACAATCAGTGCTGAAAATGCCACCACTCACTGCAAAATGCATTCTTCCTATTCACAAAGTAGATAATATTAATTCTTTTGAAATAACGCAAACTGGACCGTTCTGCTTTAATTGTGCAATCAGTGCTCCTGTTGAAGTTCTTTATGCTCTCAAGAGAATTGGTGTGTAGTGTTCTACACCCATGTTTGTATTTTATGATGTTGTTTACCTTTTAGATGCTTCTTAACTAATTTACAGTGAATGTGAGGGTGAATGGTTATAAAACTGCTGAGTCCAGAATTCCAATCTAATGAGAAACCGCAAACATATGAGAAAAGTGGCAGCTTTTCATTCCCACAGAATCTACTCCATTATTCAGGAGACTGCGTATTGCACAAGGAGGAGAGGTAGATGACAAAAGCCAGAGAGCTGCACAAAGACACTGGCTCAAGTGGAGGGGGAAAGGAAGATACAAAGATACTCATGGCACGTAAGCAAATTATTCTGATCTCTAGTTCTCCTTGGTAAAGATATTAATCTAAACTGGACAAACTGAAGAGGCTGACTTAAGTGACAGTTGAGATCACCTTGTCCTACTGAATAAAACAAACAACACTTTTAACCAGGATTATCCAGCTGATGTTTCTGGATATGTAATCACTCACATTCTGCAAAATGGTAAACAACAGGCCTTCTTAAAAGGGAGGCTTGTCAACAGAATAGTAACAAGCATAAATACAACAAGACGACTTCCCAGAACCAATCTAGTTTGGCTCTACACTGTTTATCTCACATAGAAAGCTTCACAGTGCACAGGGACATCTAATGACTGAATAAGAGACTGCAACTAAACATTTTCCTCAGGCTACTTGAGCACATGGGATAAGAAGTGTACACAGGGGAGGCTGGGATAGGTGCAGGCAAAACAGGTGCTCAGGAAATTACTTCACTTGTATTGCCTTACCTAATGCGAACAAAACTGAGTGTTCCCTGAGTATGAATCCTGAATGAGGCTGTAGCCAAGATATTCCTGACCAATGTAGTATTAAAACTCATTGAAACAGCTTAAAACGAACAGCCTCTATCCATCATATTTTTGCCACTAAACAGTGTGTACCTTTAAAATGACAGGTTGTATCTATATATACAATAGATTGTACTGCTTAGATATGAAAATGTCCTCACCAATCTGCTTAAGGGATAGGGATTCAAGGAACTGTAATTAGGATAGTAGTCTGGGAGTTTATGAAGATGGTAAAGAGTTTATAAATTCTGTGTTCATCTACAGACGTGTGTATGCGATCTTCAGCAAAGTCCTTCAGTTCCCAGGGCTGTAGTCAGGGAGGATTAAGAGCCTAATAGCCTTGGATGATCTGGAGTTTTGTTGATTAGTCTAACTCATTTCCATGAAACTTTCCTGTCTCAAGGCAGTATTGAGAGGATGAACACATTTAAAAGTGTGCTTCTATGATAGTAAGAGAAGTACTACAGACATTTCAGAACTGGAAGGCTCATTTGTGCATGGTTGCTGACCCTCCCTATACCTTCAAAACATGCTTGACCTCATCATAGTAATATAGATTTCCTTTGTTTCTTAGGAGAAAAGGTTTTCTTCAGTCTTTTTTTACTTAATAGACAAGATAACTTCAAGTCAAAGTTGACAATTTGAATAAAAGCAGTACCAAAGAGACTTTTAGCTGGTCAGTTATGATTTCATCAGGAGAAGACTCTTCAGTTAGTGAGAGTTGTTATAAAAGATTTCATAGAACTCTGTTATTATTAAGAATGCCTGTCATTGCCTGCTTAACTTTTAATGTTGTTTTAGGATTTATATAACTGTCATTGACCAGAAAAAAACCAACAAAAATCTCTGACAGATTTTCTCTGCGTTGGACATGTCAATAGAATCTGGGGACATCTTCTCATATGTTATGGGCTTCTGCGTTGCTCTTAAGTCATTGATGTAATGTTTCTCCTTAAAATTTCTCTTTCCTTATAAAAATCTATTTGAAATTTTTTCTCCTGAGGAATAAAAGGAAAATGCTGCCTTGAACATTCTGTATGTGTCTTTCTCTTATAAAATGGATTTTCGAGAATTATCAATATCATCTCTTCAGTAATTCCTGAAGCATGGGTGATAACTTATTTGTAGAAAAGATAACAGTTGTTTTAAATTTGTTTACAGAAGACTAGAATAGGCACCTTAATTTTGGATTCAGAGAGATTTTTTGAGCTTACTTGCACTGTTCTAATTTGTGCATGTTTTTTCAGACTTGTCTCTCTAAAATTATTAGAAATCTTGCAAACACAGAGCTGTAGACGCAGACAGGAGAAATAAATATAATAGTATGGAAGTGCATTTATATTCTGGCGCAGAACTATCAATTTGTCTGTATGGCTGATTATTAAAAGACAAGAATGAATTTTAAAAAGGGAACTATCTCATATTAAAAATAATTATTTTCTGCTGAGAATGATCGAACTGATGGCAACAGTGTTGTACTCCTGATTAAAATTTTAAAAGGTTTTGTTCTGCACAGTGGCAAATGTGTTCAGCCACACCATCTAGCATCAGAACAGAATTTGTCCCAATGTATTTATCTAAAAATATACACTGATATACTGGCTACTGGAAAGCATTATTGCTTATATCTATTATGTTTGTGTATGATTAAGTAAATAACCTTATGGGAAACTGCTGAGGGAATTAGGAAGTTGCATTAAGATAATAAACATAATTAATGACTGATGTATGCAATGCAATCAGTGTTAGAAGAAATAATTTGAACGTCTTGTATCTCTGTTACTGAGATCTGACTACAGTCACCAAGAGACGAAAACTTAAGCATCAATAGGACAAGGTTAGAGAATAACCCAAACAGAAGAATTCATTCAGCAGAAACAATGAAATTATTGTATCAGACTGACAACCCACAATTTTAATTTAGTTACAATAAGAATAACCACTTCTACTTCACTTATGAGGTTGAAACATGGACAGGCATAGTCTGAAAAGCAACACAGAATTACTGTAGAACTTGTGCTTGCCATTACAGGATCATTCTGCGCATATTATTGAAACATACAGAATGCCACCAAGTCTCATGTCTTAAATGTGTGTCTTAAGTGAACTGAGTTAATTGAAAAGCAGGTTAGACATGTTATATCAGAACGGGGGTGTTCATACTACTCATATCACAGCTAGTAAAAAGTTCAGAGAAGCTGGAGGGTCAAAGGTTACTTCATAGAAGGAAAAATATTAAGATTCTACGTAACTGTTCCTAGAGACAGGTAAAAAAAATGTGGACACTTCTGGGTGTATGTGAACTGTGTTCCTTGCAGTATATTCAGCACGAACTAAAAATAGACCTAGGAACCTCAGAGTGGAGTACTCCTGTGGATTCAACAGGATTTATGCTTAGAAGTATCTGTATTTGCAATTGCAAATAAAATTGGAGAATACTTTTTAATTTAATTTCTTTCTTTTTTTCATGGTTGCATTCATGCCTCATAGCTTGGAGATGAGTAAGTTTACATTAATTAGAGTAAGAAGAAAGTTCATTCTTTAAAATTTTGGTAGCTTAGTCTAAATATTGCTAGTTTATTTGCTGGTGCTGCTACTATTCAGCTTAGGATATGTTAATGAGGAATCCCTCGAACTACCGTATGTTTGAGAATGTGCATCTTACTCATGCATCTTACTTTGTTACTGTTGGGAAGAGTGTCCACCTCCTTTGTTAGTAACATGTTCTGAGTTTGATATAATATGACTTTGTAGATAACCTTCCTCTTCAATGGGATTTTAGTTTATTTTTTTGAAATTTGATTACGTTTCATAAAGCTGAAAGTATATGTTATTTAGTTTATGATAGGAATTAAGATGCTGGCTTAATACTTGTTAAATAGATTGGTTGAATTGGCATAAAATTTCATTAGCAGAAGAGAAATTAGTTGCAAATATGATTATCATTTCGAGCTTTTTATCATTGTCCAAACCATATTAATGTTTCTAGTTGGTCAGATTAGGATGGCTGCAATCAAGGAGCTGTACAAAACAAATTGAGTTCTATTTAAATATTTTCTTTGTAAGTCACTTATCATGAAAAAATTAAATCTTTTTTAGATCTGTTTGTAGCACGGTAGGAATAGATTATGATCTTTAATGTATTAATCAGAATAAATATAGCATACAGTTCTTAAATAATGGTAAATATAAATTACTTAGCATAAGGCTCAAGTAAATTGCTTTTTTTTCCTTACTGCAATTAAAGGTTTAGTGAATGAATCAGCTATGATTTTACATACATACAGCTATTTAGAAATGTACCACCTTTAATACTGAGTTCTCTGATGTGATATTTGAAGCTCTTTAGCACTGTAACATTTATACGTTTGAAGTGAATCATAGAATGATGTAGGTTGAAAGGGTTCTCTGAAGATTGTTTGATCCACCCCTCCCATCAAAAGAGATATTTTTGGTGGTTGCACTGGACTTGTACCAATCAAATTTTCAATATTTCTAATGATTCCACAATATCTGTGAGCAACTTCTTTTAGGACTTAACCACCTTCATGGCGATGTTTTTTTCCTAATATCTTGTTGGAGTTTCCCTTGCTGCAACTTTTGCCAGTTTGTTCTCGTCCTTTGCTTCTGCCTTCTGAGAACAGTCTGGCTCTGTCCTTTCTATACTCTTCCAGTAGGTAGTTGTAGACAGCAATAAGATTCTCCTTGAACCTTCTTTCCTCTGTTGAATTAATAGGTACAAGTAATCGTGTGATGCTCTACTGAAGTAAAGTATGTTCAGTAGATTTTGTTGTTGCTGTTTTAAAATTAATCTCGAGTCTGATTGGCCTGGAGAACTTCATGGTCTTTGCCAAGATCTGACTTGTTGTTATACTTCAGGGGAGGACTGCGACACTGCCATCTTCCTTCCACTGTTCATTCTGTAAATTGATACTGTGGGTTATTAACCTCTATTAAAAATATTTGGGAAATTAATGATGCAGTTGTTTTTGTAGGGGTTGTTGTAGATTTAATTATATTTGTTTGCATTTCTAACATTCCATAGGACACATCCTGAGGTGATCTGAGGCTCTACTGCACCGTGGTTTCACTGGAGCTTCTCGCAGAGATGTAATGCGCTGGAGCTATGTTTCATCTGAATTATCTCTGTCCCTTTGGGATATTACTGGGTTTACAGTCCACTGTAGCAAGGAAGTAACTATATGAAACACAAAGGCTTTGAAGAAGGGCTTAGACACAACCCAAATGGTATCATTTGGGTTGCCTGTTACCTATTAAAGAAGAGTTTAGTCTGAACTGCTGGAATGCTTAATACGAGTTGGAAGTAATTTATCTGAGCACATTGTGGTAAACCTCTCATCTGTTAGATCTAAAAGCCTGCATATTTTTCTTGTAATTAGAATTTCTCAATAGCATATGCACAGATTAGGTACATATATTATCTACCATTTTCTTGCCATTGAAGGAAAATTCATTATGTAAATATTTCTGTTCTAGTACAAGCTGATGTGATTGTAATAATTTCTTGAGATTGTTTCCAGCACCTTGCAAATTCTTGGCTTCAGGTTGTTTATTTTCTTGTGTTATACATTTCTTAGTTATTAAAGGTAAGTGGAGACATGTCCATGCCTTGGAAAACTAGGAGCTGGGTAAAGTACTTATCCACATTTTCTAGATTCAGACTTGCATTTTAAAAATGGGTTTTTTTTGTCATTTTTTTCACCAAACATTTTATATAACAGAATTTCTTTATGCAATTGTTTATGGAAAGTGAAGTTTTGGTTAATGAAATCACTTAGTTTAACAAGAAAGTAAAATTTAACTCTTTATGATGGCTGAAAAAAAAAAGAATAATGTTTGGAATCACTTTTTAATTTGAAAGATAACATGTTGAGAGTTTTCTGTGATATCTCTGTGTCATAGAAGAAGAAATCTGTCAAATCTAGTTCATGTTTGTGTTTGTCTTTTTCTTGTTTTCTCTTCAAGGGCAATACTTTTAACTCCTTGGCCAAGAAACTGAACACTCAAATATCACTGTTGTTTAGTATTTTTTATTTTTGGATGTCGTGAGAGATTGAGGTGATGAGACTTTTCTCTGTGGACTGGCAAAGATTATTGCTGTGAGATTTGGTAGGGTGATGATTTTGAAATTACTGCTCTTTTCCTGAATTTGAGGTCATGAAACAAATGAAAGGGACACAGAGATGGTGATGTGTAAGTGTGACAAAACTTTAGTACTATGCAATTTTTCCAGAAGAATAAATAACATCATAATAAATAACGTAATTGCTACTTATTTTGCATCACATTTTAAGTTGAGTGCAGGCTTGCAGTTTTGGATGGCAAGCAAATTATTTTCAACATGCAGAGACACATTGCAGCACTTTACAGATAAGATGAGAAAATAAATGAAAAAGATGTAGAACTGAAATCTATATTTTCTAATTTTTTTTCAGAGATATGGGATGTGTTTTCTGAATGCTGGCTCACACCTCTTAAAATTTACTTTAAATAAATTGTTACTCTTCAGTCTAAGTTTAAAAAAAGCGAAGGATAGCCTTTCCTCAGAAGAATTTGCGAGAAGAAAAGCAATAAACAGAGATCAGATGAACCTAGAACACTGACTTGCTGGAACTTTATTAATGACAACATCAGGCCAGTTCTGCTGCTTTTTGTTGCTAGCAAGATCTTAAGATTCATCTAAGCTTTTTAATTCACTCTTCAGGTACCGATGCTTTGTTTTTCACGATGTCCGTGTCACTCTGCAATGCTAAAAGGTATGAGAAATAGTGCAAACACATGAAAGAAATGTTCAGCATGACCCAGCATTTAAAAATATCAGCTATCTTTCCTAATCTTCTATTCTAGTGGCTTTAATTTACTAATTATTTGAGTTACTGCTTAATAACGTTTTCTACAATTAATATTATTTATTGAGTTCTGACTATTGTATAATGTTACATAGGAATGTATTTCTGACTCACAGGCAGTACTGCCAAAGAGTCAAATCATGAAGTCTTTCCGTTAAGGTAAAAAAATATTCACTGTATTTCTAATTTGAACTTTCTTGCACTAAAATCATTTTTAGTTTGACATTTCAACAGCTCTTAAGACACTAACTCATTCATACCAAACCATTCCAGTGCTACAGCATTTATCCTAGGCACTTTTTTTAGGCACTTTTCACTGCAGGTCACATACACATAATGTACGCCTCCTTGCATCAGACTTTGTGTTCTTAGCTATATTAGTTAAATGAATTCTTAAACTTCAATGACTTGGTAACTATTAGTGTTTATGTAAGTGAAAGTTGAATCAGGATCAGTATTTCCCTTAAAGGTTACTGAAGAGAATTTGTTTTGTGATGAATATGCATTAAAAGCTTCAGCAGCTGAACTGTGGAATTACACCATATTCTCAAAAGACAGGAGGGGAAAATTTCTTTGTTATGTCTATGGAGCTTGAATAGCATTTGAATAAATGGTAGAGTCATTCCTATGTTTTTCAGAGTAAAAAGTTTTTCGTCTTTCTGAATGTGAAACAAAAATGTTATATTCTCCCACATAAGAAGTGTAAACTAGTTTGACAAATGCACAGTACACAGTGTTGCAGTATTTTCAGAAGGGAGATATGATAACTTGTCTCTAACACATGAGATTAATTTGATAATTTATTTTAAATATGTCAAATTCAAGTATACAGAGCCCTTTAACCTTGGTTTGAATGTGAATGTGCAGTAAAATATAAGTACCTATTTTTATATGCCTGTGATGGCCTGTTTACATACCCTAGAATGTCACAGTTCTCAAGAGTTCAGAGAACTGGCCCGTTTGTTGCATCCTCCAATATGCAAATGAACCAGAACAGAATTAAAAGAGCCAAATGTTTTTCATATTTACCAAAGTACCTCTAAGAAGATTTTCAAAGTATGATTTTTAATGTATTTCTCAACTGCTTTGAGGAAACAACCAATATGTTCTTAAAATCTGTTAAATTGGATCTGTACGACTGTTATTAATGGCAAATTTAGGAGATATGGGGAGATACCAGGAGAGTTACAGTTCCTTGCTCCTCTAAGCTGCACACAGCTCTGTTAAAGTTGAAGTAGCTGCTGGGAATTACTGAACGTTGGTTGTATTGTTACTGATGAACATGTTTGAAGACAAAGCACAAACCTCTTTGGTGTTACAAAACTTCCCTTATACTTCTTATCAGATAGCAAATGTGAACCAGAGTTCAGGCTAGACTAGGGGAAAAGCTGATTGTATCAAATCATCCCCTGAAGAGCCCTGTCAGATGGACTGAAGCATCCCTCAAGGCCTGCAGAATTTCAGCTGTGTTGGCTTATGCCACAAACTGAAGAACTTCGGAGAGACTGGAGATTCTGGAAATGTTAGTAACTGTTTTAAATAACAGCAGCAAACTACAACAGTTTTCATAGCCCATAAGCTGACATCTTAAAGACATGTCATGCATACTACAATGTCAGATAAAGCTTTTCTTATGAAAGAAGGAAAATTTAGATATTAATAAACAGATTCCTTTGACTGATATGGGAAAGCCTTTATACAATCATAGAATGCTTTTGGTTGGAAGGGACCTTTACAGATCATCTAGTCTACCCCCCTGCAGGAGCAGGGATATCTTTAACTAGATCAGGTTGCTCAGCGCAACCTGACTTTGAATGTTTCCAGAGATGGGGATTCCCCTACCTCCCTGGGCAACCTGTCACAGTGTTTCATCACTCTCATTGTAAAAAAAATCTTCCTTATATCCAGTCTAAATCAGCCCTCCCTTATTTTAAAATCATTAGCCTTTGTCCTATTACAACAGCCCTTGCTAAAAAGTCTGTCCCCATCTTTCCTATAGGCTTCCTTTAAGTACTGGAACACTGCTATAAGGTTACCCGAGAGCCCCCTCTTCTCTAGACTGAACAGCCTCCACTCGCTCAGCCTGTACTCATATGGGAGGCACTCCAGCCCCTTAATCATCGCTGTAGCCCTTCTGTGGACCTGCTTCAAAAGGTCTGTGTCCATCCTGTGCTGAGGACTCCGGAACTAAATACAGTATTCTTGGTCAGAGCAGAGTAGAGGGACAGAATTGCCTTCCTCGACCTGCTGGCCACATTTCTTTTGATGCAGTCTGGTATATGGTTGGCAGCCTGGACTGCGAGCACACATTGCCTACTCACCTCCATTGTTTTCTCCACCAGTGTACCTGAGTCCTTCCGTGCAAGAAGAATCTATCTCGCAATCACATCATCCTGCAGCTGATATTGAAACCAAGGATTTTCCTGACCCACTTTCATTTCATGAAAGATCAGAAAGCTTCTACTTTGTTTAGATCTATGGCTTACAATTTTGTTGAATTTGTTCATTCGTAAAGCTATTATTTAGTGTCTATGGTACAGACATTAGCAGCTAATTTACACATTTATATTGAAGGTCAAATGTTTAACATAATATTTAGTATCAAAACCATTTTTTGAGGGGATGATTTTTATGCATTAGAAGAAATAAGTTCACCACAAGAAAAAAAGAACTGACAGCATAAGGAGTTCACTTTTGGTTGTGTTCCACTTGTGTTTATTGAAGAAATATGTATTTGCTGTTGCTTGAAAGGCAAATTCTTTTGTTTATGATATTATAGTCGAGTATTTTCTCAAATAAACTTAGATGACTAGTGGCTTTGCAGGATTAATTAAAAAAGGTGCTTACTGATACATAAGCAAACACAAAAACCTTATTCAAAAATTAATAGTTAAAACAAGAACTCTAAAAATTATAAGTATGGTTCTATAACTTAGTCATAGGGAGACAATTGAATTTCAATGTCTGTTATTTAATTATAAAGTTGATTTTTCTGCTTTAAAGTCTGTTATATAACCTCCTTATTTGTGAAATTCGTACTTGAGCTCAGTTGTGTAGAAGGGTAGAATTCTGAAAATCACTGCTTAGAAGGATGGCTGAAACCACAGTTTTGCCATCTTGAGCCTGTTGTAACAGGATATATTCCATCTGCATGGGCTGAATGAAGCTCTGTTCACCCCATACATAGAAGAAAAGGAACAATAAAGGACAACGAAATAGTCAGAGGTACAAGATTGTTGCTGTAGGAGAATACACTAAACATGATCTCACAGCCTGCAAAAATAATACCTGGGAATATTTCCTCTTTATTTCATATAAGCAGGAAGGGATATCCAATGAAACCACCAAGCACCACGTTCAAGATAAATAAAAAGAAGAACTGCTGATCAAGCATAATTAAAGTATCATATTTACTGTATTGGGGAACTGCATTGGACAAAAGATTATATAAGTTTTAATAATAGTTGGATGAATTTGTGAAGCAGCTGTTAAGCATGGTAGCCTGTCTAAAACTTGTGACTGAAGAAGTCCCTCAACACACTCTTTTCAGGAAGCTGTAGAATCCACTATGGGAAAGATCAATCTTTATTTATTCATTTTGTTTCTTGTGTTGTTTCCCGAAGCATGGTCACTGGCCTGTGGGCAGAGAGAGTATGTTGGGCCTTTAATTTAATTCTGTGTTCAAAGATGATTTTTTTTTAACCAGCTTTGCATGTCTTTGTGACTGGTATGATCTCTTTAGAATACATCTATCGATACAGCTGCTTCTTTCAAAGACTTCACTGCTATGAACACAAAGAAAGATTGGAATGAAATATTGTTAGAAATCCAGGATGTCTATAAATAGTTATGGTGTAGAATATTAACACTGTTTTCTTATACTGTGCAGAAATGTATCTATAATTGCATTAGTGGAGAAGTTTCATGTGGAAACAAAAAACATTTGCAGAATATTCATGACATGTTCCTGGTTTCTTCTTTTTCTAATCTGCCCACCAACAGTAGTTCAGCATTGTCCTTTAATTATAGTTTAGTTTGCCTTGGAGGAGATGCTGAAAACCTGCAATAACAAAGAGAAAAAGAAAATGGAATAAATATATGAAACAATAATTGTATAAAAGGAGCCAGTCAAAAATACTACGGGGTTTTTCTACTGAGAGATACACAGAGAAAGCTAATTGCTTGACAGGAGGTTGTTTTTTCTTAGCTTCTACTCTTAATTATTTTGCACAGCAATAGACAGGCATATGGAATGTCTTCCTTCCTTTACCCGGAAGATGTTTCTGACTGTATAACTTCTCTTAGATCCCGTTCTCCTGATCTGGGCTAGGTTAGGAGTCATGAAGCAGTGTCAAACCTCAGGTAGTTTATGTGTATTATTTGCATTTAAAAATAATACATGTATATAATGCACATGTAAGTGTATTATTCATGTTTATTACTTATGTTTCTTTTTCCTTTCTCAAGGAGGATTTTGTTGTCTGCTAAAAAAATCTAAGCAGTAAAGCAACCGATGCCCTTCTTGCTTGAATGCTCTTTCCTGTAACATGCCACGGTGGACCATTCCTGAGGCAGCTGCTAATAGGTTGCAGAAAGAGTTCAGGAACAATTATCAAAAGAATACCATAGGTTTCACCGTGTTTCTCACCTAGATATTAAGGTCATTAAATTGTTCCTTTTACTAGGAAAGAAATTGAGTTGGGACACAAGTCTGCATGCTTAATATTGGCATAATAAAAGATGATGTTTTGAGGGTCAATTGCATCTTTAAAACATGTCAACATTTCTCTTGACAGAAAGGTCAGGAGGAACAGTGTCTTAATAGGTATTTGCAAGGACCTAGATACTTTCATAAAATCCCATTTGAATGAGACAGGATTAGAAAATAATAAAGACAACACCAGGTCAATTGAAGATGCTTATGTATCTGCAGCTGTCATAAAAAGATGTAGGGTTTTTTTGCCTCATTTTCCTAGTTTCTTTTGGTTCCTCAGCAAATGATCACCTCTGGAATTAAAACAAGTGCTGATATTTTATTGATAAAATAATGAGGAAAAAAAGAGCTACGCATAAAATCCGTTCTGCCTACCGAAGTTATTCTCAAATATTCCAGTTCCTAAGACCTAGATTTTGAGCCCAGCAGCATCAACAAGTGCCTAGGTTTCCTATTTAAGCAATAAATAAATTTGGCCCATTTTAGGGAAATCTCAAAATGCTACACATTGAGCTAGATATATGCAAATACTGCTCAAATACACAGTTTTGAGTTCCTCCTCCCTGAACCTCATGGCTCACCTTCTTTAAAGATTAAGAAGTGAGTGGGAATGCTGGTTGACAGCCAATGCCACCACTGTGCTTCTTGAATGAAAATTATTACTATCCTCTATGTCAGCGTATGTATCCTCTATGTCAGGGATACTCCTAAAACTCTAGTCGTGGCTTTCACATATCCTACAGAGAGTCACTGAGTTGTAACTGGACATACAGACTGTGGTTCCAGTAGAAAAATCTTGTAAATTTTTGTATTGTGAGGAATAAATTCAGTGTATACGGTCTTGATTTAGAGATAGTAATTTGGGATCCGATTTGTTATTTGCTGAATGATTCCATTGTGTTTAGTGAAATGTTAACACAGAAGTTTCTTCAATGTTGTGCAGAGTATTTAATGTATGGTTCCTTTAATATTCATCCTTGTCATCCACACCCACTGCAGAAGCATGACAAACTCAATTGTTAGACGTTCCTGACTCAGTCTTACAAGGTAATAATGCAGAATCAGTATGTACCCAGGTATATACATGTCTTGAGAAGTTAGTAAGTATGTTGCTTTGAAGTACACTGAAAATAAATATAGATTTCTTTGACACTGACCCTGGCAAAGCAGTATCATCAGTCTGTGCTGTGGAGCACAGTAAAAGGAGTAGAAAGTATAGGTTCCTTGCCCTGTTTTGTTGTCAATGCCCACTACATTTTTTTCTGTCTGAAGTCTGGGAAAGAAATTTTCGATATGCAGATTGTTCATTCTGGGATTATGCATCTTTTGTTCCATTTCTCTCTGGATATATGAAGGGTGATTTCCATAGGCAAGGTTGAATGGAATCTGACAATCTAAGCAGAAATTACATTACTTTACTGCTTATTCACTTTAAAATTACAGCACCTGTCTTTCATTGGTGCAGAAAAAATTTCCCAGGATTAGCCACAAAACAGGATCATGATTTAAAATGGGTCTCTTAGAAATTTACCCCTTTGTGTCAGTTCATTTTCTGTTGGACAGAAATTCAGTAACAACAAGGTAGTCTATAACTAAAACTCAGTTAACTCCTGTACAGCTGCTACATTGAAATAGCTTCTCCATTGTAAAGCCTTTATTCACTATGTTTCTCATAACCAAAATAAAATCCTTACACAGAGGCTGACAAGCAATATTTTCCTACAGAAAATGTCACAAAGATCTACCTTCCTATGTGGGCCTTTATCCATATTTTTCCGTGCAGGCTTTTTTTCAGTAGATGTCCTGGGACCCTGCGTGGAGCGCCATTGTCAGCTTCACAGTCACCTAACTACTTTTCTCACTGTGCAATAATATTTCATTCTCTTATCTTCTCCACTGCTTTGTTTTTCTGTATTTTTTCTCTTTGCTCTTTCATTTCAGTGATCCATACTCTAGCAAAATTCCACACAGAGAAACAGTCCCACTAGCGCCTAGTATCCCCATCCCTGAAAAAACACCAAAGTGATAGTATGATTGTTTCCCTTGTAAGTTATACCACTTTACTGAACTTTTTATATCAACTGCTTAATATCCATCTATTCTTTTTTGTGAAACGACCTCTAGAATATCCTCCTGTATTAATATGACTCTTACAATATATGTAAAAGAAGGAAAATCTCATGTTGCATTCATAAGATGTTTGTTTAGCCTTGTTCTTGACTGCATGATTAATTATGTAAGGTAAATAACTAATTTATAAATTAAACATGTATGCAACTTTTAAATGCATGTACAATTAGTTAATTTGCTCATGTGTTCTTTTATCATTTCCAGTGAAACTATTATAATTAATGCTATTTTAAGAGCAAATGAGTGTAAAATTGCAGATGTCTTTGAAGGAACAGACTTCATTTAGGCAGGAGGTGGTAATTGAAATAATTGAACATCACATTGCAGTTAAATTTGCCTCCTCATTCTTTCTTTTAACAGACACAAAAGAATATGGAATTAAGTCCTTTAAGCTTTGAGATGAGATTAATTTCATGTCAGTGTACCCGAGACAACGATAAAAGAAGAAAGAATGCTTGAAATGAAGCTTCCATGCTCTTCCTCACAAAACATCTTCTGCTAGAACAAAGCTTTCTGACAAGATTTTCTCTTTGCGTATGTAAGAAGGCAAGGCTGCATAGTGTCAGAAACTGGCAGGTCTCAGGACAGTCTTTTCCAAACATATCAAAATTCTTATGTCGCTGTGAGGACCTTTTCTTCAAATATGGAGAGACATGGCTGTCCTGAGAGCCAAATGCCTTTCCCGTGGAAGGCCCCTCACAAAGCTGAGCAGACATCATGTTTGGATGCCTCTATACAAGCTGTGAACATCTCCTGTCCCTGATGAGCCTGACCGGCTATCCAAGACAACACCTGAGCAGACTAAATGAGTATTTCCATTTGTCTCTGGCAGCAAAACCCGCCTCTGGCAGATGGAGCAGAAGACACAAGCGATTTAAGGACATTAATGATTGTGCAGTCATTGTAGGTCTCTATCTGAAAGCACATGGGTGAGCCTGAACAAATGGGACTATGGAATGAAGAGGGAGTGCAGGTTGCCTGTGGGATGGCCAACAGAGTAAGGAAAAGACAGGTTTTGGAATGTGGTAGGGGATATGGAGACTACATCAAACAGACTGAGAAGTAGAGCCATGGGATCTGCCCTTGGGATAAGGCTGAGGTCCTGTACACTAATTTGACAAGAATTATGAACAGCTTTATGCTTATGGTATAAGTTCCCAGGTAGAAGCCTCCAGCTAGGCAATGCTCCTAACCATTCATCTTATTTTTCTGGTATTGGGTGAGGTTTCCCTGACTTTCTGACTGTCTCAGGGTAATCTGACATAATTTCACATGAGATAGTTCGTGTAATACAGACTTATACCATATCATGTTGTATTAGAGTTTTCTTGTCTAGTTCATATAACACAGAGCTCGTGTGGTAGATATAAGATGCTGACAAGTTCTCCTGCCCTGGTGGATGAGTTGTTTTAAAGTTATTAAGGTTTCCATGTGAAACAAGAAATATTGCCTTACGAAGAAAATAACCCCATTGATTTGGTGTAGCTTTTTTGTCTGAAAGGTTGTTCCAAAGACAAAAGAAAACGCTTTTGAGTAAAATGAGGAGATTGAGAAGAGAAAACCTATTTCTGCTGATGGTTACAGTTTTGGCTTTTAGTCACTTGTCAGGTACCACTTGTTAAAAGGGAAAAAAATAGGAAGAGAAATATTAAAGTTTCATAGATAATTGTCAAAAAGCATGGTTTTAGTAACGTAACAATTCCAGTTATAAATGGTGAAAAATACCCAACTCTCTTCTGTAATTCTAGAAAGTACAGGCCCTGTGTGGGATCCAATGGAGCTGTACTAGGGTCTTCCAGTGTGTTTGTAGGGGAACTTATCTAACCTCCCTCCTCAGTGGTCTGCTTCCATGGAATATGTACACCTCTACAGTCCTCTCTCTGTTCACTGGGATATGAAGCCAACATCTCCCCCTCCTCCCTCATTTAGAGCTGGAGATTCAAGAAGTGGCTGGTCTGCCTGTAAAGTGGTAAATGCACATAAGGAGTAGGAGGTTTCTCTTTAAAAAACAAATTTTATTTTAGAGTTTATAGTGGGTGACCAGCATTACATATTAGTACAGCTATGATGAATGTTAAAGTGCTTGAAGTATATACATCAACTTCAACAACAGCTGTGAAAGACAAGTGGTGTTTATATAAAATTCTTTATTTCTTCAACTAGTAAGTACTTCCAGAAGAAAAACCTACCTAGTTGGCTTGATTTAGGTAATTTTGAGGGTTAAAATGAATCTCAACTTCATTTCTGGAGGACTGCTACAATAGCACGCTTTAAAGCTGAAAAGATTATGTGTCGGTCACATATTTTATTGAGAATAAATTTCAGTTTTTCACTATTCATGATCACTACTCATGACCATGTGTCAAAGAAATAATGTCTGCCTTGGGATCTGGATCAAGCATTGACTTCTTTTTACTGGACTGACTTTAGCTGGCTCAATTAGGAAGGTAGAAAACCTAGTCATGAAAAAAAGCCTTGATATTCATGCCTCATGTGGGTTTTTTTTGGTTTTTTTTTTTTTGCATATTTTCTGAATACATTTTTAAACTTACAGGTTTTGCTATAGAATTTTTAAAAATTTCATTCTACAAAAAAGTAGGAGGGAAGAATATGTCAAACTATATAGTGTGCTTTTCTTTGTTAAGAAAAGCTGTCTGTAAGTCCATGAGACTCCTCATAGAAATAATGGTCTGCTTGAAATTCTATGTATGGTTGAAAATTCAATACAGAAATTATGCTCATTAAATCAAACAAACAACTCCCCAAACCCTTCTACACATGCACAGGTCACTTCACTAACACTGGATAAATAAGTAGAGAATCTCCCTTGCTCATCAGAAGAATTAACTTATATGTCTCATTTGGAGAAGAGTTACTTGGACTGCAGGCGTTGTAAGTAGAACAATACATATGTCTACATCACAGCTTCCTCTTAAATTTTTAGAATTCAGTTATAATAGGGACTTCTGGGAATCTAGAAATTGGTAGCTTCTGGCTACCCTGCAAGTGTCTGTAAATTCCTCATTTCACACTGTCCCCCCAGATTCTCTGTGTCTAGCCCTGCACAAAAAGTAAAATAACTCTTCCTGCAGCATATCTGAAGAGTTCAGCTAAAATAGTAATGAATTTACAGGCTACTTAGCTTAGCCAGCTAAGGTAAGAGTTCCTTGCAATTCTTTAAAATGTTGATGAACATAATCCCTAATTTACCTGCTCAGACCTCAAGCTGTCTGCTTTCCTTTCATTTCCTTGCAGGCAAATTATAAACCTTTATACAAGCATTGGACATTCAGTTTTAAAGCTCAGTAATATTGTTGTGGGGTACTGATTTAGATCTTGCTTATGTCCCTTCATAACACTGACTTCAATAGGGTCAGTGTTAAGTCTGTACCATAGCTTCAGAAGCCTCACTGTCAAAGTGTTACTACACTGGGTCTTGGTTTGGGCCAGGAGTGCTCTATTGAAGCGAGACTCTCATTTGGAGAAACTGGACAGGAACTAACTCCTTTCTGGTGAAATTAAGTCAGAAGGTGCACTCCAGGAACTCACCTACTCTACTCCAACAGCTAACTGACTGTCTCTGGCACCAGAGTAGTGCTGGTTCATAGTAAACCACCCAAATGTGCGTTTGTCTATTGTTTGTAATGGTATGTCCTCAGCGCTAATTGTTTCACCCATAAATCTACATATTGCTAATGGAAACGTAGGCCCAGCATTCCCCATATTTTTTAATTTCTGTGATGTCTTTGTGTGACTTGTAGTAACTGAAATGTGCAGAGACAAAATACTCAGTTTGATAAATTTAGCTACATGTAGCACAGTTACTCCTTCTCTTTATATGTTGTTGATTCTTTTAGGCTACTGATTATATGAATGTCCATATTTGTAATTTTAGGAGTGTTTAGATGTAGGACTTGTAAAAATGATTATGTTAATTAGAGAAAATAGGATTGAAAGGAACTTTAAGAAAATACGAATCCATCCTTCTGTCCCAAGTCAAGAATGACTGAATGCAAAATACTCTTGATCAATATTTGTTGAACCTAGAAAGAAACAAAGTTTCTAGTTTCATAATCTAAGTTATAAATATAGTATACAAAATGTTACACATTTTTCCTAATAAATAATTTAAATCCCATGGGAACACAGGAGTTAAAAAAATCAAAGGTGTATTTGGCACAAAGCTTTTTACAGCTTTTCCTTACAATAAGTGGTGATCTGAAACTGGTATAAGCAGGATACCTTGATGGACATGTAGCTTCTCAAACTTTCTCTCTGCATGTTTGAATTATCTTTGGAAAATTTCAGCCAAAATGATGCAGTAATTTTTTTCAGTCACTTCCATCTATCATTCTCTCTGTCCTTTGCTTTTCCCATGCTGTTACACTACCAGAAGAAAGGTATTTTGTTTTGTCCATGCAATAATGTTCTGAAATTACATGTTTAAAATTCTCCAGCCTTCCCCGATGTTTGGAGAAAAGGTTCTCTTTTTGTCAAGGGGAAGCTTTCTGAAATGTCTGTGAAAACTGAAATTGGCAAGTACTTGGTAAAGAATTTTTGAATTTGCACTCTTAAAATGTCCAAAAAAAATCAATCAACATTTTTCTTCAGACTGGTTTTGCTCAGACAGATCCCCAAACAATTCCCAAGTTACATCTGTATGATCCCTGTAGAATAGCTGAAAGTGGTCTGCGTAGCTCAGCAGTGGTAATGCTAAATAGTTGCTGCTGTTACGAAATATATGAGCATGCTCTAGGTCAGGGTTACAGGATGTTCAGAAGCTTTTACCCCAATACACTTGTGGAGAGCCTGATTTCCTGAAGGAGGGCAAGTAACTTTTTCTTTCTGTGGGGAGCAGAATAAAAGCAAAAGGGGGAAATGGAATCAATTCAAGATGTGATGAGACAGAGGTTGGAGGAGAATCAGAAAAGAAAACTGTAGAAGGAACTGGAGAAAGCAGTTGGTAATGAGCTAGGGCAAGAAAACAAAATATTGGATTTTTCTGTGATAGCTGGGTGGGGAATGATAGAGATCATGCTCGTAGAACTGGAGAAGGGGGAAGATATGGGACACTGAGAATCAGCTGTTCAAAAGTAGAATGATGAGAACAGGAATTCTCTATGGAATAATCAAAGAAAGAGCTACTCTGGCCAAGCACCTCAGGAACCAATTGACTGAACAGGGTAACTACTTACAAATCTCCTTACTAAGGCAGGATTGCAGGCCTGGGAATCATTTGAGAAAAACTGTGGCTTTATCATCTGCTTCAGATTCAGACATACAAGGTTAATGCCACTAGACTCTTTCATGGATGTGTTTTGTGAAGATGGTTGAATGCTCACCAAGTCTTCAGAAATTCTGTTGAATTTCTCTTAAGAAAAAAATTGGAGTAAGTTAATCATGTTGTCTATGTAAAAAGGTTTGAAGAGCGTGTAAGAAAAAGATAAGCCCTTTAGCTGAGCATAGTCCACTCTGTACACCAAATCAGACAGGTTCTGCTGTTGAGGAAATTATACATGCCTCAATTTTTTACTCAATTTGTGTACTCAGCCTGATACATCTGGACACTATGACATGAAGTGGACCACAGTGGTGAAGAACTAGGTGGCCAATTATCCACCAGGCACAACTTATCTCAGACTGCCTCAGATCCTTGCACTTTGGGGAAACCTAATGCAAACTCACAGGGCAAGATGAAGATGCTATGTTGAGCTGAAAGGTATAGAGCTTGCGCTGGGAGAGAATGGGATGTGAGATCGTTGTCTGTGTCCAACTGTTGGTCTATGAGATTTGGTAGATCTGCACTCAGTGTATGATTATGTAACTAAATGGCATGGTGGATGCCTGGAGTGGAAGAGAGAGGAATGATGGTCTGTACAGACAGTTCTGTCATTTCTGTCTGAATTCCAGAATTTGAATGGCAACTTTCTTAAAAGCATTCTTTCTTAAAGCATGTACGTATGTCTCATATGTGTTCCACCTAACATGGCACCAATGCAATTTATTTTTAAATCAAACCCACCTAGAAAACAGAGATAGGCTATGGTAACTTCCCTGAAAGTTGCTAGGAGCCGAGTGTCTCAGCTCTTCGCAGTATGTCCATATTGTGCAGTGGAGCCCAGTAAAGACAACATCAGACTCCTTCCCATCCATCTGCATTGAAGGCAATATAACCATCTTACAGCAGTGGAGTACTTAAGCTAACCATTGTTTTCTACTCATGAAGTACAGCTTATTCCTTTAACCAAGTATTATTGGGATATCCCTGTACTCCTTTGGGACTGGTAGCTGAAATAATTTCACTATGTGTGCCTGTGCCACTTTGCCATGCAGGAAGACTTGTGGCTATTTCAGGGATTGCACTGCTTTACATCGTCCTACATTCACAGCCCCCTTTGACAGCAGCAAATATTTTATCATCTGAAGTTTATCATGAGATTGAACCAAGGTTCAGTTTGATAGTTAAAATATTGGCTGCTGATTTGTGCTGGTCAATATGTCAGCTCCTTCAACACAAAATAGAAGTGATTATCTTTCTGTAACCTCTGTCAGTTATAAAATTGATCTGAAGCTGCACCGCAATATTTTGCTGGTGTGGTGTATTGACCAAGTTGTGGGAATGTTTCTTATTTTTTATAGCTGAACATTAGACAGACACCTGCAAATGCTTACAAGTAACTTTAACTAAAACCAGCAATATTTGCAGATACCAGAGCCACCTCTGAGGCAACTTGCTGTTTGAAGAGAGTGAAGTAGAAGTGTTTTAAAATCCAGCTTCGCAAGTATTCTGTTCCAACTATCAAAATAACAATGCTTCAGAAACAATGCCTTTGGATCCTCAGTACAGATAAATTAAGGTGGGTTTATTTATTTACAATATTAAAAATTACTTTAATTCAAAACTATTTGTGATTTTTGAATTATATTCTCTTGATTGTTCAGAAGAAGAAACAGTTCAGAAAAATGAGAAAAGGGCAGTGCTGTCCAGCACTTTTTAGCCAAGGATTCTTCTGTACTCTTTTTTGTCTGTATTTTCCATAGGTAAATTGCAAGCATGCTATCTCTTGTCGTCTGTTCTACCATTGTACTTCTGGAAAATGCGTCTTAGTTGAAGCATTTACTGAAAACTGGATTTTGCGAGTAAGCTACCTACTAGCTGTAAATAGTTCTTAGTCCTTTTCTACTACAATATACATTGCATTTTTCTAAAAACAGTGTTGATGTCAAGGAGAAGGATTGAGAACAATTTACTGAGAAATATACTGACACCTGTTGGTAAAGATACTCTCTGGGGATATAAGATTTCAAATCCCATCAAAAAGAACAAGTATGTGCTGACACCTGACTGAAAGGCTCTCCTTTTATGCTGCTCAGAAAAATAGAAGCCACATCTTCCCTGTCAATTCTGTGAATGTCTTCCCAGCTCACTCTATCCCATTAGTTGTTAGTATTAAATGTTAAAAAAAAAAATCAGGAAAAAAGATATTCATAATTCATCCTGAAATAATAATAATTAAAAAACCCACTGCTTTTTTTCTTTATTGAAGAAAACAAAGATTTTTGGTTTTAGTCAGAATACAAAATTACATAATTCTTCAACCTGATTTGTAATTGTCATTAAAATGAAAAATCACTTGCTTGAAAACACAGAATCATAGATTTAAAAGCTTGTATGGGAAATTAATTTCTCAATAGGAAAAGTTGATAGTACAGCAGATAGTTCAGAATAGTCTGGATTTCAGAATTAGCAGGAAAAGAAATACGGAGATGTAGCTTGAAAAGAACCATGTTGCTTCATTCATTCCATTTTACACTGTCGTCAGAATGGACTGGGCAAAATAAACATTTCTAAGCACACCCAGCTATGGCAATAATTGGTAATCTAATAAAGGCATTTGCGGCTCAATAAAGTTCCTTCATGACTGCATTAAGCAAAATGTATATCTACACCATAGTTACAAATTATGCAGGATTTTTCCATTTTTAACTACTATTCTGAAGCATTCATAACATTGAAACCTATTGAAAAATGCTTTAACCTGTTTAATACTGGATTTTTAATGAATTATATGTGAAAATAATTTCATCTAGACTGTGCTAAGTAGCAGATTTGGGTTTTGGTTTATCTCTACCCCTTCTTTTCTCTTATCACAGAACAGCTTATATAAAGCAGTTCTAGAACAAGGTTTAAAAACAGATTTTGACTTTGTGCCGCCATCCACTGATAAACATAATGATGTGGATACAAATAACAGGATTTTAACTTTCAATATACTGGGACATGATAAGACGGATAAAGACACATGTTGCCAGACATATTTCATGTCAGAAATTATCTTTTTGCACATAAACTTAAGGTCCGGATGGTTTGTTTCTCAATATTTGGTGTTAGATCTTTTACCAGAAATTAATCAATAAGATGAAGCCCCAATAAGATATAGTGTTATTTATAAATTCAGTATTTATTGGAAATGTACACTAATACATGAATAGTTTTATCTTTGTTTATTTTAACTGAACTCAGAAAGACTGCTTTTTGCCAACTATTCCTAGACTGCCATGAATAAATCAGTTCCCTTCTATTATGCGTGCTGTACATTCATAGTATTAGCAAGTTGATCAAATGAGATTTGCAGTTATTTGCTGCACAATGAAGAGTAGATCATTGTTTTCCCTTGAAAACCACTTCTTCCTTTTAGTTTATCTGAAAAAAACCTTCCTTCGTTGAATCAGCCCTATTGCTTAATGCTCCAAATGGCAAACAAAGAGACAGTCTAAAGACCCTCCCGTTTTTGCAAAACAAGACTGATATTATACCATTTTTTTTACCATGTTTGATTAATGCACCTCTCCTACGCAGCCTGTTGTCTTGAAAGTGTGCTTGTCAAAGTCAAACCTGGTTAAACCAAATGTCAAAACAAAGCACAGACGTGTTGACATTTGTTTTAGTTTTGAAACAAAGTTCCTAGTAGGAGTGGGAGAATGGTAAAAAGATCGAAGACAATGAAGGACATGGTATGAAGAGCTCACCCCAGTTATCTATCAATCAAAGCTACAGCGCTGTGTACCTTGAAAAAGAGTTCTGAAAGCTTACAAACAGCAAGGGGCAATGGCATTAGTAGGATATATCATAATTAACAAATCAAATGCAGGCAATAGAAAGAAGAAAGCTAATCTACAAGGCCCACTGGATGTATACCTTCCCCTTTAGCTTCTAAAGTGTAACTACACTTCAGAAAGTGTGTTTGGAAAAGGTGTGTAGTAAAATATGGGTTCCAAGTATGACACTTACATGATGAACAACTTAACATGCTCTGTCATACATTTTTCAGTTACTTTTGTTAATGCCTTTTTAGACACACAAGACTAAATGGAATATCTCTTGTCCTCCAACATTTAGGGCCAATTGCAATTTTTATTTTCCACAGCTTTGTTTACTTGTTTGTATTTTCACATTCTGGGTGAGATTCCACTTCAACCTAGGCCTGGTTGTTAAGCGTAATAGCTACCTTTTGCTGACAGTGCAGCTGTGTGTCTTTGTGATAGCTCACTCATTTAAAATGAGGGTGCACTTATGCATGAAAACATTACCAAATAATATTTAATATCGTCAGTGGCTAACAGGCTTTGATACCTGACTCTCTGTTACTATGTCATAGTCCTCTGTCGGTGCTGTGAACTATTCAAATTTCTTTTCTCCTCTGGGTTTTATGCTTTTTTAAAGTGTTTCTTTCGTTAGCAAAATTCTTTCTATATTACCCATACAAAACTTCAATTGCTTACATCGTCTATGCAGTGGCCAAAAGTAAGCACAACGTATTACAGACCGAATAGAGATATCTACGCAGACTTACTGTGTCATTTTGACATCCTGCCACAAGAATAACAAATAATATAAAGTGCAAGGTAAAAATAAAAGAAAGTAATCGGAAGAATATCATGTTTATTTACATATGTTACATAGCTTGATGGATTAACTTTAGAAATATCAGTGAACTAGACATGGTCTTACAAATGGAGAAAAATATTATACCAAGAGCCACGAATCAGGGAAGAAAAAGGCAACACTCTTTAGTTTGTCAGAAAACTGTTTTGCGGGAAAATGTAGGAAAAATGCGAGGTATTGAGGAGAGACTGTAAAGGGTAATGGAACTTTTATGTATATACATATTTTCAATAGCTATTTTGCATACAGGCATCAGGTGACTTTATCTTTCATTTTTTTTCTGGTTACTGGATTTCATTATACTTTTCTGTAATTGTTATTTTAATGAGCTATAAGCCAGTGTATTTGTAGATACTGATCAAGTCATATCTTAGTCTTCTAATAGATAAACTAATTAGAACTTATTGACACTTTCCCACGTGGCTCTTCCATATTACAAGTTATTTTGAAGAACTTTTTTGAATCCTTTCAAATCTTTTACCAAGCAATTTTTAAGGTGTGCACTGTGCAGCATGACATAATATTCCAGCAATAATCTCACTAATACTCTTTGCAGAAATAAACACCAACTCTTCAGTAATCTTCATATTTGCTGGTTTAAACATCCAGGAATCACAATAATTTTCTTAAGTGTAGCACTGTGCTGAATATTCAAACTTAATTAGCTCATTTATTATGACCCCAGAATCTTTCTCAGTGTAATTGTGTTTCAGAATATGGTCTCCTAGTTTGCTCTTAGATTTTGGTTTTGCCTCTGCAAATTGCATGGTCTTAAAAAAAACCCTTCCTTCAGAACAATCAGATTACTGTGCACAGCAGCTCTACACGCTGTTACTTGGCACTCTGCTGGTTTATGTGTTATTTCCAGACTGCATGTGTATAGAATACAGCATTTGTTCATGTATTACACATCTTCACTATTGTTTACAGCAATAAGGGAGAATTCATATCTATTAGTGAGATATTGACATTGAGATATATCACATTAGTGAGATATGCAGACGAAACTCAGATTAAAGTTGTATGTCTGAGGCAGCTGGTGTTAATGTTTGCTCTGTAGCAGATCTTGCTGCTGCAGATGGCAGGACTACCCGAAGCATATATGAACTAGTTCCTGAGCTGAAGCATTTACCGTCAAACATACTCAGGTAACTGAAAATGAATATCAGTTTATACGGCTATGCTACAGTATGCTTGGGGCTATTTCACCTTCCTGTCTAGCAACGCTAATCAAAGAGCGGATATGGGTGGATATTTTATGGCAGGAGCATCTTTAGCCACTAAGTTCAAATCATTAACATTCACAAGTCAAAACTGAAAAATTGCCATATTTCAGGAATAAGAAAGAAAGGTGCATCCTTCGCTATACAGGCTTGCTCCGTTTGTCCAGAAAGTTTACAGGAGGGTAATAGCACTTCACAGGATTTTATTCTGGATTTTGCCACTGAATTGTGAAGCAGGATGAGAACTGTTTCATGAGGAGATAGCTGGTGCACAGTGATAGAATAGGAGCTAAGGGCACGGGATTGTGTTTAGGCTCTGTGGATGAAAATAATGTGTTCCTGTCAATGCACCTGGCTTCAAGTGTTCTCTGTTGCATGCAAAGACTTATTTCACTTGAGGCAAAGTGGGTGCGTGCCTGAAAAATAATGTATTAACTGCCAAGTGCAAAGATACAATTTTACTCATTGAAAGTGTTAAGTCAAGTGCTAATGGAGTGGGCCTTGAGTTTTTGTTCATTAAAGACAGTTTAATTGGTAGGATGTGACATGAATGTGCCTAAGAAAATCATGACTTCAGATGGATGACCAGAAAAGCTACGAGTCTGCATGTGCCTGCATACAAATACTTCTCACAGTCAATGTGCCCTCTAGGCTGTAGTTTTCAATCCTCTGTGCAGCATCATTTGAAATATTAAATAGTGAATTGTAACATGAGAAAATTGGGATTTACAACTCACAAATAATATTTGGAAATATGTAGCTAGATGAAGGCCAAATTAGAACTGTGGAGACCGAGCGTGGTGACAATTGGGACAACGGGTTGCAAACATATATAAACATATTATGTCTAGAATAAATGTACCGTGTAAACTGGATGTCTTCAATGAATTCATAACAGACTAAATTATTCACATAGATACATTATGATTTCAAGACGTGATAAACATATCACTTTTAAAATCAACAATGACCAACCAACTATTGCCTAATGTTATTATTATTTATTGGACATTATTTAATTTGCAAACCATTTTAAAGGTTCTTTTTAATGCAACACCTATTTTATGTAACATTGTAGTTTGTTTACAGCTGTTTTTATATGATCTAAGTTTAGACTGAAGATACTTTTCTTTGCACTGATAAATAAATTATCACTATCTTTTCTGGGGATTCCTGGTGAACAGGCTGACATATTTATTTTATTTTTTTTGCAGTTAATAAGGTACATTTTCAATCTTGTTTGAGCTTCAGTAATAAAAATGAAACAATTAAACAAGTAATTTATGAAAAAGAAATTACAATAATAAGATAAATAGCCTAAATAAAATAAGATAAAAAGAAACAAGAGAAACATCTTCTCCTTTATGAGACATTCTAGCAGTTTATGAACTTCCATGGGTAATGTCTTTTACAGATGTGTTTCATCAACCGTCATGAAAAATCTGTCTTCCCCAAACTGTTGTTATTTGCTACATAATCTACTTGCTTTGACAACTAATACATTTCTTCTCTCTGAGTATTAAAAACTATCAGATAGAATGCTGACACATGTACAGTCTTCCCAAAGGAGAAAAGGCTCCTTTAGGAATGAATTTCTAAAACTGTAAATGACCTGTCTTGGATTAAACTGGAAAATACTCCTCCTGCACTAGCTTGAAAACTTGAGTTTTTAAGAAGAAATTTATCTTGTGCTTTCTCATTTAGAAGTTAATTCTCCTATCTACAGTCCCATCTGTCAGATATGTTCACGCTGACTATTGCGCGACCATATAGAAATCTTTCAGTGGCTCAGTAGAAGCAGTAGAGCCAAGTATTTGTCCTCTGGAAAGTATGTTGTGGTAGCCTTTGTTTAGAAACACTGCAGGTTGGACAGCTCAAGAAAGGACAATGATGACAAATACAAGTTTTCATACTGGTAGGGTATAAGGCTTTGATCCACCATCATCTTTACATGTGAAAGTTGACTATCCTTTGCAAAAAGACAGAAGGAGGAAATGAAGGTGTGAACTGCTATGCAATGTAGACCCGGTTTATGAATACTTCATATGACATCAACTGTGAAATAAAATTATTGAACATGGTTATTACCATTTCTTTTAGGAAATGCAGTACTCTGTCCTAGTAAGAGTGTACTGGAAAGATAAGAAGAAAAACAACAAACTGTGAGAGGGCAAGAAATAATGGCTTAACTTCAAACTCCAATTTGAAGTGAGCTCAGAGGTTAGGAAACTTTTCTCTCTGTAAAGGAAGGAAATGAAAAGCTTTCCATACACTTTTACAGAGACTTGTTGCAGTTGGTGATGGTGGCAAATGTTGCAGGAGCAGTAAACCTTAAGGAATTAAAAAACTGCATAGAGATTGCCTCTTCTTGTACCGTTTTTTGGAGGGGGTTGTGTCTTAAAAGTTGTGATTCTCAAAATAATACTTAGTTTTAGAAGACCTTTCTTGAAATTTGGTGATTGCTACTCAGCCAGATATATGCTTTTTAAAATGGCATGACAGCCTTGTCTATTTTGCTGTCAGGATGCTAACAGCTAATGTTTCAGGCAGAGGACCGAACCACTCTAGCATGGCATGGAATAACGATGGCTGTCTTGTGCAGAAATATATCACAGGGAAAACCTGTTGGTCAATAAATAATATGTCATTTCTGTAGCAGAAGCATATTTCAAGTGAATGTTGTTAATATGTTAGTGTCTGTGTTTCTTTCTGTTAAATAAAAAATATGAAATATAAATCTGCTCACAGACATGCCTGTAAAATATCAGCTGATATTCTGCATCAACAGGAGCTGTGCATATGGACAGAGAGCAGACTAAGGTAATTAAAATCATCTGAACAGCTTGAATTTTGCCATAATATTCAAAAGACATGACCTCTTTTATAGAGTTCCTGAGGTCCTGCAACAGGAGTCAGAGAAGGAAAATGGAGCTTTTAGAGAGAACCTGGAATCCAGACCCTTATTTTCCATGTTTTCAGATAGCAGCTACCTGAGTATATAGCCTCTGTACTTTCTGTTCTTACAGGTTGTGGCAGATCCTTCTTTTCCCCAGTCGATTCCTGTCCACTATCTTGATTACCTCGTTTTTTAGAGACCTAGCAGCTTTTTAACTGCCAAGTCTGGCATATCTTTTACTTCTCCCCTCCCAAGCTGCCTCTTTTCTCTTATGTTTTTCATCTTACTGATTTGTTATGAAGCAAAAATGGGCATAGATGTATGGGTAGAGGCTTTGGGAGTACTTGAAGATTATAGGATTTTATTTTAAATGAATAATATAAAAGAAGGTGGAGGAAGGCAAATTTTGGAGAACTTGTCAACATGGTGTTACTTTTCCTCGTTATTTTCCTGGTTTAGGTCTGTTTTTCTGTATTTTGTGTTCTGTTTCACATGCTGCATCCATTTTCCTTCACTTTTCTGTTTCTCATTTCCTCTTGACTTCATTACAACTTCTGACCCTGCACGAAGAGCATCTTTCATTTTAGTGTTCAGTCCCACTGTTTCGGGACCTCAAGATCTTGGTTACTTTCTTCTGTCGATGCGTTAATCACTGTGCTATCTAATCAGGCATATAGCTATTGCCAGCAACAACATTGTCTTTTCTTTTGTACCACATGGACTGCAATGAAGGACCTCAATCTAATCTTTAAGCATAGTTGTAATAAAATTTTATCATCATTATGTACAATGCAGATTCTAGCACAGGTCTTAGTCTAGGACTACGGCTTCTAGGTATCCTAGTATAAGTATATATACTTCTAGGTACCCTAGTATAGGATAAACTGATTAATAAGAGAGTGTAAGAGGATGCAGTGCCTCAACCTTGCGTTCTCCCCTGAATTGCCAGAACAGACGGCATACACTGATTCACTGGGAGATGATGACTAACAATTTGTCTGCTACTTGGCTTTACCAAACGACTTCTGAATCTCTTGATTTGTAGCATCCATATTGTTCAAATGTAAATTAAATCACTCACATTGACACGGGTTAATTCACTCCTTTTAGCTTTTTAATATGCCGGTGTGTTTTAAAAGTCAGAAGCATTTGATCATTTACCATAAGAATATGCCATTTGCAAAGACTGTGGGATTTTCCTGGTCTGTGTTTCAGCAGGAGAAATGAGTCTCAGTGCATGTCCTTGAAACCAAAGTGTTTTTTTTAGAAAGTGTGAGTAGAAAGATTAGCTCTTCAGACTATTTTTTCCTGTGCTAACAAGGTCTGTTTTCACTTTAGTCTAATCAGAAGTAGGGTTTTTTTTTACATTTTGGTTAATTCACTCTTTTTGTGTCCCCCATCTTAAAACTGTATGTTCATTGAAAATGATTCCTGAATGCAGAATAATGGCCTGATCAACTACTTTGATCTATTACAGAGACGGTGACTATTGGCAAGAGTAATAAATATATCATAAATTGCAGGGTCAGATAATTAACTGCAGTTGTTATGCCTGTAATATTTTATCTACTTCATCGCTCTTCTGTATACAGACCTATCTTAGCTAGGAAAATTTTAAATCTCCAGGTCTCTAAGCAGCTTTAAATAGCTGCCCTACCCTTTAAAAATCAAACTCAACTTCCCCTCAGCTAAGGAATTTTACCTCCAAAACAAGCTTGTCTGAGTAGAAGAGGACAACAAATGACAACTTAAAATCTTTCTTTTTTTTTTTTTTAATAAACATCTTAAATGCATCTCCTGTAATTTCCTTATCCTCAAACTTCTTTCCTAGTTAGAAAAGCCTAATGATTTTCATAAACCACTTGCTCTCCAAATTGTTCTAACATTTTAGAATAGCTGTTTTCTACCCTGCAACATGTAAAATACTTTATTAGAAGTATTTTTAATGTTTTCTGGGGCTATTTGCATAATTCCAAAGTAGGTCATGTTTCTCTCAAAAAATTATGGTGATGAGATATTTGGTCAAATAAATAATTTTTCTTAACCTTAAGAGTACATGTATGTATGTATTTTAACATATATATGTTTATGTATTTTATAGATGATATGTGCACAGACATTTCATTTTTTATATATATAAAACCAGACTGAAATTAAAGCTGGCAACATATTTCCATATTCTTGAATTTGCTTCTTGACAATGAACATATATATATTATTTAGTGCAAACTCTCCTATTACATAAAAAAATAGCATTTTCTTAGTAGCTTTATGGTTCATCACATGAAATCTGAGTGCTTCACAAAGATTTCATACTGACACCACCCCACAAATTGAGTGGATCTATTTTATAGGCAAATTACTTGATCCAGGAGACTACATCTTATTAGATTTGTCTCCCAGCCTGTGGTTCCTAGGACTTGAATTTTAATGGTTTGAGTAAATTAAGTTTCTTCATACTGAATTCAGGTGCTGCTGTGAATCATAAGAGTTTTGAAAAATCTGGGCTGAGGATCAATTTCAGTTGGAAACATTTCCAAATTACAGTAGATTTTCTTGTTTCCTTCCCTGGATGCTATTCTTTAGGCACATGGAGTGAAGCAGGAATGTTACAGTAAAGGATTTATACCTCACTAACCAGCTTGGCACTCGTAAACACACAGGAGATAGGGAAGTAGTAGATGATGAATGTTGGAAGAGCTACCATAGAGGGAATTTTTGCAGAGTGCTGGGGATGAAGCTCAAATCACTACCTTTGATTTCACTAAGCAAGCCAAAAATCAGAGCAAAATTCAGGTACATTTGGAGGTGCCTGTTTGGGGAGCTGGATATTAGAGTAGGTGGATGTGAAACTAGGAATAAGGGTGAACTTTTCTACTGCAGTTGAAAACCTTGAAATTCTCTTTTGTATCTTTTTGCTCATGATAAGGAGAGGTGAGTAAACTTTTCTCAGATGATGGAGTCACAATATTTTGAAGGTGTTGGACTGGAAAAAAAGAATATAAAAGCTCTGGGCATTTTGTTACCAGCTTAGAGGTTCTACATTATTTTCCCTCTGCAAACTTACTGCTCAAAAAGTGAGAGTTCAGTTTAAATGTGAAATTGCCTTTTTTTAAAATGAAAAAGGAGTCTTTTGTCTGAGCTGTCACTGCAGCATAATTTATCCTGCCTTTATTAAGATGCACATTCAATTACTTTTCATTTTTTATTTCCTAGGGTTAATTAGAGTTTTAAAGCCTTTTGTACACTTACTCCCCCACTGCTTCATAATTACAGCTTATAATGAATTATCTCTGAAATTTGGTTGGTTACTGTGGCTTCTCATAGTTTAACAGATAAACCTAGAAATAGGAAGCACATGTTCCACATTGTTTAGGGAAAATGAGTTTTGCCTGGTTTTGCCATCTGAAAGCTAAGTGTCTTGCCTGCCCTTCTTGACGGGGTACTTCATACTGTCAACGAGGAAAGATAAGTAGTGGTTAAGATAGTTTGTTCGTATCATTTTTGCACCTGGCAGAGGGTTACAGGAATCCCTCTCCTTTGACTAGTAGAGGCAGTCTAGAGAAGTATCTCTGAGATGTTTTCAAAGCCTAAACTTGTCGGTCCATTCAGAAACAATAGTTTCTGCATTTGACTGCTCTCTATGAACCTCCTTCAAAGAACTGCTATGTCATTATTGAAAATGTGTATTTCTGTGATGATAATATTCCGTGGTGATTGAAAATGTATATTTCCGCTGTAAGTACACAAAATGTGTAAGGTTAAGAAACATGCAATTTTAAGAATTTATAGAACGTGTTATTCTAAATCATAACCCTTTTCTACTCTCCTTAGCACAAAATAATATCTTTTTCCTTTGAGATTCAAATTCAGTTCTGAACTCAGAAATGTCTTTGCAGTTTTTGTAGATGTTTTTTGGATTTTGATCACATGAATTTCAGTTTTCCAGCAAGGAATACTATCAGGTTTTCCTTGTTATCCCACAGCTGTTTCAATCTTCATATGCTCCTAAAAGGAAAGTATAGTAAAACTCTCCATTGTTTTTTGAAGGAGACACCATTCCCCTCTGCAGACTCTTTCTAAAGGAGATACATCCTCGAGTGGAGATTAAATTTTGGAAAAAAGTGATCTGAATACTCAAACACGATTTTCTAGATATTCTTAAATTATTATTATTACTTAATCTAAAGGAGTTCTTGCATTATATTTCATTCTTTTCTTCTGCTAATGTGCAACATAGTATGTGTTACTTTCCTAGTTACATGTCAAGCCAATAAAATCATCCCCTGTTTGGAAATGTCAATCTTCTCATTATTATCAAGCAGAGAAAGCTGCCTTCAAAAAGAAACCAATTGATACATTGAACTGTAATAAAGATTTTTATTTTAATATCCTTTTAATCAGTGGATCTTTAATGACTAGCAGAAGATTCCCCAGTTGGGGCGTACACCTTATTATCCTGCCTTTGGAATCTATAAGAACAAGAATGTAATTTAAATATTTCTCTGAGAACAGAGGGCATAACAAAGCCTTACTTTAAGTTAATTGCAAGTATATATTTGAATCACAGGAAGTTAGAGGAGCAATAATGAGTGTTTTTAGAAGTAGTGGATGGTGCAAAAATATCATTATTAGTATCTTTGTGCAAATCTTAGTTTGACTTCTTATTCTCATAATTTGATTCATACCAAAGAAACTCCTACACTAGTCCTGAAGAATGTTCCTGTTATGGAGGTGAATAGTAGGCAATGTGGAGGACCTCAGGCAAATTTAGTGCTGATTATTAGGTTTTTCACAAAAGAAAGTTTTCCTTTCTGGTCAGTGAGAGAATGAAGATCACACCTGGCTTTTGATAACATCAAATACATAAAGGCTAACAAGATAGGTGCTATAGACACCATTTCCCAGTATCTGCCTTTCAGTGCTTTAATTTGAACCAGAGAAAAGCCAGGAAATACATTGCACTGTATTTCCAAATAAGTCTCCATTGCTCTTGAGTCGGTAGCTGGGTACCTCACCCCATCTCACTCGCAGCCCTGAGAGCCCTCTGATGACAAATGCATAAGGCACTGTTATCTTGATACCGGTAGTCTCTGCAGGCCCTGACGCTCTTCTGTCCTCTGTTGCAAGCAGTGTCATCCTTATGGCTTAGAACACAAAGTCTCCATGGTCTGCTTCTTGGAGGCTGTTATCTGTTTATCCTAGGATAGCAGCAAACAAGCCAATGTAACTCAACAACTCTCAAGCTTGGAGTAATAGTAGATGTACGCTGTACCCGAAATCACTTGTAGAGACCTATGTTTACACAGCACAAACCAAACTAAATAAAAGGCATTCCCCTTATTGCTAATCCAGAGTCAGTTCCAGCAGTAAGCTTCCCCACAACGCTGGTATGACAGAAAATCAGTTGAGCAAAGTTAACCAAGTTCTCATTTTGGGAAATAGCTCCAAAGAATAATTCTTAACCCCTTTTTATTTTCTCACCAAGAAGCCTATATACTTGTTAAATTATAACATTATCACAATATATAATATAACATTATAACAGTAATGGCTCTGTGATAAAGGCAGGATATCATATTCTGATGATTTAAGCATAGACACATCTGTATTTATGGAAGAAAAATGTTAGGTTTATTCTTAAAATTAAATTATCTAAAAGTGAAAACAATTTGTCTCATAAATATAATTTGAAAGTATCAAATCAACTTACTTTGTTCTACTTAGTCAAAACACCCTTCAGTACTAATGAAATGACACAACAGGCTCATTATTCCTCTATCTAATGAACAAAGATGAATTGTCTTCAATGTCAGTTGAATGATTCTTATATCGTCTTACTCGGTAATCACTAGAAGAACTTTTAACTTCAGGTTAGATCTTGTTGACCAGAGCTGCAGGTCTTCTTGGTTCTATTGAAAATACTGAAACATTTAGTTGTCTGCGTATATCTTGAGCATGCACATAAACATTTGCTAAAATATATTCCTAAAATAAGGACATTCAAGCATGTATTTAAGTGGATTTTCTAGATCCAGGGTGGAACTGATGTGTTTCGTGGAGCTGCTGCACAGAACTAGAATACAGATTAATATTGATGCCTAAAGTAAAGAGGCCTGATTTAGTTAAGATCTTAAGATAGAGTCATGCAGGTTGCAGTGCTCTGTGCAGCTCTGCTGGGAAAAATTCCCCAGCAGACATCTATGATATGCACCGTCTCAGTCTGTGTGAAGTAGACTTGGTTTCTGGCCTAAGTCTGGCGAAGGATTTTAGTGACCTTTTGCTCTCTCCGAAGTAGTGACACATCTCAGTGAGTGTAGAGACAGGATTATTAATATTAAAAAAAGTTCTAAAAGAATTTGTAAATAGCTTTAGGCAAACTAACAGCAGTTGGTTTAAAATATTATCTCTTTTGTTTGTGTGAAGGTTATAGGTCTCATCTAACACAGTTATTGTCTTTGTGTGCAGACAGGAATTAATAACTTGTTTCATTGTGAAAGTATTTTGTTATGGTTAAAAATTTAAGAACAAGTTGTTGATTTTTTTTTCTGCTAGGAATGCTTAAACTTGCATGAAAACTTGATTTTATTTTTTTTTCCTGGAGGACATTCTTAATTAAAATAATTTATTGCTAAGATACTGATTTTAGGAGTTTTTAAAAGAAGAAAAGTAAATGTTTAGAATGTATTTATTAAAAATTTCAAAATCCAAGTGATAACCTTTTCTTAAACAAATGTTTCACCATGCAAAGTGAACTATTACTTCATCCTTTCTTTTGGAGTTGTTTTGTGTTAATCTAGAATTGTGGAGGTGGTCAAGCTTAGTTAATATCGCAGTCAGTCCATGCCTGCTGTAGAAGGACCATGACTTTTAAATCAATCAATTAATTAATTAATTAATAACTTTAATGGATGATCCTTTGGGGAAAGTAGCATTTAAAAAAGCAATATAATAATGATATTGTTTATTCAAATTTTATATCCTATATTTTGTTAATAAACTTTGAAGAAATTTTGAAAGCCCATTATTAAGTTTTTTGTAATTATTGACAAATACATACTCTACCCTCAGTTCGATTGCGATGAAGACCTTAAGGAAGGTCTTGGGAGCCTGAAACCCCCTTTATTTTTAAAATCTATATTGTTACAGTTGATATTGTAAAAGATATTTCTTCCCCTCCAAACCTTGTTTATTGTATTGCCTTAGTCTGTCATAGATATAAGATTCTTCTCAAATATTCAATGGTAAGACATGTTTACATACAAAAGGGATAATGCTAAACAAAAAAAGGGAAAATGAGTGTAGAGGTCTCCATTCCTACTCAATCCAGAAGTTAAATTAATAATGTTACAACAGGAAGAAGGTGATCCTCTGTTTTAGTGCTTCAAAAAATGCACTTTAAGCTGTAAAAGTCCAAACTGATTTTCAAGCAGTAAGAGAAAAACTGTTCACATCCACAAAATACACTAAAGGGTGAAGAGTGAGGTCATGTCAGAATTAACCCCTAGACTGATATAGTAGATTATCCTCAAAGATACTGCATGTTTCTCCATACACTTTTTTATTCCTTCTTAGATGAGAGCAGAATGATTTCACCCTCTTACAATTTAATCCTCCTGTTTTATTACTTTTATATACCAATTATACAGCTTTTGTATGAAACATTTTCTGATATGATTTTTAGCAGTGGTATGCAAGAGCTTTTCCACTTACTGAAGATTATTCTCTTTGCATAATGAAAAGCAATTGCAGTCTTCTTAAAACAATGATCTCTTGTACTGAAGAAAATGTAATATAATTCTGGCTTAGTCAAAATTAAATAGCTATTTTAAGCTGTTTCAAACATACTTATTTCTTTAAAACTTTAAAGCCTAAACAAAAATGTGTGCTCATATTTTGCCAGGCAAAATTGCCATTTTCACTACCTATTCTCTGGCACATAATTTTATATGTTTATTGATTTTTAATCAATTTTTAAATTGTAATATACTCCAGTATCCCCTATTACAATAAGAAAAAAACTGTTTTCAATGGCTCTAAACCCCCACACAGATCTTTCTCATCAATTAGATTTTGAATAATGCTTATTGTATATGGTCAAGGTCACCTTTCTGTCTTGGGCAGAAACAGTGATGAGTATCTTCTGAGGAACTCTGAATGTGTTTGTACTCTTCCAGAGCAAACAAAGCATTAAACACCATGAACAAATTGAAATTGTTTAAGAAAGACATTTATAGAACAGTGCTTTCCTGTCACAGGCAAATAATTATCAACAGTAGGAAGAAAAGGACAGAAACTACTACCTATTTATTTCATGTTTATTAAATGGAAGTATTTATTCATTATTTCCAAGCTTTTGTTCTGGTTTAACTAGTCCAGTCCACCTGAACCCCTGGATTACAATCTTAAAATAATCTCTAAGAGTCTTGAGAGAGTTTTTGTTCCAAAACAAATTCTAGAATGTTATGATATCAAAGGCAAAACAATATTTAAATTAATCATTTCTTTCTGTCTCATACTCATTGTGAAGTTATTGAATAATAAACCCATCTCAGTGCAAGGAGAGAAAAAAAGGTCTAGTAAGAAATCAAGTCAACACAATTGAAGCTACTAGGATCCATTTAGAATGAAACAGATGCAGGAAAGAATGATGGTAATGATCAATACCAGCCTAGAAAACTTCTTTTACTACATCTCTCGTTGCTGCTGAATTGCCTTTGCCCTTAGATAAATACAGGTAACTTCTTATTTATGACCTGGCTGCTGGTAGCACACATCTAGTTGCCAGACTCCTCCATGAGTGCATTTTCTTCCACTGCTGCTGCTGAAATCTCTGCCTTCAATCTCAAGATTGAAAGAAGAGCGTGGTCATGCAAGGAAGGTATGAGATGGGGAGTCGTAGCACTTGAACTCTGAATTCTGTTCAGTAACACACTTGAAGGTAAACTTTTTATTTTGCCCGTCTTTACTTACAAGGCCAGTCTGAGGACCAGTACGGTAGTAATCACAGGTTCTTCTGACTTTGGTTGGATTAGGGGTGCTTGACATCTTCCAAACCAAGTTCACAGATGCTGGAATAAGGGGCAAGAGGACAAAGGTGCCTGGAGCCGTAAGGAGAGTAAACTCATGACCATGGAGCAGGATGAGGCTGTAGTTCCAGTTTCTCCCAGTCAATATTCTGACTGTGAACCAACACAGCAGGAGTTCTAGAGGATGCTGCTTTGGTGGCAGATTTTAGTGAATTTACAGTCATTTTGTTTCTGATCTGCACTGGCCCTATCAGAGTCACCTTTTTTCCCCTCACCCTGTAGTTTTCCTCCTGGTAAAAGCTTCCATTTATCATCTTCACCAGGGAAAGGCAAGGCCAGTCCTTGCAGTAGGAGAATGGGCAGTTCCAGCATCACCTTGTAGGAGAGATTGGGAAGTGAAGGGTCATCAGGGCAACAGCAAAGGCCTGCAGAGGACTTGAAAACAGATTGTAGAGTGAATCTCTGTCATGGAAGCAAGCGTTTTCTTGCTTCCTATCAGGCTGATTAATAGGGATTTTTAATTGGTTATCCTTCAGTTCATAATGGAGGGGGATACATTAAGATTGAACAGAGCTGAAATAAAGAAATTGTCACTAGTGCATGCAGTAGGGGCACGAAGATGTCTAGGTGTCATCAGTGATGGTGCTTTGTATTTCTAAAATATCTTTTACAACCCAGGCATTTTATCCTATCATTAGAAACTTGTGCAACCATGCAACAGCCATAATTTTCAGCCAAGTAACTGCTATAAGATATGTTTCTTTATTGGAGGAAATAGAGGCAGATATGTTTGAGGTTTGCTTAAGGTCAGGCAAAAGATGGTCACCTAGATATCCCGTGTGTGGTTTTTTTAACAGAACGGTACACAGTGACACATCAAAATAAGTAACGCTGTCTACTATATTAAATTTTATGTGTAATTTCTCAGCCTTGTAGCTGTTATGACCATCTCCTGCCCTGCAAGCTAGAAACTTATTAACCGTGTTTCAAACTAGCTTTCCAAGAGTGGATAAGGCACATTGTACAGCCTCACATGTTTCATTGAACAGGGGCACTGCAGGGATACCAGGTATGGTGCCATAATACTTATCATTAAAATGCAACATTTGTGTGTTTTGAGAAAGGTGACAGGAAAGACCTAGGAATTAGCATGCTGTGGCAGGAGGTGAAGAGTAGACACAGTGTGAAATTAATTAAGGGCACCGTTATTTTGATCAGCCATTAAACTGAAAACATTTGTAGCATAAGAGAAGGGAAGTCCGTGTGAAAAAGATGACAGGAATACACACTGATGCCTTAACTTCTGACCACTGCAGTTTCACAGAACTATCTATATTATAAGTAGTACTGTAATGTTCTGGATGCTTCAACTGAAAAATAAGAACCATTTCATGATATCATGCATGCAACATGATTTCATACATAAAAAAAAAAAGAAAAAAATGCAGAAATCTGAAGAAAGGAGAAGTTTCTCATGTTATTTGTCAGCACCTATCAGTGAGGTACTGAGAACATTTTTGTGTAGAAAGTGAACAATTTCCAGCTTATTTCTTTGCCAGATAATGTCACATTTCTCTGAATAAGTTTTTATCAGGCTCTCTCCTTTGACAGACATATTTGAGCTGTCATGTTGTGTCTGAAGGCAGCCACTTACTTTCTTTTTAGTCTAAAATTACACATGGCATTTATTGTTAAACTCAAGGTGCCTCCATGCAAAACTGATTCAGTCTTAGCAACTGTGGATTTTTTGCTGACTAATCAAAGATAAACAATTTACATGGCCTGTAGCTTGTAGTTCAAATCAGTGTATTTTAACAGAAATCACTGCTTGGAAGACACAGAGACCTTAAAAAGAATGGAAGCAATCACTTATAATGCCTGTATATTTATACTTTGATACCAGTACAGAGAGAAAGAAATAAAATAAGTGAGTTTTGCCTCTTGCATTTAGAAAAAAGGTACTGGTTTCTGTTTTTTGTATTTTTATCACTCATGAACAAACTGGTTCTATGCTACTTGTCTTGAAAGAACTAAGAAAAACAAGAAAATCAGTGGGATAGTTGTAGAAAATGTAGTAGCTCTAACATCCCTTTGTACTTTCCAACTTTGAGTTTACTCCCTGGTAAGAATTTAAGAGTTTTGTACTGAGATATTGGCTTGGATTCACTGCCTGCAGATGCAAACAGTTGATGGCCATGTCGTATCTCTCTCATTTGTATCCTATAGGAAACTGCAGTGTGGGAATGCATCAAAATCATAAAGATGTTTCTTTGATAGGGTGAAGGAAGAGAGACGAAAGATGACTCACATTCTCATGTCTGCCATTTGGTGTTTGCAATTGCTGACAGAAGACCAAAGAAAATTGTCTTTCACATTCAAAGGATTTAGTGACGTTTGAAGAACACTGTGCTGCTAGTAAATTGCATCATGCCATATTAATAATATTTTCAAATTCCAATATTACTTTTATGAAGCAGAACTTAGGTGAGATGTTCACCCACAATGTATTGGATTCCTACCAGAATTACTTACACTCCCTTTCATTGATTAGCCTCATGATGAGGACCTTCAGCAAGAACTGTAGGGCAGCAGCATTCGATCATTTCCTTACTGTAAAAAAGGAAGTAGTTTCCATGAGTCAACCAATAAACAGGTATTTCCCATACTCTGAGATGATTTCACCCTCCTGAAAGCCTGGAAAAGCTTGACAAAATCTGCTTAAGATAAGTAGATAAGTGAAGCTCTTAAACACTGGCTGAATAAAAGCAATTAGATAAAGGGAAACAGTTTTGAATGGAAGATGCTGCTCGCTTTTTAAAGAAATCACTGAGATGATCTGTTTCAAGAGAGAGTTCAGACCAGGGAAATCTCAATCTGCCTGGAGAGACTCAGGATTAGAGTGACACACTTTCTTATGTTCAAGTTTAGGTAGTCTCTGTGGCTCCCATCCTGTCTCAAATTTTAGAGTGCTCTTCATCACTTATGCCCGTAGGCAGATTCATCTGAAAGTCAAAATATTGCATGTTGGACACTGCCCAATGTGCAGAAGGCTTTTTTTGTGTACTGTGTCCTTTCCTCATTGCTTGGCAGTGTTGTCCAGTCTCGCTCATTCAGCGCTCCAATTCAGGACTGTTTTTTTAATTAAAATCTTCAAAGATCTTCCTGCTTTGCAGTCTGTGTCCTTGACATGTTAGATGTAATACAATGAGCTCTTGGAAGCCAAAGTCTTTCATGCTCAATAAATCCTTTGAGACTAGTTACCATCTGTCAGTCATGAGCCCTCATAAATCTCTCTACTTAAGGCAATTTAGAACTTTTCAACAGGCCACTTGAGCTTGCAGCATCTTTTAAAAAAAATTCCTGAAAGGAAAAAAAGTTGATGAAATCCAGAAGACAAATAGCTTTCACTCCAGTGGGTGTTTTTTAAGTAGCTCATATCTGTCCCAGTTACTGCCATGAAGCCACTGGTCATAGGCGTCTTTGCATTTACATTAGCTATTTAATGATTAACCTAGACCTTGCACAGCGAGGCACAGTTTGCCAGTGGGTATGAAGTTTCCAAATTCTGCACTAAAACTCCCTTCTAACAACGAATGCAAATACTGGTTTAAGATCGGACAGTAAATCTGAATGCCTTTTTGAATGGATTTTGTACTACTTAACTGAAGCATTAAGTCTCCACTCCTTGGAGTTAGTGAGAAGGAAAATCAAGTAAGGCAAGAAAATAAAGGTCACTCAGTAAAGTGTTTTATCCTTGTTACAGACAGGTGCTGGAGGTGATAGGTAATCAGGCACATACGTACTAAGAGTGAAAATTGAGGACACAGGGACCTATGTGACTGCAAGACATATTTCCTCCCTAACCATGAATGATTTTGAGAAATATGTAACCAGTTATTTGTTCTGTCTGTTAGTTGTATAAGATTTTAGACATACATTGAGTTCTGCATTACAAAGCAGTAACAAGTACTTAATATTTGGCTTGCTCAGAGTACTACAGGCATGATATAAAATAACATTCTAACACCTGGAATCATTGACAGCGGATAGTGAATAAATCTTGTCTGAGGTGAATCTGGAAGATGACTCTGCTAAAACAAGAGCCTAACACAGCACAGCTTGCAGTAGTGTCACAAAAGAACTGAAATTGCCTTGCAGGGGAAGCAGTCATCATCTAATAAAGACGATATTCTAAATTTTATGAATAAAAAGTGTATAAAAGCTCCCAGAAATTATTTACAAAATGACCCAACAAGTGCTTTTTTATCTTCTTCCATCCTGGAACCACAGCCGTGCTTTGTTTTTGGTTACAAGTGACATGAAAAGAAAATCAAATAACTAGGAAAAAAGTATTAAGGAAATAAAAGTTCTTTTAGCCACTTCAGATGAACTCCAACTAATGACAGGAGCAAATTCTTCAGCTGAATATCCCCAAGAAAATAAAGAACTTCATCTCATCTGGGAGGCAGCTGAGATTGTGAACAGCAGTACACCAACACCTCTGGGGCTTCCATGTAGTTGTTGGCAAGTTAACAAGGATCGTCTCTGAGCTCATGAAATCCTAGAAACCGATCAAAATCCTCTTGCCTTGAGGTAGGAAGTGTATACATATTTCTTTCTCTTTGGTAAATATTTTGGTCATTAATTTTAAGAAAATCTGCACTGTGAAAATAATTTATTTATGTTTCAGAGATATTGTACACAGTTATAATGAATCAGCATGAGATTTTTACTTTGAAAAAAAGCTTTTAAATATTGTGGTGATTTGTTTTGCATTAGAATAATACATTTTGCAGAAACACATTGACATGTTTACTGTTGTAAGCAGATATAACAATGTGTGGCCTGGTTTTGTTTGGGAAATTACTTGAACTATTGAAAAAACAGAAAACAGACATCTAGAGCTCCCAGAGCTCTGAGTTATCTTAGTTTTATTAAAGCAACAAAATAAGCCTCATGCAGCTTTACACCGCTTCTTTTCTTCTGAGATCTGGAGTTTGTTTCTTTAATACTTAAGCAAATGTTTATTTACAAGTATGAATTTCATTGTACTGTTTCTCTACTAAACATTGGAACTGGATGTGGGAGTTAGGTGCTTCCGGAAAAGCTGGGGTAATACGTAATATACGCCTGAGAGAGTGATACGCAGAAACTTTTCAGTATTTTTGGACTGTGGTAACTAATCTTCCAACCATGGAGAAAGGAATTTTCTTCTCAGGCACAGAATGAGCCCCACTCAGGTCTCAACTATGGCATATACACCTGACCTGGAGGGCTTGGAAGAGACTTTAGGATTTACAAAAGCAGTTATTGTCATGAAATCATAGAATCATAGAATTACCAGGTTGGAAAGGACCCACTGGATCATTGAGTCCAACCATTCCTAACACTTCCTAAACCATAAACTGTCATAAGCACCAGGCTTGTCCCATTCAGGTGGTGTCTGTGGTCTGCTGTGCTGTAGTAGCTGATGACTGTGATTCTTTGACTTGGGATTTTCTAGTAAATAGCACCTTAAGTAGGTAGCAAACCATCACTACTTTCTTATGTAGGTGAGGCAGCACAGAGTCCATTCAGTGTTTGCTGGGTGAATAAAAGCATCGAAGCTTGGTCCTTTTGCAGCTGCATGTTGACGTTAACTGTTGTAAAGGGTTAGACAGCATTTCTGCCTGCTGTGCTGTACTGATTTTGGGTTTATGTTGTTAAAGTAACTAAAATTATGCCTGTGACAACAGTTTGTGAAGTCAGATACAGAAATGAACCGTCTTTATACAAAGGAATAGTCTTGTAAGAAAAACACACGGTGAGAAAGAATATCAGAGCCAGGGAGAAAACTATATTCGATTTCACAGATTGATTTATCTGATACAATTGCTGGCAATTATACACAGCAATTCTGCCTTCCAAACAGCGGCAAATGTACCAAGGTAAGCTTTGATGTTTGGTGTTTTGTACTGTTTGATCCACTCATAACTAGAAGATGTTTCACGTGCTGGACATGGTATTTGGCAATGTGGAGTAACTAACTAACAGAAAGGGAGCACAGGCAAGCTAATTGCAGAAGTTGTAGGAAGGCAAGAACTGCATTGCTAGCAAGATGATTTAGCAGATATTTTCTTAAACGGTTGCCCAATAGCTTAGATATTACAATCATCCTTCAAAATTAACATAATTTTATTTTACTGTTAGAATGACCAAGTCATGCTTTCAGATATTTCTGTGCTCAAAAAGGCAAAAGCTGAGATTTTGTTGATTGCAAGTGCAAATACTACATTGTTTGTCATGTTATATGTCAGTTGTCTGCTGCCATAATCACATGCAGTTACTGCAGTTGTTCATCAAACCTAGTAAATATATTTCTTTGTTACCATGTAGCAATGCGCTGTTCAGGTTGCAAAATCAAATAAATACAAACAAAAAAATTTTACACTGTTTTCCTTTATGAGTTTGGTTGCTTTCATATACATACAATATATCTCAATCCTACTTCCTGTGCTGAATGTAAATTTGTTTTATATTTTTTCCAAAATTAACATACTGTATGCTAATTAAAATTAGAGTATATTTCACTTCAAAATACAGTGTTTCACTTTGCAAACTAAATACCATATTGACATTTATTTTCACAATGTAATGATTTTCCTGGCCTAGGATATCACTTTATGATAAGGATAAGTCTTTTTACTGTGGTTTTGACCTTGCAGTACAGAATTCAATCCAAGCTTTCTAGAACAGCAGCAAGATCTTTTCAAAGAGAGAGAATTTTGGTCTTCTCCTTTATAGTAAAAATTTTATTTAGCAAAACAAAACGACACACACACCATGGGCAGAGTGAGTGCAAATGTTCTGATTAACCAACAGGATACTAAAACACAAACCAATTAACAGCTAATCCCAGATTCTACAGGAGCCTTCCTTTACAATTTCTTTGTTCCTCTTTGCTTACATATAGCAAACAAATGTTATCACAGAAATAAAAATGATTCAGTATGTTAAATATCAGTATATAAATTATTAAAGATCTTGTAACACTGTGGAAGAAAAAGGCTCTGTCAGGGCAGGAGGAAGATGGATACCTGACTGCCATTAAGAGAAGAGAAAATATCTGAGAGGTAAGGGCACATCCATAAGTATTCACAGACAGTACAAATTATCAAAGAAAGATGAAAATTTTTCAAGTGTTCACAGTTATCAAGCAGATTTGATATTTTAAAAGCAATAAATCTGATGAGTGAAATGGAAGAATCTGATAATTATTCTTCTGACATAAAAACCCTGGTCAAGGAAGCAGATTTACTGGCAATGAATGTGATTTTGCTCTTGTTTTGCCCTTCAGCTTCTGGATACTCTTCAAAAAGAGTGAGCTTTAGTATAACTACCTGTCTCGTTTTTTCAGTTCATGACAGATGCACATTATTTTCCTTCTATAGTTCAACATAAAAAAAACCCCTAACAAAACCCAACCAAACAAAAAAACCTTACATGCCTCTTATTTGCTACTTACTACTTTGTTTTCCTGCGAGAATTCCCCCCTATAATCCACCTGATTTTATCATATGTCTTAATTTCTTTTCTTCCCCTGGATCCCACAGTTTTCTTTCCTTGAGAAGCCTGTTAATCTTATTAATGACTTCCCTGTTTATAGAAAGATACAGCTAAACCACAAATATAGCCTCTTATGAAAAGACAGAAATTTACTAATTGATCTCTGCTTTCCTGGTCCATCTCGGCTCCTGTTAGTGTTGTAGGGAGGTGGTGTGCCACAGTTTTAGTTTTGAGGGCACGTTGAATAAGCTGGAACAGGTTTCTCTTGCAAGAGTCTTCAACACCCCTCTCACTTTGAGGGTCATTCATCAGTGAGACTCTTCTCTCACCCCTCCCCCACGAGCGCTTTAATAGTTCACAAGGTAAGAGACAATTGAGGCAGCTATATGCTGTGTCATTAGTTTGCTGCTTAAGGTCACATGTGTGTGCAGACTCTCCAGTCCTCTTGTTTATGTGTTTTTTTTCAGACCAGTTCAAATCTGGACCAAATCAGATGGCTTACAGGTGGAGAAACTTGTGCCAGGCAAGAAGAAGAGTAGGAATGGTCACAGGAGGAATACTGGCTTGAACTCTAGCCTCAGTTTACTATTGCAGGGTATAGAGAATATAACCACTTCAAGCCAGGGAAAATGCTGACAAGGCAGGGGAAACTGAGAGCTTTCAGGATGTCTGCATTAAAATGGTCTGGAATTGGAAGTCATTCCTGTGTGTTTATACATCTTTTGAACAATGACGCCTCAATTCTTGGACTTGTAGGTAAAACTGAAATGTAGATGGCAATTAGGTCTTACAGAGGGGTATACCGTAGGGTGAAAACCCCCCATTATCAGCTCCCACCTATGTACATTGCACAGTGTTAGCAAAGAGATGACCGTGTCTTTCTGAAATCAAGAGGGGCTTTCTACAAGGAAACATATCCTCAGTGATGAGATGAAGCCCTTAGTACAAGCAATGTTAGTTTTGATTAGTATGAAATGCAGTGTTAGGAAATGTGTTGCTGTAATTCTAGAATTTTTCTCCTCTGCTTTTCAGCTTTCTGACACCAACCACCAGTTTCTATCTTACTATTGCAAGTCTTGTGCTTAATAATTTATCTGACGGCCATAACAATTGTACATTCAGAAGAACCATTTTAAGTGTCTTTATTCCTCTCTATGCCATTGTTTTCTCTTAGTGTGAGTCCCTTTCCATTGAAGTAAAGCATCAGTCCATTTAACACACCAGCAATTAAAGCTGCTATGTTACAAGCTGTCTGCAAGATGATTCTACGGCTGTGTTGTGGCTCACTTTGGAGACCATAGCTTTACAATCCTTCTGGACTCCAAAACCAGCAGCACTGCTACAGAGAAAGAATATGAATATGATTATTTTTATTATAGTCTTGTTTTGAAAAATGTAATTGCTTAGTCCCAATCCATGATAAATCAAGATGCAAACCAAACTTTTTCTAAACAAATTTAGCTCACCTCTACTTCTGTCTATGCCTCAGATATGCATACAAATCTTTGTCTATTTAGCGTCAAATAAATGGCTTCATTCTTCTCAGGCCTGTGTTTGATACCTAATTTGTGAAGAGGAAAATTAGGCCTATAGATAAACAATTAGAAACAGTTGTTAGCACAGAGGTAAATAACTTTATTTTAGTACTTGAATTACATTAGGAGCCAGAAAAGGGAACAAAGAGCAATCTGAAACTGAATAGCTTAATGGCACATGATATGAAGTTGGGATTTTATGGAAATATCATCTATGTACTATGAAATAATGGGAATAAAGTCAAGATGTCACAGGAAAGCCAAAGTTTTAGTCGTTCTGATGGGAAGATATTTTTTATTTGCTTGCTTATAAATCTTACTAACCCAAACACTAAACAAATTGGGAATTCATTTTTTGTTAGCATAAAGTGGATCCTATTGACTGTCTCCAAATCTTTGAATGTTGATGGAATATTAGTCAGCGCTCATAAACATTTTCTGGGAATGACTTAACAGACGGAAAGGCAAGCCAGAAAATGGTGGAGCACTTAAAGCCAAATCAGCGTTATCTGTTCCAGAATTGCAGATAAATCTAAAGCAAATAATCTCAGAAGTGCACAGATCAACAAGTTAATAGATAAAACATGGACTGCAAAGCAGAAAGATCAATCATTCAAACACCCGTCTATGAGAAACAGGAAAAGATACCTATTACTAGGAAGGACATTAACATGTGCAATACATTCAGGAGGGCTTAGACTGCCGGTGTCAGGAACTCTCTGGGGAAAAAAAAAAGATATATTCTTCAGGTAAGAACTTTGTACCCCATTCCTATTCAGATAAAAATATTGTTTCACGAACTAGCAAGAAATGATTCCTTAATTGAAAATGATAAAGATGATTGAGTTTTGGGAAAAAAAAAAGAAATTATAAAAAAAGTAATAGCATACTCAAAGATTCCAATATCAAACTTCACAGAGCAGAAAACAATATGCCAAATGTTTGTGCAAAGGATTTAAAAAGAAAGATGTGGAAGTTGTTTGTTGCTGCATCATTTTTTTGGCATATTCTATCAAAGTAATTTCAGATCCGTGTATCATTTGTGTGTCCTGACAAGTTAATCTACATTTACTTTCATAAATAAAAGGTATGACTTTATCATATGCTATATTGTTACTAAAAAAATCTACAATAGACTGAGTTGAACACTGATTATGGCAAAGTTATGTGGATATTGTGACCACCCAGATCCACAATTACTTTCCAATAAAGCGTTGCCTCTTGCAAGTTTAAAGTTTATTTTTTATTGCTAATAAAGCAAACAAAAAATTCAGCTAAGATGGACAAGTATAGTGAAGAAGTGTTTTGACCCAATATCTTACATAAAATCAAATCTTTTACATCTATTGTGTCGATATTTGCTAATACCCTGGCTCTACCTTGATCAGGAGACATATTTTCCACATAGTAGTAAGTGGCCATTTAATTTTATCATAAGAGTTAACCATAGTTGCTTGAAAAGATTTGTTTATCATCACTTTGTACAGTTTAAGAAGCACGGTTCACTTCTTTTGTAATTGCTTACTAATAATTTGTTTCAATCTTCTCCACTATTTCATTAAGAAAAGAAGCTATGTTTATTATATGATATTTTCTCTTAATTCCTTCATTGTTGAAGGCTGATGTTACCTTTACCTTCCTGAAGCCTTCCTCTGGATTCCAGCTGTTCATAAGTTACATAAAAAATTAACAAGAAGAACAACAATTAACAAGATTGCTGTTTAGACTACAGCCTCACAAGTGTATGTGGCCTTAATTCCTATTAATTTAACTATTAATATACCTTAGCTTACATATAAATTTGAAAGCTTATAATATTATGATGTACTGAAGATGCTAAACTAATCCAAATTCATATTCTAACAAAATGAAAATATGTCATTTTCAAGGACTATTAGGTAAATTACAAATGTCTTTCTACCCAGGAGCTCTCTATTCTGTTTGTTTACTGTGAAGTCCTGAGGAGGAAACCTACTAGGTGTGATGGGAGAAAGAAAACAAGTTATGGAAGAGCTCTGAAGCAGTGGTTTCTTCTTGGGAATGTCTAATAGTGCAGTGCTCAAGTGGTACATGTATTCACATTTTCCTAGTACCTTTATTAATTTTGCTAGTATTTGATTTGTTAACAATTCTTAATGAATGTTTTGTTATGTTCTTTTATTGGAATTCCAGCTTGGAATTTTCACATATGCTATTACTGAAGTTTTCCCATTGCTGCAGGTTATGTTTGCTAGTGAATTTCTATAGAGATGAAATATGTATGACTTAGTTGGAGGAACACCAAAGCACAGTTTCACAGATGATTCTCTGAAGCACAGAGGATAAGTGGGGAAAGTGGTAAAGAATTAAATAAACAACGGTGGTTTTGGTCTATGACACATCAGTACACACTTAAAGAACACAATTTTTATCTGTTTTCCATAGCATCCTTTTTCTAACTGGTGAGAGAGAATTGGTTAGAAAAGATTACAAGGTCTTTGTTACAGACTTTAGAAAACAAAGTAGTTCCAAAATTATTTTGAAGAGGTAATTAACATTGTTTCAATGCTCACTGTAGATTTTGAATATGGTGTCAATATATGTCAACAATAAAAGAATATACCATGCTTCTGAGCAGAAGAAAAAAACCTCATCTAATATTTTGCTAGCCCAAGAAATAAAAGGTAAGCCCAGCTGAAGGGAAACACAAGGTGATTTGAATCTGGCTATCTAATTTCTCTAGACTGGAGGCAAGCTAACTTTGTATCATAGTAGGCTTTAATTTTAGTGAAAGCAGAATACAGAAAAAAGGAAAAAACCAATAAGTTAAATTCATGTTGGGACACTACCAAACACATAAAGCAACAGGTAAATAAAGAGATTGGAATAACATGACAAGTCCAAAGCAGGTAGGAGTAAGACGCTGGGGAATCCTGTTCAAAATCTGCCCATTGATTTAAGTGGGAGTAAAATTTAGTTTCAACCCATGAATAGGTTTTGAAGAACATTAATGGAAAAACAGACTACAGCCTTTTAAGTCTGTACCTGTGGCAGTCCCAAAGATAAAATTCCTTACCAATAGTTACATAAATGGTTGGAGAAAATTTAGAGACAGATAAGAAATCTATGAACTAACTAGCCCATTTTTGTTCCTTTTCAAGTACGCAGGACAGAATTAATGAAAAAGATGGTATAGTTCTGGTTCATAGTGCAATGTATGTTAACATGTGACAATGAACTCAGATTCTTTGTATAGTTTGAATGTTAAGATACAAGAGTGGAAGAAACAATTTATAAAATATATCCTTAACCCATTCATTAAAACTAATAAATGACAGGAGTACACCTTAGACATTTTTTCGTGAAGAGCAGGGCTACAGAAAAAATTTTCAGAACCAGGATCTATGGTGAATGCCTAGGTCTGGATAACGCTGAAGAGTCAAGTGGTCTTGCAGACATGAGGCAAACCACTCAAGAGGTGAGCTGAAGATAAAACCTTGCCTGCAGAGAAGAGACCTGCCTTCGGTTGCATTGCAGTTGAGCTCAGATAAGTTAATAAAGAAGCTTACACAGCAGGGGACTCTGTTTATCTCTTTCATACAAAGTCTTTTCCCACTTTCTCTGCAATGTTTTTGCTTTCTTCACTGTCTTTGTCCTCCTGATTTCAGTGGTCAAAGCTACTTGCTGCAATTGCCTGAAAATCAGTCAGCAGTTGCTGAAATTGCCTTCTATGTAGGTGGAAAAATACTGTAAACCTCAATGATATCAGAGAATTTTTCTCCCTGTACCCTTACCTGTTCCCTCATGAAAACAGTATTTACTGATGCTCTGGGGAAAATCTACACCATGAAATGGAGAATGGTACAAAGACCCAACCTAGCAGAGAACTTTACTGTGCAAATCTTGCATGGACTCACATCTGTGCATGTAGAGGACATGTTGGACAATGTTATTCTTGAGCTAACAAACCCTAACCTACATGTACTGTTATAGGTAGTTTTATAATGCTCTTTTTGGAGGAACCAAGGCAGACAGAAGAGAATTTGATTGGTGGTTTATTCCTGAACTCCTTTGGGAGTAGTGTATTTGGAAAGGCTTCCTGACACCAGGACTATGCTTCCCAAAGCAGTGGTGGACTACGTGCTGTGCCTTGAAGCATCAAGACCAATGTTGATGTCATCTTCATTTAAAGTACACATCACTTTGGGGAGGTACTGGCAAGATCTTCACATCTGCTGGGGCCTGATGGAGGAAGTCTGTCTCGCACTAGAGAAGAGGTCACAATATTAACATTATAGACTATTCAGCAAACCAAAACACGGGGCCCTTTGCGTGAGTTTGTAGTAAGATGACAAGGTAGATATTTAATTGTTGTTCCATTAGTTTCTGTACAGATGAGTTGTTAGTATGCTCCTTGTCATGGATTTGGCTTTTACCTGCTAGTAGTATTGCAGAGTATCCTTGTATTTCTTGGAGAGTAAAGCAGTGTTTCTAACTGTTTATGCAGATGAAACCACCCATACACTGTGTTTAGGGAAGGTTTAGTTGCAGGGAACCAGCTGTGCTGTGCCAATGGGCCTCGGCACTATCCAGTCACCCGCTCATTTTATTTACTACTATATACGCTGATTTTGTGCAACTGTTGTAGTATCACCTTCAGGTGAGTCAGCTTACAGCCATCTCTTGGGTAAAACACTTCCATAAATAATTTTCCTTTGTAGAAAAAAGAAGTTCCTTTCCTATTTTTTTTTCCTTAACATTGGATACATGTTTCCAAGTGTTCATCAACTACTTTTTCAGATAAATTAAGACATCCCAATTTATTCAGTAACACGACAGTCAGTGTTTATTTTGAATCTTCCAGGACTCTCAAGCAAACCCTAAATACTGTGTTGTCAGACTGCATTGAAACTAGTGGGGTTTTCCTATATGGCCTGAATTTCACAGTAAACTTTAATAATGAAAATATATGCATGCCTATATCCTGGAAAAGGAATTGGAACACTGTATTTGACTCTTGTTTTCTCCATCTTTCACCACTGTATAGAGCAGAGTTTGGCAGCAGCTCTATACTTTACTGTACTGAGGAATTTGCAAGTTTCTTTTCAGTAAGTTGCCAGTTGTGACAAATTATGTTCAGTTTTATGAGCAGTGGCCACTGGAGGCTGAACTAAATTGGATTTGCACAGACTGTGCTTTTTTAGGAGAAGCAGCTGCTTGGATGATGGTAGGATTTAAATATAGTTATTTATGATATGCTAGAAATCTACTTCTGTAAACAGGAGTAGTTTCATGTAGAAGAGCAAAAACAGCATGTCAAGGAGAAAAACTACAGGGACTGACTGCGCCTCTGTGCTATCCATATTCCTCTAAATAATTGTATTATTAACGTCAAAAAGCTTTGCACAATTCTGACAATATTCAAACTCTGGTGTTCAGGTTTTATGGATTGATTAAGCTGGTGATCAATAGCAACCAATGTCCATCCAAGCAAAAATTTAAATTAGGTATCCTGCAGAAAATCTAACTCCTAGGGGCAGGGAACGTTGTTACCGAAGCAAATGTTGTTACCTATTTTCATTCCCATACAGTAAAATGCAGGGATTGTTTCTGTGTGTATGAAAACTCCCAGCTCTCCCTGACGTGGATTTATTTATTTGCAAAGAAAGTAAAAGATGTCAATTTTTCTGAACACAGATGATCTAGTTTTCTTACAGCTCTAAAGATTTTTCAGATAACTTTCTGAAAGACATACCTATGCAAACTATGACTTTGCAAAGAATATGACTGAAGCCATATAGGGTGATTTTCAACAGGGTGGCAAAAGACACATTCTTGATGAAAAACTCAGCCCTACCAAATGTAATAATCCTTTTACAGATCCAGGGGCCAGCAGAATGTCTGCAGGAAAGGAAGAAGACTGTTAATATTTAAATAAAAACGTATTTTCTTCTGGATGTGTTCCTAGCTGAACTATTCTACTGGAATTTTTCCATTGAAGTATGATCTCAGGATGACATCTGGCCTGGAAAATATCTGCCCATTTATATTGACAAGGGTAGAAATTAGTAAACAATGGAAAGTGTCTGGCAACATTACTAATGAATAGTGCCAACCAATACGCATAAGGGTCAATAATAATTCTATGAGATATGCATATACAAATGAAGCTCCGTGGCAGACTCCCAAATGGACCGGTCACATAATTGTAGGTACTCTTGGGCAAGCCTAATGGGAAACCTTGCTCTCTGAATTAGTCAGTGTGAAAGCTTTTACCACTATGTGCGATGTTTGCTGGTGAGGGTTTTTTCTGCAGGCAGCTGAGTGCACTGTGCATACAAGCCTCTCTCTCTAAATGGCTCAGTCACTGTTGTTAAAAAGTTGACAGGCTTCATATACTAAAGGAAGATTTTTCTGCTTGTATTACCTCCCTTATAGATATGAAAATATACCAAGTATAGCTACGGCAACTTACAGAAACCTTCTCTTCTGGTTTTCAGTTTCCTTTTGTAGAATAACCCATATAACTGGTTCCCATTTCCACAGTTCTCTCACAGGCTTTTCTCCTTCATTGTCACCCTGCCAGGGAAGTAGAACAAGTTCTACTTTGTAACCAAATCTCTAGCTATAAAGGAGTCAAAATGATCTATTTAATCAGTTCATTTGAATCTAAACTTTCTTTCAACAATTGTGACAAAGGACGAGGATTAACTTAGCTTCCTGAACAGCTTCTTGTGTCTGAAATAAAAAAAGTGGAGGGGAGTAGACAAAAAAGAAGCCTCTTACATGATTTCAAAGCAATGCTACTTGTGGTGTAGCTGTTTTGATTAAATGGTCTTGAGACTGTGCTTCAGAAGCTGGTTACCTGGGGTAATAGTAATTTTTTATGCTGCTGTCTTAGAAACCATTTAGAAATGCTGAGTATAGTAAGAGCATCTTCTTCTGACTTTGTGTGGACTTGATAGTAGAAAATTACCTGGTGTAACCAAAAAGAAGGCATTACAAAGTATCTTCATAAGAAAACAGCTGATTTAGGTAAGACAAATTAATTAAGTCCAGTTTAAACTCTACTATTTTTTGTACTCAATGTAGAATTTCAGTGGTCCTCTCTGAACAACAATATCCATTTCATAATAGCAAATTTGGGTTCTGAGTCTTTTAAGATATTTCTATTATCTGTAGAACAGGCCTATAGCTCTTTATGATTCTTTATGAACGTTGATTTGTAAGATACATTAGTCTGATATTCTCTTCTTCTGAAAGAATCTTTCCAAATTTATAAAGCAAAATCCTATTTATCATTTTTTTTTATTTTTTTCTTTTTTTTTCACTTTATAGTGAACACTCACTTACATGGTGGCCCTGCCAGAAAGGTGAGTCATGGTAATTTTATGAAACATTGTGCACAAAGCTACATTTCAGTGAAATTTTGTTCTCATGTCCATGCTTATGTTATTTTCTTGCTACTTTTATCCCCTTTCTGTCGTGTAATTCATGTTAGATTTCAGATACACTGGCAGAAAGACTGAAATTTGCAGTTACTTGTGTGAGATTCTGGGTACATAACCTAAAAACTATAAAAAAAGAAAAGCAACAAAATTGTGATGAACTCAGACTAAAAAGTGGGTACTAGATTTCTTTTCAAAGGCATACAAGTAGAAAGCAGGAGGATTGAGTCCAAATCCCAGCATTATCTCAGATTTACTGGGTGACCTTGGACAGGTCACCGAGGGCCCTGAATTAACGTAAAGGGCTGTAGACCTTCCTTTTGGTAGTAAAGCCATCATCAACAGGAGTGGGATTAATCATACATGTGTTTAAGGGTTTTGCTGGACAATGTCCTTAATCTCTCTGTGCCTTAGTTCCTTACTCACATGAGTGTAGAGAGCACTATCTCTTCCCAGCCACACCCTCATGTTTAGAATTCAAGTTTTTTATGTCCTGGATCATTTTGTGCTATGTCTTTGTGAATATAACACTGTAGCCCAGCATGCTGAAACTTTATTCAGAATCAGTGCTTCTAGACACTCTTGCAATTAAAAAAAAAATTAATTAATGACCCATTTGAACAAGCTGGATTTAAAAATAATTGCAAAACTGCAGCTAGTGGAATATGGTGTTTTCCACAGAGTACCTGCACATTGTCTGCTCTGACACCACTGCTGGAAGACCATTGCATGTAAAGCATGCTTTGCCTTTTGCTCAGCCCTTGCCTGTTGCTACAGACGATCTTACAGAAATGAAAATGCCTGCAGAGCTTTTCTGAATGCATGGTGCATCCAGAGCCAGTGTCAATTATTGGTTAACAAGAAGGTGAAGATTTTTAGTTGTCTGAAGGGGTTTATGTGTTGTTTCCAATGATTTAAAAATAGAAATCTGATTTAAAAGGCTAGCTTAGCAACCTGATAAAGTGATTGGAATTTTAAATTCCATGAAGAAATATAATCTTAAGACCTTGCTATACAGGTTACCACGTGGTAGTGTAAGGGGTAAATTTAGAGTCTGTGAGTTCCATTATGGTAAACAAGTAGAATCATAGAATGACTAGGTTGGAAAAGACCTCTTAGATCATCAAGTCCAACCATTAATGTCAGCATGTATGCATGCCCTAGCTCTCTGAACAATGTAAGATAGCCCTTACTGAAATAACATATATGAATAATTGCTTCATTAAAGTTTTTAATATGCTTAAGTTTGACCTTGCATTTTATAAACATGCATACTAATAATCTATGATGTATGTCAACCCAGAGTTTATGGGAATGTTTTTCTTCTTTTAAACTTTGTTATTGACTAATAGGTTGGTGATGTCATATTTGGAAGAATCAAAGCCACAGATACATACAGAAAGATGTAAAGTACAGGCACTGAGGAAAAATCTTTGATGAAGACTTTCTGTTGAAAATTTCTATTAGTCAAACATATAACCTTTTCAGGGGTAGAGCTTGGTTTAGGTTAATTGCTCACTGGCTGCCCTTTGGGGCTGCAAGTGCGCGTTGCTAGCTCATGTCTAGCTTCACATCAATGAGCACATCCAAATCCTTCTCTGCAGGGCTGCTCTCAATCACATCATCCCCCAGCCTGTATTGAAACTGAGGATTGCCCTGACCCAGGTGTAGGACCTTGCGCTTGGCCTTGCTGATCCTCTTGACATTCACACAAGCCTGCTTCTCCAGCTTGTACAGGTCCCTCTGGATGATATCCCATCCTTCTGGTGTGACATTTGCCCCACCCAGCTTGGTACTTGCTGAGTGTACAGTCAACCTTGCTGTCCATATCATCAATGAAAATATTAAACAGCACTGTTCCCATTACGGATCCTTGAGGGACACTACTTGTCATGGAACTCCATCTGGACCACTACTCTGTGTGTGTGACCATCCAACAAATTCCTTATCTGCTGAACAGTCCACCCATGAAATCCATACCACTCCTCTTTAGAGAGAAGGGTGTGCTGGGGGACTGTGTCAAAGGCTTTACAGGATTCCAGATAGACTACATCCATTGCTTTTCCCATGTCCACTGATGTGGTTGCCTCATCAATGAAAGCCATTAGGTTCGTCAGGCAGGGCTTGCCCTTCATGAAGCCACGCTGGCTGCCTCTATTCATCTCCTTGTCTTCCATGTGCTTTAGCATATCTTCTAGGTGGATCTGTTCCATGATCTTCCCAGGCACAGATGTGAGGCTGACAAGTTGGTAGTTCCCAGGATCATGTTTTCCATCCTTTCTAAAAATGGGCACAACGTTATCCTTCTTCCAGTCACCAGGGACTTCTCCTGACTGCCATGACTTTTCAAATATCATGGAGAGTGGTTTGACAACCACATGTGCAAATTCCCTCAGGACTCTGGGATGCATCTCATCAGGTCGCATGGGCTTATATATGTTTAGTTTCCTCAGGTGTTCACGAACCTGATCCTCCCTTATAATGGGAAGGGCTTTTTCCCCCTGGTCCCCATCTTGTTGTTCATTGACCCAGGAGGTGTGAGGAGAGAGGTTGTTGGTGAAGACTGAGGAAAAGAATTTGTTGAGTACCTCAGCCTTCTTGTCTGTTGATATAAGGTCACTATTTTCATCCATCAGTGCGTGTATGTTTTCTTTGAACTTCCTTTTCTGATTGTTGTACCAGTAAGCCCTTCTTGTTAGTCTTCACTTCTCTTGCCAAGTTCAGCTCCAGCTGTGCTTTGGCCTTCCTGACTTCATCCCTACATATCTGGGCAGCGTCCCTATACTCTTCCCAAGTTCCCTGTCCCTGCTTGCACTGCTTATGCAGTTTTCTCTTGGTCTTCAGTCTGGCCAATGGGTCTCAACTCAGCCACGCCGGTCTCTTCCCTTTCCTGTCTGATTTCCATCATCTAGGAACTGAGTTCTCTTGCACTTTATGGAAAGCATCCTTAAATATATTCCATCTCTGTTCCACCCCCTTGCCCCTGAGCACCATGTCGCAAGGGGTCCTACTGACTAACTCTTTGAAGAGCTGGAAGTCCGCTTTCCTGATATTTCCTGACTATACTCCTTGCCTGTCCTATATCCCTCAGGACCTTGAACTCCACCAGTGCGTGATCACTGCAGCCCAGGCTGCCCCCGATCTTGATGTCACTCATGAGCTCATTGGTGGTCATTGGGTCCAGTACTGCATCCCTTTGGGTAGAGATGTCTGTTATCTGCATTAAGAAGCTATCTTTAATGTGCTCTAGGAGTCTCCTAGATTGTCTACACTTTGCTGTGCTGCTTTTCCAGCACTTTCTAAGCTTCCAGTAGAACTTCTTTGCTAGGGACTTAAGATGCACCTACATGTAAGAAGTATAAGTCCATTGTCTGTAATAGCCTAATCCCAGGTTAGCATCACTGTTATAAAAGAAAGATCCTGCTAAGAATGATGAAGAAATAAGTATGGTAAGTCTCAAGAATTATATCTGAGAGAAGAACCAATGACAGTGAACGTGGTCAAGAGGGGTCAAGTTGGAACATTTGTTTACTGATTAAAGAGAAATTGACATAGCTTTTAGCTAAATTAATACAAAGAATGCCTATCTTTTCCTGTTGGCTTATTTCTAAGCTTCCTATCGTATTTCCTACCATACTTTGACACATGCTTTTTGAACACTTCCGTAGTATTCATATACTTGAGTAATTTATTGGCCAAATGAGCTTCTGATTTACTGCTGGGGAAAATGGAGTGCTAAGTGACATTTTGTCTCTCCTTGTTGCCCTGACTCAGCTATAGCCTCGCATTATGGCTTTGCAGCTACACTGCACATTTGCCATTTCTATTCAATGAGGGCTGCAATAAGCAACAGTCAAGTAAGTATTGTAGCACTCTTTTTGTAGCTACCCCAGGTAGGACAGTAGGGTAATGCTTTAGTCTTGATGTCTTCTGCTGGGGTGCTCAAGTAACAGAACATCAAGTTTGTCACTGAAAATTCCTGGATTTTAGGCAAAGGTGTGATTCACAGCCTGACAAAGGTAATGTGTCTGCTTTGTCCTTGAGTAGACCCAAACTAAAACAGAACTAAAAAAATTACTGCTGAAAGCATTTCAGGAACCTGGACCCAGAAATTTTTATGCCCTCACACAAAGCTCTGTTACTTAAACTAACCAAGCATCTCTGCCAGATGGTAGTTAGAATAAGCTGCTCTCTTCTGTGCTTGGACTATACAGAAAGCAGGAATGAGAAAGAGGGTTAAAACCCCATATCTTATAAGCACATTGTGAAGAAAGGAGATTAACATACAAAATTTTCAAACGGCTCACTGGGTATGCCTACACTGAAAAGTGCTCTAAAAAGGCGGTCTCAAGATAAACACTGAAGTGCCTCCATCTCTCTTACAAGGCTGCCTCACACAGTCATCCACCTGCTGAGGCACGGAACGCTGCTGGTGAGGCCACCAGCAGCCTCAGGCCGTGGCAGGAGCAGTGCTCTCGTGTGCGCTGTCACAAGGTTTATCAACCTGTTCCTGAGTGTCACGGGGGGCAGTCTAGATTAAGTGCTATTCCCTACTAATTCCCTGAAAACTGTACATTTACATAAGCAGCTACATAAAGCAAAATAAGGGTACAGCAATACTTTCAATACAGGGAATTGCATCTGTTGTGAGAACAGAATAATACTCCAAAGACACAGGATATTCAAGAAAAGGATTCCTGATTTCTTTGGATCATTTTGGCCTTGAAATGAAATTGCTCCTTGTTCAGGTGATAGGATAACTCTAAGGAGACCACAGCAGTGCTCTTGGTGGTGACTGACATCATGTGATTTTCAGAGACACTGGCAGCTGTTTTAATGGAAGAAGTGAATGAGTGAACTGAAATGACAACCCTATTATAAATAAATCTGAGCAAAAGTTGTGCTGTTATTTGGTAGTTCACAGACATTGAATTACTGGAGGAAGAGGTGGCATGCTTTTCTCATGTGTGTCAAACAGTGTATTCCTTATATTTATTGACAAATTTGTGCAGAATGCCATAGTATTCTCAAGCTCAATCAAATGATGTTTGGCCTCCTAAGTTTGTGGCTAGAATGGTTCTTCTAAAAATCATTACTATTATAATTATAGTGTCTTATGAAGAGTTACTGAGGGAACTGGGATTGGTTATCCTTGAGAAGAGGAGGTTGAGGAGAGACCTTAGTCCACAACTACATGAAAGGATATTGTATTAAAGTGGGTGTTGTTCTCTTCTTCCGAGTTGCATCAGGAAAGGTTTACCTTGGCTGTTAGGAAATATTTCTTTACTGAAAGAGTGGTTAAACATTGGAACAGGCTGCTCAGGGAAGTGACGTAGTCACCATCCCTGGGCTTGTTAAAAGAAGTGTAGATGTGACACTTTGGGACTTGGTTTAGTAGGCATGTTGGTGTTGGGCTGATCATTAGATTTGATGATCTTAGAGGTCTTCACCAACCTTGACGATTCTAAGATTCTATAATTAAGATTTCTAAAGGTGTTTGGGCTAGAACGAATAACTAAAGAGTATGGTTACACAAAAACAGAGTCCATTAGTCATTTTGTTTGTATATGTCCTAGTTTTGCCAAAAAATTCAGAACCGTATCCATTTTAAAAGCTCTTGCATTATATGTCCCAATATTAGTAGGAAGCAACTATATATATATTTTTTTAAGGTGAAATGACAGTTTATTGAAACTTAACCTTTTGTCAAGTTAATATTTTATTCTGTGCTTTTTTGTGTGTGCAGATTTACTTCTTTCTGTGCTGTTTTTAAGCAGTACGAGATTACTGGAGTTCAATAACACCAAGTGCAAGGTTCTGCACCTGGGTCGGGGCAATCCTCAGTTTCAATATAAGCTAGGGAATGATGTGCTTGAGAGCAGCCCTGCAGAGAAGTACTTGGAGGTGTTCATTGATGAGAAGCTTGACATGAGCCGGCAATGCACGCTTGCAGCTCAAAAAGCCAACCGTATCCTGGGCTGCATCAGAAGAAGCGCGGCCAACAGATCGAGGGAAGTATTTCTCCCCCTCTATTCCTCTCTTGTGAGACTCCACCTGGAGTTTTGCATCCAGCTCTGGAATCTTCAACATAAGAAGGATACAGAACTGTTGGAATGGGTCCAGAGGAGGGCTACAAAGACTATCAGAGGGCTAGAGCACCTCTGCTATGAGGACAGTCTGAGACAGTTGAACTTGTTCATCTTGGAGCAGAGAAGGCTCCGAGCAGACCTTATAGCAGCCTCCAGTACCTGAAGGAGGAGTACAAGTGGAAGGGACCTTTTGACAATGGCATGGAGTGAGAGGATGGGGGTGTGTGGCTATAAATTGGAGGGGGGAAAGATTTAGATTAGACATGAGGAAGAAATTCTTTACGGTGAGGTTGGTGAGGCACTGGCCCAGGTTGCCCAGGGAAGCTGTGGAAGCCCCATCCCTTGAAGTGCTCAAGGCCAGGTTGGATGGGGCTTTGGGCAGCCTGGTCTTATAAGAGGTACTCCTGCCCATGGCAGGGGGATTGGAACCAGATGATCTTCAAGGTCCCTTACAGCCCAAATGATTCCATGATTCTATGATTCCCCTTTAAAACATACTCCTATTTCCTCATAGGCACTCCTGCTTATACATTGTATGTTAACTCATGCATACATTGCTGCATGTGAAACTGTGTAAGCTCGTGTCTGCCTGCATATGGAAACCACGGTAACCTGTGTTGCTCTGCAACAGTTTGAAATCTTGTTCTTATGAAGAGTGCATATTGTGCCATAAATAAAATTCACATGAAGGATTCTAACAGAGCTCACCAACAGTACAGCGATGAGTCAGTGAGGTTAGGGTAAGAAGTTTCTCTTTAGATTTATATAGAGTAGGATGGCTTTGAAGCAAAACGACAACTGGATCTCAAAAGAATAAATAATCTATTTTTACATCTATAATTGAAGATAAATGACTTGAAATTAGATTTGACTACGAAGTTAGATTAGCTTGCTCAGGGGTCAGTTTGGTGGCTGGCCTTGCTTTAGGCAGGATGCTGTATTAGGTGATCTCCACCCGGAGGTCTCTCCTAGCCTACACGATTCTACGATATAAATAACTAGCAGAAGTTAGATAGGTCAGCCATGAAACACTCATTTAAAATGTGTTATCCCTGAAGTAGTCAGCTCTGCACTTCTGTGGGAGCTAGGATTCCCTGGGTAATGGGAAGACATTGGTAGTGGGCTGCACTACAGAGATGCCTTGTAGGCTGTGTTACTGTACTGCCCTGAAAGCTGCTACTGAAAAGTCACTCGGGAGTCTCTACATCGTGCTTCAAGGAAACATGTGAGCCACTGTAAGCTTGGCATTGCACTCAAGCAAATGCACCCCACTGAAGGTTGGAGTGCTGTGAGTGTGCAGCATCAAGTAAGCTATTCAGCTCTACCCAGAGCAGCCTGGCTGTACTTGGTACTCTAGCTCCAGCTCAGTGCCAGCCTTGCAGCACAGGAGCCATCTCTCTGCAGAGATGTTTATGACCTGTCCGTGCACAATTGTCTTCAGCAGATCTGGGGAAGCATGAGCATAAATTTCATCCCATGCTATGTTATAGAGACAGCATCGGTCTTTGAGGTTTATTGGCATGTCCTTTGTTTAGGGCAAATGTGGCAATACTGCTAGTAAACCACACACTGGCAGTGGAAGAAAGACAGCTGTGTGCAGTATCAAGATGGATTCTGTAGAGAGTTAGACCATGTGTACTATTGATCATGACATCAAGAATATGTGTTGCAGATGAGCTACCCGTTATTAAGTCCCCATGATAAAAGCCTCAGCGTTCTGTTTTATATTTGTGGCAAAAGGAACCCGGGCTCAAACCCAGGCTCCCTGTTCTTCTGCACTGGCTAATCCTCTGGTTAAGGACTAGTTCCTGCTGACCTTATCTATAGATAGAGAATATTGGGCATGGAGCACACAGAGGGTCTGCATTGCATTAAGCTGTGAATGCTGTGAACATCACAATCAAAGCTAGTTTCAGCCGAGTAAGTTGTCAATGATGAGTTAGGAATTGAGGTAATGCAGACTCCAATATTTCAGAATTATTTGTAGGATGAAAACTTATTTTAAAGTTTGGACTAGTCATGCAATCTATTTCGACTGCTGTAAGGCCTTTGGCACGGTCCACCACAACTTCATAGAATCATAGAATTGTAGAATCATAGAATTGTTACGTTTGGAAGGGACATTAAAGACCATCTAGTTCCAACACCCCTGCCATGGGCAGGGAAATCCCAGTAGATCAGGCTGCCCATGGCCCCATCCAACCTGGCCTTGAACACCTCCAGGGATGGGGCAGCCACAACTTCCCTGGGCAACCTGTGCCAGTGTTTCACCACTCTCGTGGTGAAGAAATTCTTCCTAATGTCCAGTCTAAATCTGCCCCTTTCCAGTTTATACCTGTTCCCCCTCGTCCTATCCCCACAAGCCTTTATGAATAGCCCCTCTTCAGCTTTGCTGTAGGCCTCCTTCAGGTACTGGAAGGTCGCTATAAGATCTCCTCTGAGTCTTCTCTTCTCCAGGCTGAACAAGCCCAACTCTCTCATCCTGTTCTCTTATGGAAGGTGCTCCAGCCCTTTGATCATCTTTGTAGCTCTCCTCTGGACCCATTTCAACAGCTCCATATCCTTCTTATGTTGAGGATTCCAGAATACTGGACACAGTATTCCAGATGAGGTCGCACAAGAGAGGAATAGAGGGGCAGAAAAATTCCTTCTCTAAAAATCAGAGATACAAACTTCTTGGGCAGACTGATGGATAAGGAATTGGTGGGATGGTTGCATGCAGAGAGCAGTGGTCAATGGCTCAATATGCAGATGGACATCCTGGACAAGCTGGAAAAGCGGGCCTGTGTGGATGTCATGAAGTTCAACAAGGCCAAGTGCAAGGTCCTGCACCTGTGTTGGGGCAATCCTCAGTTTCAATACAAGATGGGGGATGATGTAATTGAGAGCAGCCCTGCAGAGAAGGACTTGGAGGTGCTCATTGATAAGAAGCTCGACATGAGCTGGTAATGTGCACTCCCAGCCCAGAAGGCCAACCATATCCTAGGCTGAATCAAAAGAAGCGTGGCCAGCAGATTGAGGGAGGTGATCCTGCCCCTCTACTCCACTCTGGTGAGACTCCACCTGGAGTATTGCATTCACCTCTGGAATCATCAGTGCAAGAAAGACATAGAGGTGTTGAAGTGGGTCCAGAGGAGGGCCACAAAAATGATCACGAGGATGGTACACACCTCCTCAGAGAAGAAGCTGAGCAAGTTGGGGTTGTTCAGACTGGAGAAGAGAAGACTCCAGAGAGACGTTACTGCAGTGTTTCAGTACTTAAAGGGGGTCTACAGGAAAGATGGGGACAAACGTGTTAGCAGGGCTTGTTGTGCTAGAACAAGGGGTGAAGGTTTTAAAGTAAAAAAGGGTAGATTTAGACTAGATATAAGAGAAGATTTCTTTTTTTTTTTTTTTCTGAGCGTGGAGAAACACCAGAACAGATTTCCCAGAGAGGCTGTAGAAGCCTCATCCCTGGAAACATTCAAGTTCAGGTTAAATGGGACTCTCAGAAACTTGAGGCGGTTGAAGATGTCTCTGCTCATTTCAGGGGCATTGGAGTAGATGACTTGTAAGGGTTCCTTCAACCCAAACCATTCTATGATTCTATGATTCTTTGAGTCTGACAACCAGCAAGGAGTGAAGAGCATGTTGAATTATTCCATTTGCTGTTGATAACAATTTTTTTTTTTTTTTTTTAGCTGTTACTCTTCCTTAATTCAGTTGAATTAATCAGTCTTTGAAAACTGTCAAACTGACCTGGAAAGGCAGAAAATTTCAAATATATGGGTGAAATGATGTAAAGGAGTCAGAATCTACTAGCTTTAAAGTTTTGAAGTGCAAAGAAGAAATCAGTTACATTTCTTAATTATGAGGAATACACCCCAGATAACATAATAGCTTTTGGTCCTAAATCCATTCAATGAAAAAAATGAAAAAAAATTTCATGAAAAAAATGAAAAAAATCAATGAAAAAAAATTCAGTGTAAGAATGTAATTCCAGTTTCATCTTCAACTGGAAATTGACATGGATCACAAATTGATAAGCTGTCTATAATTAAGTCGTTCTTGATTTTCAATCATTAGTCTGTGAAAAAGTTAAGAATTTGAATAAACCTATGCCACATAATCACATAACTTTATTAGTATATTAGCAGTGAGAAGTAAAAATAAGATTTAACATAATTATTTAAGTGAAAGTTTTTTTCTTGATGCTTTAAGCTATGCTTGGAACTGCTATAATACTAACCAATTTCCTCTAATTCCTTGCATAGATGGAGAGCAATCCGTTTTTTATTTGCAGCTTCTGTAGAACTTTCATGTTGCAACAAAGATTTTATAACACGCAACATAGAATTTTATAGTATACAAATGTTACTGTAAAAACCCTCAAAGCTCACAAAGGAACTCAGAAAAAACCAGCAGTTTTAGGCATTAAAAATAACTTTACAGTTAAAGCTCATTATTGTTTCAAAGTGAGAGCAGTCTTTTAAATTTGCATTTATCGGATTTCACTTCTGTTTGAATGCTAATGTCTAGGGAGTTTAACTGAAAAACGTTCGCTTTTAGTTATCTTATTGCCAGATGTTCAAGAATTAGAAATAATTAATTTCTTGAAAAGTGGTACAATTACATTAATCCTGAATAATCCGAATGTGATCCAATCTAGCAAAAAAGTGAGTTAATAATATGAAATTGCTTTTGAAACATGAATATAACAGTAGTTATTTGAAGCAACTCTGTTTTCATGATCTAGGAAAAGTATAATTTAATAACATAAAATTAGAGCATATTCTTATTCCAATATGAATTGCAAACAGCTAATGAAATATATCTTAAATAATAACACTTGATTTTTATGAAAAGTAGTCAGGGATTTTGATCTCGAACGGCATCTCTGGAGATGTTAGCCTTCATTTTCCTCCTCAGAAGCCCAGTGACACATAAATAAATGCTTTAATCTCTATTGCTGTATCTGTTGTATCAATGATTATTCTGTACAATTGTTTGTCAGACCATTTAGCTTTCTCTGTAGAGAATGTTAAGTGAAAGAACTACTGGATCCTGTAGCTATTGGTCTTTACAGCAGCCTGATAACTGGAGTCAGAGTGAACCCACAAGGAGTTTTTGCAACAGTATGTGTTGGGAATTTATTTACTCCTGTTTGGAAGCAGGCACTGTAAGATAGAGGTGTTCCGAAGCTCCTCAGAAGTATGAGCAAAATGGAATTTTGTGGCCCAAAGGGTGTCAAAGAAAGTTTATTTTGTCCTCATCAGTAGTAGCAACAAAACTGAATTTTGCATTAGTAGCACAGTTTAGGGAAGCTTATAAGAGGCAACGACGAGGCAGAGCAGACCCTGTGCTTAGGTAATGAAGAAAAAGCTTTCTTCAGAGACAGCCACATACTTTGTGTCTGTTTAAGACATGTATGACAGTTTTAAATGTTTATTGGGAAGTGGTTAGTTCAGGCTGGTACAATGAAGAGGTGCGCATATGTAAAAAAAGATTATGAAGAATTTATGAAATATTTTCTTTATGTAGTGTTCTGAAAAAGGGAAAGGAAAGTGTTGACAATTTCAGCAGTTGTATTCACAGTTATCAGTTATGCTAAATGCACTTTTCCAGCGTGGGTACCTGGACATATTATATTTCTATGAAGTACAGTAGCTAGAGCTGTTTGGCATTTTCTGTAATATTCATCCTGAATTCCATGGGGTACTGGGGGTGCACATGGAATTAAAGGAAAGGGAAAGATGTTTTTGCTTACTTTTGGGTTTTTATATTTCCCAGGTGACAAATACGTCAAAACTTTTTTAAAGAATTGAATGTGGGAGGCTATGCCTAGAATTTCACTGTCAGATTTTATCCTGGATGTACGAAAGTGACGAGCAAGGCAAATGACAGCAAAAATATTTAGCAACGTCTTTCTTCCCTTTGTCAGTCTTGCTCTTTTCTGCTATTGATTTTCTGTCCAAGTCATTGCTGCTGATCTGATTTGCATGATGAAGAAATTCTCATTTAAATAAACATATCCAAAATGTTCAGTGCTAACAACAATGGAAAATAACCCACCTTGATACAGTAAGAAGAAATGTTCTTTTTCTTGACAATATTTGAGCTTTAGATGGATAAGATTAGCATTTACTTTTTCCTCTGCTTAAGGAAGCACGAGAAGTTAAAGAATACAAATTCATTTATAGATGAAAATAGCACTCAGGCACTGCACCTCTTAAGCTGCTAGGTTTCCCAGACTTAGGATCCCTTGGGAGAGGACAATGCTGAATATGTCCTCTGCCGATCAGACTGTTGAAAGTACATCACTAAGTAAAGAAATCTTTAATATTCAAGCATCTTAAACCCAGAGCAATTACTGAGCTCATTGTTCTTTATCAAACCAATTTGCTTTGAGATACTGAAATAAAAGTATGACAAGGATCATTAAAACACTAGTCTAAGACAATGCAGTTATTATTATAATACCCTTTAATATATCTTCAGAAATTAATGATGACTATTGTTGTGATGAACCTGAACTTTTGTCTCTTAATTTAGTTACGTATTTAACTCTAGAAGTTTTGAGTTGCACCATAGCATTTTACATTTCCTTTTCTTTCTGTTTTTTCACTTTTGCTGATTTAGTTTCTTGTTTGTCACCTTCCTTCTCAGTAGTTTTCCTGCTTTTCCATTGCTTCATCACTTTTTCTATTGCAGCACACTGAGGCATGCTGTTATCCTAGAGGTGTTATCTGTTTTTGTGGAGTTGAGCATATTTTACCACTCTACTTAAAAAAAACCCAAAACACTGATGGGAAACTTGCAGCATCTTAAATCTTCACATCCTATCATCATTTGAACTTATATCTATTTGTAGTTATTTTATGTGATGTAATAATATATATTATATATATTATTATATATTATATGTATAATAAATGTCTTATTTCTTATTTCAGTATGACTGGTTTTATTTTGTACCATTAACTCTAGTTGTATTTCTTCCTTTGCTCCTATTTGCATAAGCAGACGCAATTGCTCCCCTAAAACATTTGTATTGACTGAAACTGCTTTGTTATCTAATGAATCAGAAAAGCACTAATCCACCTGCTTAACATAAAGGAGCTTGAAATCAATGGGTCTTTAATGAAACAGACGTTTAAGGGCTTCCTTGAACAAGAACCTTGAGTTGTCACATCTAGGATAGATGGTGTCTTTTTAGTTACCTGTCTACACTGTGACTTGGCCTTAACACAGATGGGATCTGTTGAGAGTAAGAGATTTTCTGTTTCACTGCTACGGATGAATAAGTAAATTCTGTGTCTCCATACCATTTTTGGATTTTTGCTTTAGTGTCAAAGTTTACTGGTTGATTTTTATGAAGTTTTATTTTTAAAACTACATGCAGCACTGTCTTTGTACAACCAATCTTTCTGCTCTCTTCAGATGAGAATCATGCAGGCTACGCTGAGCATTTCTTGAGCATTATCAATCAGAGGTCAGTTTCTAGAATCATGGTAACTTTCATTTTTCTTTTATTTTATGTACCTTTTGTTCTACAGTGCAATAGACCTTACTAATGTAGAGGACACCCTAGGATTAAAACAAAAGTATTTTAAATGGACTTTAGAGAGTGAAGAATCAACATGAAAAGACCTGCTTGTGAGCGAGAAAAGTAAGTGCCTAAAAATAGATATCCAGTGCAATTTTAGAGGAGGTAGGGTATTTGAGACACCTATATGACTCTGACAGATGCTATTAACCGTGCAGGAAATCCATGTCTATCTTCTGTAGTAGACAGCTTTCAGGTTTTTCTCTCTCTTGATATCAGATTGATTTGCCTAATATAGTTCCTTGTTCCTCAAGCCCCCAAGTTTCCTTTAAGAAAACATGCACAGTATGATACCAGCCTTCATCTGAAGCTCTCAGATTTGACACGTTTACCACATTTGTTCATATGTAAACTCAGTTATAGAAAAGGCCTTTGTAGGACGTTGAGGCTGTCTGTAAAATAACGACTGGCTTCAATGCATTATTGATATATTTGAAAGATCAAAGCTGACACAAGAACTTGTTTAAACAATAGAAACAAATCCTGAAAAGCCTTTAACAGACTAAATGTTCTGTGATGACTACTTCTACACAACTAGCTTTTTGATTTGTGTTTAGCCAAATGTCATGCTCGAAATGACCTTTATCTTCTCCATTTATTTAGATGTGGCTGTCAAAAGTTTACTCTTTTTCTCCCTCCTTGTGTTCTAATTTCTAGAAGAAATGTTACACATTACTGGTCTTGGTTTTATGTTCCCACCATTTTATGAATTGTTTCATAATTTCCATGCATAAACCTAAGCATTTTGCCTGCTAATTATGAGCTCCCCTCTTTTAGCTTGGAGTGAATTCTGTGTGCAATGCGCAGTTGCAAATTTGTGTGTTTTATGCAGAACATTTTTCATGCACTGCTTCTACTGAATTTTTGGAAATAGCTCAGTTTCAGATATATTTTCAAATATTTTCATCTCTCTGAGTGTTTGGGCTAGATCTGAGTAAGGAGAACTTCACAACATAAAAATAACACAGCGAGAAAGGCCTGTTCAGACATTTTCCAAGCAAGACCACTGTTATGAACCATATTCTCCTACCAAGTGCTGGAATTTACCAATAAAACTTCAACCAGGAATGAACACTTACTGTTCAATATTTATTATTGCTTCAGGTCATTAAGTAAGGGTGAGGGAGACTCTTGTGCCTCAATATGTGTTATCATATCTACATTTCTGATAGAGAAAACCAGTTGATTGAAAGTGATAGAAGCCCTGGGTACAGAAATATGTCATATTCTGCTTTACCTTTTCCTGTCTGCCCCTCATCTGTCTGTTATGATAACCCAAGGCACTACAAGAGGATCTTCTTAAACAAAAGAAACCCTTACTTGTGCCGGTTCAATGAATGGTTGGATGAATGACTAATCACTGAGGGAATGATGGGGCATAAACCAGGAGTTATATAACTAGTGCCAATGCAGACTTTCAGTGCACAATCCACCACTATTTACAGATTACCTCAATGATTCAGGGAGAATGTGCAACTACAAAATTATCCTTCAGTAAAAGGGTGAGTGATCCATTGGGGATGAAGAATGGCATAGAAACCTCTGAATCATTTCAACAGGTGAGAAGACTTTTCAAAAATGGCGAAGATTGACTGTCTTTATCTCTGTTCTTAAACAGTGACTAGCTGGAGCCAAAAGGTTCTTTGTTCTCTTTGCAGTCCCATGGAGACATCACCTTCCAAACAGTCTGCTCCACCGAAAGCTGACATTTTCTTTAAAACTTTCCATTAGGTAGTGTCAGATACACCTCCTACTTGAGGGGTTTTTTGTGATCTACATGCCACCTTCAAACTGTATAGTAATCAATGTTTCTCTTTAGGATTAGGAAGAAAAATTTCAAAATGTTACCTCCTTAAATGTGATCTCCTTAAGCCAATAATCACATGACTTAATGATTTGGGGGTAGAAATTACTTGTTTGTGCATCATCTTGTTGGGTCTTCATAAAAGAAACAGAGTAGAAACCAACATTTCTTGCAAATGGATAGTGAGGTCCATTCCATCTATCTCTAAAGCCTTTTTTTGGTCTTTCTGTCTCAATAGTGACATATAGTAGCAGCATAATGCAACAGGGGTTACTGCAGATTTTTTACAGTATGTAACGTCTTCATAGATGTGTACATTTTTAATAGCACTTAAATGTCCTACCTAAACCTTGAACATGTTTTGCATGGTCTTGCTGGTCATCCCAGGCTCACAGAGGTGGGCATGTATCAGCCTAGGCTGAGTGCAGAAAGGTACACGTAGGGGATAATTACACAATCCTTTATTTGGGAATGGGCAATGTTTCTGTTTTTCTAATGTTCTTATCTTGTTAATGTTACTTTGCTTATGAAAAAGCTACGCTCATATTCTTTTGCATAAAATAGTTCTCAAACTTCTGTTGTGTTTTGAGTGTAGGCACACAGAAATACATACAGAACTTAAGAAGTTAATTTCGAGGATTCTGTGAGTTAAAAACACTAGACTTTGCAAACATTAACCATGTTAATGTCAAACTTTTTTAAAGACTATGGAATGAGGACTGTAATTATGTTAGGCAGAGGAGCAGAACTAAGTAGCAGGAAAAATAAAGAAAGATAGAATTGAAAGAGAAGATGGAGTAGGGAGAGGAGGTGAGGAAAGGAGCAAGGAACACAATACAGTGATTCTAAAACATCTCCACATTTTTCCCAACAAATAGTACTAGAAGTTGCTGAAGAAATAGCACATACTAATTATAAAGCAAAGAACCCCCCCCAAACCCTTAGGATTTTTTTACCACAAAACTGATATTTTTCCCTCCTGTTACATCAGTGGGAGCCCTGTTGCACTTTGAGAAGCACACATTTTTCCTAGTTTGAGGGCTGTAATGAAAAATAAAAAGTGGTAATTGAGTTCAACTTCCCTGCCTTAAAAATTAACTAGAAATATAAAGGAATCTTTCTTCATCTATTCAATTTACTTTAATCTCAGTGCCAACTTGTGTGTATCTTTTAATATTATCAAACTGCCTTCAGGGAAAAAAATAATTTCCTATCCCCAAAGTGTTCTAAGAGCTCTAAAAGTTCCTACATTACTCAGATATATGTGTTTTTATGAAAGACTGGTCTGTGCATCAAGGCTGTATTTCTGGTTGCTGTAGGAACTTCTTAGGCTTAAATATATTAAAGCACAGAGAATAAACATACAGATAGAAACATCGCTGCTTATGGTTACCTTAAGGCAGGTTGAATTTATGCAATACCACTTCTGGAGGTTTTTCACAAAATATTTCCTCTTTTATTTGGAGCATATTGCCCTTTGGGGATGTTTCCATTAGCAGCATATTGTGCCTCTTTTCATAAAGAACATCAGTTTTCTCTACCTGTTTCAGATGGAGCCATTGCAGTTGAATAGTTATTTAAAAGTAATGGGGCTGGGTTTTAAAAACATCAGGATTTCTTGTTGTCTGATCTAACAAACCAAAAACCTAATCATGTCAATGAATTTGACCTTCTGAATTCACTGAGAATTTTATTTTATTTTAACACTTTCTGTTCTTACAGTCTTCCATGTTTCTGTAGACTTACATGAATGCTGATGTTGTTTTATGCATACAGAGAGCTATTTATCTAAAATTGCCTAACAATGCCTCAAAAAGAAATCAGAAGATAGCTTGTATGTGGGAACCCCAATGCTCCCTGAGTTAATAAGGGATTTAAGAGTTTAGAAGACAATTCAGTTTTTAATCTGAGAATAAAGTAATGTAGTTAGTTTTAACTCTTCATGTACTCTTCTACCCCAGATGTTTATATCTCGTGCTTATAGGAAGATTTCATAAATCTTAATTATATCAGCAGTGAAGCTTATATTATGGAATATTTTATTATTTGAAGTTGACATTTTTTTGTAGTCTCTGTGTTAACATTTTAAAAGAGTCTTTCTGGGCTGCCTGTTTTTTGTGCGTTCCTCTCCCCATATCTAACTGCTGTTAAATCTAAATGCTGTTAAAGTCTAGTCTTTGCTCAGCCATCTTACTTGTCAAAGTATAGAATAATGAGTAGGGTCAGCAGTACAGGGCAAATCCATGCTTACACGAAAACCGCACATCTATTTTTAGCATGTGCTTCTGTAAGGACTGACTGCATCTACTTTTCACATGTTGTTGGTGTAAGCCATGCTTCTCCTAACAGCTCTCCCCAACATAATATATTAGTCATTAAGCTGCTGCGGGCATGCTGCCTGATTTCTGGATGTTTTTGGTCTGCCTTCCTTATTTAAAACACATTTCGCTTTTATGCACTGTTCTGCAGCTTCTCAGTTGTGCCAGCACTTATGCACTTTCGGACTCTCAGTTCAATTATTTTTTTCCAGTAGTTCATTTAGCCGCTAATCAGTTTGCATTCTATGTTTAGCTACCTTAGAAATTATAGCCTTTTGCCATATTGAAAATTAGTTTTCCTTGGGAACTGGGGTTTTTTAGCCTCGAGAAAAGGAGGCTGAGGGGAGACCTTATTGCTCTCTACAACTGTCTGAAAGTAGGTTGTAGAGAAGAGGGTGCTGGCGTCTTCTCCCAAGTGACAGTGGACAGGACAAGGGACAATGGCCTCAATCTGCACCAGGGGAGGTTCAGACTGGATATCAAGAAAAAAACTTCCACAGAAAGGGTCATCAGGCACAGGCAGAGGCTGCCCAGAGAGGGGGTGGAGTCTCCATCCCTGGAGGTGTTTAAAAGATGGGTAGACGAGGTGCTCAGGGACATGGTTTAGTGGTAGATGGGAATGGTTAGACTCGATGATCCAACAGGTCTTTTCCAACCTGATGATTCTATGATTCTATGAAATACATCACTGGTGCCAGAAATTGTCACCTTTGCTGTGATTTCACAGCTGTATCTCCACATACCAATTTTTATATGTGCCTACAGCTTTAGTTAAGTCCAGGAATTTTACACTTTGACTGGAGCAAACTCAGGCTTGTCAGCTGTCTGGCCATCCATATTTCTCCTAGCTCGAATGTGCTACTGGCACTCCTGGCTCGTCAGTGCCTGGTGCCCACGGCTTCTTCAGCTGCTGTGCTGAACTTAGCGTACTGCCTTTTGCTGCAAGGTGCAGGGGGAGTACAGCCAGAAGCAGGAGATTTGTGGGCATCTTTCATTTCTGCATAAGTGCCTGCACCATAGGAAAGGGAGCACCTGTGGGTAGCAGTGATCATTTCAGGCTTGAAATTAACTGGCTGCATTTCTGCATCAGCTATGGCAGATGGGTCACGGCTGCGGCCCAGCTACACTTACTTAATGTGTCCTTTTAGCCCTGTGAGGTTCTGGAAAAAAGGCATCAGTGGTGTGTCTACCAGGCTTTCAACAGCCTGCTGCGGGCACAAAACTTGCAGATGTAAAAGGCCCTCTGTGATGCATTGTATGAAAGGCTGTGTCATTCCCAGTGCCCCTCTTCCCTGTGTGCACACCAGAGCATGATTCCCCGAGGTCTTTTGCACAAAAAATACAAGGAAGATGTCTGTGTGTTTGGCAGACTCCTAAGAGGGTCTGCTAGTAGCGGGGGGGGGGGGATTTCTCTGTTTCTTTTCTTTGGGAAGTGCAGTGCCAGCAACTCTTCATGCAGCTTGCTCAACTGCCCAAGCTAAGCGTGGTCACGATGACACCTGGACTTTCTTTTCTCAGTAAAAATTCTCCCAGTCCAAGTAAAATTCAGCAAGAAGTCCTCTGTCGCTACATTTCTTCTGGCTGCAGGTTCTCAGAGTAGGAGTTGGAGATGGTATTCTCCCTCTGATGTATTGTGAAGATATTCACATACACTTGTGTGAATCTTTCCAAAAGACTAGAAAGGTATAATGTGCTCAGCCAGAGGCAGCTGTACTGCCCTTTTGTGCCTGGATGGTAAATCTCATTAATTCCTTCAGAAACCATGACCATTTCTGTGTACCAGTAAATCGAATAGTACCCAAGCCAGGATTTCTTGGGCACTGGAAAGGGAGTGCACATGCTGCAAAGGCTTAGACAGCCCCTTGGCATACTTTTGGCCTCACCACTAGGGACTCCCCAGACAATTTCTGACATAGTCTGGGAGTTATCATGGGTCAAGCACCATTGCCATTTAGGAGCTTGGAACCACCCACACTTCTGGACAGTGATAACATCTAGTTGTATCGACATTGGCCATTCTGGGCCACCTGGCTTTAGGAACCTGACTGTTCCCTAACTTCACTGGTGAAGAATGGTCTGGGAGAAATATCCAATTTACTACTTGTAACCTATCTGTCCAAGGAGGATTACTTTGGGACAAACATAAAGCAGGAACAATTGAAAAGTGCCTACAGATTTCTAAGAAACCTAACAGTTAGTGCCAGAGGCAATCCTGATGAGAAAAAACAGGCGGACATTGTGAACTTTGTTCCAATTTAACATGACGATAAATATGTGGCCCAGGATATTTAATCTGTCTTTTGTTACATGAGGATCTATCAACTCTTGGCTTCAAAACTGTCTTTTCATACACCATGGTTTAAGCCCCTGGGACACTTTGGACTGAAATCCATTACGTGAATGTAACTGTCCAGATCTTTGTAGCTACAACTGTGTTCCTCAGGGTGAAAATCACAACAAGATAATAAAAGAATGACTAGAATGAGCTGTTTCCTGACAGAGGAATTGGAAGAGAGCCTCAAGGTAACCCAAGGCTGATTTTTGTGGTAAAAATTACACGCCTGGGAAGAGACCTTACATGTCAGCATCAGACTCCCTTTGAACCTGTTGGTTCTATAACTAATGACTGACAAATGAATGAGTTCAGTGCAACTTCATATTGTTCTAACTTTTATAAAAGACTATAGTTTCCCAAAAAAGATGTTGTAGCTTTGCAAATGATTGCCTAACACTCTTTTTTCTGTACAGAACTGGATCAAAAGTTGGATTTTGACTCTGTGTGTTCATTGGTCCCCGGGCACTGGGCATACACTTAGCTGTGATTAAGGGACCACACAATTTTAGACACATGCCTCTACTCAATGCATGAACCTCTGTGTTCTCAGAAACTCATTGGATAAATTCAGTCTTGGTATACTGTTAAGGACACAAAATTCAACCTAGATTTTAAAATATAAGAGGAAAACTTTTTTCTTCTAAATATGCTTTGGGCATTCACAAGTAAGCGTTGCTTATAACATTAATCTCTTGTGCCAGAAAGAATCAGAATATGCCGGTGTGTTTTGTCTCTTATGTTTCTCTTTGTTTGGCTAAATATGCCACGTTAGCCCATACAACTCAGTAGAGTTCTTGGTAGCTTCCAAAAACCCTGGAAAAGTGCACTGAATCCTAATTTCCCTTGTACAGATTAGAGAGTACACCTTAATTTGGAATTTACACTAGTGAAGAAGAAAGCTGTATTCAGCACTAGAGATGAGGGACATCACTATGAAAGTGAAGCCAGGTTTTAACTAGAAATACAGATCTTGATAAACTGTATAATTAGAAGAAATTGTGAATCTCATTTTTAGCATAAATATCAGAGAGGACTCTTTGTCTTTGTCATTGAAACTCCTCCCCCAGTCCAAATAACCATATATATATTTTGAACGGGTTGCCATAGATTGTTACTAAGAACTTTAGAATGTGAACTTGGGACAAGAAAGCACCCAGCAACATGTCCATGCCTTGCATTAACCAATGAAACTCCAGTTAACATACTATTATCATGTAAATACATGTTCTCACCAGCACTGATTGGAAATCTGTGAAGGCAAGTAATTACCAATGTGTTTGTAGCCTGTGTTTAAAGTGTGTAATTATGTCTCCAACCTTCTATGCAAATGTGTCACTGTGTTTTACAGGTGTTTAATGATCATTTACTGTTAAATATAAAATCCAACAACTATCAGAATGATTCAGCAAACAAATTTGGTTTTGTTTGTATATTGAGAAACTTTTCAATAAAAAAAGAAAAATATTTCTAACCTCTCTTTCATTAAGTGTAAGATCTTAGAATTTTTCGAATTTTTCTTGATAAGAGCACCAAACATAAACATGCACTAAAGACAAGAGGAATCCTCAAGGTCCACATGTTATTGATAGATATTTTAAAAATTTCTCTATAGACAGGAAAACTTTTTCTCATGGGTTATAAAGCATGAGTTTTCAAAAAAATTAAATAAATGTAACTTGATTTTTATGCTTAAAAATTTAAGTAAAACCCAGGCTTGAAAGCTTTTGCCTTTCTAGTATATTTTTTATATGCTTCAAAACACAAAGCAGGGAAATCTCACAAATAAGAAAATCCTGATCTTGTAAGAAATACAAAGTAATTTTTTTACAGAGGAGACTGAAATGACAGTTTTTCAGTATTCATTCAAGCCATATTTCCAAATTGGTTATTGAATTGCCTAGTACATTCTCTGTTGTCAAAATCATCATATTATTACTGGATAAAATTGAATTTAGATTCATATCTAAACCTCTTTATTTACCGTAATTCAACTAACTCATCAGAAATTTTTAAGATGTAACATTTGTTATATTTTCCTAGAATTGTGACTTGAATTTGAAAGTAGATTGTAGTATCTTTAAACATGCTAAATATTATGTTACTAAAGTTACTGTTACTGAAAAATTTCCTAAGATTGTTTTTGAAGGAAGATATTAATTGAAAAAGAACAAGATAGGCAAAATTCTCTTGCTTTAGGCAAAACATATAGGCATTACCTCAGTTATGAAAATCAGGTAAGGTCCCATCTGCAAGGTACACAAAAAGAATGTTACAACCTTACGCTCACCATACTCAGCAGGATGCAAACATGATTAGCAACACAGTTTATGAGAAAAAATTGTGTGATTGCCTATTATATGTTGAAATAATCACTATAAGAACTCAGACATTGTTTCTATTGAAGAACATATTTGAGTTCTGTTTATTCATGTTTGCAAATAGATTTTGAATGGATTGCAACACTTCAAAAATATTCATTGCTTGAAAGCACTTCATTTTTCAAAAGTACTTATCAACTTCTTATCAACGTGGTATTGTTTTTCTGTGTTTAAGCTTTCTTTTGAAGTTTGTGCTTCACAAAAAAGATGGAATTATAATTTAAATTTTCCTAGTTAAGAAATTAGTACATCTAGCCATAGAGCTGTAAATTAAATAGTATTATATTATTTTCTGAGAAATATTTGCAATAATAAAGCTCAGATGGCTAAATAGTCATCAAAGAGTATAAGGGTTGTAGATTTATGAAAATAAAAATTAAAATTAATGTGGTCACGTTGTGGATTACCCAGCATAGTGGCACAATTTTTAATTTTGACTGAGATACAAATGTCATGAAAGACCTCTAATTTTCTACTTATACCTTCTTAATTCCCAACTGGGGTTCAGATTAATTTTAATACCAGCATTTTCCTCTTATTTTACATTGTATTTGGGGAACATCTGCAATTAGGCTCAACACCAAATGGAATAGGCTTGATCTCATACTATGTTTCAGTCTCAAACTTTCTGCGTGAGGTAGAGTTTTATGAAGTTATCAAGAGTTTTTTAACCATAGACTGGTCTACTCTTGGAACAAACAGACAATGAAAATTCTATATTACAAGCACTCAAGCCAGAATGCCACAGGGGAGTTCTGTGTCAAAGCAAATGAAACCTGGTTGTTCTGAGACTCACTTTTGGGATTTGAGTCTCATTCTTTTAAAAACTTGAGTGATGGTGACAGCTTTTCCCATCTGAACCCAAACTGTTGTTGCATAACTAGGGCAAAACACCAATTTGTGGAGGGAGACTGAGCTGAAATCCCAGTTATATATCTTAGATTTTCATTGTAACTTATAAGTCCATCCCTTTGCATTCCAAAATCCTCTTTTAATCTATATTGTTTACCATATTGTTTGCATGAACATGAAGTGGCCAGACATGATACTTTTCTCTAAATTTGCTAAGTGACTTGTGACTGTATTCCTAACCATGAGCATGCTTCAAATGACTGAGTTTCAGTACTGCTAAAAGTCATGTCTGTTTCAATTGCCTCCGGGTAGATGCAGAAAATTGCAGTGTTCTCTAGATTACCAAACACTCCAAACCACTTAAAGGTAACTTAGTATTTTGGCAACAGTGATGAACAGCTGGTAGGCAAATATGAAGTCAAGAGGCAGGTTGTGCCAATGGAGAGTAAATGATATTCTGAAATAAGACTTTAAAATTTTAAAAAGTAAAGGGTGGTAAAATGTTTAACTCAATACAGGGTATAACTACCAATTCTGTTACTTAAGGATAAAATCCAATATGCTTAAACACAAGTTTCACAAAGAACAAGGGTAAATGCATACTACTTGTACTCAATAACATTTAAGTATGTCCTCTATTGCTTAGAAATAACACTTTACAGTGTTTCTTTCTAAAATTGAAACAAAAGGCAATGCAAACACCAATCCATCAATTTTTCCCTCACTCAAAGTTTCAAATGATTATCAACTCTGCCTTTAATTATATTCATTCTATGTAGGACTAATTGCAAAATATACACTTAAATTTGTTATGAGCAATTAAGTAATTGTGAACTGTGTGACATAATTTGAATGTTTATATCAAGAAAATACAGGATGGAAAATTTGTGGATGAGGCGTGTTATATTTTGAACATATAATCCAGAAGTGGAACTCATTAGTGTATTTGCTCTGCTTATTTGCATGCAAAACTATATGCGGTGGCAAAAAACATTATGTAAATGAATTTTAAAAAAGGCACTGACCTATTAGAAGTTGTAGATATCAGGATTGTGCAGTCCAGCAGCATTACAAGAGAACAGCCCTGGACCAGTATATTTACAGAACCTTGGAACTGTGGTCACGTTAGAAGGAAAACTAATCAGAATTCTTTGTCTTGAACAGTTTTATTTTACAATTTCACCAACGCATTCCTTTTAATGGCATCTTCCACTCAAAAACAGTTCACCAATTGTCATGATTTTTTGTAATTTATTTGGTAGGAAATTATAGGTGTTACACCAAAGGAGAACATGACCATTCTTGAGAAAATGGGAATTCTGAGCTGGAAGGAAGAGGTGGAACGTTTCAGTTTCATGAGCAGTTTACTATGTTTCCGTGCTGCAATAAGAAGTAGTTCAAACCTCTGGTGAATCCGTTTGAGCTGCAGTGATATAAAGGTGGATTTTCTGGGTGGTGGGAAACTCCCATTCTGAGAGACAGTCCGTACTATTGCATCCATTCCCCACCAGAGGAAAGGAGTTCCGTGTGTAATTGACATTGATTCACTGTGTGTGACAGCACTATACTTTGAAAAGATTTAATTCTATTTTTGCTGTGGTAATTCATATCACTTTGGGAATGAAGCAGAACTGAGGTTACGAGATTCATGATCTCAGAAATCCTGCACAGAATGACTTTCAATTTTATGTCCTCATCATTTTCTCTCTGGAACAATTTTCATTCTGCCACAGTGAATGAAGGAACCTGCAGTACAATTCTAGTTTGACTCTGTCCCTCCTCCTGTCTCTCTGACACTGAAAGCATCTGTCTTTGGGGAGGTATTGTAAGTTCACAACCTCTCTGGAGGGGTTCCCATTGAAGACAAGGTGTGCACAGGCTGCATACAGGAGACAGGAGAAAAATTAGTACAGGTGTTGCCCTTTCTAAGCATTCCCTTTTCCTTTTTTTCTTTTGCTACGTGCTTTCTGAATGGTACTACACTGTGCATTTCTGCTGAAATCCTAATCAAAACTTATTGTGCATGAAATTCACTTACCGTGTATTAGGTGCCCAACCGGGCGTGCAACTAGATTCTTTGCCTGCACATCCTATGGAAAAAAGCCTTGGCTCTGAGGGAGATTTCGTTCAGTTTTGATGACTTCCAACAAAAAAAAAGGTTGTGTCTCTTACAGTGGTCTATGATAGCAAACTGCCCTCCATCACTATCAATCTTTTATGGTCTTGCGCTCCAGTTCCTGCCCAGCTGCTGCAGCTGACATTCTCCAGCCTCATAACTGCTGGGTGCCAGCAAAAGGACTGCTTCTAGGATTAGTTTCTGATATGAACTGGAATCTTTCCTTTCTGTTTCTGCTACGAGGCTACTGCAGATCATTAGGAAAAAAAGGTGAAGCTGATTTTTCCTATTTTATTAGACTATGACCCACAGAACTCCCTGGAGAGTTACCTGAATGTTGTATTTTATCATCCAGACAATACTTTCTTTTACAATTCAGTTGTTTGTCCATTGATTGTGTTGTGTTCTGTAATTGCTAGCAGCTGTGGTGCAGCAGGGTCAGGTTGTACTCTTGACACATAGAACTTAATCTTTGAGGATTCTCCTTAAAATTAGTGTAACTCTCAAGGGAAGTAGATGTCGACACTGGAGGTCCAAATAATTGCCTCTGACTGGTGTGCTTCAAAATTTTCAAGCCTCATCTGGGACAAAGGTGTGGCAGGTCTGACATATCTACATCTTTTTTTAGTGTTGGAAAATAGTTCAGAGGTACTAATTTACTGAAATTTCTTCTCCAAGTGCATGTAAATTCTTCCCCATTCCTCACAGTTCAGAACAATTATTCAGACCTTTTAGTGTTGCTGTCTCTCCTCGGAGAGGGTCTTCAGATTTCATGCATTTTCTTTTGTCTTGGGTAATATTCTGCAGGGTGGCAATAGCAGAAGGACCTGTAAATTGCAAAGAATGAAAATAAGAGGGAGAAAAAGCACATTCATTTAAAAGAAATGCTAGATGATGGAACAAAGGGATAAGGAGTGAGATGCATTTCACGAGGTTATCTGGATGTGTTTAGCAGCAATGACTGAACACACAAGGAAGGATACGTTGCGCTGAATCTTGAAAAGTATTGTGTGCTGGAAAGATGCTCTCACAGCAAATTCTAGCTGATCTCTCTAAAGCCTTCCCAGTGATTGGCATAAGCTCAACTGCATCTGCTCTGCTCTACCTGAGAGCATACAGGCTGTGCTGTTGCTCTGAACAGATGAGAGCATAAACAGAAACCTGCAAACAACAAGGCGGAGAAAATGCATATCCAACACTGCAGAAATATTGTCCTGGGAGGATTATTACTGTGTTTTTCTCAAATTAGGGTCTTGGTCTTAATTAAAAAAATACCTGTTGAAGTAGGTTTACTCAGAGGTTACCTGAATGGATAGTATATAATAGGTGCCAGATTTTCATAAGGAAAACGGGAAGAAAATGCTACTCTTATTTTGCTCATTTGTATGTATTCCTCTTATTATGTTATGCACACTGTCTTTAATCTATTGAGGTTCTTTAGTCCTTTCTGGGACAGGTAGTCTATCTGCAAACATGGGATTTTGAATGATACTACTAAACGTCTAACTAAAATAATAAACTTGTTCCAAAGGAAAGGGAACTTTCCAGGAAGAGGAAACGTTCATAGAATCACAGAATCACCAGGTTGGAAAGGACCCACTGGATCATCCAGTCCAACCATTCCTAACACTCCCTTAAACCATGTCCCTCAGCACTTCATCAACCCGTCCCTTAAACACCTCCAGGGAAGGTGACTCGACCCCCTCCCTGGGCAGCCTGTTCCAGTACCCAATGACTCTTCCTGTGAAGAATTTTTTTTCTGATATCCAGCCTGAACCTCCCCTGGTGGAGCTTGAGGCCATTCCCCCTTGTCCTGTCCCCTGTCACTTGGGAGAAGAGGCCAGCTCCCTCCTCTCCACAACCTCCTTTCAGGTAGTTGTAGATAGCAATAAGGTCTCCCCTCAGCCTCCTCTTCTCCAGGCTAAACAACCCCAGCTCTCTCAGCTGCTCCTCATAAGACTCATTCTCCAGCCCCCTCACATGCAGTTCTCTTGCGTGTTCTTCTTGATAGCACTCAAGATCACCTGTTCCATGACTTTCCCTGGCACTGAGGTCAGACTGACAGGGCTGTAGTTCCCTGGATTCTCCCTGTAACCCTTCTTGTAGATGGGCATAACATCAGCCAGCCTCCAGTCCAGTGGAACTTTCCCAGTCAGCCAGGACTGCTGGAAGATGGTGGAAAGGGGTTTGGAAAGGACATCCGCCAGCTCCTTCATATACATCACTGCATTGCAGTTGCTTTCTGTGTTTTCTTCGTCCACCTGCCTATCCACAGAATAAAGAAGCACAGAGTATCTGGGGTAGGAAGGCACCTCTGAAGGTGCCCTCCCTGCTCAAAGCAGGCTTAAAAGTAGCAGGTTGTTCAGTCTCTTGTCCAGTTGGATTTTGAATATCTTCAGGCTTTATAAAGAAAACAAATACTTTCTTTAAAGATATATATGTTACTGAAATACCATCTGAGTTGAGAAAAAACTAAGTCTTACTGACCCTTTTGACACAGTGAAATTATCTGTTGTCTTCCATGCTTTGTGTTGGGCAGGACATTCATTTAACATTGTATTCACTGGCAATGGCACACTTAAAATGTTGTTAATTAATACATCAGACACTGAGCAAATCCTTGCCTATCAGCTGTAGCTTCCTACTGTGTTGTGTTTTGATGTTGGGATTCATTTAACATGCAGGTCCTAAAAGATATTACAGCATCCAAATCAAAACTGAATTTTATTTAACAGCATTTATGATAACTTTCAAAAGGTGTATGAAAAATTAAGACATACGTCTTATTTATCCATGCATGAGACAAAGTAATTATGTTAATTGCATATTGTTAGTAATATCAGTTATAATTTAGGAAGAATGATTTGTGAGTGCGTGCGTGTGCATGCATGTTCTCACACAATGAAATTAGATTTACTCAGTATCCACACCATGAAACACAATTTGTACAAATTTATTTTTAAAAAATTATGTATTCTGTTTCAAAGTAAGTTTACTAATAAAATGAGGCTACAAAGATTACAACACTATAATAAAAAACTAACAAATATATAGGCATTATATGGTCCCTATTCATGAAGTCTAATTGGAAACCTCTTTACTGGTATCAAGCCCAAGGTGTCCCTGATAATTCATAAAAGATACCTTATGAAGTTTTTCTTTTGTTTAAACAAATAGCTGGATCGAAATGTACATTGGTGTAATTTTGTTATAAAGTATTGACAGCAATTTAAAATTTAATTTAAAAATTAATTACTTTTAAAATTCAATTCATAAACTTGCTGAGGTCAGTTGTTGCATTTCACCTTGGCAGGAAGCACATCGAAGTATCATATACTCTAGAGAGGAATGGAGTGGCATTACAGGAGGGTTGGGGTTACCAATCCAGTCCTAGAGCTGAAGGTGCATTCATACATTGGCCTGAAAGAGAAATTTATTTGCATGTCTGCCTTCTGGAAGCTCTTCTTTCAACAGTCCAGCTGATTTGGGTATGCTGGCTCCTAACATCATGACATACTTTAAACAATCCCTGTCAAATTGTAAAATGTCATAAAGGTACCTAAATATATTGAAGGGGCAGTACCCCCTTAGCATGAACCCTAAAACAGACCTGAGCATTTACACTGTTGCTTTTTCATCAGTAGTGCAATATAAATTGGAATGCAGCTTACAATTTCCACCCTGCTCTTTGTTCCTTTCAAAATCTCTTCAGTTACTTCAAGGTCTATATCGACAATCCATAGAAGTAGTCGTCTACTTGATGGGGCTTCCCATTCCTGTGTTGCCAAGACAGAAACACACACATAGCAGACAAACTACCTTGTCTAATTTAGGCAGTAAGAGCACGGTAAATTCACCTGAAGAGACATCTTCCATCTTAAAGAAGGAACCTCATGCCAGACACCTAACTTATAGGTGTCGAAAGTGAGCTGATATGAATCAGAACTCTAAAATATAAAATAGATTAGTAGATGAAATATTGCATTCCTTTCCCATTGATCATGATCACACAATTTGATCCATACAGAGAAGATGCACATTTGTTTTCAAGCTTTGAGCAGAGCCAGTAATCCATAAATTACATGTAATAGTCACAACTGAATTTAAAAATTACTTCTAGGGTTGTGTTTCCTCCAAATTTGCAGTTCCCAAGAATCTCCAGTGCCAAATTCCCAACATCTTCCCTAGGCTGATCTATTCCAGCGCTACACTACACTTCCCATCAGAAAAGCTTCTATTATCTAACCAAAATCTTCAAGCTAATTCAAACCAATTACTTCTTGTACTATCCACCACTGGCACAGTTAATTCTTTTATTTTGCTTTTCAGCAGCCTTTTATGTATTTGAACATTTCATGCCTCTTCAGTGTGCTTTAATTTAAATGACCCTTCAACCTTTCTTTGTAGATTATGGTTTTCTGATTTCTTAATTGCTGTCCTAAGGATTATGCTCAGCTGTCCCATGTCTTACTTGAAGTGTGATGTCTGAAACTAGAGAAATATGAGTCCTTGTTAGTGATAATCAGAGAGAAGGGATTACTTCAGATTACTACAAGTGCTTCGCACACTGCATTTGTTTTATGTGTTTCCATATAATGCCAACTCATGTTCCCAACCTGCATATGGAGACTGAAAATTTGAAGACTATAACACTAATGGAGCTGAAGCCATGCAAAAGGTGGTCTCATTTTTCTGAGACCTTTCATTTTTGCAGTATCATGAGTTCTCTAGGAGCTAATGTAGATATTGTTAGCTAGATATTAAAAAAATGCAACTATGGAATTGCCATTTTAGAAACAGGTTTAAGATTTAGACAGAGTTAAATATCTCCACTTTGGTTGTGCTTATTTGGCTATGAAGCCAAATACAGAGCAGATGAGTCCTAAGTGTTAGTAATTCAAGCACCTCCTCGCTGTTCTGATTGGTATCTTGAACTGTGACCTGGGCTCACTTCCTAAATGGAAGTGGGCGGCAGCAATGACTAGTGCTGACATTAGCTGCCAGGCAAGCTTAGCTTTGTTATCTGTTATAGTGACAGTAAAAAAAAAATCAACCTGAATGTGATGAAGGGTTTATATATAAAGTAGATATGGTTAATATGAAATAAATTAGACTCCCTGAAACTGGACATTGTGGCTGTCACTGTTTTGTTGACAGTATTTTTGACCTTTGAAGTTTTATATTTCAACTTATGAATGGTTAGAAAAAATGTTTAAATGGTTACAACAACCTATTTTGTGTATGTAATGGACTGGATCTTCAAAAACCTGTAGATAGAATAGAACTTTAGAACTGTTTAATGCATAACGTAGAGAATAAAATAAATTAAGAGGTTTCACAGCCATTTGATAAAATTGATACATTTTTTATGAGTTCTCTGCTTGGTGACTAACTTCTAAGTTGACTTCAATGTAACTCAGAAATGGTTGTCTGCCTTTGAGTATGATCAGTAATGGATTTTCATGACATATCACCATACACATGGATGACAGGGCTCTTCTCTTTTAAGCTAATACTCTGTCTAAATTAGTCCACTAAATTCAGCCTACTTTATGAACACAATACCTCAGTATCCTCCCTCACTATGTAAAGAAAACTTCAGGTATTGTGTCCTTAATTTGTGCTGGAGTAATTATAATTCGGTGTGTCATTTTCTCCTGAGTCTATTTTCTAGATGTCATTTTCCTATTTAGCTAAATTATTAAAAATTTCCTTCAACTTTATTTATATTTGGAGATCACTGCAACACATTTGTGTTCCGAGGCAACTTTTTGTACAACTTTACTCTGATGATGTTCATTTTGTAGAGTTCCAGCTAGCAACTAGAGGCTTTTGAACCCTCAGCAAGATTCAGCCTCAGTGGAACCTCAGTGCTGCAAGATTAGAGTAATGGAAGTGCAATGCATCTTTTTCCAACTCATTAACAGAGTTCAGAAGGTTTCAACTGAGAGTTCATGTAAGCATTAGAAAGTCTGAAATTGCTATAATGTTCGTTTTCTGCAGGCTGTGTCTGCTGATGACAAAATTATTTTTTTTAAAGCTTAAAAAAGTACCCCAGAAGGGCAAGCATAACTATTTAAGGCATACATTTTAGACTTAATGCGGGGAGAGGAACTATGCTGGGCAAGTGGGATCAGTCTGTGTTCCAGGGGATTTGGACTTGTTGCACGAGCAATGTAAAATCAGTCTGTCCATGGGTGTGTACTCTTGCTCGTGTCCAGTAGATGGAAGAAAGTCTTCATCAGACCTGCTTTTTCTGAACTGATGGAAAACGGCAGCTATTTTTCATAATGTATCTTTTTATCATATGTAGTTAATATGGTAAATATGATGTCAATTTACAGAGAAGTCTGACTATACTTTTTTCTTCAAAGGAAATATGTTAGAGGAAGAATTCAGCTGTTGTGTTCCAGAGATGTTATTTTTGAACACAGCAAAAAAAGATGTAAAAATTCATAATACAAAAATCCTTTCTCTTGTTTTCTTGTAAAGATGGATCAAACCCCTCAAGAACTACTGCCAGGTTGCAAACAGCAGTTATAAAAAAGTTAGCAATGAAAGGAAAGCTTTCTACATTAATGAAAGGCAAAAGTTTTCTTTCACATCTACACAGAAACCAGCCTAGTTGCTGTCCTCCTGTTGGTTCTCATTGTAAGGACACCAGAGCAGTTGGTATGTAGTATTGGGCAGAATTCCAAGTTGGGGATCTCCTATCAGATTTCGAAGGGCTCAGAAAATGTTCTGGTTCTGGAAGGTGGAGGTTGGGAGGTCGCTGAGAATGGCAGGCCTGTAGGGAAGCTGTGCCAGCTGGCTGGGATGGGTGCTCCTGAATTCGTGCAGGAGCAAAGTCTCCTTGGCGTGAAACACATCTGGTCACATTGGCTGTTTTTCTGCATGACTGACCTCGCTTACCTTCTTCCCTGCAGGCAGGCCAGGGCTGCAGTGTGCTTTCTGGTGACATCAGGTTACTTCTTGCCTTTGAAGTTTATGAACTGAGGCTACAGGATGAATGTAAAGATTCTTACTATCAAGTGTCATGCTGTAATCTGGTGTTTCAGGATGACTGCCGTGAAATGCTACTGTTCCTCCAAATAATATTATTGCAAAGAGCAATGTGCCCTAGTGGAGGGAGAGGGGTTGTAGTTTGTTGTTTTATATTATTGTTATTATTTCTAAGGAATCTTAAATTCATTTTCAATCAAGATTATCTGGGATATTTAAAGTTAGTAACAAGACACTACTAGCTGTAACTTAAATAAATCAAATAATTGCTGTTTCAGAATAGAAACAACTAAAATAACGTGTTCCTGTTCAAGATATCCTTCTAGCTTTGTCTTTCTTCTGGAGGAAAATACTGAAGGGAAAACAGATCTCTTTTTCTATTCAAGCTGAAATACTGATATCTTTTTTTCCTAAAGTGTTACCTTAGCTTTCAGGGACATAGTAGCCATGGCAAGTAGTCTTTTATTCTTCAATGGCCTCTAACTAACTTATGTGTCCCAGAGTGGTGCCTTGGCTTTACTATCACAGTTGATGATAGCAGACAAAATCAGTTTTAAACAATGCTGCTATTTACCACGTTAATCCATGTACCAGGGATTAACATAAGCATAGTGTATTGACAATTTTACCATTAGATGGGATGGGAAACAATAGAGAGCCTTTTCGGCAGACTGCTTCTGCCATTCATTTCCCAAGAAAGCCTAACACAGTGAGATAAAATTAAAGGCTAAGATTTCTTGTGACACTGGAGGGTCAAGATACAGTGTAACAACACGTCATTTTTTTCCCCTACCTGCCATCAGAACAATCCCATAGGGTTGAACTCTGACTTAAAGCTCAAAACAGTGTACATAGGTATAATTGCAAAACTGAAACTGTGGCAGATGAAAAGCTAGTTGCACTGTGGTTGAAAGCCCTCTAGCTGATGAATTTGTCCATTCAGTTTTGTCTTCACACCAGGCTCACCCTGTGGAGATTTAAATTTGGACCTTCCAGGGAGACTTAACTGTGATGTTATCTTATATTGTGTTGGCAACACCTTTTGCTGACTCTCTTCCTCCTTGTAGAGGCCAAATATTCTCTAAGACAATAAAAAAACCAGTAAAATACATTTTGGTTAAGATACATGTCTGAGAAAAGAAAAGCCTCGATTCCATCTCCTGCTCCGAATCAAAACATGAATTTAAGCCAAGATTTGTCACCTTCCACAAAAGTGCTTTAATACTGAGTCATTTTCTTTCTCACTGGCTCAATGAATATTTAAGTAGTCCATGCGAAATGGAACAGAATCAGTGGGAGAGACTGTGAACAAACCTCTCTAGAATACCTTACAGTGTTGTAGCTAGGTCATTTTTCGGGAGGCATGGCTTCAGATCCTTGCAGAAAAACACAAAAATTGCATCTGCCCTCTATAATTTGGGTGAATATGTCTTTTTTTTTCCTCCTTAGCTTCCCCCCCCCCCCCCCCCCCGGTGCTATCAGAGAAAACATATGAAATATAAGGAAACAAATCACCTTGGATCTTCTAAAGTTAATTATTTGGACATTTAAAAACTGTAATATGAAATTCAACCCAAATTTGCAACTAGTTCAGCTATTCTGAAAATGTTGGATAGGGGCTTTTTTTTGCATATAAATAATTTGCTTTGCCAAAAAAAAAGATGCTCTCTAATCAAAAGAACTGCTCAGGCCTCACAGAAAAATGCAACATGCATTGTCTTGCCACTATTACAAAAGAGAAGTGTTATCTTCATGAACCAGAAGAACAAGATCGAAGCAGTGCGATGGTTGATGTGGTTTCCTAAAGGGACATGTAATTTCATGAGGTATTAGATCATACACAGAAAGATGACTTTTGTAACACTTGTACATGGCAACTGAACTAATTTTTCCAGAAGGGATTGCACGGATGAAGCAACTTGAGCTTCCTGGGCAGCTTAAGCTGACATAAGGCTGCACTGAGGCTGAACACAGAGGCTTATCCTCATCTAGTCCTGGCATCATGTTCCTACCTTGTCTCTTGCTCTGACATTAGTCATCCCTCAGAAGTAGTTTAAATATGACTGACTCTCTGGTCTGAGAGAAAAAAGACAGGCTTTTTTTTTTTTTTTTCTTTTGTTTCTGGGCTAGTTCCGTGTTGGTTTGCTCGTCTCATCCATCCCATGGCTGTGTAATTCCAAAAGCCCTTTGACAGCTTTGCTGTCTTAGACTGGCTTCAGCCAGACATGAAATTAGAAGGGGATAGATAAAAGAAAAGTTCTTTTTGAGAAATGAATGGATGCTAGGAATGGACAGTTGATGCTGGTAGAATTGCACAGTGAGGCAGGGATGTAATTACCCTTTCCTCCATGCATCTGTCTGTGAAGATCACCAAAGGCAGCAGTACATCCCCTTGCTTATGTCGTAATGATGTGGCTTGTGTTTGTGTAAAACTCAATTCAAACTAAAATTAGACATTATTATCCTTTCCTAACTACAAGTCAGGGTTTGTTTAAGTGCTCAGTTCTGCCTGAGTATCTCTTATTACAAAAATGTAGAAGTACATTCTCCAAACCCCTGGGACAAGCTGACAAATAGCAAGTTTGCATTTAACATCCCTGTTCACCATGGTGGAGTCGTTCAGACTTTCTCTTCATAGCAGGTAGGTCCAGCAGGGGCACTTATAAAAGAGTCACACTTACTTTATAGCCTTGCATAATTAATGTGATTCACTACAATGCTTCTATTAGGATTCATAGTTTTTGCAGCTGAGGTATCATTAGAAACATAAATGTAATGTTTCAGTGTCTCTGTCCACACATTTTTAGAGCTTAATCAGCAATGAACAATGCAAGATATATAATATTGCTCTTTCTTAAATTATTCAATGTATTATTTTTCACATCCATCCAGCTCTTTTTGTACTCTAATATTATACCTAAACAATAGCAACTGTTGCTATGGTATTGTTCATGCTTATAGAAGGACATTGTCAACCATATACTATATTTTTAACCTTCTCAGCTACCAAAGAGAAAACATCTCCTCCCTTTTTTTGGTGTATGCAAAGGTACTAGGTCTCTTAATAGATATTGTTAATTTGATTTTTAGGGCTAGAATGGTTCCAGAACTGATGATTATATTTGCATAAAAATTCAGGCTTCTCCCTGTCATGGATGCACTGTGTTCATTATTAAAATAATGAGTCCTGGAGGAATCACTCAATGTTAAGGAATCTCTCCCTATGCAGTTTCTGCCATGTTTATTTGTTATTTGTATTCTGGTGGCAGGCACAACAAGCTGGATGCTGGCTACACATTCCGGATGATTCTGTTTGTAAAAGAACAGAGCTCACAATCAGATGCTTACATCTCCAGCACAGAGAATTTCCCGTGTTTGGAAAGTCATTTTGGAGTCATAGTCTTGGCTTAAAATACAAAGCTAACAAAATCCTCTTTGAAACAGAAGATGATAATCATATTCCACAAACACTAAAATTCAGGAAAAAACTATTTCCAGTTTTTACTAGCTTTTCTTATGTTCTTGTTGAAGACTTCATTTTGCAGAAAAGACAATAAAATCTTAGATAAGGTTTTGCCTTCTTCCTATAATAAATATCCTTTTGCAATGCATTCATTAAGAAAATAGATCATCATCTAAAACATCGAAATATCTTCCCTACTTTTGGATTTCATACATCAGATTACAAGGACAATGGGGAAAAAACCTGAACAGAAGGGGTTTACTAGTTACTAGGGCTTGGGGCCAGATTGAGCTGTTAGGTGTATGAGCGTAAATCTGTAGTTATGCTGTCAAGAGCAATCAGATTACTCCAGATTTATGCTTGGCTACCTGACATCAGCATCTGGCCAAGGATTTTGTTCTGTAAGTACATTTTTATAATTAGCACTGTCAATAAAAAGAAATAACAAAAAAGAAAATTTCAAGCTGCCCAGGTTTTGATAAATACCTTGAAAGACTAGAGCTTTTTATCAGGCATTCTTTATTTTGAATTAGAGGAGACAGAGACTCATGGCAGATTCCAGTCTCCATTTGATTTTCTTACAGGCTACGTTATAAATTCTGAAAAAGTAATTTAAAATAATGCCTGCTTTTGAACTAGAACCTTCTACCCTGTTTCTCTATCAAGATATTTTATATCACCTATACACAAACGTGGAGTAGCAATTTTACAAAGTTTAACACACAGAGAAGCTGTAGATGTACCTTTTCTATAGAAAGCCACTTTGTATGAATAGTTTTTACTGGACTAACCTAGTACTACACAGCATCATGTTTGAAATGATTTCTTCAATTCATAAAAATTTCCTTAATGCATAAAAGTAATGTATTTAATAAATAAAAGTACAATAATTTCCTTGTTATATTTCCAGATCCTCTTTATATTTCATCATTATAAAAAACCCCTCACTGCTGGATTGTCATACCAACCAACTCGTATTTGCATTTGCACTTTTAGTTGCAAAGTACATTTGTTTCCTCAAGTTGACAAATGTTTCCACAGTCTCTTTATTGTCTCTTTCTTTGACATTAGAATTTGTGTTCATCTCCAATTCAGGAACTGACCACAGTCTTGCTGCAATTTTCATCCTAATACAAACATTCTGTCAAAGGTATGGTATTTCTTCTTTTAGGCTATACTTCATTCATATTTACACAGTTGTAACTTCATTTTCCTAACAGGATGCCTTATTGTTCTTGCAGTCTAAGTAGCAAAAAAAAAGACTTTTCAGTCAGCCATGATATACTTGTTTCTCTTTCTTAATACACAAAGCAGGGGGTGTGTGGTGTGTGGAAAATTCTTCTTGTGAAGTCTTCCTCATCAAGGAAGAAATTTTTTTTTTAAATGCTTCTTATATGGGAAATACTATAGAAATTACCTTGTGGAGGCTGATAATTCATAACACATTCATGACAGAATATTTAGTTGCAAAAGTTCCTGGTATATGCAGTATGCTTTTTGCATCTCTAAAAAGGGACAGTTCGTAGTCCTTGAAAATCTGATTCAGGTGACTGACTATAAATGGATTTTTAAGAGGTGTTTGTAAATGATCAGCTTAGGAATGTTGGGAATCTTCTCAGAGAAATTAATGTACCTTCTTGAGGACTGCAGAAAACGTCATGGAACGACATAGGAAGGAGAGTGCCTCATTTCAAATGTGCTTCAGAATAAACTTTTAATAAAGACTAAAATGCTGGGTGCAGCTGCAGAAGAGGATGATGATGCATTTGTTGCAGGTGCTACATCACATGATTTTAGAGATGGGAGAATAGCTGGAGTGGAACCAGTGTTTGAAAACGGACTTAGAAAGGATTATGGGAACTAGGAAATTTCCTGAAGTAAATTTATTATTATTTTCTGAAAGAGAATTATAGGACAGTGAGAGTCTGAGAAGAAAGGTATTAAAGGGGAGTGATACTGAAGCAATAGAAGGAAAGAGGTTGATCTGATGACTAGGGCAGAATAGAAGATGAAATGTCTACTGTAGAACTGAAACATACTCACAACTGCACAGCCCTGTCTGGGCATGTCTGAAACATATGGTATTCCCAACAACTCAAGTTTGAGGAACGTCTCCTTAGCTTTGTACTAGAAGGATCATCTCTCAGGTTTATTGTTATCATAACGACAGAGGTTTTTAAGAGTGTTTGTGTTAAAGATACAATCACAGAGGAATTAATTAACTCTGACAGAAGTCAGGCAGACAGTGGTACTCAGGAGAATATGATAGTCAAATGTGAAACAATGACAGCAGACACAGCAAAATTATTCCTTTTGCAAAGCATTAGAAAAACGTGTTCATTGGCACATACAATGAATCAAGAAGTCTTCAACAACTTCAATGTAAAAGCTAAGCATACACTACGTCATGGCCACACTGAGCAAAACCTGAATTTTTAATAGTCTGTTCACAACAATATGGATTAATGATTGGCAGAAAAATAAGGAGCATAGAAAAATAATTCAGAGAATTAAAGGATCAAAGTGATTTCACTCTGGTGAGGCAAACAAATAATTTAAAATTTGAAGGGGAAAGGAGTATAAGAAATAACAACAAATTCAAACGTTAACTTGGAGCAAAGCTAGCAAAATATTTTCTTTCTTTCCTTGCTCTCCTCAACTTGTAAGTCGATTGAAGGAGACTTCAAAGTTTAAATGACTTCGGTTTTCTAAGCGCAATCAAGGGTGCTATACAAGTGAAAACTTTTTCATGTGGGGTTGTTTTATATATAGAAAAGATTGTTTCTATACATGTGATGACTGAATTACAGTGTATATGCAGGACACCAGAAAATGCAGTTGAAATTTCTTATAGGTGTAATAATTGCACTTCAAAAAGTGAGTCTCAAGCAGTTGCAAGGAGTAATAGTCGATCACAGCAGAGAACAGATTACCATCAAATTGGCTTTTTGACAGGGGGTGTTGTAAATGACATTGCAGTTAAAAAAAACATATGATTACATTGTGCTCTATTTTCAGATGGTTTGGAATTCATGTAGGGAAGAGACATGTAGAAGACCTTCAAGTACGAGTTTAGTTTATGTGGAGCCCAGTGTACATGTACGTCCCTTTCAACAGCAATGTGTCTTGCACAATTCATGCTTTCAAGCTTCATATAGTTCATCTTGAGTGTGCTTACCAGGCAAGTGCAGGTGAACCAGGGGGTCAGGCCCAGCCAGCAGAGATTAATGGAAGGTAGGTCTTGCTTGACCAACCTGATCTCTTTCTATGACCAGGTGACCTGCCTAGTGGATGAGGGCAAACTGGGTGTTATCTACCTGGACTTCAGTAAAGCCTTTAATACTGTCTCCCACAGCATTCTTCTAGAGAATCCTGTGGCCCATGGCTTGGACAGATGTAATCTTTGCTAGGTAAAAATGTGTCTGGTTGGCCAAACCCAGAGAGTTGCAGTGAATGGAGTTAAAATCAGTTGTGGTTGGTCGCAAGTGGTATTCTCCATGGCTCAGTGTTGGGGCCAGTTCTGTTTAATATTCTTATCAGAGATCTGGTTGAGGCGATTGAGTGCTCACTGAGTAAGTTTGCAGATGACGCCAACTTGGGTGTGAGTGTTGATCTGCTTGAGGATAGGAAGGGTCTGCAGAAGGACCTGGATAGACTATGTCTGTGGGCTGAGGCCCATTGTGTGATATTCCAAGTGCCAGGTTCTTGGCCACAACAACCTCATGCAATGCTCAGGCTGCTGGAGATGACATTCAGAATGAGCTGTTCCTTCATGTTTCCAGGGATGCAGGTGAGGCTAGTTGGCCTGTAGTTGCCTGGGTCCTCCTTCTTGCTCTTTTTTGAAGACTGGAGTGACATTGGCTTTTCTGCAGTCACAGTATCACAGTATCACAGTATCATAGTATCATAGTATCATAAAGGGTTGGAAGGGACCTTCAAGATCATCTAGTTCCACCCCCCTCTGCCATGGGCAGGGACGTCCCACCAGCCCAGGCTGCCCAAGGCCCCATCCAACCTGGCCTTGAACACCTTCAGGGATGGGGCAGCCACAACCTCCCTGGGCAACCTCTGCCAGTGCCTCACCACTCTCACGGTGAAGAAATTCTTCCTAATGTCCAGTCTAAATCTGCCCCTCTCCAGTTTATAGCCATTCTGGTCCTATCCCCACAAGCCTTTATAAATAGCCCCTCTCCAGATTTCCTGTAGGTCCCCTTCAGGTACTGGAAGCTCGCTATAAGATCTCTGAGCCTTCTCTTCTCCAGGCTGTACAGGCCCAACTCTCTCAGCCTGTCCTAGTAGGGAAGGTGCTCCAGCCCTCCAATCATCTTTGTAGCCCTCCTCTGGACCTGTTCCAACAGTTCATATCCTTCTCACATTGAGGATTCCAGAATTGGACACCAGTATTCCAGATGAGGTCTCACAAGAGAGGAATAGAGGAGCCTCAGTCCTCAGACATCTCCTCTGTTCTCCATGATCTTTCAAAGATAATGGAGAATGCCTTAACAATAACATCTGCCAGCTCTCTCAGCACTCGTGGGTTCATCTCACCAGGGCCCATGGATTTGTGGGTGTCCGGTTTGCCCAAATGATCTTTGACCAGATCCTCCTTTACCAAGGGACAGTCTTTCTTTCTACAGACTCTGCCTCTTTCGACCAAGGTCTGGGATTCCTGAGAGGCAGCCTTAGCAGTAAAGACTGAAGCAAGGAAGGCATTCAGTAACTCCACCTTCTCTGTATCCTCCATCAGCAGGACACCCACCTCATTCAGCAGTGGGCCCACATTTTCCCTAGTCTTCCTTTTGTTGCTGTTGTACTTGCTGAAACCCTTCTTATAGTCTTTGATATCCCTTGTCAGATTTAATTCCAAGTGGGCCCTAGCATTCCTCATTGCATTCCTACATCTTCAGATAGCATTACCACATTCTGCCAATAGCATTGGTCTCATCTGAAGATTTAACAGTGATTATGAAACGTGGCTTTTTTTCTGGTAGGTATTTCTGTGCCTAGGAATATTAATTCTTCTTGTACATTCTCCCTCCAATGCTATTAGTAGCAAACTATCTTTTTTTTCAGTTCAGGAAAGAGAGAAGTTCTTCCTAAGAGTGTTTTGAATAGTGCTTTATATTTTGGTGGATTTTTTGAAGATTGAGCTATAACGTAATGCCGAATGTGAATATGATATTTTCCAAGTTTGAAGTATTTGGATCTCAGCTCCACATATCTACTTAGTAAAACACTGGATAACAAAAAGTTACTAAAATCAGACTGTTGGTTTTCATTTTTCTAAAACTATCGTGATCAAATTACAAGTTATCAGTGGGAAGGAAGGAAGAGGGAAAAGAAAAACAGAGTTATGATATTAGACCTCTGAAGAAAGTGAAGTGTTACCGGCAGGGAAGATGGAGGAAGCTTAAAGACAAGTCAATGTAAAAAAAAAGATGATTGGAAGTTAGTTTCTTTCCTCTCAGTATGTGCTTTATTTGTTCAAAAAAATGGTTTGCAGATAGAGGCTGTTAAAAAGATCGGTAATCACAAAAAAAACCAAACCCCAAAACCAATTTCTCAGACATAAATAGTAGCTTTGGTCCAAAAATCAAATTGAAAATTAAATTATAAAAACCAGTAATATAACAAGATGATTGCCAATATGTTCAGATGAGAGAGAAGATAAGAGAAAATTATTCAGTAAGAAAATGACAATAGTATCTAGAAAAACACTTTTAAAAATGTCACTATTTGTATTGCCTACAGGGAATAAAACCATCTTTTAACAGAATTATCATATTTTCTGCCATAAGAATTAAATAATGTCTAGATAACAAAGACCTTACATAAAGACTTATTTAAAATCTTACTGCATAGAGAAAAAGCCTAAATATATTACTGTCATCCACAAGGGTACAAATTATTATTTGTCTCTAATTTCTGTCAAGATGTCTTAAATTACCAATGTTCAGTGGTTTTAATCATATTTTTTCCTTACAATAGCTGGAAGTAGACACATAGGAGAAGACAGAAAGTCTATGGACAGCTCAAGATGGCGTTGAGCCCTGCTGAAGGCATGGTGAAGGTCCTGGCTACAGCAATGTTAAGCTATGGGGTTGGGATGGACGGTTTCCCAACATTGACCGACACATCTGCAGGCAGTGGAGTTGCTGTACTTACAGAAGCCACAGCCTGCAGCTTTAGCCCATGCAATAGGCTTCATCTCCTTTCCCTTTGCCTTGTAGCACTTACACCACCAGCATGGTGCCAAGGCTACAACTAGAGACTGGCGGTTACGGTTGAAAAAGAAGGGCCAAATAAAGGTCCTAACACTCTCTGCCACTATAAATCTATCTGTGACAGTACAGCCAGGTGAGATCAAGACATTAAACTAAGCATCTGCATGGATGCTATGTGTCTAAGCTCCTTTTGCAGTCAGCGGAGATCTGGCCAGCATTCTGCAAAATATCTACATAGGCTTTTTTTGGCTGCAATGAGGTATCACTGGATAGATTGTAGCATATAGAAGCCTGAACATTGTGTTAACTAGGGTTCTTTTGGATGCTTTCTGTAACCCTCCCTCAGGGTGTCAACTTGTTCAAGTAAGTTTTAATGCATGTAGGTAAGGTACACGCTTAAAAGCGCAAAACAGTTTTGTATTGTTGAATGTGTGTAGTAGATAATTGTGACTAATGATTTCCCAGCATAAGCATTACTATGCTCTCCGTTTCCACTAAGCTAGCAATTAGTCTTCACTAATCAGCAATTAGTCAGGAAAGGAGGAATGAGACTGCTGTTTCCTCAACAGGTTGATCCTTGTTGTTTCTGAGTTGACATCTTCTGGCTCCCAGCTGTTTCACTGAAAGCTTCTGTATGTTTTCCTGTTTGCATTTTTCTCTTGAGATGTGGTCTATGCACATTCTCACAGTCCTTCATTATAACTTACAGTGGCAAGCACAGCTGCCCTGAGAGGTGGTAGACCTGAGGCACAGTGCAGGGGATACGGGACTAGGCTTACAAACTCCGCCATGGTACTGCCTCTGAGACCACTCCAGCCAATAAGGGACCATGACCATATGTGAGCATGAGCCCTAATCCAACTTGGGTATAAATGGAGACAGTGGAGGACATTTTGAGTCCTCCTGAAGCAGCGAGTCTGCAACATGCAGTCCTCCTTGTCGCAGGGATGCCTACTACAGTCTTCTCTTCAAGGCTGAGTATCCCTCGGTTCAACAGGTGGGTGTATGCTCTGTAGGATTCTCCTTCTACCCCTAAAACCACAAGAAATTCTGGTTACCCTTGTGGTACTGCTGTCCCCACTCAGTGATCCCTACTAGCTTGTAGCCGAGTGCAGACCAACTTCTGTGACATACCTACCTTGGAACTGTACAGACGCCCTGGTTTGAAGCAATTTATTCCATCCTCAATAATGATTTTCTGGGTACTGTGACACTTGGCAATACCCTTAGAAGTCCGATATGATCTGATGTGGTGACACTGTCAAAACTAGACCTCAGGAGCAGGTAGACAGACAGATGAGAAGTTAGGTAGGAGTAAGGAAACACCGAGATGACCCAGGACTTGACAAAAGGTGAGCGGGCATGGCATCAGTCCTGTGGTGAACTGCACACTCTGGAATCGAAGCAGAAGGCCAGACAGGACATTGGATATGGCTTAAGATGTCAGGTTGGAGGCAACTGAATCAAATCCTACCCAAGATAGATGTAAATGCTTACTGCACCTACATGTGGATGCTTAAATGTAGAGTTCTTAATCCTGAACTGAATCTTGCTCTAGCTGCTTGGCTTAGAACAGCCACTCAGATGCTCAGTAGCATAAATTGAGTGAGATGTGTTCAGCCCATAGAGACTAAGATTATGATTTTCCTGTGAAAAGCCTATAATCCAAACCCAGTAGCACAATCCAAATGTACCACTTCTTGACTGTCACATTAAACACTGCTTTACTTATGTATCAGTCTCTGCCTGTTTCACTTATTTTGAACATGCTGAACTAGCATTTACACAGACTTTCTGGGATAATGAGGAGTCACTCCACTCTAGGAACTGTAAGATGATTTGCCTTCCCTTTCTGGCTCTAGCAGCTGTTGTCATCCATGGCTCTGACTTTGAGGTTGTTACTAATCAAAATATATTTTCTCTATTTTTTTTTAAAGACTGTCTCCTTAACATAAGATTACCATTTATGAAGCTTAGAGTTGGCAGTAGGTTTTCCAGGTATTAAAAATCCATACCCAATAAGGTGCTGCGTGCAATGAATGCAGACAGAGCATGCAAGATAGACAAGGTGAATGTAGCAATTGCGTATTCATCCCAAACATAAAAAGTGGGTTTTGAGTAGAAAACTAGATGAATACCATAGGTCCCTGTCACTGTACGTAGAAGAATATTCACAGAGAACTTATTGGACTTATGCATTAAGGGTCATTGCATCTTTGTACTGAGTTGAGAAGGATCACAGAATTGCTAGGTCGGAAAAGACCTTAGAGATTATTGAGTCCAACCATATCTGTCCATTAATAAAAAATATCCCTGAGCACCTTGTCTACCTGTCTTTTAAACACTTCCAGGGCTGTGACTCAACCATTTCCCTGGGAAGCCTGTTTCATTGCCTGGTGATACTTTCAGTGAAGAAATCTTTTCTGACACCTAATCTGAACACCTCCTGGTGCAACCTGAGGCCATTTCCTCTTGTCCTATCACTTCTTACTTGAGAGAAGAGACCAACACCCACCTCATTACAACCTCCTTTCAGGTGGTTGTAGACAGTGATAAGGTCTGCCCTGAGCCTCCTTTTCTACAGGCTAAACCACCGCAGTTCTCTCAGTTGCTTCTCACAAAACTTGGGCTCCAGACACTTCGTCAGCTATGCTGCCGTTCTCTGGACGTGCTTCAGCCCCTTAATGTCCTTCTTGTAGTGAGAGGCCCCAAACTGTTCACATTATTCGAGGTGTGGCCTCACCAGTGCTCAAGAGACTCAGTATAAACCAGTACATATTGATCTTGACTAATTTTATGAACTGCATTGCATAAAGGTCGATTTCTTTGCCAAATAAAACGTAAATTCAAATGTAACTCTGTGTTTGCTAGCTCAAGGACCTGAGGTGAGCCTTTTAATTGTTTAGTATAGATTGCTTGGATACATAATAAAACACTCTGGAATAGCTGTAGCTTCCCACTTCTTGCAATTGGATGGACAACAGTGAGTATTTAAACAAAAGCACAGGGCTTCTTATACTTATAATATATAAAAAAACAATTCAGAGCCCTAGCATTAGTTCTGCTGACTGATAACATAAGTAAATGGAATTTTACACTATCAAATAAGGCATAATATGAAAAAAAATTAATACTAACTAAATCTGAATTATTTACAAAATGCTCAGGAACATTTAGTGGTGCAGGCATCAGCTGCCTGAAAAGCTCTTCTTGGTTTTGTTCCTTTTGAGCCTTTGCTTTAATCTGCACAGAGAACTACGGTGCAGAGATGTAAATGATGTCTGTAAATGATGCTTTGTTAGGATCATGCGTGTTCACGCTTATACTGAGTCCAGCACAGAGATGTGCCTGGAGTGTAGAGTCCATCAGGGGATTTCAAGGGTTTGGTATCAGTCTGAGCAGCTTCTTCATCAGTTTTCAGTAGTGCTTGCTTGGTATTGCCTGATGTATTATGGTGGCAATTATATAATAGCTTTGATTTTTGTTTGCAAAAAGTCCTACAGGCTGTGTATGCTTGACTTGTATATTTAAATATATTTTTGCTTTATATATCTTATGCTGTGTTCTAGTAGTGAAACTAATACAGTGTATCTCATTAAAAGATTGAGTAAATGAGGATGCAGCAATGCAAAATACACTTCCACTGTAAAATAACTAATTTATAATTTTAGATCCCGGCTGCTATCCAGAAAATCACCACAGCTTGGCAACGGAGTGGAAAATTTGCATTCTCTGTGACTGGAAGTAAGAAAAGTTGTTAAGGTTAATTCAAGATCATTTTTGTAACTCAGAAGACAAAAATGTGCTTGTGCCTAAAAATAGTGACTTTTTTTCCCTGTGGAAAACAATAGTACTAGCTTTTTTCAATATTTTTTTCTGTAAAAAAAATCAGTTAATCTTTTGTGAATGCCATAGAATTTGTTCTTAATTTTTATTAAAATGTGATCCCCTTGTTGTATATACATCACCGCCTTAAGTACTGCTAACACAGAACCTATACAAGGAAATTCAGGTTCCATTATGCAGTCAATAATTCATAAACCTCCCTGAATTTAAAACCTAGGTCTTCAGAAGGGTTTTTTATCCTTCCTTCAGAAAGAAGGATATTGCTTTAAAATAACTCACGGTAAATGCTACGTGATTAGTAATATCGTAATGAATATTTATAAGCTATGATCTGAAAAGAGATCACTTTAACATGATGCTGCTAATACACAATAAAAATCGAGTAATTACATATTAGCCATCAGGCCTGAATCTATATAAAAGGAATCAATTTCTCTCTTACAACAGAGCTACCCATGAATTTATTAGTTCGAATGAATGAAGTTATGTTTTTATGTAAGTAAAGTAAGTGAGAGGAAAATTAGTACTTGGTGTTAAAGAGGATCCTCAATGTTACAAATGTTTGAATAGATGGCAGAAAATCTATAGTGACAGTTGAAAATGAGATGAAGTAGCAGTGAGAAACTGGTTATCAGCACAGAAATCATGAAAATACTAAGCAAGTAGATTTTCTTCTAGCAATAGCACATCAAAGAGTGACAGTCATAGGTGCATTACTTTTAAATAAAAACTTTCCTCCCACCAGAAACTCCTTTCAGAACAATACTGACTTGAATGGTAGCATACAACTACGATTGTTTGTTTCCTGGCAAAAAAAGGTATATTGAACTTTCTAAGGCTAGCAAAATTGATGTGGACAAGACACTATTATAATGCAGAGTTAATGCATTATAGTGAAAAGTTCTCAGTAACTGTGGGCTGATAAATGAAGTCACAAATCAAAACGTTTGTAATAAGCACTGTTAGAGAATTAGGCTTATGTGGTAGTCAAAACTGTTCAGGTGGTACATCTGGAGCGCTGTGTCCAGTTCTAGTCTCTTCAGTACAAGGAGGATACGTACGCATGAAATATGGATAAGATAAATTGACTGAAAAGGTGGACTGAAATTTGGCTGAACTGCTGAGCTCAGACTGTTGTGATCAGTAGCATGAAGTTGGGATGGAGGGCATTCACTAGAGGTGTACCAGAGGGTTTGAAACTTGCGCCAGTAATATTATAAAGTCCTGCAGCTGGGGAGAAACAACAATACATGTTAGGGGCCGATCAGTCGGAAAGCAACTTGATAGAAAAGGACCTGGCAGTTGTGGTGGACAAGAAGTTGAAGGCTTGGGGAGGGCTTTCTTATAATTGTGAACACACACCTGTTGGCAGACAGCAAAGAAGACAGAACCAGTCTCTCCTCTGTGGGGCCCAGTGACAGGACAAGAGGCATGGGCCAGCTTTCCTGGTCACTTGTCCATGGAATGTTTTGTCATGGTGTTAGGCTGGCTGGCAGCTGTAATCTTACTTGTGACTGAGTTAGAGCAAACTGATTTACCCTTGTGGGACAAAGAATAGCATAAAAAGAATGCCACAGGTAGATGCTAGAAATTGATATTTCTTTAGGACACCCTGTTAAAAAAATCACAGGCTTTCTCTGTGACTTCTGGATATTGCAGAGTGCGAAGCAATAGTGTTTGCATTAGGAATATTGAGACCATTATGTATCTTACTTGTGAACCTTTTTTATTGTGTAATTTTTATAGGAATTAATTATATCTTTGTGATATTTTTTCTTTTTGGAGAGCTTTATTGGAAAATGTCAAATAACATAAAGTGGGAGTTAAACTAGGTGGACATCACTCAACCATGTTTCTTGAGATTTGTTGAACTGTATCAACAGTTTTAGACTTACTCCTGTTATTGTTCACTTATATGCTTCTGAAAAATTGCTTTAGGAAACAGTCAAGTGGAAAGAAAGGAACAGAACAAATTTATTTTAATAATAGCAATTTTCTAGAATTTACATACTTGGATTAATACAGTGGTGTTTATTGCTGTTATTTTTCCATGTGGGTACTTAGAACTACTTTCTCTCTTTCTAAATATGTATTAACTTGTAAAGCAAATGGGTTATTATGGAAAAAACAGGAGGCATTAATCTAAGTTACCTTAAAAATGGTGTTATCTACGTGTAAAGGTCAATGCAGGAAACTTTCTACATTTTAGACATTGTTTGACTTGCCATCCAGAGGAACCTTAACGGGCTTGAGAGGTGAGCCTCTGCTAACATCATGAAGTTCAACAAAGGCAAGTGCAAGGTCCTGCACCTGGGCTGGGGCAATCCCAAGCACAGTTACAGACTGGGCAGAGAACGGATTGAGAGTAACCCTGAAGAGAAGGACTTGGGGGTGCTGGTGGATGAGAAGCTCAATGGGAACCGGCATTGCATGCCTGCATCCCGGAAAGCCAAACATATCCTAGGCTGCATCAATATAAGTAAGACTAGCAGGATAATGAAGGTGACTCTGCCCCTCTAAGCTGCTCTCACCTCCCCTGGATCCTGTGTTCAGTTCTGGAGTCCTCAGCACAGGCAGGACATAGGAATGGCCATAGGAGGGCCACAAGGACAGGCTGAGAAAGTTGGCCTTGTTCAGCCTAGAAAAGAGAAGGGTCCGGGGAATCCTTATAGCAGCTTTCTAGTACTTAAGGGGGGGCCTACAGAAAAGCTACAGAAGGGTTCTTTAATGGGGACCATAGTAATAGGATGAGAGGTAATGTTTTTAAGCTGAAAGATTGTAGATACAGGTGAGATATTTAGAAGAAATTTTTGACTGTGAGGGTGGTGAGGCACCGGCACAGGTTGCCCAGAGAAGTCATGGCTGCCCCATCCCTGGAGGTGTTCAAGGCCAGGTTGGATGAGGCTTCGAGCAACCTGATCTAGTGGAAAGTTTCCCTGCCTATGGGAGGAGGGATGGAACTAGATGATCTTTAAGATCTTTTTGAATCCAAACCATTATACAATATATAAAATTCTAGGGGTGTATTCAGAACAAACTTATTGAAAATCTTCCATGTATTCATACAGTAGAGATTAGTTTCTTCCATCTGTATAGCACTTCCAAGTAAATACATTTTCATATTAGAAATGGTTCCCTTCTGTAAGAATTGTCTTAATGCATTTAATAGTCACAATGAATTAAATTTGTCTGTTCTGCAGTTTTCAGTGACCATTGGTCTGCATTGATCACTTGCTCCTGGGTCCTTGAAAACTGCTTATGTTTTCATAGTGCTTATCTAAAGCAAACACTGTGTCTTTGTTTCTGCCAGATAAGTTACTTCTAAACATGCTATTAAACAGTACCCTAATTGTTTAAGTAATTGATGTGGCAGAGAGGGCATGTGATATAAGGCCATGCTGGGAAGTCATCTAGTAGCAAAGGATACATCTACAATATAAACATATAAAGTACTATGGAAAAATTTGTATGTTTGGACTGTGTTTTGCATGCAATATAACTTTGAATAAATTGCTTCATTATTAATTTCTCTTCCTTCTTACTTGAAGAAGAACTATGTGGCAATTAACGAGGAAAGCTATTAAACCTTGTCTTCCTTTTGCTGATGAGTTTGATGGAGCTGTTTGTTCAAAAAATATACACTGTGTATTCAGAAAATGAAGAGTAAAACATAAACTTACCGGTGAATTGTTCTTTTGTAAGTTTTAACATTCTTGAGTTTACCTGGAGCAGAGGCAGGGCAAACAATGGTACAGATCAATTGAAATTCTTGCTGCCTGCCATAATTTTTTGCAAGTACAAAACTTGCTTTTCCTTAGGAGATATTGTACTCATGTCATTTCACTGGCAGAGGAACACCATTGTGTTACTGTAAACGCATAATGGATTTAAAGATTTTGCTTCTGAGTATAAGGTCTCTTACAGTCAAGTTCAATTTTATCTGTATGATTGCACTTATTATTGTTCAAAGCATAAAAATCTGTCTAACTTGAGCTGCTTGAGAGAAGATCAGTTTTTAACCTGTTTACAAGATTCAGTTAATTCAGATGAGTTGCTCACCAACTTCTAAGTTTTTATTTAAACTTAACAGGTTTACAATTAGCTGTGCTTTTTTACTGCTTTGCAGAGTTGACTTAGAATTGCTCTTTTGACAAAGCACTATCAGTATTACCTCAGAAAGTGGCTGCTTTGTTGATGCTGAGGAGGTTGATGGTCTGTGTGCTGCTGTGGGATGCAGCTGAGTGCACTGTGCTGATTGTTGCAGGGGGCATAAGAGCAGGGAGTTTGTATCCTCAGGACAGCAGATGGCACTTCTTGCTGCAATACCATTCCTTGAAATAACCTGTTCGTTTGTGCAAGCTCTCATTTTGCTTTTCATTCCCTAGCATAGTGATGGAGATATAGAGATTTGAAGGCTAAGTCTGCACATCTTGGGTATAGTCCAAGGCTTTGTAATACATTGGAGAGCAAGCTGAAATTAAGCTTTCTTTGACCTCCTAGAGTAGGAATAATAGGTTACTACTCTGTTGTTCTATTAAATCTGTGGAAAAATGAAACTGTTTTGACCCTTCGAACTATGTACTTGTCCTTCGAATGTAAGGGTAGCAGAATTTTTCTAAGCGTGTCTCCTTTGACCATACAAAACACATGTAACTGGTTAAAAAAAGTAGCAGATTACCTTTAAAGAAAGAAAGTCTTTCAGCTGTTCACTGCAGCCAAAAGAGTGAGGAAGTTACTTAAGAAAAGTTAAAGCTGAGTTTCTCTTGAAATTTCTTATTTCATCAGCTGAACACAAAGCCAGTAAATACAAAAGAACTAAAACCAGATGGTTTGGCAACACTTTTTTTTTGCCTTTATTTGGATTTCTGGACTAGTTCTTTTGTAGCATCTTGTTTGCTGAGAAATGGAAGTGTTATCAGAACTCACGTTTAGGACTTGGGTTTTGTTTAAAACAAACAAAAGCTTGTTTCACTTTTTTTCCTCAAGAAGCTAGAAGGGACTGACAGTGGAGATTATTTCTTTTCTAGATATGTGAATCCTATATGATAAATAAAATGAAGATGGCCTACTACTCCTCTCAAGTTGAAAGTTTGGGCTGTGTGTTATTTGCAATGGAATAAGAATAAAAATGTAACTTTAGTCAGAGAAAATAATTGATGACAATAATGACAGTATGGGATGTCAAAGGCCATCTGTGCTTTTAGCTCTACTATATATGCAAGTATAAACTAGATCAGAGAGAAAATAATTTTATTAGTGTTCTTAAAAGAATTTCAGTTATCTTACAGCTTAAATAATACATATGCATATGCATGCTGATTTGCACTGCTTAGAAATGATAGATGCTTAAATCTAAAGGCACTGAAATTATTTGTTTTCTGATGTTTTTTGGTCCACAGTTTATCTTGAGTTTTCAATTTTGTAAAAATATCAATGATTTATTAGAATGTTAGAATGACACCTTTTGTAGCACCTTCAAAACTCAAAGAAATATAATGTTGACTTGCCCACATGCCAAGTTTTAGCTCTACATTCTAGCTTTGCTTGACTCTTTTCTGAGGGAGTGCTTCTTTTGTCTGAAAATGCAGATGAGGGAATTTGTCTACTCTGGTGGCAGTTCAGTAGAAACAGGTGGGCTTACAAGCAGACCTAATGACCTCACGAGTATCTTTCCAGCTACTTTATCTCACACATAAGACAGCCCAGGAGACCTGCATTCTCAAAACTCCATAATTTACTACTAGTTTCCCTTACATAGTATGCAAAATATGAAAAAAATTGCCCAGCTGGCCAGGGGCTAATACTGTTTTTAGTTGTTCTTTAATTTGCTGGGCTTGGAAGTCACAAAATGAGTTTATAGGAGAACTATGCTTATTCTGATATCAATGGCCTTTCTTTTTTTCTAAGAGGTACAATGTGTACCACTGAGGGAGAACTGCGAATTGAGATTGTGCACTAGCATCATGGAACAGCAGGGTGACACAAGATGGTCTCAGGCAAGATGGGAAAGTGCAAGTGCTAATATCCCTTCTGGAATAGGCACAAGGTTCTGGATCTCAGTGTTCTTTGGGTGGATCTGCTCCCTGAGAACACTAGGTATATCACTGACCCCTTGTAGAAGAAGAAGTAGGGGGGGACTGTTTGTTGTCTTTTTAATCTCATTCTACCAGTGGGCCAAACGGGCCCCTCAAATACACATGTACTGCTATTGCAGGAGAACAGCCGTACTGATTGAACAGCCTGTTTGCTATTTCCAGTTTACTAGAAGAAAACACAAGGACTAAGTGAGGTACAATTCACTTTGTAGAGGTGTTTGGTTTTTTGTGTGTGTTTCGGGTTTTCTTTTTTTGTTTGTTTATTTGGGGGGGTTTGCCAGGAAAAGGAAGGAATCAAATGATACTATCATAAATCAACACCTGGCTTCTGGAGTCCCTGAGAAGTACATTGAGAATCAACCTGCCCCAAGGCAAAACATTTAAAATCACCTAGGTAAATAATATATAAGAAAGACGGTGGTTCCTTTGAAATCCTTGATTTTATATGACATGGACTTCTCTATTATTTAAGAATTACATCATAGCAGCATCCAGAGGCCTTATCTGAAAAGAGCCTACAGGAAAGCTAGAGAAGAACTATTCATAAAGGCTTGTGGTGATAGGACAAGGGGGAACGGTTATAAACTGGAGAGAGGCAGATTTAGGCTTGATATAAGGAAGAATTTCTTCACCACAAGAGTATTGAGGCACAGGTACATGTTGCCCAGGGAAGCTGTGGCTGCCCCATCCCTGGAGGTGTTCAAGGCCAGGTTCTTGGGCAGCCTGGTCTGGTGGGATGTCCCTGCCCATGGCAGGGGGGTTGGGGTTAGATGATCTTTAAGGTCCCTTCCAATCCTAACTATTATCTGGTTCTATGATTCTATGAAATTGCTTAAAGTAGAGGTTTTTCTATCCTAGCATCCTATTTTTAAGAGTCATTTTAAGAGAAAAAGGGGATCTGCAAGAGCCCACCATCAGTCAATATTTCCTTCAAAGTACTGGTAGGAAAAACTTTTTATGCCTTCGATCATGAATGTATAGTGTTTATGTTTCCTAAAAAACTTCTTTTAAAGACAGATTTACTGCTACACATCTGACATTGGTGTTACTCATACAACTTTCCAATACTTTTTTTTGCCTTGCTAAATTTACGTTTTCAGTAATATCAACTGACAATGAATTTCACAGTGTGATTGTACATTATATGGAAAATTATTTTCATATTGATTTTTGATTTCCTAGCCACCTTTTCATTTCTATGTGTAGCTGTCTTTCTTGCACTCTAAACAGAGTAAACAGAGTAAAAGAAATTTCTGATAGATCTTCTGTGTAGAAATCACAGTTTTGTATATTTTATCATACTCATTTCTGCTCTCATTAATAAAAAACTTTAAATTTTCATTTAAAAATTAAGTTATGTGCCCTTCTTAGATTGCATTGACTATTCCTGGAAAATTCTCTTCTGCTTCATTAACTCTGAGACTTGCTGATGGCAATCCAAGTGAAAGTGAGCTATCGCTTGCTGTTATTTTATTATAATAATAGGGGATTTTTTTTATCCCATTCTTAGTAATCTTGTTAAATATTTACTTTGCTTTTGATTACCATTGCACAATAGGTGGAAATCTTAAGTAACGAGTGTACAACAACATTCATATCTACTTTCTAATCTGCATTCATTAATTTAAAACCTTAAATGTACTTAAAATATTTCATTGTTTCATCTCTAATATTCGCTTTCATTGGCATTGGCATACATTTGTTATTATGATTGACTTCACTTGTTCAGTTCTTTTGAAGACTTCTCATGTTGCTTTCTGATTCTAAGTAAGAAGGTAAAGATACATCACCATAAAGTTTTATTGATGGAATGAGTATAGTGCTGTTGAATCCTCTGCTTCCATTAGCAGTTCCTACCTAGACACTGACTGATGTATTTTTTCTTTTTTTACTTCAAGACTACTTAGCCTTTATGGTAGCTTTCTGTACACACCTGTCAACGTCTTTCAGAACAGAAAATACTTTTGGAAACTTAGCAACTCATTTGTTCTGGCTGTCCCTCTCCGTTTTTACTAATATTTAATAGCTATTATTCAGTGCAATCAGTTTGTCAGGAAAAAAAAGGAAAAAAATCTATCTGCTGAAAAGCTTCCTATATCAATGAAACATGATGTAGGCAAGTAGGTACTGTAACTGTAGTTGTTTCAATGGGTTTATAAATACATATTTAAAAAATAAATGTATGGATAGAACTTGCATATCACTGCATATCTAAATCTTCTTACAAGTATAATTTTGGATCAGAAAATGCATCTATACTAGAATTATCTTCATAAAATCCATGAATAAGAATAGCACCTGCATTTGTAATATGTCAGGAAAAAACCCAGGTTGGTCAAATTTGTTTAGTCTGATTTCATAGAATCATAGAATCACCAGGTTGGAAAAAAACTCTTGGATCATCGAGTCCAACCATTCCTATCTGCCACTAAATCTTGACCCTGAGCACCTGGTCTACCCATCTTCTAAACACCTCCAGGGATGGGGACTCACCCACCTCCCTGAGCAGCCTCTGCCAGTGCCTGATGACCCTTTCTCTGAATAATTTTTTCCTGATTTCAGTGTTTCTGCACTGTTCTAAGAATGTGCTAGCTAGCTTGACATGTTCCTTTTTGAAATTGTGGTTGAGGTCCTTCTACTAATTAAGACAGGAAAAATAAAAAGTTCTCTTGATTTAATTTGGGCCAGTGTTCTACCCTGTAAGCTTAAAAACAGTAGGAGTTTTATATTATCAGTAAATTTCTTTTGTTTTGAAGGAAAGAACATCAGTAGAATAGATAAAGGGAGTATTATCCAACTCTGCAGAACAGTTAATGAAAAAATAAGTAGAGAATATACTCAGCAAGAAAGTAAAAAGATTGAATGAATGAATACATTTCTGTGTATTCATATGAAGTTAGGAATGTAATCTGTATCTACAGAGAAAGCTGAACAGAGATAAAATGTACAAGCACTTCCAAAACTTTTCTTTCAGAGAAGCCTCTGAGTAACAGAGACAGAAAATGATAACTCTTGGTCTTTTACTCATTAGGAAATGTGGACTAAGTAAGACTGCCAGAGTAGGAAAAGAAAGAACGCTCAGCCCTTCCTTAGCAGCACTGTTTTTTTCCTCAATGTGGGAAATATCCTTATGCGACACCCTCTGATCTTCTCGTGGTGTTCAAAACGACTGTTCCGATGTGATCTAAATTTCATATAAATCCTTCACAAATACTTTCCATTGCCCAGAAACCTGAGAAGGTTGTAAGTAAATTGCTGCTTTTCTTCAAGGGTCTGATTGAAATTTTGGTTAATCTTGCATTGATTTTTTTTTGTACTAAATGATGTAAAAATTATAGAAGACAGTGAGAGGAAGCTCATCATCTCATATACTGGCATGAGTCTTAACAGACTCATACAAATAAATAATTTTTTTCAAGAATTTTAAGATATAAATTAGATCTGATATAGAACAGAAAAAAGGGAAATAAATGGGGAAATGTTGGAGGAGTAGCACTGCAAACTATAATAGACATGTATGATGACACTGAGAAACTGTATAGTCTTTGACACTGACAAATACGATTTCTCTGTAGCATGATGTCAGGCTCTGTTTTCTTTTAAAGAGCTCTAGGTGAGTTGCCTAAATGCTGCACTGTCACTTTTCCCCTCTGTCTTCACAAGATCCTTGTTATGAATATTGTAGGGATTTGATTTTTCTTCTTCACTGATGTTCAGTTTGATTGAATCAGCTTAGAGCTAAGTATGCTTTTTGCTCTTCTGGTCTTTTTGATGAATACAGTTCCCAGTCTCCATCCTCACCCTATGTGTATGTTTCTTATAATGTGTTTTAGAAGAATTTTCTAATTAGTTCTCATAACTTTTTAAAACGAAACTAATTGACCTTGCCTGCATATTCAATGCTTCAGTGCAACTGGGAAATGATTCAGCTGAAGCCTAGAAAAATCTTTTTGATTTTTTTTTTAATATCACACTCTGTTGTATTGCAGGTTTGATAATAATGGAATTTCAAATACAACTGCTAAGCATTTTCCTTGTTTTCTTGCTACGCATCTTTCAAGTCATGTATTCTTTAAAACTAAAGGGTATTTGTTGTGAATCATTCCTGTGGCTCATAATCTGCCTAAAAATGCAATATCATTGTGACTTGGAGCAGGGTAGCAAGAAAGCAAAAGAATCAATTGTATGGGATTGTACAGACCTATATATGTGGTTGTGGTGTTGTGCTGGGAGTAACCCCTTTGAATTATCTGTGACAGTACATGTCCCAAAAGGAAGGAAATCTGGATAAAGTTCATGCAGTCCTACATATGGAAATCATACCAAGTCTTCAAAAGAAGAGAGAATCCATCTTTGGATTGGTGATTGACCAGAAAGGAGGATCTCAGGGTTTTTTTAGAAAAGGAGGCTGCCTAAAGCAGACACTGAAGTGGATCTGTTTGCCAGAGTCTCTCAGATACTGTAAGGGTGTTGGATCATATCAGCTGGATTCTGCTACCAACTGGTATGGTAAAGCTTCTCTAGGAGAGATGCAAAGATGTTGTAGGAGTCAAGTGTAAAACATCCTACGTTTATCACAAGAAAAAGCTCAGGGCAGGGGTGTGTGTCTGATATTAAAGCACATTCTTCTATGAAGAGTACCTTTCAACTAGAGAGAGCGGGGGACACAGGTTTTAGCACTTCTGTAGCACGGCAGCAGAATGATGGAAAGGCAATCAGTGGCTCACGCTAAGGGGGAAGACACAGCAAGCTGCATATTTCCACCGCACCAAAGAGCTGCCAAAAATTCCTCTATGTAAAAAAGGTGGATGAAGTCATTGGCTAGGGGTGGTGGAACCAGGGGAAGAAAATACCAACAAATTTTAATGTAAAGTACATGATTTGACCTCGTCAGATAATATTGATTCTGGAATTAAGAAATACCTAGGATATAAGAACTATTTAATGTTAAAATAGAATCCTCTCTACTTTAATGTTGGTTCTTACCATTTGAAAGTTTTCATGGACAGAGCTGATATGGCCTATAGATGATAACAAATGATTTGAAATATAAAACATACTTCCTCCCAGCAGCAGGATCTGTTACAGTAGGCAAAAAAATAGATTGTTATGTTTATCCCCTTTGCAATTTTCTTTTCCATAACTGCCTCAGCTACAGCTTTGGAGGACTTGTATCTTGTAGTTCACAAAATCAAAATTATAATCTAATAAAAATATAGCCAAAGATCACATTATTTCATTAACTGTTGACTGGCTGCTTCTTGGCATGGTGAGGACTTCTGATGGTATTCTAATCGACTTTCATTTGATTTAGGGCAACAAAGGTTAAAAACCACCACCTTTATTTCATATGGAAGAGCAGAGGGGTGGGTGAAGACTGGATTTATGTAGGCAATTATCATGGTAGTAAGATGACTTGTCGATAACCCTCCAATGACACCAGGAGTTTTTCTCACATTCTCTTAAGCTTGACATATGTTGTACTGTGCAAATAGTTTCGTTTTCTGACTATAGAAATGAGAGGACTTAGCTGACTCTTGGAAAAATGACAAAGAAGTGATGACAATCAGCACTAAAAATAACAGTCAGGAACCAAATGCCATACTAAGGGTGCTGTGAGCATCAATTTCTAGCCATATTGACGTGGTGTTACTTGTCTGATGTCCAGGATGATTTTCCCAATTGTATAATATGATGTGCTAGCATGAACCGAAATCACTTCAGGTTGCTATTTTTGCCCTTTTCTTACTACTGTGAAGAAGTCCAGCACTGTCACCAAGGAAATTTGTACTAATTTTCCAATACAAAGTTGCAACCTGAGTCTGAAATTAAGCAGACACTGCTGATGTGTCCTGGAGTGAAAGCTGGCTGACAACCTGCTCAGTCTCCAGTTTTCATGAGCCATGCAGTTTGCTCACATCCACCTGCTACTTCTTTTCTCTCCTTAAATAAGGCCTGCTGAGTCACATAAAAGATCCAGGCTAAAAACATTTCAGGACACATTGTTCAGTCATCATTTTGCTACTCTTACACATAAAGTTTATGCCAATTTTGATCTACATTCAAAGTCACAAGTAATTACACATAGTGCAATTGCTCAGCATGACACCAGTTCATGCTGGCAAAAACTGTGGGAGTGTTCTATGTGAGGTTTTCTAACTAATATTTGAGCTTTTGCAGTTGCTTCCCAAGGAAGTTTACATTCCTCTAGAACTAAAATTAAAATGAATTTTATGTTTAAAAATTAAGAAAAGTTTAAAGGTAGTGCCAAACTTCTCACTTTGCAGTAAGTAATACTCTTTAAATGAAAATTTTGCTGCTTCATTTTGGAAGATACTGGTGCATGAAGATGACACCCTAAACAGTAGATGCTATATTAACAAAAGGAACTTTTCTTTGTACAAAAGGATCTGATAGCACTCAGGCCAGCCAAGGAAAATTACTAGACTAACACAATAGAACTGCTACATGACTGAACAGTGATTCTGTGCTTGGCCTGTCCTACCAAGAAGATAAATGAATGCCTTTATAAAAACACAAGTACCTTTCTCATCCAAAGGTTCCATCTAATAGTCAGGTTCAAAGAACAGCTGTCCTGTGTAGTTATCCTGCATGAACACCATGACAAGGGTTCAGGCATAAATTGGAAGACAGGGAATACAAGAGTGGGTCTAAAAGATATAGAAATGAACAACAACTGACATGAACAAGGAAGCAGTAAGAAGATTACTAGCAATTCAGCCTTTATTTCTTCCCCTTGTGGTCAAATTCTTGCCTGGTTGAGTGAACACAAATTCATGATATTCTATAACTGGTTTTAAGTCTCAGATCCAGAGGACAGAGGCTGCCATGGCACACCACACATTCCTCTACAGTTCTGGACCAGGCAGATTTTCATCTTCTGGCTACTGAATCTGGCTGTCTGCACTGTCCAGTGGACACAGAGTTCAGGATCACTTCCATCATGTTTGCCATATGCCACACAAAGTAATTATCTCATAGAATAACATGAACCACAAGTTATGTGTCATGATATGTAAATTTGTTTCTGAAGCTAGAGATCTGGCAAAAAGAAGCAGTGAAGTGCCACTACATCCAAAGAAAACCAAGGAAGTAGTATACCTTAGTAAACATACTGAGTAAAATACGACAGGTTTAGTATTTGTTGGAGTGAAGTGTAACTTAGTACAGTCAAGGGTGCAGCTGAAGGAAACTAAAATTAAATACTTTTGAAGTGTGTAAAACTCACTCCACATTTAGAACAGGTGCAGTGATTTCTATTTGAGTCAGTTTCAGTATGGTTTTTTTTTGTGAGAAAATGGCATCTTCATCACTCTCTTGAAACGTGCTTTAGCATTATTCAATATCTTTGAAATAAAAGACAGATGCACTGCCAATTTTCAAAAAATTTTCTTTCAGATTGGAGAGTTTTGTTGCTGTTTGCCAGTAACTGTTTTCCACAACAGAGCTAATACTTGCAGCATTGAACTGTGAATTCCAAAGCAGTCTACTACAATGGTGATTCTCGTAGACGTCATTAGTTTTGAATGTTCTCTTCAGACCAGTGTAAGACAGAGGATCAAGTCTTCACTTCTGGGAAGCTTCATTCTTTTTCATCTAAATGTGAACACATACACCTGAGGAAATCTGGTTTTTTCCTACTTAGAAGGGTAGCGATCTAGTGAGACATTGTGTGAATGACCATCTGAAGAGTGTTGATACACTCTCTGATCTTGAAAACAACACTGTAAATAAACATGTAACAGATTTTGATTCCCAGAAAATACTGCTGAATCCCATGGCTACTACAATCTTAAACCCTATGATTCAACTTATCAATGTAATCAATTGCAGGATCTGGCATCGTAACTGTGAAATGTGGTGAAACAGTTGTGAAGGCATGATTACATGTTAGTATTCAAGTTTTTACTGTTTCAGTCCTTGTTGAAAAACAATCTTGTAGGTAAATTCAGTTGAATTTGTGCATTCTTTGTTATACTTTCAAAATCCATCAATCAAACTTCCTCGGGTCTACCAGCTCATTCTTATTCCAAACACTTCTCATGTATCTAACAGACAATGACTGAGGTAGACATATATCACTTGGGCATTTTGTTTTCGTCTGATGTTTAAAAAGTCACTAGAAATAATTAGATAAATGTTGGTCAAGTATGCCATTTTTATTGCCTATTTAGTGTGAAGTTCTTCTGGTTACTTCCATTGATGCATTTAGTATACCATCAAAGAAAATAGTTATCATGCATCAATATAAAAAAGATCATACCAGAGGGGGACTAAAATGCAAAAAAAGAGGACATAAAGAGTGAAAACAATGCCATACAACAAAAGAAGACTCTAAAAGCATTGTTGAAATATTATGGGACAACAGGAATGCCAAAGCCTGGCTCAAGGTAGAACTAGTCATAGTAAGCATAAGGGGTAATAAGAAGGGATTTTACAAGTTTCCTAATACAACAGGATTTTTAGAGAAAATTCATCTTTTGAATGAGGAGACAACAGAAAAATGGATGATACAGAAAAGGTCGAAGTATTCAAAGCTTCTTCTGCTTTGGTCTTCACACTAACAGTCCTGGTTTCTGTGCCTACAGTTAGGAAAATTAAGAGAAGTCAAACACGGAGGGACCCAAGCTACATATACCTCAGTGAATTTGATTGTGCCTGGGTTCATTCTAACAGCGTCACAGTACAATTGAGATCAGAGCTGGGGAGTGCTCTTTGGCTCCCTGGTTTGAATGTTGGCCTCTGAACTCAAACCCGCTGTAAGTCGCTGTTTCGTGGGTGAGTATTTACTTGTCTCCAAATCGAGCTTTGTGTTGACAACAACAATCTGTCTTTCAAATCCCATTCAATAGTGAGTTATGTAGCATATCCAAGAAAAGAAGATTCAGTTCTTACTGAAACGTCCTTACTAAGAACTTCACCTAGCTCAGGTGACTAGTAAAGAAAGTTAAAAAAAAAAAAAAAATAAATTGCTGTAACCCAGAAGTGTGATCAAGTTTCATTTCTAGAAATTGTAAATTTTAACAATTTTGATTACTAATGAGGAAGAAGCCTGTTACTGTCTTTCTGAGAGTTTTACAAACAGACTATCTGTAGCTTTCAGTTGAAAATAGATTTCTAATTTCCATTGTATCGCAGGATTCAGGTTAGTAGGCTTATAAATACAGCAAATGAATGCCTACAGTGGTTAAGTGAAAGTAAAATATGAGGAAATATGTGTGTGAAGGTCTGAAGAACAGTGGAAGGAGGAAAGATTTTCAGCCTTGCCCTAGTCTGTACTTGAGAACTAGGACTACCACTAACACATGCTTTGTCACTTCCACTCCCTACTCACTTTTCCTGAACAATATAAAGGTAATGAGCTCGTGATCTGCTTTGCAAACTATTCTGAGATATACTGATGAAAAGTGCTGGCATGCAATATGTTATTATATTTCTCCGTGACCAGAAATGTTTTTGAGATCAACCTGGACAACTTTCAAACGAGTCTTGTAATGAACCTGACAATGATTATAATTAAGATGGACTTCGTTTCTCAAGCCCAAATCACCATGAAGTCTTATTACAATTTGCACAGAAACTGAAATAATCCATTTGAATAAAAACTGTGGCTTGCTAAGATGTGTATCGTATATTGTCCTTTCCTTCCTTCCTCTCCTTTCATTTAAAATTGCTCCATTTAAAAAAGAAATTCTGGCTTGTGTGGTGTAATTGTGCTGTTAGCAGGCATGTTCCTCTTTCTAGCTTAATTCTACTAGGCTCAAGCAGCAGGGCATCATATATCTTCATGTTAAATAGAGTAATTTTAGGTGGTGCAGGGCCATATGAAACCATGCAGCATCTATGTCTCCATGGTGATGCTGTCACAGTTGGAAACAACTGCTATAGAAATTTTGTGTAGGAACTTGTTTTCATGACTTCTTCTGGGTTATTTACCAGTCCTCACTATTCATTTTTTAATTATATGTCCTTTGAAAAGCCAAATTCTAGGCAGAGCAAATGCAATAGACCTAATTACTTGGTACTTCAGTGATGAATTTTATAAAGTCCTACACAGAAAATTTTTATCTCAACTTGGTAAAAAACTTCAAAGCATTGAGGAATTTTTCTATACTGGAAATGGCAACAGCAACAATAGGTCTCATTGAATAAAGAGATTATTGAACAGGGCAATGCTTATTTCTTGGTGTTCTTCAAAGACTCATTTTGCTACAGATATTACCAAAAGTTTTCTTTAACATCCTGATGCAAGAACTAGGAATATGCTGATGACTGATAATGACACAAGCCCAGAACACTGTTTGTATAGTGGGGAATGAATAAGTGTAATAGTTGCAGGAATGGAAGGAAAAATAATGGTATGATGATCATGATAAGACTTAATAGGAATTTGACTTAAAATTAGGAACCTCATCAGCTGAACTGATTAAAAGTCCATTAGTATTATTTGATCCATTGTATCTACGAGTGGCAAAGAAGACAAAATTGTAAAGTCAAAGTGATCCAAAGACAGATAATTTCTGAAAATAAGAGTATCACTTTACTTAGCCTTATAAGATCTCATTTGGAATTCTATAAACAAGACAAACTTTGGAGAAAGTGGCTACTGAGATATCAAGGAACAAAAATTCTATCTTGCACCAGGAGATTAAAATAACTTCTCTTTTTGCACTTCTCAAAAAGCCGTCCAAAAGTAGAGATGATTGCTCTTTGTGAATACAGTGTAGCATAAACACCAAGAAAAGAACAGAATTATTTAAACTGAAGGACAATACTACCATCAAAACACCAGATATAAACTAATTATTCACAATTTTACACTGAAGTTTATATCAAAATTTAAAATTATGTGAACAAGTGGATTGAGAACTGATTTCTAAAACTTTGAAAGGTAGAAACAAAATAATCAGCACTGGATGAGATTCTGGAAATGGTTATATGATGTATATTTTATGCATATTTTATTGTACAGTATACACTGTATATATGATGCATGCTATAATGTCTACCATACATATATTCCTAATACTTAATATTTTAGGTAGAACAATTTAATCACACAGTAAAATTTTATTGTGCTTTTAATGCATGAACTTGCTTAATGGTGTTGCAATAAACAAATGTCAAAGTCTGGTGTAGTATTTTATTTATATACTTGACACGTGCTCATTTTGAATGTAAGATTTGATTTTGTTCTCACATGAGTGAAAGGAAAATAAAGTCACAATGTATTAAAAAAATCAGCACGGAATTTTAAACTGTGGGAAAGAATTGGAAAATTGACTGTATTTTAAATGTTATAGTTTCTCTCTGTTAAATTATTTTTCCTCAGTGCTCACTGTAGATAACAGGATGCATTGAAAGATCTGCAAGATCATTGAACGGGGTAATTTTATGTGTCAAGACAGGTGAACGCTGAAGAATGTAATTGATATAGCAATTCCTACACCTCTGTGGCCCTTCAGTTTTTCAAGAATCTAATAATTTTTCTGAGTAGGCTTCTGTGTGTTTGTTTGTTTTGCTCCTTATGGCCAGCAAACTATGCAGCTTCTAAAAACCATTGTAGAGACTGCTGAACCAGTGGATCTTTATGACTATTTTCATGTAAGGCACTGGAATATCTGATTGTTAGTGCATAAACCTGCATCTGTATTCACAAACTGAACTGTGGCTAGACATGTCCTCCAGCACTGAGTCCAGCTGGTACAAAACAGCCAGTGTCTAAGTTAGCAGCCATGAGTAGCCTCCCAGAAAAGACAGACATACCTAATCTGCATATTAAGAGTGGCATTGAACCTATGCTAACCTTTCAAATACACGTAGGAACTGTTTGCCATAGGAAATAATATTTTTTTTTGGCCCTTAAATAGCCAGGGATGGTATTAACAATGGTGAAAGGGATCACATTGCAGTGCCTGGGATTTAATCTCAGCTGTGGTTAAAGGTTTGGTACAGCCAGAGCGTCGCAGTGCTATTTGAATCAGGATTTTCATGTCCTACATAAGTTATCATGCGGTGGTTGATTTAAGTGATTCTTATGTTCCTGATTGCACTACACCTATTTTTAAACCACCTCCTTCAGATGTCTTAAAGAACTGCTCACCTTAGTTGTAATGCGGACTCGAGGCCCACTTTCAACTCAGACCATTCTATTTCATTTTAATTACTTTAAATTTTTTATAGTAGCCGGTTCACCGAAGTCTCAGGTCTTCAGTTGCAGATCGTTACACTGTTTACTGGGGTAATTGATTGGAAAATATGACTTGATTGCTGCAGCTGACAATGCATTTTGCAGTGCTACAATACTTGAAACATAGGTGATGACTTTGTCTTCTGATTTGGACAGTGGTACATTTCTCTTAGGCTGAATTTAACTCTCACATGTACTAATATAGTTAAGCATCTTCATTTATTTTACTTTCTATTTCTTGCACCAGGAGCACTGAAAGAAAGAATGCTTGGAGCATATATACTGCATAAGATAGGACAGCTCCAAACAGAATGTAAAATGGAATCATATAAATTATCCAAGTGTTAAATACTGCAAAGTGACACCACCAACATGATTCCTTTCTGGTTTGTGTCTGAAATCCCCTACAGTGTTGAGCTTAAGTTACGCTCCGATCATTGAAGTCTTTGTGCATACAACTAAATCTTTTCTTCTCTATTCTCTGTCTTTCACTTAACTTACAGACGGATTACTTCCCCTTCATCCCCACAGGTATGTAATCCTGGCCATCTGCTTCCATTCACTATGACCATGATCTCTTTTTTGACAGAATAACCTCTAGCAAGGGATTGTTAAAAGCCTTAGTTTCTGAGCAACTGAATGAGAACAACATTTTCTTTACTGTCAGCAGCCGTTACTGTAATTATGTGTTTCTGCTTGTATTCTGTTGTTGCTATGCTAGAAAGAAGGATGCTTTTAAGGCAAAAGAAAATGAGACCTTATTAAAGTTTAATTGTAAATGCTTGTGTCCTGTGTAGTTACTGTGAATATGTAATGCTGAATGCAATTCTGCCAACATATGAATTCAGGCACCCGAAGTATGGGACAGCAGCAGTGCAGTACTGTCACAGCTGGATGTGTTCTCACTCCTGGGGATGCAGAAGGGAAAAGAAAGAGACTAAACACAAGAAAGCGCTTATATGCTTAATTCAAGCCTTAAGTTGTGGTACAGAATGCGTGTTGCTGCCTAAACCAGAAGTCAGCTCGGCCTCCTTGGTGCTTTCTAATTGTAAAGTTTCTCAAGTATTTAGAGCTCGTATATCATAATACGTGTCTGTTTTTCCTGGGCTGAGCATTTTCACATGCATGTCTAGTCATTGCTTTACTCAGTCCCTAGCAATGACTTAAGAAAGTAGTCCCAGGGCAGCCAAAAGTCCTGCAAACAGGCTTTTAAAAAGTAGGAGGGGTAGGGATGGTGTTGACTTTGCTAATCTAATAGTAAACGCTAACTTTTCAGGGAAATGAGAAATCCTGGTTCAGTTGTGTCTTCAGCTTGAGGGTGTACAAAATCATCTCCTTGGAAGAATGTCTATATGCAGCCCTACTGGGTGAGTCAGTTAACCCTGAGCATCACTCTGTGACTTATTACTGGGCTAGTGAAGTTAATCCATCTCCTTATAAAATTATTTTGTAGTATCGGCCCTTACTTAATTTTGGGCCTTGATTTCTACTTCCCCTGTATATTATCTCCTCATTGTTGAATATAAAATGGATTCAAATAAAATCAAGAAGCTAAGACTCCCATGTGGTCTGGAGTATCCTGTTTGCTTGATGGGACGTGGCTACATCAGTCTTGCTCTTCCACACTGGCCCTCTGCACCCAGAACTTCTGGTGCAGTTATGTTAGGAAGAGATGGATCAAAGTAAGAGTGAAAACAGTCAAAACATAGAAAATTTAACTTGAAGTAATAATAATTAAATAGTAAATGGGGGGCTGAATATGTTATCCTGAATGTTTATTTTATGGAGAGATATTTAAACCTAATACTGTAAATCTAATTGCTTCTACTGCATGCAGGATTATTTTGAATTACATTTTGTCTAATATTTAGGTTCCTTAGGTTAATTAAAGACCCATATAATTTTATTTTATTTGACTTTTTATGGTGTTCAAATAGAAATTAGGGAAAGTTGAACATTCTCAACCTAGATAATGATTTTTGTATTGATGCAATGTACATTTATCATGTTTCTGAGGCAGATGACTACAGTTCAATATCCATTTAATCATTATTCTACATCAAGAGGAGAACACTAATTATTATTCCACTTAAATACAATCAGATTTGTGTAATCCTCTTTGATACTCTGGGTATCATAGAGAGTTTATCTCTCTAAATAAACTATCCTGAATTATTATTATTATTATTTTTAGATATTATCTCCCATGGTTAAATCATATTTTTATTAGAAAATGACAAAGTAAATAGAAAAAGAATACATACTTTGAAAACCCACTGCTTATATTTGCAAGAAGTGAAAATATTCACTTCATGAAATCTCCAACTCGTTAGTATTTATAGCAACCCTCACCTTCTGAAAATCACATGCTGGATAAGCATTTGATTAATAATGCAATAATACAAATTACAATGCAAATTAAATTCAGGAAATAAGATAGCAGATGGCAAACTATTTCTTTCCTTGGCAGACTAATGTTCTGTAGTTGCTGGACATCATAGTTCACATCTCTATTGTCAATGTATTTAACTACATTTGCAATGACTTTTGATATTGCAAATACAGTCTCCCACTTTTAACAAATAACAGATGTGTGAATTCTCTGTGATTGTATTTGCTTACTTATATATGATGTATATATGGGTATTCAGAGGATTAGAAGTAGTTTTTCTTAGGAGTTACTGATGCAGCATGAGCAACAGATGTTAGAGTGATTAGAGATATTAATGTATATCATTGTGAACTGACTTAAAATGTATCTAGAATTGTTAACCCCCAACTTTTATGTAATCCACCAATTAAATAATATTAAAATTACTTTAATTCTTTCCTCCTCTTCCTAATTCTATAAACCTCTGTTGTGTTTCAGTCTGTGAATATATGTAGTGGTGGAATGAATTTTATCCAGAAATTTCAAATACCGTAATTACTAAGAGTACATGGTGACCATACTTCAAGGCTTAACAGGTCTTCAGAATATTGCCTATGCTAAGGATTTACAATATTTTGTTCAACTAGATTACTGCAATCACCATGTGTAGATAGTTCTTGTCAGAAATGGAAGCAACTTAGAAGCAACCCATTAATTCAGGGTGCAGATGAAACCATGATTTTCTTTGCTTCAAATTGCTTTAAGCATTATGTGTGGAATGGCCATTTTTCTCAATGATAAGTGTAACAGTGATAGCAGGTTTAGAGAAGCATTGCATTTGACCTACCTATTACAGATACTCTTAGATAATCAAAGAGAGCCTTTTTGCATTGGGCATTTTTCATGTCTTCAGAGAGAGATACTGTTCTTTCAAGTGTCAGAATTTTTAATGGGCTCTCGTTGAAAAAAAGTAAGAAGTACATTTTTTATTGTATTGCATGCCGATTATTAAGAATTTGATCCAATCTACAGATGGTCCAGGTGACCAGTGACTAGGTAACTGAAGGCTTTACACAGCGTGAAAGCTACAGTGTTTACTGGAAGTAACTAAAAGTTATGACAATACCTAATAACGCTGTGTAACAGTAAACTACACTAACTGCTAGAAATTGTACATAACAATAAGCTATGTTGATAATTAAAATTTTTATGTAATAATAAAGCCCTAATTATAACTACCACTCTCTGACTAGCTCTCATTCTACCATGGATACGTGAAAGAAACCCCCCGTCCCTGTAGTTTTGGGTGTCAGTGCTCACAGGCTAGAAGATTATGACTGGTTTATGCCAACAGTTTTTGCTATGTTTCCTTCACTGTCAATGCCCAAAGCTTCGGCTTCTGCCGTGTGCCTGTGAGGTTTCCAACTCCAGCTTAAAATCTTTCCTGCAGGTACCTTACTGCACAGAATTTTTTCCTTCCCAAGAATTGGTTGATTTACTCTGGATGTCAATACGTATTCAAGTGATGGAAATCACCTACTTCCCAGAATGTTATGCTCTCAGTTCTGTCTCCTTCAGTACATAGGAAGTGTCACAGAGGACTGGGGTGTAACTAAATATCAGCTGTGTCTGAAAGAAGAGGAAATTTTTCAATAGATGTTGAATTTTACATATTGCAAGAGAATTAGCTAGAAATCTAAGTGAGATGTTTCATACACTGTACAAACTTTGTTGTGTATGTAACAAAACATAAATGGATATTGCTGTCTAAGCTTTTTCTTAGAATTGATCTCACTAAGATTTTGACCTCCTGGTAATGAATTACACAACTTAGCACTGCATTGCAGAACATTTTTCAGTTGTTATTGGTTTCCACCACATTCTTTGTATTGTTTTCTGCTATCATGTAGTGAGACGACTTCTGTTCCTCACATATTTCCTCTCTCAATTTATCTCCTTCCAGTTCAGCCTTATTCCTTTTCAGCCCTTCATGATTTACCAAGCAGGCTTGGGCTGGTTCCCTCCTTTCAACCAATCTGCTACACATGTGAGATATGAAGTCAATCTTATGTTCTAGTGCAATGAATTTTCTGACATGGATCTAGACTTGTTTCTTAAGTTGTAATTGCTGCACAAAACCTATGTCAGTGTTGTGTAAAACACCTCTTCCTCTTTGTTCCAGCAAAAAAAATCAAATGTAAAAATCCTTTAAGTGAACTGATAGATTTTGAACAGGAACAGAAGAAGAGAGGAAGGTCCTGGTCTCTCTAGGGAGGAGACAGACACTGTCTTATGTTGTGTCTAACCTCATTTAGCCTCCAACTTCATCTCCCACACCAGTCTTACCCTTACCCAAAGGATGACATAGATTTGGAGACGCTAGTAAGAGTTGCTGTAACCAGGCTTAAGGGCTTTAGAATCATTTAGGTTGGAAGGACCTTCAGAGGTATTCTGATCCAATCACCTGCACAAAACAAGTCCAGGCAGCGCAGGTGCTCAGGGCTGTGTCCAGTCAAGCTGTGAGCACCTCCACAGCCATTTTGTGCAGCCTGCACCAGTATTTGGCAGCCCTCACAAAGGTTTATTTTTCCCTCTGCATACTGAGTTGGAATTTCCTGTATTCCTGCTTGTGTCTGTTGCCTCTTGTACTTCCACGGTGCACCTCTGAGAAGGGTCTGGTTTTGGCCTCTCTATGCACTTCTTTTAGGTACTTGCTGATTGCAGTAAGAACTTTCTGATCTTTCTCTTCTCCTGGCTGAAGAAATCCATCTCTTTTGGCCTCCCTTCATACATCCTGTGCTCCAATCCTCTCGTCAGGCACTTTCATAAGTCTGGTGTTTTGTTTTCTGTCTTGTACTGGGGAGCCCAGAGCTGTACCCAGCCCCCTAGGTATGTCTCACAAAAGCAGAATGAATAATCAACTCCCTTGGCCTGCTGGCTGTGCTCTTGCTAATGCAGCCCTGGAGGCTGTTTGTAACGGAGCATTGCTGGTTCATGTTGAGCTTGTCCACCACAATATTAGGGTCTTTTTCAGCCCAGCTGCTTTTTAGTCAGTTGGCCCCCAGCCTGTACTGCTACATGGACTTTTGACATCCCGGGTGTAGGACTTTGTATTTGCCTTTCTTAAGCAAGTTCCCATCAGCCCACAGCCCATCAAGTTCCTGCTGAACAGTAGCCGTAGCCTCCAGCTTACTGACACTCCACCAAATGTGGTATTGACTGCAAACTGCTGCACGTACAGATGTGTTAACTACAGTTGTGTTAACAGGGATGAAATAAGGACAGACCCAGTATGAGGCCTAGGCTAACCTTACAGTCTAGACACAACCACTGTCAAATGTATTTTTTTCATGCCACTGTGGAAAATTTCCTCAATCCTTACCTGTACCCTTTTTTTGCTTACTTATCTGAAGGCTAAAGTTTACTTTCCTGCTGTCAAATTAATCTTCATAAGCTCTTTCTATTCAGCTTTGCTTTCACACAATTCATTTAATAATTTCTTTTTTCTCTAAATCTTACACTTACCTTATAACTAGACTTGCTCTTTCTTCTTTATCATAGCTCTCCTCAGTCTTTCAGCCACCTTTGATAGAACAGTCTCTGAGGTTAGGATTCATACTCGTTACAGTACTTTCTTTGGAAGAGTGGCTATGGAAATGTCAAAGATATATTACCAGTAATTTTAATTGAGGAAAAATGAGCAGAAAAACAAAAAAACCCCGAAACCTATCCAGAATTTTGGGATGTCCCTGTTCAAGCCAGAACAGGTAGCTCATGCTAACATCTTTATGATGGAAACTAGCAAATTCTGGGAACTCAAGCCATTCAGAAATCTGGTGAGTATTTTGCTTTATGTTGTTGTATGGCAGGCAAAAATGTTATATAACTCAGGTTCAGCAAGTTTTTCTCATCTCTTCTGAGCTCTCAGAATAACGGTCTCATGAATGAAAATCTTATTTGGATTTTCATGCTGTTATAGGCTTCCTTTTAAATTGCTTATGAAGGATACTCATTGCTTTTGAATCATTAAAGTGGACTTTTTATTAGCAATTGTGTCAGGTCACTGATTTTGCTTTAGAAGTTCTTGTGCAACGTCAATTCTACATCTTACGTAACAATAAAGTATTCAGAACAGAGTTAGTTTTTGTATCCAGGATGAAGGCTAGGCAACTTCCTATTGTTCTTCGTTGTACTGCCTAAAAAGTTGCACAATCTTTTAAATACCCAGAATTTTCAAAGTAATTCTATATACCTTTACATATCTACACTCTGCAGTTCATCTGAAAAAGGAAAAGAAAAAACTTTATTTATAATTCGTTATCTGGTCTCAGCAGAAAATTGAGGCAAAACCCTCTGGTTCCTGAGAATTAAGAAACTGTATGTCAGAAGCATACCAAAACCCCCTTTAGTCTGTAGCGCGAGAGCTCTGAGCCTGATAAGGCAAAAAGATCACGTGCTGTATAGAGAAATGCAACAGAGCAGTCAACTACCTCTTTGTTCGTATAATCCCCAAATGCTTCTAGATGGATAATTTGTAATTATTCCCTGCTGCCATTAGAGAATTCTCTGCCGTAGTAGCCTATGATGGCATTCATCTCACTTGCTAATATATACAAGTTCAGCTGAGCTAGTAGTGCAGATGTAGCTATGGTAGATGCTTCATTGGAAGAGTCTCATCTCTAACTACTGTTATGCAGTGCTTAAGTGGTTTGTCATATGTGTAGAATACCAAATAGGCCTACTTAGCATTGATTTTGGTTACAAAATCCTCAATTTAGTGTAATTTCAGCTGTCTTTACAAGTGAAAGCTGTCTTTATATTTAAATGTGAAATATCTTACACAACTTGTACCTGAAAATTTCCTTCCTTGCAATAATCAGGTGCATAGTTCTAAACCACCCAGGAGAGTTGTAACTTAAGATGATATGAGTAATTGACACTCAGTTTGCTACTTCTCTTTCATCAAACTTCTCATTTTGAGAGGAGTCTCTTTTATTTTAGTTTTCAGCCTTTTTTTTCAACAGTTACTAGAGTTTCCCAGATCTACAGATTTGTCATAAATTGCAGCACTTCAAAAGTGAAGCTGCCTATATTTTACCATAATTTTTTTCCTCATATGAGGCTTTGTAGAAGAAGCATTTATTGCCATGGCTTTGAGAACCCTCTTGCAAGAAGGAAAATTTTCAGCCATAACTTAGAGAGTTCTACATGTTGTTGAAATTCTAAACAAGTAGCAATACTGTGGTGAATATCTACTCAGTCTGGTGAAAACCCACTAATGAACGTCACAGGAGGTCTGCATACCTTGTTTTAAAGACCCACACAAGAACAGAAAAGGTGGGTTTCTTTTTGACATAAAAGATTTTGGTGGACAATCAGAATATTAATCCCATTATAAGATATTTGAAAGGTGATCTGTACTTTGGACCACTGAGTTAGTGGACATGGTTTCAGTTCAATGGGTAGAATTTATTGCTGTGTTCTTGTCAGTTCTTCTGCATTTCTCTTTCTTTGCAGAACACTTATAGGCATTTTGTACTTCACACTTCATTTTCTCCTCGTTTTTACAATACTCTTCTTTAAAAATGCACATAACTATGGTAATTAAGAAAATACATTGTCTTTAATTAAATAATATTAATTATGTATTACTTATTGAAAGTTTTAAATTTACTACCTATTAATATTAACACTTAGAAAATATATATGTTGTACTCTGAATCTTTTGAAATGATTTGTGTCTGGTTTTATTTCTGAAGGAGAGAGAAATTTAGAACAATTTGTGCCTGGAAGAGTAGAAGTGAAAGAAGTCAGATACCAATAAGTCTCCCTTTTCAGACTCTGAGGCCACCTGGGAAACCAAGCTAAGTGGAAACCTGAAGACCAGCAGAATAGGTGGAGTGGAAGAATCCATAGGTCAGAGAGCTACGTGCCCCGTAAATCCTGTATTTTTACACAGGTTAAGGATGTTGTTTCTGTTACTCAACTTGCTTAGAAGTATTCTAGAAGGAACACAAAAGAAAAATACTTACACCTTCATTAAGAGATAGTGTTATCCAATTCTCTGTCCACGAATAATTAAACGGAGGTCCTAGCATGATGCATTGGGGCAAACAACAATGCACCAAACTGAGCAGCTGGGTGTTGTGGAGGCCAATAGCTCCGTTTGGCCATTTCCAGAGGAGCATGTTCCTTAACCAAACCAACAGAAATGTATTTAACTTCCAGTATTCAAAGAGTGTTTCTATAGTTTATGACTGGTCGTAAGTCACATAAGGCACCTAAAAGATTTCTGAGAAATTGTGCTTCCAAACCGACTGCAGAAATGCCACTGAGGAATGGATTCACTTCATGTCTTAGGTGTTGTCAATCTAGGTTTGTAATGTGGCTAAAGGAGAGAGGTGTACCACCACAACCTGACTTTGATGTTTTTTGAGCCTTGCCAAGGATCAGCTATTACCTATTCCAGTGTTTTATCTTCTTCTAGTATAAAGGGCGACCAGAGTGACCTGGCTTCTAATTGAAGTTAGTCAGGATGAAACCTGGTCCAAATATGACTTACCATAGAGATGTGTATTTTATGTTTTATCAAATTTTGAGGGGAACTGCCATAAAAGGAGTTTTTCTTAATAATATGAGATATAGTGTAATGAATGAAGCGTAATCTTGAAGAATTGCTTAGAATATGGCCATTTGTCTTCTGGAAGCGGCCTGTGGTCTTTGATGATGGCTATGGGATGTTGTTATTACTATTCAGTGGGAAAATGTTATCAGGCAACACAGCCCATGTCAGTAAGATGGCAAGCTGTAGTTTAAAAAAACTTCTGAAACAGCTAACGTGTATGCAAGTGTATGTGTCTTTAAGCACATTAATAATCATGATACCAGTATCATTTCTATATTCATTCTTTGCAGTCGCTGACTGCAGATGCAGAAGTCTTGTTTATATTCTTTATAAAATTAATGAACATTTGTATCTATCTATTTTATCTTCTCAGGGTAATTATCATGTCATCCTACTGCATATAAGCTTAGGACAGCAAGCTTGAGGCAGAGACGTGGAAAACCCAGTATGTTGTTAAATAAATACAAAAATGTCTGTTTCTTTGGCACTAGATTCCAAATGGATGTAATCAAGTTTTTTGCATAATCTCCCCCGTATCACTATAGCTTTTTGTTTTGTTTGAATTTTTCTGGAGTCTTAGCTTGTTTTAATTATTGTGTTCTGGAAGCTCCATAACTCTTCTGGCATGAATTATAGTAGCATAAGTTTTTCACAGATGTATCGTGATGTCAGAATAGATCTCTCTATATGAATAATTACATCACTTTTCTATTGCTTTTCAACTGCATCAGTTTCTCTGTCAACCTCTGCACTCTTTGTTACTCTGGCACAATTTTGACAGATTGTTCACACTCTTAAAAACCTTATACGAGCACTTACGTGCAATCAGGTGCAGCTGCTCACAACCATAACTAGCGGCAGTTTCAGATGCTAGGAACCACATGCATCTTACAGCTGCCTTTGCTTGCTGCTTCCTTGATCCTCTGTTTGGCGTGACTGAACAGAGGGTAACTCTTCTATTTGACATATTTCAGAAAAGAGCCCAGAACAGATTTTCAGATTTCATAGTGTCCAAAAAAATCATTTAGGGTTGATAAAAATATTTATTTTGACAAAAATTTTTACTTTAATTTTTGACAATCTAAAATGTTATGTTACAGTATTCCATACAAAACAAAAGAAAATTTAAATATAATTTCATAAAGAAAATTACAAAATATTTGACAGTATTTAAACCTTTTTCTCTCCATTTTTTCTCTCTAGAATGACATTTCAGCAGAATCTACAGGATTTCATTGTTTGATACAATTATATTTCTCAGTGGAAAAATAATCCAATTAATCTCTTTTACAACTAACTCTAGCTCAAACTGGAAATATATCTGTGAAAAGCAAAGTCTGTCAGTAAAAGACATGAAAACATAACTAAAACTTGCAAATAACCAAGAGGAGCTGCTAAAGACATCTGAAATTATTTCATAATCAAAGGCTGTGTTAGTAGTCCAGGAAGAAAAAGTTTCCTGGCTACTCAGGCAGAAATCCACACAGAAATTTTTACAGAAGACATCTCTTCATGTCTGTATTAAACACGTTGGTGCTTAAATGCTAATGTACTGACTAAGTGCTGTCACGATCATCATCACAGTCTGAACAGACTTTCGTGTCTGGTGTTTTTAGTAGACAACCAGTCTGATTTCCTGGCAACAGAATACCTCCTTATAAAATGGAGTCTTCAGCCTTCATCAAGGAGAGAAGCTAGTTTGTCTGCTGTGTCCACCAAATGATACCCCGCTCCTGTGTTATTTTCTAGCCTGCACAGTCAGCCGTGTGGATTGTGCCCCTGGAAACTAAAAAGACCTGTGAAACCACTGGTGTCAGTCGGCTGTGAATGTACTAGATGCAGTATCATTCTCTGGACTTATTGATGCACTGATGGGTATAACGCAGAAGTAAGAAACTAAACCCTATAAAACAGTCTTGAACCAGATGTGGTGCAAGTTACACAAGAAGTTTATGGGCATTCTCTGCACTGAGTGATTTCTGCTCAGCAGAGAATGAATCGGCCCAGCAGGAGCCAGTAGATTCTGATGTGAAAGTAGAAGGGTGAGCCCAGTGAATTCCTGGCGTACTGTATGGTAACTGCCCTAGTATCTGACATCTATACTGTTCTGTGAAATTTTCCATTCCAGGTTTCTATCTCACCTAGCTGTGCTGGGGAACCGGCAGAGACTGTATAGGCCTGGGAGGTCAGGTAGTCACAAACGCAGCCAAATTCCATTACAAAGATTTTGCACTGGAAAGGGTCTGCACAAAGGCAGAGAGATCTTCTGGGAGTTCAGCCACAGCTATAGTTTTCCTGTTTCCAGAGCTTAGTGTGTGGGATCTTAAATTGTGTGTCTCAAATCCATGATCAGGCAAGGAAGACTCAGGAGCACGGTGGAGGAGTCTCAGGAGATTTGCAATCCCTAATTCTCCAGTGCTATACAATGAATAATAATCTCACCAATGTTGCTTCTAGTGAAATCTCACTTTCTTTTTGCAGTGGTTTTGAAATGGTCACACAGTTGTTTATTTGTGTCTTCAGGGAGTTTTCAGTCTCTCTGAAGGGAGGCACAGGACCTAGAACCAATGCCTAAGTGTGGAATAGGCACAGCAAAGGTCTACATTCTCTTGAAGTTTTTTACTGTGGTGGTGGAGTGTGCTTTTGTGATCTAGGAGTGCTCCAGGTCATTGCTTCTTTCCCTAAGAGGCTCCACTTTCACCTCATCTGTGGTGCGTTGCATCTGCTGCGTAACAGAAACTAACTGTATTCAAAGGTTTCTTGCTTAGAGACTGTAGACAACCATGGAAAAATAATTAATCTTTTACAGAAAGTCATATTTTCAGCTGCTGTCACCTGAGGGACTTTTGGGAGCTAGAGTCCTTCATGGACTCTGGAGCTCTCTGTGCTCTATATACACCCGTATCAGCTTGTCATTTGGTCCTAGTTTGTCCTCATTGAGGCTGAGATACAGATGACCATCCAACAAATGTCTACTTTGGGATATGCTGAGCACTTCCTAGGCTTTGTTGCACTGAGTAGCTTTCCATTCAGTGTAATAGGTGCTTAGACAGGTGGTGCACATATAGAAAACTAATTTCAGATGCTCTAGATCCAAACTAGATCTCACTAAGAGTTTTTCAACAGCACATCTTCCCCTCTTTCAGCTTTCTGTCTGTAAATGCTCTGTAAATGCTCAGATTCTTCATGTTTGTTGCAACAGATAAGTCATTACCGGACTGGTGTCCTGTGGTCCAAACAGGGACAAAACAGCAGCAGCTCCAGACACTTTTTCATTTTGATCTATCTGTAGCTATTGTGAACCTTGTTGCTGCAATAAACATCCTTATCTCATCTAACTAAAAAGATGTTTTTGCACAAGCATACAGCTGATAGTGATCAGATGAACAGAGTAGCAACTGATATTTACACAAAATGGAATTTTTTCCCATATGCTTTACATTTTTGTAATAATTTTAGATCTCCTTGGGTTTGAAAGGAGATAATGTATAGAACCAAAAGGCCAATATCCTTTAAAGGAATTTAAATCTATTTGAGATAAGCAAAAGGGAGAGATGAAGACTGAGAGAAGTTGTCCATCGATTTCTCCATGAAACTAATAGGTGTAAGATATTTATCTATGTTTACGTATTCACCTTATGTTTTGAAGAATTTATTTCGGAAAGAGGACAAGGAACAGAGGCTGGTAACTTGAGGGACCCTTCTTTGACAGCAATTAACTTGAAAACAAATTGTCTCGTTTAAAATAAATTTATGAGTATTTTAAGGACATTTCATAATGACAGTACTTCAGAAACTAAGGAAATGGAGATGTGTCTCACTAAGTGTTCATTTATAGTCATATTACATCTGTGCCTATGTTCCAGTTCATGCTAATAACCCAAGTAATTTCTTACATTAAAAATTTCCTATGAAGTAGTTATGTACGGGAAAATTATATGATATAAGGAAGCAGTGACAAAGGACATCTCTAGATGACAGAGTAGTGTGCCATTACTATATTTGGAGAAAATATCAATTGTTCTGTGGTAGAACCCTGCGAAAAGATTTGCAGTGCAAACTTGACAGAATTGTGATTATGATATGGAGGTCACAGGTAACACAAAGATACAGATGCCTAAGGATATATGTATCCATATGGATATCTGTATGTAATCTGTATATTACATATACAAATATTTGAACTTATTAAATAGAATATAACTAGAAGATCTTGACATTCAAAGAATCACAGAATGGATGAGGTATGAAGGCATCTCTGTAGATCATCTAGTTTAGCCTTCCTTTCCAAAGCATAGTGAGCTAGAGCAGGAAATCCAAGGCCATTTTCAACTGAGGTTTGAATATATCCATGGAGGCTCCACAGTCTCTCCAGGCGATCTGTTTCAGTATTTGAGCACCTGCACAGTAGAACAAACAAACATAAAAATAAAACCCCTAAAGTCTTCGGTCATACAAGATACTGAAATGAAGAGGTATATCCAGGAACGGGCTGCAGCTTTGTAGCCCTAGCTTTGAAATTAGTTTTCCACTGGTAGGCTAAATCTCTCTGGTAAGCTCTTAAAGTCATGTTTTACTGGTTTGCATCCCTTTGAAAAGAAGATGCTTCTTTCTTAGGGGTGTAAGTGGTGAAAAATTGAGGATTTGTATAAAATACTGATTTTGAATAATTTTAATTCTAGCGTTGAATCACTGAATTTTATGGTAGTGAGGAGAATTACGTGTGTCTGTGTTTGTGTGTGTGTGAATAAGTACAGGTATACACACACACAAACATTTTGGGTGCAAAGAACACAAGACAGACATTCTTATAACTTTACAAAATCCAAGTAAACTATCAAATAGCTCTTATTCTGCAATGAGAGTGCTTGCATGTTATTAGAAGGAGTGAAGTACTGCTGGTAATTATGTCCTTACAAAATATTTCAGCTTTCAAGGTACATACCGGAGAACTGAAGCTTAAACAGAGATAGGGCCTGCTTTTGCATTAGTGTGACAGGTGACAGATCTATCGACAAGAAGAGACTCTGACCCAAGGAAGCGATGCTCCTTTGGACTTGTTTTTGGTTTAGGACATTAGAGAAAATGTAATTTTCTAGGAAAAGAACATGAGTTAAATCTAATTTGCTTTGGCCTTAGTAAAATGCTTGGTCTGATTGCTATAAGGAAAAATATCAAGTTTTCTTAAGAAAGAGAAGCTGGCGGTTATCAGAATAATTGCAGACTCAGGTTTTCACATAGAATACTGGATGAGGTCGTACCAGATACAGATGCCACAAATTTAAGAAGTGTTGCCACTTCAAAAGAGAACTGGGCTAGCATTCAGGAGGAAATGGGTGACCCTGTCAAGTGAAAAACTCGAATCACTAAAATACTCCGTAATGCAGAAAAGTATTTTGTGTGGAAAACCTAAATTCCTAAAGATGAAACTATTTGTTCAAGAAATTAGCTATTCGGTACTTTGCCTGTAATAGTTTGTGACAAATCTGACACCTAGTTTGGTACCCCTAAGCAGTCTTTCTTTGTTTATAGGCTCTGTTTAACCAACGCACTCCCAAGCACGGATAAAGTAAAGCTACTATTAACACTGGAGAGGCTTACATTGGTGTTTTAGAGAAGGACTCCTACAAATGTATGTGATAAGGCATGTGCATCTACATTCAAAGTAGTGGCAGCAGAGGCATATAAATAACCATTGGCTGGGAAAAGCAAAAATGTTTAGCCTAGCATGAACATTTAGGTTTTGGACTATTTCATTGTGGTGTGGTTGCCCACACACTAGTCTTTACAAGGATACAAGACAGAAAAAGTTGATTTAGTGTTGACTTTAATGTTATCCTTTTATACTTGGTATCTCTGGTGTGTTGAATTCTTGTTTGTTTCAGTTCTGGAACTGTACACAGCACAAGGATTTCTGGGCTCATAGCTGTTTCTTCATGCCCGATCTTTCCTCCAGCAGGAGGAAGAAAAGCGACCATGAGGGCAGCAGGAGAAATGCTGGTTCCAGTCCAAGAGGCTGCACTGGGATTTCTGCAGAAGGATGCTGCGACAGCCTCCCAGTGCTTTGCAGTTGCACAGAGGACATTTAGCAGAGGTCAGAGGCTTTTGCAGCTTTCCAGATTTTGGCTTGTAGCACATCACTTTATTTGAAGCACTTCAAACAGCATATTTGGTTTGGGGTCCAGCTGGCAGGTTTCTGTAGCACAAACACAGACAGAGTTACTTGCAGTTCCAGCACTACAATTTCCCATTTTGTTTTTGTACTCATTGGGCTTCAGTGGAAGCAGTCAGAAAATGCATCTCACCAGGTCCTGACATGCCTCTGTCACCACTTTTCACATAGTGGTTCCTGTGCTCTTATTTGTGCCACTTCAAACATCTGAACTCATGACAACAAACATCTCTGTTCTCCTTCAAGCTTTCTTCTTTTGACCAAGTATTAATAAATATCGTGGCTTTGCCACAGAAAATTACAAGTTTATTTTAATGTTCATTTCTCAGACAAAAGATTAATTGCACTCTTCTTTTTCTATAACCCAGAACATTTTTTGCATGAGACAGTAACACAGAACACTTGTCCAGACATAGCCTAGTTTCCTTTCTCCTTGAGAAATATTTAGGCACAAACAGAAAATTTTCATTAGTTTCTGTCTTTCTATCCATTTCTTTTACCTTCAGTCTGCTTGAGGTTATAAGCTCCAAATGAAAAACATTGCTGAATTAATAAGCTCTTCACTTCTCTTTTGTTCTACAGTTAATTTCTCAGATGGAATACAAAAGGAGGACGAACATTCAGGTTTGGCTAAACAAAAGAATGTATATAAAGATGGTAAATACTTTCATATATACACCTGGATACTTTTCCATGTGATTTTACAAGCTGAAAATGCATTCACTTTTAGCCCTAGTTTCACGTCTGCTTACTTCACCCAAAGATGCAGCTGTTACTTCAGCTGGACACTGTGACACTGCATGTTGAAGATACTCTCCTGCTCCTGGTCCTTCTGGGGTATGGCTCACCAAGTGCTCTCATTTGGGCTGCCTGGGGGAGAGAAGGTCTTCACAGCATCCCTACATTATCTGTGGGTTCTCTGCCTGGAACATCACTCTGTGTTGCACAGCATTTACATGTTTGCATGTGAGATCAACTCCTTCATTTTCTTCTGCTGGTTTCCTTCTGCACATGGGTAGGAACCATCCCAACTCCTTTTATAACCAAGAGGGAATTTACTGCTTTACCTGCATTGCTCTATGGAAACAGATATTTGATTTATTCCACTGTAAAAGTCATTCGTGAACAGTGATGAAATATGATCTTAACCCTTATTTAGGCAAAGCTCAAAATTACAACACTAGTTTTGCTATTATCTTCAGCAAGGGCTGAGGAAGCAGCAGGACTGAGTTATGGACCATATTTCCTAGACTGAAATGGTATTCCCAAGAGGTGCAGTGGCTTAGTAGAGTTTTGGTGATGCTACAGACGCACATTTTCAATCTCTACTGGAGTTTCTTATCTTGCTCTTCTGAGATTTCGCAATGTAGCAGAGAGATCAGGTCCTAGAAGTGATGTAACACAACAAAGAAACAGAAAGAATTGAGACCTCTGTCCTTTAAAGCAAGATCAGCCAGCAGAATAAGTCCTAAATATACTGTGGTGCTGACACACCTTTATTTTAACACCTTTGTGTGATTTAATTCTGTGGAAAGAGACATCAGGTCCTGTAAAGCTATTAAACCTTCCAAGGGCAGTCTGGAGTCTAACAACAAATTACGGTGGTTATAAACAAGGAAATCCTTTGCCCTCTTGCCTTCATTCTGGGACTTTGAAGCTGGACATAAAGAAAAAGCCATGCTCTTATGGGAGAAGGAGGATCTCTCTGCCATGCTTCAGGAGCCAAAAAAATTTGGATCATAAGCATATTATTAATGAGAAAATATTTATTTTAGTGTTTCCTCTCTGGTTTTCTTCAGAAGTTTCTCTTAATGCACCATCTTTGGCTCCCACTTGTGTACCGTGCTCAGATAAATGTCACATTAACCTTCAGAAGTGTACCTGTTGACTGTAGTGTGTGTGTGGTAAGAGCAGTTCTGGTGCCACAGCATGCTCCAGCTCTTTTATCAAGTCCTTAACTCGCAGAGGCTGATATTGTGTCAGATCATCTACAGTTGTTTCAAAAGACTACCTGACAAGAAGATAAGAAGAAAACGCCTAATTCTTTTCCTGCTGATGTCTTCTGGATGTTTTATATCTTTGCAGTACTTCACAGGCCAGTTCACAGGATAGTTTCTTCGGTAACATTGAAGAAAATGCACCTCATTCCTTTCTTTGCCTCTCCTTAGGACTGAATATTTACCTCCATTTCTTCTTGCAGTGTCAAAAAGTACCCAGAATTTTTCAATTGAAAATTGAAAAATTTTTCAATTTTTCTGTCTTGAACTAAAATCACAAAAATCCAGCTGGTGAGATCTTCGATAGTATTGTTTTTTAGTATAAGCGTTGTTTATGAAGAAGTGGTTTAGGAGGTCCAGGGATAGCAATATTTTAGATTTGGTTGATAAAAGCTCCTTTAATTTGTAGAGAAAAGTCCTTCTGCAGAGAACTGGAGAAATAATTCCTCCTTCACTGACGTGGCAGAGAAGTAGGCCTTCCTGTATGTTTAAAAAAAATAAAATCCGTGCAAAATGCAGACTCAGCTCTGGCTACTGTTTAATGCATTTTCAGGCTGATGAGCATCATGTACCTCCATTCTTGTACTTCCAATCCTTGAAACAAAGGTAACTGGATTTAAAATAGGCTAGTAAACAGTGGCATAAGTAATTTGTACTTTTCAGATCTTCAAACAGCCTTCTTCATGTATACAGACTCTAGGATGGACTGTTCCATGGTGACCATCAAAGTCAAAACAGGTACACAGCTTCCTCCTGCTGTATATACTGAAAGTGTTGCTATAGATTAGCCTCTGGAATGGATTTGATAAAGCAGATTCAGAATGTTAGCTGGAAGCACGAATGCTCTTAAATCAAAGTTTCCTGAACTCATGCCTTCTGAAGCATCAAATGTTGAGAAAATTACAGCAGAGAAGGACAAGTAATAAAACAACAGTTCCCTCAAAATCCAGGTCAGGGCCTTATGTCAATTCTGTACACACCAACCTATTCTTGTAACAACAACTTTCACAAAACGGAATAGTGAGGAGTGATTAAGTAGCACATATGAAATATTTCTTGGTATTATAATTTGAAAAAGGACTGCTACAAATGATAATTGTGGTACAGTTACTGTGCTTCTGTGTCAGCACCTGCTGGGCAAGGAGGGAGGAGGAGGCTGAAATGAACCTTCATCTCATTCACATGGCCTGATTATACGTAAGCTTTTAATCTTGCTCTCATTTCACTTTATATTTTCATCTCTATTCAGTTTCCAGAAAAGTGTTCCTGGGTTCTTGAAAAAAAGAGGAGGGTATAATTAAGTAGGAGAGTGAAACATGTGTTCGGTTACAGAAAGCAATATCATTTCTCCCCTGAATCTGATTAGTTATTGTTCCCTTAAGTAGTAATAAGTATGTTCACGTGCTTTGCAATCCAAGCCACAAGGCACAGATGCTGGCCAAATGCCAGTGCAGCAGCCCACTGATGCCACACATAGAAGACAGAGCCTGAAAAGGCTCCAGCGGAGATCCTCTAGGGAGGCTGAAGCTTTGGTCTATGTTTTCCAAGAATCCTCTTTTAGAGCTTTTTTAGTAGCCCTGCTCCCTGCCAGCTCATGCTTTTACAGTTGGCCAGGCAGTGCAATGTGGGAAATGAGCCTAAACAATTGCATCTTAAAATCTCTTTTATTTATTTGATCAGCATAATTTCATACAGCAGAGGAAAGCAAGCTTAACTATAATGATACTTCTCTTGTGGTGATTTTACGCAAGTTTTTCTAAGCTCAAGTCATTTTGTTTTCGAACAGTCTGTGTATGCCACAGTAGATTTTGGTTCATCACTGCTCTATGTAAATGTTCCAAGTTTTACATGTTTCACTGTGTTAATGATCACCAGTAACATAAAGTTCAGGGATAAGGATAGAAAGAACAAAGGATGCTCTCTAAGGACAATCTCCTCCTGTATGTCAGCTTGGAGGGTCTTTAGGTAAAGGCACTCAGCTCCACAGGAAGTCTCTTCCTCTGCCAAGAAGAAAACAGGGGTCTGAAATTTTGGCGCTCTTCAGTCAGTTGCCTTATGAGAGCTTCTTTGGGCTAAAAGGTGAAATGTAGAGCAGCAACAACTGGGGAGGGGGGAGTGCGAGTACACTAGACTGCAGGAGTTATGGGTAAGCTAGAATTACCTAAGGTTTCCCTCATTCCTTAGGGTGCCACCAAGAGTCCTGCCAAAAAGTCTTCTCCCTCCACAGAGAGACCTTAGAGCCACCGAGCATGACAGAGGCATAAATTTACTGTGTTTGAGTCTCACATACATTTGGTCTCAGAAGGTTGAGAAAACTATGAATAGATGGATGGGGACTCTTCTAGTGGATACTAGCGTACAAAAATGGAGTCATGAGACAATGAATGAGTTACAGAACTGTAAAACATTAGGTATTATCATGGCTTTTAGGTATATTTCTTAAGTCACAGTTTTGTTGATATTATTTCTTTTCAAATTTCGATTTATTCCTTTGTCTCCTATTGCACTGCTGTCTGTTTACATAGTAAAATCACTGGATAGTGCCTGTTCTCACAGTCTTCTATCATCAAATGTCTGATACAAACTGCTGCCTAATATTTAGTATTACTAATGTCCTAACGCAAAAGGTGACGTGTAAGTTTCTTTGGTAGAACACATTTAAAATACTCAAACATAGAAATGCAACTACATGTGACTGTCTATTGTGCGTGTGTGTGTAAATATTTGTAGTGCTCAAAAAAGTTCTTTGTCAGCAATTTGTGGGCATAAGGCTGCCTGACAAACTACACTATACCCAGAGGTTATTTTACTATACTGTAATTACTACATAATCATGAATAGATGGATCATATTTTGAAATTTGTTCCAGGGCTTTTGAAAATGAATGTGTAAGTCATGAACCTATTTAGTTTATATTTGTATAAAGTTCAAAACAAATATTTTGTGTTATTTGCATAAATATGAAGATCATATATGCAAATTAAACTCCAGTATGGGCATCTCTAAAAATGAACTTAAACAATGTAGTGATGAAGGCAGTTAGGTATAGTCATCAAATCAGTTAATAATCTAAAAGATGTATAGTGAGCATCACTGAAGTCAGACAAAATATTGTTCTGCCCCAAACGGGCACATAAGTTGCACAAGAAAATTCATAAAAATCATAGAATCATAGAATAATGAAGGGACCTTAAAGATCATCTATCTCCACTCCCCCCTTCCATGGAGAGGGACACTTTCCACTACATCAGGTTGCTCAAAGCCCCATCCAGCCTGGCCTTCAACGCTTCCCAATATGGGGCTTCCATGACTTCTCTGGGCAACCTGTTCTTGTGACTCACCACCCTCACAGGAAAAAAATTCTTCCTGATAGCTCTAGATCTCCCCTCTTTCAGCTTGAAATCATTATCCCTCATCCTGTCACTGCACTTCCTGATAAAAAGCCCCTCCACAGCTTTCCTGTAGGCCTCCTTTAAGTACCAGAAGGCTGCTACAAGATCTCCCTGAAGCCTTCTCTTCCCTGAGCCAAACAACAAGCTAAACAAGTGCAACTCTCTCAGCCTGTCCTCATATGGGAGGTTCTCCCTCCCTATTATCATCTTTGTGGCCCTCCTATGGACTCGCTGCAACAGATCCATGTCCTTCCTGTGCTGAGAACTCCAGAACCGGACACAATACTCCAGGTGAGGTCTCATGAAAGTGGAGTAGAGGGGCAGAATCACCTCCCTCGACCTGCTAGTCCCACTTCTTTTGATGCAGACCAGGACACAGTTGGCTTTCTGGGCTGCAAGCATACGTTGCTGGCTCATGTTGAGCTTCTCATCCACCAATCCAATCTTGTCCTAATTTTATCTTTACTTATTAAATAATGTATTACTTGTAGAGAATGAACAAAATTAAGAAAAGTGAGGATTATATGGTCAGGACTGTCTAGTTAGTTAATTGCAACAGAAGCATATCGTGAAGATCCTATTCTGAAATATGCTGACAATGAACTCTAATATATGTCACCACATAGCACAGATTGATTTCAGTTCAGACAACCTCAGATAATGATTAGTACAGATGATAGTTAATGCTGCAATTTGCATACCACGGATTAACGCTTAATGTGGGTGATTATCATAAGTAAGCCATGCAGCTCTCTCCTACTTTCCTTCATCTGCAGATATTCAGGCATGACATTAAACTCATCCCTAGTGTACAATACTCACTACTACGATCAGTAGTATGAAATGACATTCAGCGCCAGCTCTATGAATTTAGTGTTCAAATCAAGGAATTTAAGTTTTCAAAGTCTGAACTAAAACCACTCTCTAATTATTTATATATTCATGTTAAACTTGCTGCACTTTTAAAACAACTATATATATATAAAACTGGAGAATATTAGTCATTTGAAAATCACTACCCAAGTTCAGGTTTTATAGTAATCAATTTTAATTCTGACTGCAGAGAGGCAATATTCTTGAGTTTCTTTAAAACTTAAAAGAAGTTCAGGTTTGATTCATATATATATATATAGTGAAAGAATTGTGGAAATAGATATTCTAAGAAAAACAAAAGACATTTATATGTAGCATCAGGAGTACGGGAAACATAACGATGGTCTACCATCTACCTATTTGAAAACTGTATTTTGAATTTTTTTACTTAGTGGTTGCAGTGGTAGATGATAACTGCTATGTGTGAAAAACAGAATCATGAATGTTGAAGATCTCAGCTTGAAGATATTTAGTATTTTAAATAATTGTCTTAATGTTTTTTGTGATGTTTGGACAGATCCGTTTAAGGCTTTTCTGGTAACATATGGAGTTCTGTAACTGTGGTTTTGTGATGCATGCACATTTCATAGTCATGATCAGTCACCAGGGTCCATAATATCTGTCATCCTAGAATATTTATCTTTATTCCACAGAATCTGAAGTAATTTATATACCAGGGAACTTATGGGTCCAGGTGTATGGCTACCAATATTCAAAGATTCTAAAGCCCTTTCTGTGCTGTTTATGTCTTATAAGCCCCTGAATGTTTTATATACGACCCTCCTCTTGTTGAAATTAAATATTTCCACTTTAAGTGTCACCTCCAAACTGAAGTAAGTACAATATTTTCAGAAAAAAATTATAGTCCAGAAAGATATTGTTCAGATAATACCATTTCTTTCTGCAACATTTTACTCTGGGGCAGGGAGTATCACAAGGACAAGAGAGGAACAAGATGCTGATCTCTGCATTTAGCTAACCTTGGGTCATAATACATAACCTATTTCAGGGATTACAGTCCACACCTGAGCTCTTCTTTTTAGAAGTCAGAGGAAATATCTCCTTTTCTTGTGACTTGTCTTGTGATAAGAGCAATGTTTAAAATGACTTTCTATATACATCTGGAAGAAGTCTTGATGCAAACCTGACACAGTGTTGTTCATTTTATCTGACAAACTATGGACCAAAATTGTCCTTTTGCAACAACAGGAAAGTCTAATTTGCAAGCCTTGTTTTCGCTTCGAAAACGTGGTTTCCTTTTCTCTGAAGAAAAACAAACTTCCCTTAGAACAGCTGCTGTTCCACGTCCTTCAATGACTGATGGTATGATGTTTAATTTTGCACACAGTGTAAATACAGTTCATAAACCAGTACTAAACAGACGTGGATTTAAATGAGGCGTTTGGAAGACTTTACCATGTTCATTACTGTAGCATGGAGTAGTCAGCCTCAGTTTGGAAAATAACTTACTATTGTCACAATGTTTGCAGCTGGAATAGAGTTGACTCAAATTGGCAAGAACAAAATTGATTTTGGAATATACAACAGAGGTATGGATTATTCTGTCAAAAATGATTACACACTGAGAAAATGCTGGCTCTAGTGTCATGTATGCTCCTCTCCTTTTTTTGATAAAAGAGTCTTAGCAGTTTTCCTTACTAGCATTTTCCTCTCAGAATGTCTTCTGATGTAAGGAAGTTTGTATCCTGTACTCCCAACTCACAGATTTATGATGCTTAGGAGAAACAGAATGCTCAGAAAAGTTTGAAAGCTATTTGTTTGCTAATTTATTTTTGGTGCTCACGTAATTAAGCCTGCCATGATTAGTTTTAATATGATGAATTACAAAGGTAAAAGTATACCCATTCATTTCACTTGCACATGCAGCACAGGTCTTCCTTACTGTCTGTGGTGCACTTTCACTAATACAGCAGTATGTTTAGAGAATGCAGAAGTCATTTGAAGTCTGTAGAAATGTGATTATATCTGGAGTGAACTATGCAGGATTTTTTTTTTCTGGTTTACTTTATTTTTTAAACCAGAGCCGTAACTATGACAGAAGCTGTTTTTTTCTCCCCAGTGTGTCCATGATTCAACTCATCAGTAAGATCAGGATATAAGGTAGCCTGACCCTTCTTCCCAAAAAGGCCTTCTGACATCTTTTTTTTTTTTTAATATCAATCTGTGCACATTTTCTTCTGTAGAATATTGCTTTGGTTGCATCTAAACAGGTTGTATCCTGTCTTGTAGTTACTCTGTCGTTCTTGTTTAAAAAAAAACCTGCCAAACAAAACAAACAAGATAATTTCAATTCATTAGCTAGAAAAGGTTTTTAAAACTGAACTTCTGCAGAACAGCTTGCACATCAGTTTCTAAACAGATCACATTCTGTGATAATCACTCAGGTTTCTGTATATAAACCTCTATATTAAGTTGATTAAAGACTGGACAGTCAGATTGAATTAAGTAATTTAAATATAAAGGATTTCATATATTACTCTACTTACACATTCACCTAAGAAAAGTTCTTAAACCTTTTCTGTAGAGTTAAATATAAGTCATTAAGAATTATTTTAAGGACACTCTACCTTTGTGAGGCTATATAGACTATTTTCACATTTTGATCACTATCATAGTATATTTCTGAAGCAATTATTTTACTTAAATAAAGCAAATACAATTTAACATTAGGAAAAGAGAAGGCATGCTACGTTGGCTGACCAATCCAAGTAACTTGATAATTTTTATATAGGCTTTGTGGAGTTCAGTTTGAAACTCATATTCAAGATTCTCTTCAGAGAGATAGTTCATATTCAAGCTCCTTTTCAGTGAAATATTACTGAATTATTAAGTAATGTGGTTGCTATCCAAAAAACAATGTGACTAGTTATTAATCACTGATCTTCTGGGTGGCTTTGGACGAATTCCTTCACATCTGCCTCTCTCTATCCATTGTCTTGGGCAAGGACTCTCTTATATAACAGGGCCCTCAAATCAATTGAAGTTTCTTAGCAGTACTGTAAAATAATGTTTCAAATGTTTGGATTTCTACACCACTATTCCTTTGTAAGGAAGATAATGTTAATTTTGCTGAAATAATGTAGTATTTGCTGTAATAAGTGCAGTTCAAGTTAATATTATTTTTTTCTCCTATCCAATACAGAGTGGTTATTTTTTTCTACATGAATTCAGTAATGTTTATCATCATGTATTTATTAAAAAAATCACTTGTATTATGGTCGCCTGAAGAAGCCAATAGGGTTATATGGTGCAAAAGCACTTTTATGTAATGCTTGAATTTGATTAGAGACAAAGATGTACTCTTTTTAGTCCTAAAGAATTAGAATAATATTAATGAAAAGATAATGAACAAAGTCAGATGACAATCAGTTAAAAGCTGTTAAGAAATGTAAACACCAGCATTTACTTTCCCTCCCTTTTGGAGGGAAGCAGGATGTATTTATCACTAACAACAACTGACATCATCACTGTATGTGATATCAAAACATCTTTTTTATCTTGTAAAAATACGTGTTACCAATATCTTATAAATTCAGATAATCTCTAACTGGGACAAAGTTTATTCTATAAATGGAAAGCAGATGATAAAGCCATTTGTTTCGGTGCCTTAGATGAACAGAGCAATAATTTATAAAAAGCACTTCGTAGGTAGCGGTAATTGCTTTTTACACTCCGGTTCAAAAAAAGTATGCAACAGTTAAAGAATACTTCCTTTTCCCTTCATATTTTCTCCTTTATTCTGTGATTTTTTTGATGTGCTGTAGGATGGTGAAGAAGACATATATAGGATTAGTAGGTTTTCAAACTATTTGTTTATTCTTTCATGAGTGTATTCACTTCCAGCTACTCTGGGGTCAAATACAGTTAATCTTAATTCTAAAAAGATTGTTTCCTTATTCTTGTAGCAGAAATGTGTATTGAAATATGATTTTTAAAATCAGTGTCCACAAACCCACAATTTCTTGTTAATGTATTTTCACGTGTCATATAAGGTAATCAAATAAACACGGGAATGTTACCAGTTTGAATTCAAAGATATTACAAATCACAGTACAATAAACTAAAGTGTGTTCCTTAGACCCTATAGTCTTAGCCTTTGAGAATGGCTCATTCTGAGTCCTCACTGGCGACCATTGTGTAACATCCAGCCTTACGATGAGATCTTCTCTCTCTAGAGGCTAAAATGTGGTATGACACTTTCACTTTCATTCCAGCCAGCAGAGACATCTGTGCAATGAAAGAAAACATAGAGTTAGCACAACTCTTTGCCAAGAGATGACCATCTCGATTTCTGTCTGTGTGGGCTACAGGGCATAAAGCTGAATTTTCCAGGCTTTAGATCCCCAGTTCCTAAAATTGAAGAGCAGGAGAAACCAAGTTGTCTTTGTTTTCTTTTGTTGGGGACAGGGCTGTCACAGATACTAATACAAGATCTGTTTACTTCTATTTTACTTTCAGACATACTGACTCCATAAATTTATTCCTAAAATATTTTAAAGCCACCCGTAATTTGGAGGAATAAAGTACCTTATACTATTTGCTGGGCATTGCAGCATGCATGTTGCACCTGCCTAATATAAACACACATAATATGTCTTTTGCACAGGTACATTGACAAAACGCTCGGTAAAGAGACCATCATTGAAAGCCACTGATGTTCTGACATCTGCCATTTACAATAAGTTTTTGCAAGGATGAGTTAGAGCAGATAGGATTGCTTAGACTATGCTAGATTGCTGTGGTGTTTGGGAATAGGTAAATTCATTGCATTCTAAGATATTCATGCTTTATCCTGATGCCTCTGATCACTCCTCTTACGCCACAGTCCACGTGAGAGAACATGAAAAAGACAGATTGGAAATCTTAATGTTAATGAGAAAGTTAGTGCAGAGGTAGCAAAAAGGACTCCTAAAATAGAGCCTAGCAATCACCAGGAAGCAACTTTATTTTTTCTAATATATATTTTGCCTGCCACACAGTAGTGTTGAGGGTAAATTGATTGATGTTTTAAAGTGCTTTCAATTCCTTTGATGGAAGTTGCTATGGAAATGGAAAGCATACTTATTAGATATTTGCAGTGACTTTTTGTTAAATCTAACTCTTCTAGATTCTCTTTATCTCAGAGTGTTGCTGCACTCTTCAGCATCTGATGTCATTAGCAGACCCACAACAGGAGCTCTCCTATGTGGTTCTGTGTACTAATTTTCCATTCTATACATTTTACCTGCATTTCTAAGTGGCAGAGCTATAAACTCAGAGCCATTCTCAGCATTGGTGAAATCTATGACAGTCATCCTAGGGATTTTCAAGGCAGTGTAGTAAGCAGTTCAGAGGTTGAAAGGGTACTCAATCAATTGATATTTTAAATATTTATAATATCTATTACACCAAGTATGATAATATGTAAATATAGTGGAATTATTAACCTCTTATAACAACTGCCGTCAGAGATGCCATGCCAAGGCTTTTGGGGCTCTGGAGGGCTGTACACATAAATATATACATAAGACCTTTTTAGCCCATTAGCCCTTTAGCCCAATACTTTAGGTTGCTGCTATAACTTCAGGACTGTCTTTCCTTTTCCTGAATTACAACAGCAGCAGTTAACAGAAGAGATGAAGGAATCAATTTTTTTTTCCCCTGTTAAATCCTACTCACTCTTAGGCAGTCTCCTTGCTCACAATTAAGTTGTAAGCTTTGATTTTTTTCCAATTCTTTTCTGTACTTGAGAGAAGAAAACCATCATTTAATCATCCAGAATGATAATAGAGATTTTTTGTTCTTTTTTTTTTCATGTTATTTAATGTATTTTCGAGAGAGAAATTTTTCCATAGAACAAGAACAACAACCAAGAACAACAACAACAAAAAAGCCTAGCTTTTTAATAGGGTCTAGCTTACTCTTCTGAAACACAAACACAAATAGCTTCTCAGTATACCTGTACACATGCATGGAGATCAGCCTTCCAGAATGCCTATGTTAAACGTGCACCACTTGTTGCTCTGACTTTGAAGTGTTGGCGGTATGACTAGTAGGCTTTAGCCTTACCAGAAAAATGTGCAGGTGCAGCTCATTTGCTGTCAGAGCTTTCTGGGGAGGTGTGGATGGTTCTGAAGAAAGGACAGGTGGGACTCTCCTTTTCTCAGGCAGTAAACCATCCTTCTTTGCAGTGACTGTTGCTTCTCTCTGGTGTGTGTCCTCAAGGAGATATACTGGATAAGTGAAGGCTGTGTTTTATTATCACTTCCTAAATCTATCCCAGGTACGAATCAAAAGCCCTTATGGCTTTCTTGCCCATCTGTTAAAAATCTTACAGTATAGTGTGGGAAACACAAGTGTTTACTATCTCTGCTGCTGAGACTGGCAGTTTCTTAGCAGTAAAAGCAAAAAAAAAAAAAAAATCCCCATACAGAATGAGGAAACAATATAATAATGATAAAAAGTGATCTTCATCTATCTTTCATTTTCTTTAATGCTTCAAGAGAAAATGGAAAACCTTGCAGCTGTTACAAGCATCCTGTATATATTCTGCTTCCAGGTATCTAAATGCTTTAAATTTTTAAAAGATATTCTAGTCTTTCATGGCATTGCACGGAGAATGTTAGAGCTGGACTACACTTTTCCGCCTGGACATTAATAACTAAAATCAGGTTGCCTAATGTTTCTAAAGACTGAATAGTAATACTGAAATAATCTTTAAAGCAGAAAAACAGCTATCCTGTAATTTTTGTTTTTCATGTTTGTAGCATTATAAGAGTCATTTGGGAAGGAGTCAGTGGGAAAAAAAGTGTTCCTGGCAATTCAATACCATTTCCATTTAAACTGTGAATTACAGAAGTGCATCGTGCAGCCCACAGGATTGATCTGAGCTGTAGCCAAGCGTGATCAGGGCAGTTCAGGTGAAAGACAGAGGGAAGGAAGGGAAGAAGAGCTGTGGAAAGGTGACACAGCGTTTACTTAGTGCTTGCTTTGCTCTGTGCTGAGCAGTTATCAGGTAATCCTTCTTCACGTGTCTGAAAGATCTCCCTTTTTTCCTTTACAACTGATGAGAAAATTAAGGGAGTAAGGAAGTGGATTTACTCCACTGTTACGCTTGGCAGTCCCTCTAATTCAGACTGCATCTAAATTCCTGCCACTTTTATCCTCTTGGTTTGCTTGAAAGGAGGACTGCCTGGGTCAAGAGATCACTTCCCCTTCAGCCATCTTTACAAACGGCCATTTTTCCCATTTTGCAACACCTCAGGTGAAGAGTTTTGTGGTTCTTTTCTCTGATAATGTTTTAGAGTAGGTCTACCTGGGCCTCATCAGCATCCATGGAATGGAAATACACCATTCTATCTTACTGCATCTTCTACTTTGATGAGAATTTGGAGACTGCTGAACCAGAGGCTCTCCTATCTTTCTTTTTGGAGCAGTTTCTCTTTCAGCCTTGATAATGCCTGACGTCTGCCCCACTACTGCTCTGTTTATTTCTGGCTTATTCATACTAGGTGTTGAATAAAAGCTGACAGCTGGGGTGCTCTTTACACTGAAAACATCTTCAGTGCTATTTCGTGCAAAAAGACATTTTACAGGGTGCAGAACTACAGCCTACATGAGACATATGCATGGGATAGATAATATCTGAAAAAATATTTCTTTCTAAATTTGAGTGATTACAGAGTAATTGCTTCTAAGTGATATACAAAACAGCAGATTTGTAAATAATTTCTGTTTATGGTGATAGTAAAAAAGAAAAAAAAAAAGTCAACGAAAAATCCCTTCCTTTTCTCTGACATCGTTGGGAAAAGAAATGGTTCATCACAGCAGATGTTACAGGCAACATATTTTAACAAAAATTTCCGTGCCTACTGTGCGGAAATATCCATTTCAGTACCAACAGGTCTTTAAGAGTGATCTGAATTTATTTCACCAGTCTCTTTTCAGCATCAAAAGATACTGAACAACACAAGTTTGAAAATCTCTCTGTTAGCAGCTTTTTTTCAGGCATAACAAATTTGTAAAACATGATGGAAAGGTATAAGTCATTTATATGCTGAGGGTCAGTACACCACAGTATTGTGTTACTGATTTTCAATTTCATTTCAGTTTCTTCATCATTTTGCCATAACTCCCTTGAAGTTTTGAGCTCTAGAAGCAAATACATCAAGCAAATGGCCGTAATTCTGTTCTTCTGTGAAGCTATTAAAGTGTAATGAACAACTTTGTTGTAGGTAAATCTTTACACCAATAAAAGATGTGAGCTAGAATATTAAAAAGTGTGTGTGTAGGTGAACGTCCTAAAAGTTGATATTAAAAAATCAAGTATTAGTATTTTATTTGCTTTTCAGGAGGCATGGTAGTGAGGTTTTTTTTAAATAAAATCAGAACTTTCAGATGTAATAAAAAGATTTTAAGAATGCAATGTCAGAAGGGGAGTTACCAGAGTAAAATGCTAGATGAAGCTCTGATGATGATGATACTTACATATGTATGTATCTTTATTTGCTTAAGTCCCCCGGAGATAGTAACAGACAAGTGTTTCACTGAGCAACAATAAGCATATCAATTTCTCGGCTGTGTAACTGGAATGTAGTGAGCAGGAAGTTAACGCTGATGAATTTTCAAAACAAGAGCTGAAAAAATACTTTAGACTAGAAAACCCCTTGACTGATTCTTCATGTGAAGCAAATAAGCAAAACTACACTACAAGGTGCTATACTTGCATTTAACTTCAGAGGGAGATACTTAAGCCAGGAACATGTCTTTGTTACCAAGGAATAGATGTGAACTATTTTTCAAAGGTCAATAGCACTAATGAGTACCTTTCCCAAGGCAGTAACGTTTCCTCAAAACAGATTTTTTCCTGGGTTTTTTGCTTTGTCTCATGCACTATTTGTCATCCAATGAACAGAATTTACGTTTCGTTCTATTTTTACCATTATAGATGGTACTTTGAGACAGAAAAGCAATAAAGGATTCCAGGAGCTATGATTACTGGGCAAGGTTAAGGATGCTATTGGCATTTCTCTCAAGAGAGTACAATGAGTGAATGCTTCACAGGTATCATTTTTATAAAAAGAACTGCAGATGTGCTACATCTCTCTATTTTTGTGGAGCTAAGTACACCCTTAAACAAATATGAAAGAAGTCAGGAGAGTAGTCTAAAGCACTCAGTACTTTCTTAGTGTAAATTTACTTTTATTCTATATGTACCGAAGGAGAGCTCTTCCTAAAATCAGGGTTTCTCAGTATCCAGTTAGACAGCCACATTGATTCAGAAGGGTAGTCTCTTCACTTTCATTGTTCCCAGTAATTCTTTCTTCACGGTTCCTACAGAAGTTGCTCGAGGGATTTTATCTTTGAACTAGTATGTACAGGAAATGGAGACCTATGAATTCATGTTCCTCTCCGTCTCCACTTTGGTAAGAAATATCTTTGCACCACCTCAGACTGAAAGCTGTGTTTATCAAGTTTACAAAAGCTCTATATAAGACAAATGACTAACACAGACAACTCTTAAATCTAACATACATTCTCCCAAAGATGATCCCTTGCTTTAAGCCAAAGTGTAACAGAGCTTGCACTGGGTGTGCTCTCCGATGTGACCAGCCTGTCTTAAATATCTAGAAACTATCATCAGTAAAGCTTAGGATAGTAAAAAGAGACAGATACAAAATGTTACGTATTCGTGATACAGGAACTGGTTTTGTGTAAGAGTTTAGGACTTATCCAAGGTCTTGTTTAAAATATTTATTTGCTTGTATTCTCATCTACTTTCATCATCCTATTTGTAACACTCTCACTCCTGTTATTTAGGTAGTAAAACATTGCCTTGTCTCACAAACTGTGCAATTAAAAATTAGGTTTCACAGAAGTCACAGATCTCATAGTACGGTAAAATATTTTAGTATACTGGCTTCTGTAGTGCTGCTAGGGGATGTTAAAACTTGTATGTAACCAAAATATTTTTTATTTTTATAATAGATATAATAAAGCATGAAATAATATCAGTCACAAATTCAGAAACTGCTACATAGGATTTAATTTGAAATTCAGTATAACTACTATTTCATAATAAGATTTTTTTGTATTCTTTGATTTAAAAACATGACTATTTAAGGAGCTAGTAGCTACACAGTGTTGATCCACCTATTTCTGAATATTAAAAAACTGACAGGGACAGAGGGAAGAGTTTTCCACGGACCTTCTTCAGTCTCATACCCAGCACTAGTTGAAGGCAGCGGGACTGAGGCACCGTGGCCATCTTAACATGCATTCAGGTATAGCATGCTCTTTCAAGGACACCACAAGTCATATTCAGAGGTTCATGCAGGACTGCATCTTACTGCAGTAATTTCTTTGTTTCCTGAAACATTTCCTCCAAAACATCACCTGTAAAATATAGAGCTGTGCTTTCGCAGTATGTTTTCTCTTTCTGTTCTGCACTTTACCCGGGTAAACCTTTTGTAATTTCACAGTGAAAAATAAATGACTGAAAAACTTCTGATCAACCTCAAAGCTGTCGTTACTCAGAAGAAAAATACGTTCTCAAACTCCCCTGTTGCGTTTCTCATTTTTTGTGTGAAGGTATATAATGTTGGTGAAAAATACAGTGTTCAATCTATCAGTGTGTTATACAAGTTAGTATCTAGACAAGTAAATAATTTCTGCTTACAGTATGGCCAGGTTGCCTCTTAGACCTTTCTGAGTAAATATTCAGTATCACTTGCTTTGCTTCTACAAAAAGAGGGGCAAAGGTGTTTCTGGTTTTCATTTGCTTGTTTATGTGTTTGGGTTTTTTTTTAATTTTCTTAATTTATTTAAATGGAGTGACAAATACATCATTGTGAAGAGAACTTAGTGTAGCAATGTAACTCTGTCTTTTGCTATGAGCCCTATTAGGACTGTGTACATACCAGCTAGAAACAGGCTACCAGCAAAGTGTGAGCTATTCTGAGTTATTGAGAACAATTTCTATTATCAACGAAAAAAAATCTTAAAGGTGGTCTGGCAAGCATGAATGTTTACAGATATATTTTATGATTACTGACCAGGTTTCAGCTATTCAAAGACCCAAACTTACCTTTTTGTGTGTTGCCATAAACATACGGTTAAGGCACATTCAATTTTGAAGAGCAGAAACCCACCCTGCCTTTGACCAGTGAGGATGGTCCAATTTGAGAGAGTCTAGTGCAAGACACATCTACTGTTAAATGCCCTTGAACATGTAAAAAAAAAGGATTAAAGTTTTATTATCAACATTAAACCACTATGTAATATGTGGGTTATACTCTGCTACACCTGCATGGTGCTGCAGCAGACGTCTCTGGCTTTACAACATCTCAGACACTAGCTGGCAGTGACAGGTCCTTAAACTGTCTCAATCAGGTTGTATTTAATTTCTTACTGTAGATTTAAGAGACAATGCTAAGATGTCCTTGGAGAAGAAACTAATCAGACTGGTAAAAAACTTAGTACAGTTTATATGGAAGCTTTGATTTATTCACCTTGCCCAAACTGGGTATTCTTCAGCTGTTGTTGTTCTTAATAGAATGAAAACAAAACCTCAACAAAAATAGCTAGTCATGTACCTGTCATTGTGTATTCCTGCTCACATTATTCTGTAGCTGGTTTTCCTACTACTCTACTGTTTGTATCAGGTACACAGCAAAATATTACTTGTTCTTTGCTTTTCTGCAGGATGAGAAGCAGAAATGAAAAGAAATCGACAAAGAAGCATTGCAGATTTGATGGCTGCTACTGACTTTAATTAGTTATTTTTAATGTATTTATTAACATCTCCCAGTTTAATATACCAAGTGTAATTTTATCCTGATAATTTCACTGCAAGGGTCTCCGATTTAATATATTCAGGTCACATTCATTTGCATGACCTTTAACAACTACCCACTCTTACCTATGCAATCTGACATATTTTACATCAAAAAACACATCCTACACCACTCTATATTTATTTAATTATTCCTAAATTTTCCTTTGGACATTTATTTGAGTAGAAATTTTGATTGAAACCAAGTATTAGCAAAGGAATAAGTGTTTTGCCCAGGAGTAATGATGCATAAGACTTGAAGTTTGTCTAAAGATATTATTAATAATATAAAATAACATAAAATATAAATATAATATATAATATAATGATATAAAATAATATAAAATAATTATTAATAATTGTTTGCATCCTTGCATGTCAGTATTTACACAGCACTGTTACAAAAGAGCGATTTCATTTACACCTGCTATTAGTTTCCATGGTTTGTATTTGAAAATACTTGAATAAACCAAAAGGCATCTGAACATAGAGTAGTCTGTAATGTAGTGGCAAAGTATACAGGCTTGTTTTGTTTGGGTAACTGAAATTTCTGTGCTTGTTCTTAGATCTTGAAAGTTTATACCCCATATCTTTTAAAGGAAAAGTATACAAACAGATGAAGAAGATCCTTAAAATACATTTGCAGTCTTATATTCCTTCTGCAGAATAGAGGAATGACTGATGATGTGTCCTCTCCTTGCACTTTGCTAAGTTCTTCATAAAGATTTTTGGTTTTCATAACTAAATGAAAGAATAAAGCAGATAAGCCTTGCACTCACAAGTATCATTTAGAGAAAAATTTCTTGATATTGTATTTAATGTGGATTGCAGGCTGTTGAGTTTTCTTTTTGTTGAGCTTTAATGTGCATATGAAACTGTGCTGCAATGGACTGTATTGGGTAATTTTCAAGCATTGCTTTCATATTTTTGCTTTCCTCCAATTTCTGCACTTAAAACTATTGATTGAAAAATTTAACTGCTGTTATAAAATCTCTACTATTACTACAATAAACTTCATATTTACTGAAATTTCTTTGGCAGAGTATAATTCTGCAAATTCTGGGCATGTTGGGTATGGCTTTTGTTACAGAAGTTAGAGGAAAATTCTCAGTGACATGATTCATAGTAAAAGATGTTCAGTGAGGAAGTTGAGGTAAAACACAGATGAAAGCAATGGTGAAATTACTGAGGTCATAATCCTCAACAGCAACAGCAGCCGAATAAAAATATTCATTCTGCAGCAGAACTAAACATGCATGCAATTCAATCATCAACTCGTAAATAAAACTCCTCAAAAAATGATTTAAGTAAGAAAGAATCAAGGGAAATAGCGTTTTCTTAAGAGAGCAATAATCCAGTGGCACAAATGCAAATTTGCCATTACAGAGGAAAGACACATGTTGTAGTAAAGCCCAGACTGGAGGCCAGCAGCTTTCAGAGAAGAGTATAACTTCCAGGATTTCAGTATGGCAAATTACTTCATAGCATTGATAAGACCGCCTCTGTTTTTAAGCTCAGTCAAGGAACTGTACTTCAAGAAGGTTAGGTCTTTTCTGGCTTGAAACTCAAGAATTCACCTGAAGTGAAACCTGGTAAGAGCAATGGGAATATTTTTTTTTGTGGTATAGAAAACTAGGGAAAAATAAGTAGTGGATAAATGGAATGGCTAAACATAAAGAAAGGAATCTGAAGGAGGAAGATAAATGTTCAGGTAAGAAAAGAGTTACTGCAAAGAAGGAATACATTTCACTTTCTGTAGTAGAAAATGCAAAAATGAATGTGTCTGAGCTGCAGTAAAAAACATGATCATGGAGATCTAGAAAAAAAAAGAACCCTGTCTCAAAACTTAGCAAAGCATTGGGAAAGCTTATGTAGGTGGTTGTAGAATCTGTCACTGGAGGATTTCAAGAGCAATTTGGCAGAACAGCTGTTAGGATGGTGATTAGGGTTGGTCTAGATGACTTCTGAAGATGCTTTCTAGCTCTGTAACTCTGCAACTCAACTGCTCTGGGAATTCACCAGCAGCCCAGTAATGCACAGCCAAGTCCTGATTGCTCATCTCTGCGATGCATATGCAGAAGTCCATGGGCTCTCAAACACTATGAACAGGCTTTGTCACAGGTGCTATCATAGCAGTATTTGTACCAAAAAATAAACTATAAGAAGAGAAACCCCATGTCAAATTGGTAATCTATTTCAGTGAGGAAAGTAACGACACAGAATTAGGAAGTCGTGGTGATGATTGAAGCAATGGACTGAGGCAACTGCTGGAAGCAACCCTTAAAGTTGTCACAAAGGCAGTAGACTGAATAGTGTTGCCAGGAGTTAGAGCATGATTTGATTAAATGTGTTTTTCCAATAATTACATGTTTTGTGTGCACTTCTATGAATCACAAAAACAGTTGGCCAAACTGCCTGTGGCTTGTTTTTCCCGTTGTTTACTAAGCTTAAATCAATCTCCTGGGTTCCAATATGCTAAACATGAAATCCTAATCTCTTCTTTATATCCACCCCTGTTTATTTGGATTACTATGAAGACTGGGAGCATAAATTAAGAAGGAAAAACCAAAACCCAAAAAGGTTATACCTGGAATGCACAGGCATTTCCCTCAGTGTGCTTTATAAAAATATTTAAAGTGCTGCCATAAATCATCACAAATTCAGCCATCTAGATACCATGCTTTTTATTTTGAAAGGAATTTTATTCTCACTCTGTGTTTGTTTTGTTTGTACTTTTTTTTTTTTTTTTTTTAGTGGAAACAGAATATTATCATCTTTCTTCCACATTCTGTCAGGAAAGGAGTTTTTTCCCTGTTATGTATTGCTGCTTTCCCATTAAATAAAAAGTATCGTAATGTGTGTAGGCATCAGCTTTGATTCTTTACAGGTAAACTCCTAGAAACATACAGTAAGGGGTTTGCCCATTAACTAGGTTATAAAAGGGAGAAAAAAACCCCATAATCTTTATTCAATTGCATTTTTCTTAGCTGAATTGACATTAGTTATGTTCCCTAAAATTTGAGAAGGGAAGAAAGTTTCAATTCAAGTCGGTGAATTAACTATCTTTATTCCTTATCTTGGGCTGACCAATATCTGATCAGTGTTCAGGAACACTAATAGCTTAATAAAGATAAGAAGTTAAGGGTCTCAGCCTTTTGGTTTCAAGCAACACCGAGCATCTCACAAACATCTTAAACTTTTTTTTTTCCACTTGAAAAAGCAATGTGAGTGCAGTGTAAGCATTTCCGTGAAGTGTGTGCACATTGCAGAAGGGCCTTTGTAAGTGTGCAAGTGGTTGTGCAATTATGTTTGGCTTACCTGACTGAAATCTTGGCTGCCACAATGCAAGAGCAAGTCACAGAGACTAGCTAAAAATGAGCTGGCAGCAAATTATTTCTTCCTTTTGCAGGGAAATGATTCATTCCACTGCACTAGCCTTTGAGTACACTCCCAAGCCCTTTCTAATAATTCTTGTGTCCCATGCTGCCTAGCTAAGTAGGGAAAAAGCAATATTTAATTAAGGCCAGTATTAGGGACAAGAAATGAAACTATTGTCATTAATGTTTCCCAAGGGTTCAGTAGGATGTGTTTGCGTGAAAAAAAAAGAGAAGAAATTAAGCCAATAATAATAAAACTTGGCCTTTGACTCTCTCCAAAGCACTGTTAAGTCTGAGAAATCTTCATACTGCTGTTGTGAGTTACAGAAGCAATAGATAGCACTAGAATTCTTAAGGTGGGGATATTTTAATTCCCATGCTGAGAAAAAAACGTGTGAGGGCTGCATCTGCACCTCCTGCTCTTGTGTTGCTTTTGTTTCCTGTGGGCTGTAAGAAAGGCTGGTGAGAAGGGAACTTCTTAGTTCTGTTTTTTGTGGCAGCTTTCAGCACTAAAAGGATAAATATACTTAGCTGATACATCAGTTTTAAATGATTTAAATTTTTTATCTAGCACTACAAATATTTTTCATGAAAAAAAAATATATTTCTGCTTTTTAAGCATTTATCTAATCCTTCTGGTTTGTCCTCATCTGATGCAGGTTTCAGCTGTTTGTTTCAGAGGATGTTTTCCATTTTCCTTTTGGAGAAGAGCAGTGAAAGGACTGAAGTGAGACAAGTAGGAACTTTGGGTTTTAGGCTGTGTGAACTGCTGCAGGAATAAATGGAAACAGCTAGTACTATTTTTAATGATTTTATTCCATAACTGTGGAAGAACTACACAGGCATAGCACAGTTTTAGAGGCTGACAACATAATTCCAGAGCAAACAACTTTAGAGACTGGTCATACCAGAAGATCTCTTTTCTTTGTAACTTCACAAAGTCTGCACATCACTGGGTGATACTGGAAATCAGCACTGTAACTCCTTAGAGAAGGGAAGCATTGCTCTTGGTTGAGTTTGGTGTCTGCAGGGCACACAAATCAAGTAGTATCCACTTATGCAAGTGTTTTCCCTTCATTCCATCGATGGGTAAACTGATGTCTTTGGGAGCAATGCCAAATAGACATGCTAAAGCATAGACACCTTGCAGAAGCTTACCTGGTCTGTCTTTCAGATATGGTTCAGAGTTTAACTTTATAAATTTAAATCTAGATGAAATTTTACCTTGATAAGACTAGCAGAGATGCTTCTGAGGGAAGGATATTGTTTTGTTGTAGTTTTCTACAGTAGGAAATGGACTATCTGAAAATGGTTTCTAAGAAATTCTCGTTACTGCAGACAGAAACGACACTGATAATGGTCTATTCTTGCTGTCCTCATGGCTGCTGCTATTGTACTTTACTATTGGCTTTATATTTACTGTATGCTGTGCTGGAACACAGTGGATATTTGCTCGATTCTTTAGAGCTTCCTACTCCTTTTTTTCTGCTTTTCTGTGAAATACATGTCTATACTTAAGGGTACATGTGACAAATATAAAACTTGGACATTTTGAAGTTGTTTGTACTGCATTTCCATCTTTCAAATCTCTAGATAGAGTATTTAAATATGCAAATATTTTAATTTCTGTACCTTTCTGTCTTTTACATTTTGTTAACCACTTTCTCAGGCTTTTGTAAAATCAGTGTGTTTCTCACTGTGGTCTCTATGTTGTTAGTAGGAAACGAATTGTAGGAAGAAGAATTTAGACATGTGTGATGAAAGCTGCAGCAGAAAATCCTTTTAGTAAATATGCCAGTTAGGCAGTTCGTGCAGTTCACAGAAACAATCCACATACTGCAACTACCAAGTCTTTTTTTCCCCTCTGTCTCAATTTTCCTAATTATGAATGTATAGAGCAAGGAAATAATTCATTGGTGTAAAAAAAAGGTTTGTGTTTGAAATTCAGGCTTCATCAAGGAGTGTTCTTCTGGTTTAGCTGATACTGTAAACAAAACCTATGTGTGTACATGGGCTGACTTTGAACTAACTGTGTCTGGTACTGAGGTTGATACACCTATGGCATCCTGGATGCAGCCATCTAGATATGTATATATGGTCTCAGAGACATTTGCTTGTGAGGAAAAGAGAAATGAGTGTATGGAGGCCTCACATTCGCACGTTGGATGATACCCTGTAAAACTGGCTCTGCACACAATCTTAGGTGGATTTCAGCTTGCACTGAACTACACAGCTGTTCTGTTATGGGTAAAAGAGAAAGTCAATTTAGGGCTATTTGAATAAGGCTACAGAAGTGATACACGCACCTTCTGTGTTGTAATGGGGATACTGTGGCTGTCGGCTATTTGTTGTATTTTTTATTTTTAAGAAAAAAACATGCCCTGAGGGGAAAAACAGAGTCTGGAGCCTGAAGAACAGTAAATTAGGTTTGGTTGGATGATTGCAATGTTATTACCAAAAATATATTGGTCAGAACAAGAAACTGACTTTTCAGGTTAGAAACTCTACCAGGGTTTGAAGAGTGCAGCTTAGAAATGACTCCTCAGACATTTCCTGGTGGAAAAATAATACAGTGCAAGGTAGGGCTTACTTTTTAAATTCCTTAGATATAAAATCATTAGATTCCTCTGCTGTTTTGATTTGAATTGTCAAGGCATATTGACGGGGCTTCAAATGTAACCACGAACAAATTTCCTTTAGAAGCCTGGTATACAGACATGAGTCAAATGGCAGGATATTTTTTAGAACTGACTAACTATGAAACTGTGCAGATTTTAATCAGAAACTCTGAGGTCAAAGACTCTATATCTCATTCTGTTCTACCCAAACAGTTATATACCTTAAAATTTTCCCATTTAATACTATATTTGACCTTTTCACACTACATCTGATGGTGACCATTTTTTTCTACTATTTTGAACTTTATTATGAAGTTCAGAAATTAGTGCAGACTTCTAAAGCTGTAGCAGCTGTCTGTGTAGAGCCAGAGTATGGAGCAGAGAAGCAATATTGATGCTGCCCTGTTTATCCTTTTGACTTACTGTGAAACTGAGTACACAACAACACAACATTCAGAGAGATGAAAGGGGATCTAGGTTAGCTTGCTGGAGAGTACCCAGTGACAGGTAAGCACCAATTTGGTGTAGTTCTTTGGGAAAAAAAGCTGTGTTGAGGTGTAGCTTATGTTAGCCTGGTTGGTATGTCATCCAACAGCAGCCACATCACTCCCACTTGTGCCAACACTAGTCTTGTGCTGCCACAATGAACCTTGGAAGTGTACAGAGAATCAGCTTTAAACTCAAATTTTCTGATGTGTCTTCCACAGAGATACATTTCCAGTATATTTTTATGTCTTAATATGATTATTTTAACCAGGTTTATGTGGTGACTTCCCCCTGCCTCCCTTGTCTCTAGACTTTGCCGAAGCACTGCTGTGGTGCCAAAACTGGTAGTGTTTAAGGCTAAATTTATGTTAGAAAACCTAGATTTATACCTAGGTGGGATTTTTAGGCATAATACAACTATGCCTATAAGCATAATACAACTATGCAGTTCAGTAGGCTGTTAGTTGTTTTCATCTCATACAACAAACTTGCAGGTATACCTTTTGAGTTTCATGATGTCTTCATGCATCTACAGCATGATCACTTAAAAACAGCTGATGACACCCATCCTCTCAGTGAATTTGCGGTTGCACATGGCAGATTTCAGGACAGGAAGCTTCCCTTGTTGGAAATAGGAGCTTGTCCTGCAGCCACGGTGGTGTTCTGTGAGTGGGGACTCACTGCTTATCTCCAGCACTGTGCAGGGAGGGGAAATGCAAGCATGGGTGGCACTTAATGGTTTTCTGAAGTACCACTTGTTTGTTTTTCTTCAACAAACTGCAGATTGTGTCCTAAAAACATAGAATTAAAAATGCGGTTCCGCATCTTGTGAGGGGAAAAAAACCCAAAACCCAAATTGATGAAACTTAGTCTAAAAGCCTTTTTTCCCATTTACAAAGGAATCGGTTTTAAAAGCCTTTCCAGTTCTTTATTCCTTTCAGGACAGCAGGACCACTCTGCTTGTCATGTCAAACTGACTTGGCAAAGGAAACCTCCACTGAAGAAAATTTCAGCAGTTTACCTTCACTATCCTATGGGTTATCCTAAGTGTCCGAAGCCTCAGTAGTATAACCCACCAGTACTTTTCCTACCTAGAGTGAACAAGCCTTCTTATTTGTTAGCAGCCTTTTGCACAATTGATCCTCTTGTGAAAGAAAAATGATGTGAAGATTTCCTTTACCATGATATCCACACAGCATCTTATTGAAATTTTGTCTGGTTTGTTTCCATAAACCTGTCTTATGAAACGAAACATGTTTTCTGTTAGTTAAAGAGGGAGAGCTCATAAAGAGCTGGGAAGAAATCCTGTGAAAACAGCTGCTAGCTAATTTCCAACAGAGATTTTAAGAACTGCCCTTTCCCCTCTGCTTTTCCTTTGGAATGAAAGTGGTAATCGTATCTATTGGACAGAATGGGAAGAAAAAGCATGAGAAGAATATGTGTAAATGAGATGTAAACCACAAGACAGGTCTCCGTTTATGTCAGTAGATTTACTCTAAACGTCAGATCCCAGAAGTAATTGAAAGACTTGACTGTTAAAGCTTAACTGATAGTTTGAAGAAAAAGAAATCATAAGAGCTAAGATATGAAACTGTATTTATTGAGATTTGCATAAAGTTAAATGTTACTAAAAGGGATCCCAACTACTAACAATACAGTTAACATAAGACTGAAAAAAACCCTTTTCTTAAAAAAACCTGAAAATTTATTCAAAATTAATGTTTTTTATTCAACACAGAGGTTATTTGCTTCAGAATTTGTATAACAGGAGGTAAACCTTTTTCCCACAAGGATATTTTTGTCAATGCTTTCCACCACCTATTTCAATATTTAGTATGGGAATTAACTCAAAAAAATATCCCTCTTTATATGGAATGTAAGTGTTTGCACAGTGATGTTATGACTACTGCTCTCGAATATTTTTCTAGGAAGTGCTGCCTTGCTGCAGAGGAGATAGCAGTTGTCTTCCATATTGGTTTCTGTAGTGTAGGTTTCTGTAATAGGTACACGATGACACACATTTCATTACTAGAGACAGAAGTGAAACTTTTTTTTTTTCAGAGATTCTATGTAGTCATTTATAAAAATCCATGGAATTCAGGTAATTGGTGTTTTGTTCTAAGATTTCAACAGAAAAGGGGAAGAATATTAGTATTTCTAATTAATTACTTGAAAAGAATGTTTTCGTTTATAAATACTGTTTAACACTTGAAATGGTTGCTCGGCGGGAGTGCCGTTGTTATTTTTCTTCTACCTATGATGGAACTATTATCATTTATAAGACAGAATAGTAACGTAACAAAAGTAAGTTTTATGTGCTTGAACTTTATTTGAACAGCTCAGATGATGTGTTTAAACTTGACATATGAGCTAGTTGCCTGAAATGAATGTTTATATTTGAGCAGCAAGACAAAAGGAGTGTGAAAGACCAAATTTTTTTAGTTTTGCAAGCGACTCAGTAATTTTTGTTTTATTGCATGTGGCTGAGGGAAAAATTCCTTGCAACAAAATATTCACTTAAGGTTGTTTGTGTTCAATCATATACTGATTTTTTAGGCAAAATTAGAACTTCAGAAGGAAAATGTAAACCACTTGTAAACAAAATATTTGTCATATGCATTGTCTTGGGACAACTTCAATTATTCCATGTTTCAGCAGATCAGCCCTTAATTTTCAAGAAACATTGAACCACTCATTACTATTCTTGGCTCTATACAACCAACAGCAGAATTATCTGTTTGTGGCAGAAGGAAAGAGAGAAAGAAAGAGTAGATAAGTATTTTCATAAGCCCTTGTTTTATATTAGTAAAAGTTATGGTTCTTGAATTACTTAAATACTCCTGAAAACCTCTACCTGCACAGAAATTATTTTTCTTTCTCCACTTTAACTTTTCCATGTGTAAGTAGGGGTTATGGCCCTTATAAAAACTCTCAAGCAGTGAGAGGAATAAGGGCCATGAAGCAAATGTGAGTTAAGGAGAATGGCCCCTACAAAAAACCAAAAATGTTCAAGCTTAGCTTGGTGACAGTGAGACATTTGACTGACATCATGTTCTTAGTAGCAATTAGCTCAATCTGAAACCGCATTATTGCTGTTTGGAATGTGCTCTTATTACAAAGGAAAAAGAGTGCATTCCTGGAGGTCACTGGCAGTGAGATAAAACGTAGCAATAGGAGAACATCTACAACAAACTTTAAATCATTAACGAGACTACAGAACTTGGGCATAGCCATTGTATTTTCTGCCTCTACTCAAAATTACTGGGTTATTTAAGGTTCCTTTTCTTCCTCAGCAGCAGAAAGCTATTCTACTTCTACTCCTGCTGACTGCAAACAGGAACTCAGCTATGCTGCTTTCAGAACGGTCCTTCCCAATTGCCTCTAGTCTTGCTACTAGTTTAGAAAGTACTCACTTCATTCCTACGAGATTGACTTTATCAGAAACTTGCACCCACCAGTTCTTTACACTCTTTAGAAATGACTCTGAGTCATTCTATTTAAAAACTAAGCAAATTAATATAAAACTTCATAACTCAGATGTGATTCTGTCCCACAGAATTTTTGAAAGAACAGGCAAATGCTGGCAATAAAATTTAGCTGAGAGAATTTACTTTTTTTAAGTAATTCTCAGTTTATATCTAGCATGAAAACTTTGACAACACTGCTAAAAGTGGATAGTTTAATGGTGAAGTCAAAGGGATGCTTTTAAAGTGAAACCATAAATTGTGATTGAGTCATGCAGGCAGCAAGAAATACAGATATTTTCAGTTTGGAACTGTGATCAAGTCAGATGTTTTTTAAAGTAAATAGTGCTCCTGTACAGCAAAGAGAATTAAACAACTTAGCATTGCAATTCCTTTTGCTCACACCCTGTGTGCATGGAGTCTTTCTTCCCCCCTCAGAAAACCCTGAGAAATCTAACTGTCATCACTAGCAGTTCTTATAAATATACATGGAAATTGTCTGCTAGGGACCTCGCCTTCAGTAGGAGTTATTTTGGCATGGTTTTTTTTCAGCAATCTTTCTTCCAGTGTAATTGGAACATCCATGGGGATACAGAGTTACCATAGCTCCCCCACATTTTTTTTTTTCTGGTTTTCTTTTCTCCTTCTCTATTGAGCATATAATTGATGTTCTAGGAAAAATCTCTCCTTGAGGACCAGATTGATGAGTTTGAGGACCACTAGAAGAGTACTAATTTAGACATATAAAATGTGATTAATCAGTGTGATCAGTCTAAAATGTAGAAAAAATATATGTTTTAATGCATTTGAATAAAATCATTACTGCCCTGAGCTCAATGTTAAAATTCCCATAAAAATTATTGGAAATTCAGTCAGGCTTAAGAACACTAGCTACAAGAAATAATGAGGATAGGAGAAGAGCCAAAACCTAAAAGTAGTACTGAGGTCACAAAAAAAGTATTATGTAGCTATAACTGCAAAGCTGAACAGGAGGTATTGCCTTGGAATTTCTCTGTCATCAGAAAATTGCTAAAATTTCGTAACACAGAGCGCAGCTTCTCCTTGTGCAGTGGTTGCTACATATGGAAGAGTGTCACAACTGCAGATGTGTGTTGACTTAAATGTTGGGAGTAGAAGATCTAAAAGCAGAATCTTGTGGATTTAAGGGAGGTAAACCCAGTTTGCTGTGATATTATTCTTCCCTCTCATGCTGGTTTTAAATGTTGAGAGGCACAGGGGATTTCTCCATGCATGTTTACAGGGCTGGAAGGGTTGTTAGCACATCCCAGGAAACCAGACGTGTTAGCACAAATGTAATTTAGCTCTTGGACTGTGCACTTCTTAATAATTCTTTATTCAACAGTCATAGTTCTTCCAAAGGACAGGATGTGTCTTACTGCACAGAGTACATCTATTCGGTGCACAGGGATGAACTATGGTTGTGAGCAGAGGCGCCTGGGTCCTCACCTCCTTGCTTTGTTTTATAGGGAAGTTGAGTGTTATGCAGAGAATAAGGGTAATGGCAGAAAAAGGAAAGAGTCAGAAGGTTAAGGCAGATAAATGTAAGCTTGGGAGACTGATTTCTATCCCTGCCTCTTCCAGAAAGTTGGTATATGAGGAAGGGCAAATTACTTAAGCAAATATCTTCAAAACCAGACAGTGAAAGTGCATTATCTAGGGATTCAGCTTGTGACACCTGAATCCTTTTTTAAATAATTGCTGACTAATCACAGCAGCAGGAGAGTTACTGGAAGCTGTGATTTGAATATATAAATTACTATGAATGTTTTTTTCTGTAACAGACACCAAAGTATTTCAAACCTACTAATTCAATCTTAGTAGTTACTAGAATCTCAGTGTTTGTTCACAAGCTGCGAAAATGAGAATAATAAACATAATATTTAACCATCTCCTTTTTGTATTACAATCTATGCCCACAAGGAGATAGGTGATACATTATTAACTGTGTGATAAGAATAGCTGACAGATTTAATGATTACTGCTGACTGAAGAGTTAAAAAGATTGGATAAGGATATCAGGGAACATTTTAGAAATCATCTTTCTTGGAAGTGTAATAAAATTTAGGTAAGACAGCCACACATTTCTCAGCTTTTCAATAATTTAATTAAGGTACCTCCTACATTCTTTTAATTTTTAATATTCTGCTTAATATTCTAGCTGGAGTAGTGAAACATCTTGCTTCTGTCTAGAAACTTTGCCTTGATAACAGCTTAGGTTGCCAATGCTATAAATCATCTACTACTCTGGTTCACAGAATCCATGAATGGGGATAAAGGGAAATGACCTCTGGACGTGGTCTGGTCCAACCAGGACCTTAAAGTAGGCTTACCCAGCACAGGTTGCACAGAACCAATGAAGTTTAAATATTGCCAAGCTCAGAGACTGAATAGCCCCTCTAAACAGCCCGTTTCAAGTGTCTGGCTGCCCTCACAGTAAAAAATGTGTTTTACAATGTTTAAATGGAATTTCCTGTGATTCTGTTTGTGATTGACTTTTTCTTTTTGCAAGGTACTGCTGAGAAAGGTCTAACAGCGACCAACACTGCCATGTTCTGCGCTGGGCAGGGTAGGAAAATGAACAGGGACAAAGTGAGAGATAAATGCCAGATGGATTTTCCCATGACATGCTGTGTAGATCCTATCAATCCAATGCCGCACAAATATGGAGTTCCCGGCATATTAAAAGACAAAATATATTACATGCAATATCTGTGTTCCTTTATTTTTATTATTCTATCTTTTTAAGCCAGTTAATTTATTAAGCCATTTGTTATTGGGCTTTTTTAAACTGAGATCCAGAAAGAGTCTTGCACAAGACATGAGAAAGGCTTTCAAAATGGAGCTAAGAAAACTCAAGACTGAAGCTCCTTTGTCTGAAGGCCAAATGTCAAAAGCTGATGCAATTAATCAAGTGAAAATACAAGGTATAGCAACTCTCATGCCGAGGGCAACTGCAAGGTTGCAGCACCATAGAGCATTTTTATATTGGTAAAGCACATAATTACAGGAGAATATAAGCTATAGAGCACAGTAAACAGCTAAAAGCTCTGATATGTACGCATCTTCCATATTGGAAGATACTTCATAAAGCACATTTTGTCTGGGCTAATTTACTAACAGAAACAGAACGGAAGATAAATTATTTAATTTTTTGGGTGTGATAATTCCCGCTTTATTTCCTCAGGTCTCTTAGCAGAAGCATAAGGAGCTTGAAATCAATCTGGCAGCCTTCCTTTTTCAGGTCTCTGCCATCTACTGAAGGAACCAGGAGCTGCTTCATGCAACTCAGATGGTCATTTGCACAACTCAAAATTAAAATGATAATTTGAAGCAGCTAGTGAATGACCACTGTTGGTCTGTGATTCTACAGACAAAATATCATCTGCAAAATTTGTATTAACTTTTTTCTGTCTAATGTGGTCAAAAAACCAGTCAGTTGGAAACATAAATAAGACTATGTTAGCAGATGTTTTCTATCAAAATAAGATTAGATTTATAGTCAGATACCCTGCTGATGAGTTCAACATCAGAACAGTCAGATCTCATCCTCTACTTACAACCTTTGCACAAGTACCAGCAAAACTTCCTTCAAAATTTAGATATAGCAGGCAACCTTAAGTAGGATCACAGGAAAAACAAGACTGGAAGAGACCTCAGGAGGCCTTTAGTCCAACCTTCCGCTCAAAGCAGAGGCAGGTCTGAGATCAGAAGTTTCTCAGTGCTTTATTCAGTCTGGTCTTGAAAACTTCCTAGAACAGAAACTGCACAGCATTTCTGGATGATTTGTTCCAGCATAGGAACACACTGGTGAAAAATAAAAAGTATTGCAGGACTAAGAATAGCAAGCAGGAAAATCCTGTATCGCTAAATTTGTGCTGCTCTCAGCCCAGGGTGCTATAGCTACGTGCTATGTTTTTTCAGAAATAGGTGTGCAAACTGATATTATTTGAGTTGTTAAGATATTAGGCGCTCTACATAAGATCAACAGACAGACTCACACAAAATTCATACTCTTGAGAAACCCTGCTTTCCCTAATGACTTTACAAAGGGCTGAAATCCTATGCTATGCATGTGAAATTGCCGCCCTATTGGCAGAACTGAGTATCTCAGCAGCTGTGTGCTCTTCAAATTTCCCAAGGAAGGTAGACCTTCACAGATGTTCCTTGAGGGGCCTTATCTGGAAAAGATGCTCTAAGCAAGTATAACACATCACAATAACAATGCACTGAACAGGAAGCAGAGTAGTCTTTCAAGTATTTAGTCATTGGAGGTAAGTCATCATCATTCATAGCAGATAAAACTCTGGTTACTGACAGGGAAGGATTCAAAACCTTAAGTCTCATTGTTTAGCCCTAATTTGAAATTAAATACATGTAGTCCAGGCTAATTTCTCCATTTATTTTAGCCACATTTTAAGAGAAGTCCTGTAGGGTTTGAAGAGGAGGAAGTAAAGTCAACAACAAACAGCATGATCCTGTCTTCAAGGACATTACCCCGGTGGGGAAGTGAGTGTGACTGCAACCACTGCCTCCCATGCTTTTATTCAGGGTTCTTTTCAATATGCTCTAGCAAAAAAGCTTAACAACATTAATTTGATTCAGAGAACACATTTCAGAACAACTGTCTTGTTGTTAGTTGAACACTTTTAAGGTATCTCTTGAAAAAAAAACCTGGAAAAAATTAGTGTGCCTAGTGTACCTTGAATTACTTTAGAGACGGACGTTTTAGATGACAATCCTACAAACATTTATTCCTAAGTATAACTTGACACTTCTGAGGACTGAGCATTTTAGTAGATGATCTGCACAAACGCTTTCAGCTGGGGATTACCTGGCCATGCATAAAGCAGTCTCTGATTTAAGTTTCAATTCCTCTATTTTTAAAGATATATATAGGGATATAATGCAGCTTTCTGATTTATTGTTACTGCAGTTCCCCTTTTAATAATTTTTTTTTGTAGAAGAGCTGCAATAATTATTTTAAGCTAATTTTCTGTATCTATCTAGTGGTTCCAAACACTTATTCCTCCTGGTTTCAATGAATTGGAGTCTTCAACCCTCCACAAAGGAGAAAAATGCAGAAAAAGAGGAAATTTCATCCATAGCCTAAGTTAAGTTTCTTGCTCCTTGATTTTCCCTGACTTTGGATCTAGGTCAGATTCTCAGACTAATATAGAGCAATTGAAAAATGGGGAAGAAGTATTTGCATGAATTTTGAATCTAAAGGGTAGTCCTGTGAATCTCAATTTGACTTCCCAAATTTGTTCTAGTTCTTTGTTGACAGCTCTTTGCAAGGCACAGGATGAAGTGCTGTATCAGTAGCGATGGACTAGGCAGGGTCCAGATGTTGAAACATTATTGTAAAATAGTATTTCACTGTGTATACATTTCTGACAAGGCACTTGTGGAGAAAAGTGTTCTGGACAAATGCAGTTAAGGATTACAAAGTCCTCCTCATTTTCTTTTCCTTGATAAGAAAACACTTTTTCAAATAAATTTCCTTATGGAATTGTATTGTAATAACAGATGTGGGCTATATTTCTGGGCATAGTTTATGGGCAATCCAATTCAGACAAAGCAAACGCACTCATCTTCCTCTCAGTATTCCTGCAGTACAGCGATCTGCAGACTCTGTCTTTCCTTAGAGCCCTGTCAGCAGTGATTGCAAAAGTACTGTCAGTTTAAGAATATTCAGAGATTTATGTGCTAGTTCTTGAGAACCCCTGAGACACAGTTATTGTACTTATTCCTTGCCTACACAGTAGAAGGGATTTAAAATCATTGTAACTTGAGAAAACAATAATTTATTGGTGTCGAACATAGGTTGCTTCACATTAAGATAAAGTAACTAAGACTGAAGTCAAAGAGAGTCTTCCCTCTAAAGGCCCAATGAGCTGAGAGCCCCCAGATAAATTTATGTATTTCAGACATCTTGAATTATCTTTAAATGCTGTATATTCTCCCATGACTTGTTCAGAACTCCACGTATTCAACTTCCACTATGTTCTATGGGGGTTTTGACTGAAAGGAGGGAGTACAATTTTTGTGATTTATTTATCTATGGGAATTTTCCATGAGTTTACGTATATGCATTACAAAACCTATTTTCAAATTTGAGCCTGACTCCACTGATCAGGTGACTGTTAGCTGAAAACCCGTAGCTGCTATTTTGCTTCACAAACTCTAAACACTTTTTCACACACACACAGACAACTCACAGAATGTATACAAATGTTCTGTTCTGTTCTGTTCTTACTGACAGTTTTGTTTTCTAAACCAGACTAAAACAGTATCTCCCCTTCCCTCCAGACTTTTCTAACGTTAAGAAACAAAAGGCACACAATCTCAGCTCATAGCAGCTCTTTAGCCCACATCAACAATTAGCTCTGTCAAGATGCAGTATTTGTATTTTTTCCAATAATTCTGCTAATACATTGTGATGTAGAACTTAATTTTATAAGCCAAGTTGCAATTTACAGCATTCAGGATCCTCATACCAAAATTAAATTTAGGAGCACTTGTATCCATCATAAGTTAGGTGACACTATAGAGCTATGGCACCTTGCAAATGACCTTTAGGGTGTTAGAAATCACTATACAGCCATTGTTTTGCTATCAAATCTGCTGCAGCCCAAAAATCTCATTGTCTTGAAAATATATCCAAAAAGGCTTACTTTACCATTTCCAGGAAATAGATTGCTTGAATTTAATATTCATTTTCTTCCCCATTTCCTTGCAGCTCCCTGTTTAAAGTAACCAGGTAAACGGATCTTTTAAAAGAGATGAGTTTGACCCTGACTTCAACTTCTGCCCAGGTGAAGTGACTTAGCTCTGAATTTCATTTTAAAAATTAAAATCTAGGTATCTTTGTTAAAGTTCAAATCTTTCAGACATTTAGTGTTCCAGATTCTTCTCAGAAAGACAAATTTAGAGAGTCTGATCTCACCCAAGCAAGTTCCCTAGAACAAGTAATCCGTTTTTTTGGAAATGAGTAGTTTTGTATGTTGCAGAAAACAAAAAGTACTATCCCTAAATCATCAGACCTACAAGATGGCCACTGCACAAAAAGCACATTGAAAAGTTTATCATGTAATGTGATGATGAGGGAAAAATTGGAATCTGCCTATGAGGACAAAGCACCTACTGAGTGGTGAGTGCATATCTTCCTTCCTTATTTTACCCCCTTCCTCTCCTTTTGATAATGATTCCAAAACATCATTTCAGTGGAATTTTATTAACAGTCTACTGAAATTAGGGGAGGGATGAAAAGCATAGAGAAATTGGGCCAGTTCTTTTCGCTCTTGTACTTTCACAGTATTTCTCTCTCTGTAGGATTCTGTTCTGATGATTCAGGAGTGTTAGTTTTGTGTCTATTTGGGGATGGGAACAGACGTGCACATCATTGTCCGAGTGCCATTACGAGTGTCTTGTTGCTGCCATTTTTCGTACTGTAATCTGTACAGTCCTGCTTCCAGCTTTAATCCCCAGGTCTGCCTTCCTAAGCCTCGTGGGATGAGGCTGAGCACCATGAACAGGTAAGAACTAGACAGGACAGGACCAATCTGACCTGTCCTGTGAGTCTCAGTGTCTTTTGGAGAAGTTAAAACCAGACTAATCACTTTTTCTAGATGGTATGAAGATGAGCAGAACTAGGGAAATGGGCTATTTTTATAATTTAAGTCTTTGGCTGAGCTGTTCCTTAAGCAGTTCATGACATTTACTGAACTGTAATTTTTTTACTTAGCTGATTTTTTTCTTTTTAATAATCTTCATGTATGGTTATGTTTGCATACAGGTCAGTATGATAAGTATTCTCACCTAGCTGTCTAGCAACTGACTAAACTTACTGCTCTCATTTTTAATCGCTTGAAAACATCCATAGTTGCTGTTTCATTAGGTGAAAAGAAATGCCAAAAATCACTGCTGGGGCAGAATCTCTATTTGGCCAAAGATCTCAAAAGCTGGTGTTCAACGATACTTCAGTTTTACATCAGTTTTGAAGAAGACAGAATATTCTCCACCAGAAATGTTGCTGCCCTATAATTTTTAAATTCCAGAAATGTTTTTCAACAAAACCGAAGTTTGAGAGCTGAAATTGGTCCATGACAAAAGCAGCATGCATTCACACATATTTCAGTAACTGCAGAGTATGTCTTTATGAAGAAAATTTTAGAATTTAAAAAGATTTCTTCAAAGATCGTATGGTAGAAACGGGTAGAGGTGCAAAGATAAACTTCCTTAAACCGGCATGTTTACAAAGCTATAGACTGCGGTTGGACAGTTACATTGGTATTCCCTTTTTATGTATATTGGATTCAACATACACTAATCAATATGTATAGATTGTCCTTGTGATATGACCTAAAACGTTACCAGTACTTACAAGACTATCAGTGTAAAACCTTGTGGAAACAGAAGCCTGGTTTAGGCAAATTCATTGCATTTAAACTGCTTAACTTACTTAACAAGGTTGAGTTTTGATTTGCATGATACTTTTGTGAAGCACTGGAGAATTGCATACCTTGAAACCATGGCCTATTTGCAAAGACTTTATGGGGTTTTAAACAGTTATTGAGCAAAATTATCTAAGAGTATGTACTATAATTTCACTATTAATAGGCATTTTTGTATTTGATATTGTATATATTTTTCGTGAAATAAATATCAGTAAGTAATTACATGTAAAAGCTTGAATTTATACGACTTCAAGGCTTTTTTCAGAGCAAATCACCAAAATCAACAGATTGAAGAAGGACAACTGTATCTTTAACATTAAACCTGCTTCACTGCATGCATGTAATATTTTAATTTTTTTTAGCTATGGTGTGCAGATCAGGTAACCGAATGTCAAACTCTTATTTTTTTTCTCTCTGTTGTTAATAGCTGGTTATATAAATCACCTGGATTTACACTGAACAGTGGTACGTTTACTTTAATTTATAATCTCATATCTGTGTAAACGGATTTTGTCACAGTTTCCAAATGTCACTTACATGAGCAGTGGCAAATCACTGCTAGAGCAAGGTGGGAGTATGAAATCATCCTTGACTCATTAGCAAAGGAAAGAATGTTGTAGTTACATGGTGAGATCTGAAATGTACATTTCTGTTGAACTATGCAATTCACTTCTTTGAATACAACTAGAACTATCTAATGTACGACACAGGCAAGTTCAGATTTCTTATAGTGGTTCCCACTCCATTTAAAGTGTGTTCTTGGGAGTTTTTGAATAAGCAAACCTAACAAAAGCTTTGGAAAGAATGTGTATTCCTAAAGCTATTTGTTTGTGTGTCTATCTGTGGCTGCCCATGTAAATATGTGTGCATAAATATGCATACATATATGCATGTGTAAATATGTGTGCATTGGTACTTCACCACCTGTACTCATTTTCCACTTCAGCAATGACTAATTAATCAATTTTAATTTGATTTAAATATACAACATTTTGCAAGGAAATTTTCTCTTCATGGTGTTCACACGTTTGGTGTACATCTGTCACATTCATCTCCATTTAAATTTCTTTAAATAAAAAAGAATTGTAAGTTATTGTTTAGCAGAACATTTAGGCCAGTAATATAACAAAACTCAGTGTAAGACCTTGTGGGAGGGGAAGTGAAATTTGAATAAAACTTATTTCTCTCATTCATGCTTTCTCTCACAGATTTCATGCTCCCTTACAGATGAAGGGCTCACAGGTGTAGGGATATATGTGTTCAAGGAGTATATCCAGGCCCATATCTGAGACACAGAAGGATGAGAGAAGATGCCTAGCCTGTCCTGACTGTCTCTCTCAATTGATAACAAGAAACAGGTTTGGTTTTTTTTTTGGAAAGACTTCCTAAAGCATGTGGAAGTCCAGCTGGAGGTTAGTCTTGAGTGGTGTACCCCAGGGTTCAATACCCATAACAGTACTCTTTATTACTTTAACGTGATAAGTATGTCCAAAGGAGAGCAATGAGCTGGTGAAGGTTATAGAGGACAAGTCTTATAAAGAGTGGCTGATGGAACTGAAGTTGTTTAGTCGAGAGAAAAGGAGGCCTAAGAGAGACCTTTAGTTTGAATATTATAGAAAATTTCTTCACTGAAAAGATTGTCAAGCCTTCCAACAGTCTGCCCAGGGCAGTGCTTGAGTCATCATCCTTGGAAGTACTTAAAAGACATGTAGATGTGGTGCTTAGGGACATGGTTTAGTAGTGAACTTTACAGTATTAGGTTTATGGCTGGACTTGATGACCTTAAAGGTCTTTTCCAAACTAAATGATTCTATGATTCTACAATGAGACAGAATACACGCTCAGCAGGTTGCCAGATTATGCACTGGAGTGTTTTGCTGCTGTTCAGACAGATCCTGACAGGTTGGATAAAAGTTCCCACAGGAACCTCATTAATTTTATCAAAGGGAAGTGCAAAAACCTACCTCTGTGGAAGAAAAAACCCATGAACCAATATAGGTTGGAGGCTGAAATTCTCGAAAGCATCTTTGCAGAAAAAGTCGTCGGGGTCCTGAGTTGAATGCGAGCCAGCAATGTGCCCTTGCTACCAACAAGGCCAACATTGTCCTAGACTGCATGAGGTGAAGTGCTGCCAGCAGGCCAAGGGAGGTGGTCCGTCCCCCCTGCTCAGTGCAGCTGTGACACATACGGAGTGCGATGTCTGTTTTGACAGTGTAACAAAGACTTGGACATACTGGAGTAAGTCATGGTAAGGGGTCACTGAGATTGTTACAGGGCTGGAATATCCTCATGTGAGGAGAGGCTGAGAAAGAGAAGCTGAGACTGTTCAGTCTGGATAAGAGAAGGCTCAAGGTGAATCTCCTCACGGTGATTAAATACCTGGTGGGAAACAGTAAGGAAGACAAAGCCAAACTTTTCCCAGTGGTAGTGAGTGACACAATCAGAGGCAATGTGTACAATATGAGTTACAGGAAACTCTGTTTAAATATAAGTAAAACCCTTCTTTTTAGGGTGAGTGGGTGCTGGCACTGGTTGCCCAGAGACAAGTGGAGTCTCAATTCTTAAAGACCTTCCAAGCCCAGGACACAGTCCTGGGGAGCCTGTTCTAACCAGTTTGGGTTTGAGCAGGGGAAGGGGGGGCTGGACCTGGGGAGATCCCATCCAACTCAATGATTCTGTACAGCACAATGATCTTCTGCTGAAATTTTTGCTTACTTCAGCCTCTATAAATCAGAGACGATGCTGCTGCTTATTCTCTGGTGTTCTGTTGTTTTAGCTACCTTCCTGGATACACTTAGTCTTCATGGCATATAACAAGAAAAGCAGTGGCATAGGTGATGTGCTGCAATACTGTTGACATCCTCTTGTTATCAGACCACGAAATAGAAACAACACTCTGCTAAGTGTGAACCAGTTTTACTGCAATCAGTCATGTCCCTTGTTATCAATACTAGCTTTTTTCCCTAACCTTTTCTACACACAAAAATTTCGTTGTAGACTTCATCTATACCAGTCTTAATGTTTCCATCTCTACACATGTAGTCCTGAGGAGGTACAGCCTAGAGTCTCTGTGCCTAAAAGTCTCTCATTTTACCAAGGCATCAACAGGTCCTTGCATGGGCCATGTTGACAATCTTTTCTACAGTGGTCATGTTGACCTTTTCCTTCCGTGTTAGGAATGGGCTCAAGTTTTCTCTTCTGATGGATAATTCTGCACACGTACAAAGTTTCCCATACATCTGCCCTATCTACTCTGTGCTTCTACTCTTTTCTATGGACTTATGCACAAAGACTTCAAATTCCTTGGTTTGGTTTGGTTTGGTTTGGTTTGGTTTGGTTTGGGTTGGGTTGGGTTGGGTTGGGTTGAGTTTTTTTCTGGGAAGAGGCGAAGGAAGGCCAACTGGCTATTATTCTTCTGAATCCCAAAGCCTGCTGGCAGGATCTTGTCCTTTATTGTACTTCTGCTATTGTATAATGAGATTGATGGCAAACAGGAAGAGAGAAGGGATGGCTGCATGACATGCAGACCAGACTCTCTTATTCCAAGCACTGCAGCATATAATTGAAATCTAATGAGTCACTCACTGCCACCTTGCATGCTCAATCAGAGTAATGAGGTGAAAGAGAGATCTCAAGTTTACATCATGAAACCTAAAAGCAGTTATTTATTTCCACTGCAACTGATGCATGAAATTTTTAATTTCTTGATTCGCTGCTATCTGGACCATCCTACAGAACCTTCGCTGTCTGTATAAATGACCAAAATATTAGTTCTGCAGCCTTATGCTGGTTTCCCCCAAACTGACAGAATGAAGTAAAAAAAAAAAAAAATGCTAATACTTAGGCTGCCAAAAGGAGAGCCTTTAAAACAGGACTTCAGCAAGGAGGAACTTATGCTAGCAGAAACAACTTTTTGCCAGCATTGGTACTATTCTACTTCTACCACTTCTTGCAACCATATTCACTGTCTGTGGTTTGGTGAAGACTCCCTGAAACAAATTTAAGAAGGACTTAAGGTAATATCTGCAGCTAATATTCTTTCCAAGACCATTAGTATTAGAAGTTTAGACTGCAGAGTGGAAAATAGGAAGACTAATAAAATGCAAAATTATATACTTCCTTGCTGCAAATTGTCTTAAGCATTCACAGTGCCTGTCATTCACAGCTGTACAGCCCTTCAATAGCATCGCTGCAGCCTGACTTTCACTTTGTAGCCTTCCAGCCCAAGGCTGCTGTGGTAGTGCTTTTTTTCCCTCACATTTGGAAGCGCTCATGACTTTGCACTGGCAGACTTTTAAAGTGTCTTATCTTGGATTCCACAGGAAGTTATTGCTACTGTTTGTAAACTGTCCTCTCTGTTCTCTTCCTCAGTTTCATAATTTTTAGTATCTAGCCTCACACTAGTGAATAAATAGTGGATAACATTAGTAGATTGCAGTCTTCAGTAGCCTGTAAGCATTTTCCAATAATGCACATACGCAAGGCCTAACAGCCAAGTACTCAAAGCACACTCCAGTCAGCACTATTCGCACAAGAGCAACCAATAGACAGATTGAGTAGGTCTTGAAACTATATAGTTACTTTTGAATATGTGTTTAAGGACAGCAACTGCTGCACTGAAGAACATACTCAGAGGAGGGTGTTTACATACAGGGGTAATCATTGCTTGTTTTCCCAGCTGAACAGGCAATATTTTTCCCTTTCCTTTCCTTCTCTCTTCCTTCTGCTTTGCATTTGTTTTCCTTCTTTTCAAATTATAGCAACAAATACGTGCCCAACAAATAAATATTTGTGCACATATGCTTGTCTTGTCATCCTTTGTGCAATGTATTCCTATTCCAATGCATGCGCTAAACAACCTGAAAACTTTTGGTTTAGTAGTGCTATTCATAACAACTTTGTCTAGTTTCATTTTTACAGATGGAATTGCAACTGACTGCTCTGATAGAAGCCTAACCTTGCAGAGCTGCCTCATCAATCACAAAGTGGTTTTGGAGGTTAGAATTGCTTGTTTAATTTCAGCTTTCCTAAATGTTATTAAAATCTGTGGTCAAAGTACAACAGGCATTTCTACTACACTTTTGTGCCCAAATATGCAACATAGAACCATATCTGGCCCAGTACTTTAGGAAGTAATTTAGGCTTTTTAAAGAATTCTTTATGCTATTACAGATGTACCAGTACTGGCAGTTTATCTTCGATATTCATTAATGGACTGTGTAAAGCTGAAAGTCTTCCAATGCCATGAATGGGTATTAAAGACAAAATAAAATAAAAAAAGAATTAAGCAGGAAATAAGTACTAAATTCCTTTGGCACATGTTGATGAAAGGATGTGGAAAATCAAATAGACTGACATATTCAGCCTTATTGAATGTACCTCTGGTCTGAGTCAGAACTTTAGGTTTCGAGATCAAAAAGAATGAGGGGGAGTAACAAAGAAAGCTGTAAGCAAGCAGGTTCATTGCAGTAAGAATAAAGTTCTTAGAGAATGAACTTTAATATTGAGATGTCAAAACTGAGACATTATGTCAGAGAAGTCTCACCTTTCATGTCAAAATCTGGAGCGGGGGTCCTAAATCAGAGAATGAAGTCTGAAAACCCTTAAAAATGACATTTCTGAGAAGGGGAAAAAGAAGAAAATATGTGGATTTTACATGTAAATAAATTAAACTTATGAGAGATGTGGCTATGTAGGTTTAGCCTGTGCCTTGACAGAAAGGATTTATTTTCCTTTGATGTCAGCTGCTGTTAGCTGCTCACTGAACAAAGATCCTCATTCTGTTGGCTATAATAGTGCAGAGGTCCCTAAAATTCCTGCAATTAGTATAAAATGTTGATTTGATCCTCAATTAATTATTCACTCTGAAGTACATCATTTAGAACTTGGAGAAAGTTTTGTACATATCCTATGAGGTGATTTAAGTGACACTGTGTTAGAAAATTAAGTCAAACTAGATTGCTTAGATTTTACATCATTGGAAAAAGTGAATCATAATTAAACTGAAAGCCCTCTTTGAAAACTTTTAATATAATTAATGAATTAATTTGCTGTCTGCTTCCTGACTACTTTACAAGTGTTCTAACAGGATTTTTCATAAACTCACTAGCAAAATTGCTAAGCATGGTATGACGGTCACTGGAAAGACATTGATTGAAAAATATGAGAGAAGATTATGTTGTCTTTCTGTATAGTAGCTCTTGTAGCGTGTGAAACACACAAACTGCAGTATAGGCAATTTCCCTGGGGAAAAACCTTTTATGTCCCTGTCATGCTCTCTTATCATTCTACAACATAAGATGCAGGTGTTCTATAGGTGGTTCTTCTTTGGGGCACAAACATCTCCTGTTCCCAGAATGTTAGTATCCCAGTACAGTGAGTGAAGAAAAGTCCTTTAGAAAAACTAGCGTATGGTTGCAATGTGAATGAAACATTGTGTATATAAATGGCTGGTGAGTTTGTAATCGATGAGAGTTCATTTCTACAGCTTTTTGAACAAAAGTAGTTTACTCTTGTATAAGTTACGTATGGCTTTTAAAATATAAAAGAACACTTGACTCATTAGAGTATATGGCATTGTATCTGTACCTGCTGGGGTCCACCAGAAGAGGTGAACAATCCTTCATCCTCTGCAGAGGCCTTTCACACTTGAATTAATAAAGTGGCTAATGGAGTGTGGCAAACTGTTATCATTGTGCAGACCTGTGCTCAAGAGGGGCAGGGTGATGCATCCCTGCCTGGCAAAGCTGCTGATGATGCCAGAGGACTGGTGAGTACAGGAGATCCTGTATTGTTTCATAAGGTCTTTGGTCACTGTCTCCTCAAGGATTCGTGTACAGTGTCTCATCCCTTATCCAGTCTTTTTGCAGCAGCTAAAACCAAGATTTTGGAAATAGAGATCAAAATGAATACTAATGTTATAAAATCCTGCTACATTTTATTCCGAGTTTGTCAGAAAAAGCAGGGTATTCAGCATTGATGTAGCGCTGAGAGACATGGGGCTCTGATTAAAGGGCTTGTAAGCAACAGCAAAATGTAGATAATCAGAAGAATAGGAGTGAGAGCTGAGACGTATGAAGTGACTGCAATTCTAGTAAAATAAGTTTATTCAACCGGTGAAAAAATACTCAAACAATTACATACTGGAACCTGATGGGAGAAAATAATCAATTTGTCTAATTGGCAGAACTATGCATCTAAAACCAACATTTTGTTCTATCTTTATGAAGAGATGTGGGATCACACCCTGTACATTCAGGCAACCAACTCTAAATTATTCAGAGGAAAGGAGAGTGGAGCTAAAACGATAAAGAAGAAACATAGGCAAGGTGAATACATATAAATTGGGCTTCAGGAGCAAGCATGGAATATGGAACAAAGAAAAGGAGATTGACTATTGAACTGAGAATATTTTCCCCATAAACTTGTTAACGCAGTTTGTCATGGGTGAACGAGGAGGGGGTAGAATTTTTATAATACATGTTTCCATTCTATTGAAAAATCACCTTTTAAGAAATATCTAGAAATTCCTCAGGGGGAATAAATAAAAAAAAAAATAAAGGCCAAACATTTCCTGAGCTTTTGCTGGTGTTTCAAGGCTAGGTGTGTTAAGCATTCTTCTCTTTTCATATATATGCATACATATGTCCCCATAGACAATTTCAAGTTGCACAGCCACTTAATGATGCAGTTTCTTATAGGAAAACCTTCTTTTAAAGTTGTTTTATTTTGTATTCATTGAGGTCATAGTCTGTCTCTCATCTTTGCAAGCAACTCTCATTCATGTCACGTGCACTTTAACAAGCTTAAGCTCCATAGCATTTTCTAGTCCCAAATGTCTTCTGGCAGAGCATAAAATCCACAAAGTTACCAAGCTCTGCTGCATATGAAATTAACAATACACAACACAGTAGATAACTCTATGGAAAGAGATAATAATTGCACGTGTACGGTAACAGCCAAGACCTGATGAAGGCATTGGGAACTTGTACTCCTGTAGCACCATTTCCTTAACAACCTGTTCCCATTTCAGACAGTCCCACTTTTCTCAAGGCACCGAAGTGAAAACATAGCTGAATCGATAGATGTAAATAAACTTGAGGCTTCTAAAGTGTCTTCTTGCATGTTTCTTTGCAGACAGAGGACATTATCTGTCAGGTTTATTGAGTATTTGTGACATAGTGGTACTTTCACTACTAAGTACACAGGAAAGGAAAGGGTAATCCTTTTTCTGTGATGCTCCTTGCCTGTCCATTTTACATGATCAAGGCATCTGTAAATTTTAATGAGAGCCTTCAGTATGTAAGCGTTATCTCTTTGAATCTGAGGTAAAAAGTATTACAGATTCTGGTGATGGTCAGAGATGAAGGAGAGATCCTGCAGAGCAGATTGACTACCAGTTTATTTTTTTCAATTTTTTTTTTTTTTCAAATTTTGGAATATGATATTTTTCAAGGCTGTTTGAGATTTTGAATATTTGCTAGATGTGTTTGATGTCTGTGCATCCAAAATAATTTATATTTTAAAAGTATATATAGATGCAAAATCAAATGGCTGGGCATGAGAAAGTGCCTGAGAGAATGCTTTGTGCACAACCCAGATATTTTTTACTCTTCTCCCCTTCTGCACAGCCTTCTGGATATGCATTTGAAGACAAAGTCAGCACTGGGCACAGGCAATGTATCTCCTTACTTACAGTGAAAGAATTTCAACAAAATATTTGTTGGAAGGGCTGTATCAGGATCCCATGCAAGGTCTCTAGATGTGTTGCTGATATAACTTCCGTCTCTTCTCCGAGGAAACTGTGACTAGTTGTCAGAGCAACACTTGCTGCTCAGCATCCAGGATCTGCCTCTTGCCTGCACAGCTTCACATAGAGACAGGCTCGCTGCCACTGTAGAGGGAGCATAAAGTAGTGACGTGTTTCAGGGAAAGCGGAGGTTGTTCCCCCAGTGGCATTTGCCATTTCTCCCACATCCCATTTCACATCCAGTAGGAGGGTCTGTCCTGGCTTTCTGCTATGGGGTCAGTACTTTCTGCTGCAGAATTATTCAGGGGGATGTGAGCAGTCAAGGTGACAGGGGATCATTGAAGATCAGATCAGCTGGAATGGGAGATTGAAGGTTCACGAGAGATGTTAAGGAGGTAAGTGAAAGTCCTCATTTACAACCCTATCAAACTTTCCCCCTACTCTTTCATTCTCATACTTATTTCTTTACCTGACTGCCCAAACTCTACTGACATATTCCAGTTCTTTGCTTTTGCACGGACCTCCTTATCCATCTAAAACAAATAGGCAGTCAAATCTCACTAACACTGTTTGACCACCCGCAGTCCTTCCTTTCTCTATTAGTAAGCCTAAGAGATTAATGTGTTTTAAAAATGAATCAGGTTTGTGTAGTGCATGATGCTCTAGTTTAGTCTTTTTCAAAAGCAAGCAGTTCGAACAGAGCCAAGAACAAAAACCCAGTTCTTTCATGGTAGGCCACTAACTGTGAGTTAGTTTTAAATTTCTGTGTGCTCAGCATGAGACATCAGGAGCAGATCTGTGGAAGCCTTGAGCACACGGCTGTAGCCAAAATCACTTAAAGTTGTACTTTGAACATACAAGGACCTATGAAATGCTAAGTATTCAGGAGGATAACAGTGTAATGCTGTTAGATTAGGTTCCCCACGTCAGCAAGTGCTTCTGGTAGAAGTGCTTTTAACAGTTTTGAGTTTTACTTCTTTGGGTCTCAGTTCCTAGGGTGTAAAGCAAAGATAAGATAGAGTAATTTGGGATGCTGTCAAACTCACACAATAAAGGTCTCTGAAGCACTATGTTTATGGAGGAGAAGACAAAGCAAAATCCATGCTGGGAGCAATAATTTAATATTCAAACACTAACTGGCCTTTTGTTTCAGAAGGGTAAACTATTATTTCTCAAGTCAAAACCCAATCCTTCTTTTTCTCATGTGGAAGATTTTTCTTCCATGAATTCTGAGAATTCCATTTAAAACTTCTTTATTGAAACCTTCTCAGAGAAGACACCTGATATAGTTAGTTCAGGTTTAGAAAATGAGAAAGGATGGGGAGCAGTGTTGGGCAGGCAAGTGTCAGAGAATGCCAGCTGTACTTGTCACAAGTGGGTTGGACCAAATGATCTTTAAGGTCCCTTCCAACCAAAGCCATTCTGTGATTATGTGAAAAGCAACTACTCTACCTTATGTACCTGGATACTAATGCCATTACTGAAGACTACAAAATGTGTGCCTTTGAGTTTATACATACACCATTTCCAGTGCTTTTTTATTCTCAAACTGGAATATTGGCAGAGGTGGAATCTGAACACTCACAGACAGCCTCATATGGGTGAAATTCACTGTGATGCAGAAGCATGGATTTGAATCCAGGCTCTTGACAAACTGCTCATCTGGCTTGGTTGACCTTGTACTAGGGCAAGTTCCAGGTTGAGTGCAGTACAAGGTCTCAACAGATGAAAAGATGAACTCTTCCTCTTCTGATTATCATAAAATATTATCTTTGTTATTGTCTATCAACACCCTCAGCCCTGATGCAAATATTCTCGTATCAGTACAACAAATAATTTTCAGCCATTTCATTGCAATCAGTGTATTGCCAGTAACTCTGGAATTTTCACTCACCTAATTTTCAAACTCACTTAATTGTCAACTTTATTTCTCAGCAGCCTGCCATTTGATAAGTGCTCAAAGATGTATAAACTTTACCTGAGAGTAGAGACATAAAACTATAGCACCTTCACTGCTATGTTTTATTTCTGGAAGAGAACTTTTCATAAATTAGAGTTGCCAGAGCTACAGTAGGGACTACTAAAATTTTATGGCTTTGAAATTAAGTATCACTCAGCAGTTTTACTAATCTTAACAACCATTCACAACCAGATAATAAAACACTGTATGCTGAGGAAAAAAAAAAAAATGAAAAAAATATGCTAACACAAGGAACAAATTTTGGGTAAATGTTAGCACCTGATCAGAGAACTTTTCATATTAGGTGTGTTGCTCATTGTCAGTAGATTCATGGAAGCTTGCAGAACTAATCCTAGTATTGAGAAATTGTTCCTGTCAACACTTAATTCTCTGTAAATCCACTAATACTGACAAAGGGGAGGATTTGTATGGCTGTAATGAAACGTAGCAATTGCTAGCTGTGGGGGAAGAAAATTGCTGATCTTTAGTAGTTTAAAATTGTAAATGCTTCTGAGTTAAGTAACAGCATGGTCAGTTCCAGAGTCATGCCAATTACTCACATCTTTCACTTGAAGCAACAACAAGTTTTGTTTTATTCTGCTTGTGGTGTTCCTGAATCAAATAAATTTTAAAAACACTCATCCAAATCTGGTTCTGAATGTTGAACAAATAGTCTAATTACTTCATAAAGCTACCTCTGATCAGCTACCCATTTAAAAAAGCATGTCATGATGGATAAATCACAGAAATTATTTTGAAAAGCTCACAATTAGACCTCAAATCCTGTAACTTTCTTGAGGCTAATAGCATGTGCTTCCTGTTTACTCAGTTTTTGAGATAAAAAAGAGTACACATTCCTCATGCAGTATTCTCTGATTTTATCCATTGTTCCAGGTGACTTAAATTGTAAACAGGATTTTAAATAAAGGCAGCAAGAGGTACTAAGGCCACAACTTGATAATTTTTTTCCTTACTCACAAACGGCTTCAGTATGGTTTAATGCACTGTGGACTACAGTAGCGTTATTGGATAATCCCATTGTGCTCTAGTGTAAATTGCTAGGTTTCCTACACTTTACTTTTTTTCATCATGCGGGAAAATGAGTAGCTAGAATAGTCCAGCTAAAGGGAAAAACTGAAGTAACTCTGTCCTTTTAGCTTGGAATTAGTCTTTCGTGGGCGACAGTCTCTCTGGACCAAAGATAGATCTGGAAAGCAAACCAATCACATTCACTGTGCATTGAGTTTAACCTAAATGAATTTAAGTCAATATGCCTTGTTGACCTGGACCCAGTTGACTTAGACATCTACATATAGTTTATCCACATGCCAGAAACATCACCTGCCCACAATAGGGAGCTGCTATGTTTTCAGAATTGTATCTCCCTTTCTTTTAAGAATAAGAATATTAGAGATTACTCTCTAGTGCTTCTATTATAGACATACTTTGCATGTGTTCATAGTGAGCAATGTTGACTGACTGACCTCCTTCTGAGTCTGACCTCCTTATCTTCTTCAGAGCAAACCCATCACTGTGCCTGCCTCAGTAAAATACTTTCTCTTATCGCCCACACACACTGTAAACGAGTGTTGTGATTAACTGAGCATAGGGATTTCACCAGCCAGAGGCTTGTGCCCTGTCTGCTATGAACCCTCAAGCTTGTGTTCCTGAAAACCATAGCATGGCTTCTCTGAAATGGCTTCCTTCATCTTCCAAAGAGCATTTCCCTATACACTCCTAATTCACTTTAATTTCAGCAGGAATTGGTCTCTGGCCACGTCTGGTGACCACAGGCAAGGTGATGAGTCAAAGACTACACATGAAAGTGCCTCAGCCAATCTCTGCTGTTGGATTAGAGTCCACACAGAGCAATTTTTTGAGACAGCTAATCACATGAGATTTTCTAAAGGAGAGCAAACACACTTCAAACTTCATTTAAAAGCAGGTTAAAGTTCTACTGTGTCACAAGACAGCTGCACATGACAAAAGTAACTTCATGAAGTGCATTGCCAAACAGTTGCTGTGGCTTCTGGGAGGTATTAGAGTGTGAAGCCGCTTGTTTGCATAGTCTAACCCAAAGGCTAGTAGTCCACCAAAGTTTATAATCCCTTGGCTAGCTAACCAGATAAATAAAAAGACTTTTTCAGAGTGGTCGTTTCAGCTTCAGCAATACAAAAGAGCTTTCAGAAACTAAACGTATGTTATAATCAATGCTGTAAGAAACGGGTAGAAATTGCATAGATATGCAGAAAGCTTCTCTGTGCTGGTGGAGGCTGAGGAAACTATAAACAGATGCAATGAAATTCTATGCCTTTTTCTGAAACTGAATACAGCACCTAGTCATTGCTGATTTTAATTCATAAATTGTTAAAAACAGATTTCTCTTTTAAAACTTAGAAATTTCTTGGAAAAAAACTTAATTCATGGAGAAGTACTACATAGTCAATATGCGTAGTTGACCTTTACTGACCTTTTTTTAAAGTCTTTCAAGATAGATACATTATGCCAAAACAAAAAGAATGACATGTAGAAAAATTGAGATAGTCTACCTTTTATGACAAGAAGCAACTGTCCAATAATGGGAAAAATATGCTAAAAATTCTGCAAAAACTGTTTTATAATACCTTTTTCTCTGTTATAATTTCTGCCATATGAAGATGCGTACTGAACTTTCTTTTCAAGCAAAATTGTGAATGACTCATCATGAAATGATGCAATGTTAAATCTGCATTTTATTGACATTTTAGTGTTTATGTCCATATATTAGCAGTTTTGGGTTTCAGCCATTGCTGGTTGAATAGGAACCTATGCCAGTGCTCTGACCATGGTTTAGTATAGATGGAAAGTTACATTTCTTTCTTACTGATTTCTAGGGAAGCTGTAAACTGTGACCTTTGCCTTGGCTAAGAAAATACCTTTCAGAAAATTAAATATTTAAGACTGATCTCTTACAATGAAATCCAGCATGGTATACACAAAATATTTTGGCATAGTTGTATTCAACATTTCTGCTGAAAAATTAGTGTCTGTTGCATTTAAACCTGTTTTTTTCTCATTTTGGAAGAATAAGATATTTCCCTATCCACTGTCTTTTTTTTTTTTTTAGTTTCTATTTTTTTCCCTGTGCATGCTTATTTTTATTTCATTTTTCTTAGTTGCTTTCATGTTTCTGGGAGCCACAACTCTTTTAAAGAAACACAAAAGCTGCTGTGACTTGCAGCAGCCTTTTGTTTTACACCTGTGTGTATTTTGAATAGAGGTAGAACATGATATGTGTTTCATTCTACAGTATGTTTGTTTCCACTTTTTATAAATATCTCCTGTGAGCTCAGAGCACTCTACCACAATTAGAGTGAGCGATTCTTTGTTTTAATATGGACATAAGCAACTTAACAGTATGTCAAAAGATGTTTTTATTCCTCATCTTCTCCACTCATCCCATTCTATGCACTCTAGGGTATTAAAAAAAAAAAAAAAGTTAAAGATATTGTACTTTGCCTTGGGCTCTCCTTCCTTCCTTCCTTCCTCCCTCCCTCCCTCCCTCCCTCCCTCCCTTTCTCCCTTCTCTACCTCCCTCCTGCCTTTCATGACCTCTACACAGAAAACTGCGTTAAGTACATTTGCTCATGATGTGTAGTTGGGAAATACGGTCTGTTCTGAGAAGCCTGAGATGTTATGGAAGAAACATCAAATAACATTGAAGAATGAAGCAAATACAGTGGGCTGAAATATAAAAGCATTAATTGTAAGCACATATGCTTATGAAGAACGAGCCTCTGTTTTATAGCACCAGGTGTTATTAATTGAAAACGATAAAGCAGCAGCCCTGGGTGTTCCAGTCAGAGGATGATGATAATGCACTGGTGTAATGTGGGCACAGGAAATGTAAATGTTAACATGTGTGAGCAGAGATTAAAAAATGTTGTATAGCTGAGGGTGAATATTTTTTAAGGTTGTATATTGCCCAGAATAGCAGTTTAGTCAGTTCTTGTGGGCATCAAAAGAGGTGAGTTGAGCTACACTTTTGCTTTCTATCAAGGCAGTATTTAGGACTTCTAGAAAGCCAGTGAAATTTTGCAGCACCGTATTCAAGGAAGATGACTCAGATTAGGACAGATTCAACAAAGAGCTTCTACATTGACCTATCACAGAACGACCTACTTTATAAATAGCACGGGTATATGTTTGCTTGCAAACAACCAAAGCACTTTGACTTCTTAAATTAGAACTCAGCAGTTGAGTTATTGGGTAGATTATGAGAGTTAATTCTAAGAAAATCTGAATGCTCAGCATAACAAAACAAAGCTTTACTTCAGTCTCATAACCAAGATGAGGTTGCAGGGAGGAAGAATTCTAGTTTTAGTTTCCATTTTCTTACAAAAAGTTATAATGATTTTAGCTGAACGAGCATCTTTTTTTGCTTGTAAGAATGGGTTCTTAAGATTAATTTTAGTTAAATTTGATAATGAAAGAGCATTTGAAAGTGAAAAATTAAATAAATATCTATTGCTCAGGATTTAAATTTTTATATGTATGTATATAATTTTAAAAATATGTATATTATGTATTGTATATATATTACATGCACATTTAAATTTTAAAATATTTATTTGAGCATATATTTTTATGTATTCATCATTATATATAAAAATGTATATCTAAACCCAAATCTAAATAGATAGATGGAAAGAAAGAAAGAAAGAAAGAAAGAAAGAAAGAAAGAAAGAAAGAAAGGAAGGAAGGAAGGAAGGAAGGAAGGAAGGAAGGAAGGAAGGAAGACTAGGTATGAGAGAAAGTTATTTCATTGAAAAGGTGGTCGAGAACTGGATCAGACTGTCCAGGAAGTGGTTGATTCACCGTTGCTAGAAGTATTTAGAAGACACGTTGATGTTGCATATAGTGGTGGACTTTGCAGTGCTAGGTTAAGGGTTGGACTTCATGGTCTTACAGGTCTTTTCCAACCTAAGCTACATTTTTAAATGACTCTTCTATTCTAAACCTGTATGATAAGTTGTGAAAATAGACTCCACTTCAGTACAAGAATTGTCATTGCTTTACTGATGGACTCAGCATTTGCTCAGCTCTGAGTCAATATTTAAGGTCTTAAATAAATGGGCCTAGTGATCTTCAGAATTGTTAAAACTGAACTTAGTACAAGGGACCTGGATAGCTGCTGCTGGAAACTGTATTGTGAGAATTGTGGCTAGTGTTTTTACAAGTGAGAGTACACAAAATAACTTCTATGTACATGAACAGGCTTGAGAACTGCAACCTTAGACTTTCTTTCTGAGCTTTGATAACTGCGAACGTGGCATGCAGATGTACAGTTGATAGTAGATAGGTGAGGGTTAACACCAGTTTTATCCCACAGTTGTCCTCCGCATCTACGCTCTGCCTATCTTACTGTCTCGGTCCTTGAGATGTAAAAGTGTCAGTAGTGCATCCTTTACTCAGTTTTGGCATTTCCCTCCTACCTCACTTCCATTTATGCAGATTTTCAGATGTGTCTCTGTTTCTTCAGCTATCACGGTAAGATACAGATATTAGCCCAGAACTATAAGTATGACTTGAGAATAAACCTTCATAAATACAGTATCTATGGGAAATTCAGGGCTAGGGTCTTGAACTCCTTTTGCTTGAAACTGAGAAGAAAAGACATTTAAGAAAAGTGAATATCCACCCAACAGAGTTATGTAAAGGAGATACTTGTGGTGGTCAAGTAACAGACCACTGGCAGAATCTGGTTTGAGAGGTGGTTTGATCCACTCTTGAGAAGTCTACACATGATTCTTGCATCTGGATCTGCCAGAAGCCTGCAGCAGGCAAACTCTTCCATTTTAGCTATTAATTATTTCTGAAGTCCAGAATATCTCTTAGAGACTTTCTGTTTAAAATGTGAATGAAAATGGGTGAGATGGAGTGAAATATTTACTTATTGGCCACCCAGTTGCTTTTTCTTGTCTCACGGTTCTGTAGTCAGTGTTGGAGAGAAAGAGAACAATGTGCAGGCACGGAGAATACAAAAGTGTGTGTGGGAGGAGGGGTCAGACAGCATCAAAGGAAAGCAGGGACAAGGAGTTGTCGCTTTTTCTGTGATCTCCCCATCCCTGCTCAAGCTCAATCTCAATGAAAGATATTGCGGATTGGGCCAGTGGGGGGTTATTGTGTCTTACAACATGACAGGGGAAGAGAGACTGATTTGGAAGGCAGGTTCGGGGAAAGAAGAAAAGAGCACCACCTCCTTCAATCGAGGCTGCTGGCTCTGGGTATAGAGAGGAGGGCCACAAGGCAGTCCCAGGATGGCTGTATCCCATAGCTGCAAGGAAGCCAACCAGCCTGTGGTTATTTGAGCTTACATCTCTGCATATTAAATCCTCTGAGCCTCAGCAGCAAACTTTGGGCACCTTTACAGAGAACCTCAGTTAATAAGATGCGTGTGCTATGTCCGAAAGCTGTGCTGCCTTGAAGCAGTACCATTGCTCAGCTGTGAGTACGGTAACACAGAGAGACAGTGTCTTACATACAAGCAGGATAAGAAGCAGCTATGTTATTTGGAAAAAATACTGAATGTGGGTCTGCATATCCATGTCAGGCAGTGTACAGCAAAGATGATGGTTGAGGAGGAAGGTCAGGAGACGACCCATTGGTAATGGGTGACTCACCATTTTTTCCACAGCCTTATGTTTGGCTTTTGAGAGAGGGAAGAGGTGCTGACAGCCAGCATGGAAGGCAGGAGGATGCAATGGGGTGGCATAGTGTTGGTGGCAAGGGTAAGCAGCTAGGAGCTGTACAGACTTCTTTCTCAAAAACTGGGTGATCACCATGAGCATGGAGGAGTTAATGTTTCCTCAGTGGCAACTCCACTTTTTAGCACAATGTCTTCAGAAGCAGAGATGAGACCTTGTGAATATACCCTATAGAAAATGTCCTTTAATAATCTATTAAACTTGTCAGATTTTCTTCTATGCATGTGCGTGTGTGTGTGTATGCTTGTGCGTGTGTTTTGAGAGCTTGAAGCCTCTGGAAATTATCAGTAAGGGTAATAAAGAATCACAGTACCGTCACTGGAATCCACAGACACGCTGACATCATTTTTTCATTACTCTTCTTCCCTACACTCCTTGGTTCATTTAGATCACACTGACAGCACAGCAGAGGAGAAAATATCCATGTCTCTTGGCTATCTCTGCAATTAGTATGGCATCCCACACACAGCACCTCTGGAGGAGCTTTGTGTCAAGTGCTTGACCTGAATATCATGCGGCATAAGACTTCAGGAGCTATTAGGAAGACAAAGACTATGCCATGGCATTGAACCTTATCAGGAAATGCCAAGTGCTTTGGATTTATAACAATAAGAATTAGTTCATTGTTGAGAAAGGTGATTACAAGAGTAAAGCTGACTCACTCATGTCTGTAGAATATTTTGGCTTGTGTAGTGAACAAGTGGGACTGTGACCAGTCTCTTTCAGAGAGCAGGGACCCAAATCAGAAGATGCTTTTTTTTTTTTTAACATGAGGTGGTTTGTTTGCATAGTTTGTGTTTTCTGATAGGTGATTTTAAACTCCACCTAGTAAACTTTAGTGATGAATAACACCCTGTAACAGTTACAGAATAAAAGCCTGGATGTTACACAGGTGTTATAACAGGTTAATAACCTTAAATACTTCAGAATAGAGCTTTGAGAGATAATCTTCCTCTTGGTATTTGTGAAGAGGCATATTCTAATTCAGTGAGAACTGTTCACTGAAGATTTGATCCCTTTCCTGTGAACTTCAGCTGCAAAATTCAGCATCCTGTTTTCCTTGGGGCACAGCTGACTCAGCTAGGGATGGATGAGGAAGAAGATGCCCCTGTGGGGAGCTTGCACTGCAATAGTACACTCCAGCATCCATTACAAAAGATGCTTAAGGGAATGATGTTAATGTTATTGTGAGAAGCAATAAAGAAAGAAAAACCTGAGTGTGAACTGCACCTATCATGGCAATTCCAGTTAGTGGGTCACTACTCAACACTGTAAATACAAGGGACCTCATGATCTCTCTACATAGCATCAATTGAAGCAGGCAATACTGGTACTAGGATGTTGTATTTAGCACACAGTGGGGATGTAAAACAGAGCTGATAGACAATCTGAATGCAGGCATAGATATAAAACTTAGTGGGATTTATTGTGGTTATTTTGGGGGGTTATGAAACATACTATGGCTGGATACTGTTCTGAGGGTAAGAAGGTTATCTTTTGCTCTGAGGGGAAATCTTTCTCTCTTCAAACTCCCATCTTTTCACTATGGCATTTCCTGAGCACTGTTTGCACTCATTCCTCCTTTATTGTCCCCACATTTCATGCTCCTCTGGGACATGTTGTGTGTGGAACTAGTTATGACTGCTGTAATCTCTAAAGTCTTTGAGTTTTGCAATAGACTCTGGTATCATTAAAGACATCCTTTCGCTGGCCTCCTGCCATGCTTTGCAAGGAAGCACAAAAGTGACAAAGGTTAGCACTTCAGTATGGATAATAGCTAAATGTGTCTGAAAGGAATTTAAGGTTTTGTGCCTTTGCACAATGCTTATGTCCTTTCTGAACTAGAGTGGCAGCGCTTTTGCATTCTGATGTCCCAGGAGCCTGCAGCAGGCAAGCTTCTCTACTTTATTTATAAATCCTTTTTGAATCCAAGACAGCTGAAATCACAGGATTTGCTTCCTGGAGTTTAAATAATTTCTAGTTGCCCCACAATCACGTTTCCCCGTGTCCTCATTTGTTTGCAGCTTTGTCCTTACAGCACAATCTATTTCTTTATCTGTTTGAAGAATGAGATATTATCCCTGATGTTACCTAACTCTATTTAGGACTTCTAATTATGCCGATTCCTCAGTCAAGCCAGCCAAAACCTTAGATCATGCCAGAATGCATGTGGGCAGATCATCTTTTTGTAATGTGCATTTCCTGAGGTATCCTTGGATTCCTTGAGTCAACATAATTAGTGCTTTTTACCAACTGAATCTCCAGTCTGTTTTGTGTTTCAGAAAAAGAACTAAAAATATTCTATTTGTTTTACTGTTTACAGAACTGATATTTGACTGTTTCTATTTGGCTGCATTTTATTGCCACATTTGTGACACAGAGTTAGCTGTGCCTTTTATAGAGTATTGAGTACAGGAATGGCATGGAAGTGCTCATTAAAATGTTTGTTTCTAGGGACACGTGCTGCCAACTCTACTCGACTCTGAATCTCTGCATTTTTGTTTTCCTTGGCAAGCCATACGCTACTCTCTTGAAGTAAGCAGAGATCATACCTCAGGATGAGGCCAAAGGCCAATAAAAATTATCAGTGATCAGTTCTTGACCTTTACTTTCAGCTGCTAGGAGCATCTCTGACATCCACAGACAAGAAACCTTGATTTTTTTGGTGCCTTCAGCTAACAGTCTTTAACTTTGTACTATACTTTTCCCTACTGATTTTTTTTTCTTTGCTAGGAAGAAACCATGTGAAGGAATGAGTTTTCAATTAATAAAATACCTCAGTTAAGCTCACCTCCATTGAGAGCTAAATCCTCTACACCAAAGATAAAAAGGTCAGGTCTTTGTGCAGCACAGGCTGAGTGAAAATGTATCCCCTATATATAGCATATTACAGGAGTTAAAACTTTCTGGAAAGTTCAAGCTTTCTGTAGCTTACAATGGGCAATTGACACCCTTGAAAGCTAATTCCTATCCTTTTGCCAGATTTCTTATATTGCTGTAATTCACAGGGTGGAAAAGTTCTCTAGTTTTCCATCTTGGATAAGGGAATCCATAAGAAAAAGAGAGTTTTCTGGAGGATATTTATTGTAGTGATTCATAATCCAAGAGTGGGAAGGGGTAGTCAGAGTTATTGAGTGTGATCTCATGGCTGAGGAAAGCAGTTCTGTGGAGACTCCCTGTAGTAGGAGTGGGGTCTGTGATGAACTCTCTCAGACAACTCTCCTCTCTTGAAGCAGCTCTACTTGATTGGCCCAAGATCTTGTGGTCCCTAAAGGGAAGTGTTTTCATGTTTCCCTTCTGTGGGAAGTTTCAATGCTTTAGAGCTCTGACCATGTTGTCATCTTTCCAGTCTCTTTGTCCAGCTTCTTTCCATGTTGGCAGATAGTGTCTGCATCACCATCTACCTGGGGTGGCTGACTTGTATGTCCTGACAGAATTAATTATAAGCATGATGCCTCCTGCAATGTCATCAGTTTCAGCAGTGGTGGCACTGCACATGCCTTCTGGCGCTACCGCTCATCAGGCAGCCCTGCTTCAAAAGGACATTCAAAGACAACTTGAGTTCTTTCTGTATAATGTTTGGATAATGAGTTTTACTCATAGGAGAATATCTAAAGTAAACCCCTTAAAAACATTGAATCATAGAACTATTAAGGTTGTGAAACAACCTCTAAGATCATCAAGTGCAACCACCGGTGAAACAGCACCATGTCTACTAAACCATGTCTTGAAGTGCCACACCTACCCATCTTTTAAATACCTCCAGGAATGATGATCCATCAGTTGTGAGTACCCACATTCTTCTCATAACATACGTGCTCTAGACTGACAGCTGAGGGGGTTGTGGGAAGAAATGAAATGCATCTACTCACTGCGTGTATGTCATCCAACTTTGACAGATACCCTGACAAAGATCCTACCATCAGCTCATGGTACCCAGGACTCAGTGTAGTCTTCCATTTAGTGAGAAGGAAAAAGACATAGAATGACTATTTTCAACGAAACATTGAGAATAGTTGTAAGTCAGTCCCATATGACTACTGATCTGTCTACATCTTATCTGGAAGATTGTTGCAATGTGTGTGATCTTGGCAAAGCTCGCTTCACCATCTGCTGTCCTGCTGCTTTACCAGCCTCCTGTCCTGAAAGTGTGTTGGCTAATTGATAATCCAGGGCGGTAGTTCTCATAGAATGATATTTAAAATTGTTTATGCTTTGGGCAATTCTTTCTTTTCTTCCACATTTTCATAGTTCTAAACAGATGAAATCAAACTGTTCCATCTCAATGAAAAAAACAGCTTTGCCTTATACCACTAGTAGCTAGGAAAGTTGATTCTCTGGGTGTCTGTTTACCATACACTTACTCTTTTACTGCCAAAACTGCCTTTGGTAAATGGCTACAGAGTTAACTAAAAATAGTCAAGGAATATAGGAATCCTGAGTTGACCGGGTTAATTTTGACAATGTTTTTACCCTGAAGAGACCACGTAAGAACAGAAAACTGGCTTTGAATTGCAGAAGTTAGGATTTATGTGAATATGTTCTAGACCAATGAAGAACAAATTAAACTAGCTTTCAGGTAAAAGGTTGTACATCAGTTCCTTATCTGATGAGCTCTTTCTCTTTAGGGTTGCTCTTGACAACTCCCAAGGATGTCCTACATGTGGCAAACTGCACAGCTCCCTGTGCATCCTGGGGTTATGTTTCTCATTCTATCATTTCTGGAGGGCTGGCTGTGGGTCTTCTCCTTGTCAGCTGCCTCCAGCTCCCCATTTGCTTGGCACCTCCCTCTCTTCTGCCTGTCTCTGTCCCTGGGAAGCTGTTTACTCTTGGCATGCACTGTTGTTTTCCTGATAGGCAAACCCTTGTTCTCTGTTCCAGGAGGATCGACTTGATTCAAAGCACAGCTACCAGGACAAGGTTTCTTCCCTTCTGTCCAGCTGCTCCTTTACAGAAGACACAGTATAGTATATAGCATACAATGAACAAATTAACAAAACACCATCCATCACAAATCCTGAGGACACAATTTAGAGGATTTACTTAGGTTAAAAAAGCTGTTAGAGTTACAAGTTGCATTATGTGGCTGTCTGAGACTTACCTTCTATTGAAGCAGTATCTCTATGGAGAAACAGAATATGCATTTCTACCTACGCTGTATTTTTGTACAGAAAAACAGGACAAAATAAACCCCCTGCAAGCAGTAAAATAAAATACCTGCTTTTCCAAAGTGTTGTTAAAGCAACTTAAAAGCACACCACTGATGTGGTGTGTTATCTGCTACTTATTAAGCACAAAATTTTCTTCTTGAGTGATCAAAGGTGCATTCTTTTTAAGGCTTTTTAAAGGCTGCAGACTTAAAGCTATCTGTGTCATGCTGCAGTGTTTCCATACTAGCCATGTTCTGGGAAAAACCCAAGAAGATACATCTTTTACTGGTCACCTACCCAGAGCACTTAGTAACTAAGAGTTTTCTGACAAATTTGAAAGCAAGTGTTTGTCATAAGACCTTCCTAGCTTATACTGTCCAGTATAAAATGGGTTTCTATTCTGAAGGGAAATGCAGGATAGATTGGGTGGTGCTGTTTTTCTCTCTCTTCTTCAATGCTTGTTATTGATTTCAATTTGAAAAGAAGCTGTGAATATTTTGAAAATACTAAATCCTTGTCAAAAGAAAGCTATTGACAAAAGGCTTCAGAAAGTGAATTACCAAAACACAGAAGATGTACACTGCATGGTGTCAAAGGTTTAGAACAAAGTAGATAATGATTTTTTCCAAACCACTGAAGAATTTTTTTCTTTCTTTTTGCTAAGTAACAGCCTATTAGAGACACACTAAAGCACTGAAGCATTGGACAACTAATCATACTGACTGACGAGGCAAAGTATATGCTTGACAACTACCATTCAGTAAATACAGCTTAAAGTTAAATTATATATTCTGAAAAACAGTGTTTCCTTTCAGGACTTTTTGATCTATTAAACCCTCTGTCACAAAATATGACTGATGCTAAGAAGTTCCTAGGTATTGAAAATGATGGAACATTTAAGTGGGTGGAAACAACATCCATATTACCTATAGACTAGACTAAGATTAGTATTTTATTTTTATTAAGAATGTGATATTTGATCTTCTAGTTAAATCAGTGAGAATGGCTCAGGACTATGAATTCATGTTCAGAGAAAAATCTACCCACCAGATTTATGGAGCAGAAAAAAAATAAATCAAGCTATTCTGCAACTGTTTACTGTAGGATTTCTCGTGACTTCCTGTCAAGCACTTAGCCCTAGCCAAGTTTAAAAGGAAGGTGATAGATCACTTGCAAGCCATTTCATTAAGCATAAAGTCATAAGTATTGCACCTTGAATTTCATCCCTCTCTTGACAGGTTATATTATTAAGATTTGTAATATTATTCTCCTCTTCTGTTCCCATCCCCCAGTTTTCCTTCATTAATTTCTTTTAGAATTGTGTGTGAAGCTATTTTGAAATATATTCATTTTCCTTACCTGTAATATGTGAAATTCTTGTCAATTCTTTTTATCTTTGCTTTACCATTTGCTCAAATATTGTTCTTTCTAATTGTAAGTCTACCTGCTGATACTGCTTACTTTTTCAAAATGTCTAAAACATTTTCTAATTTTTTATGTTCTTATCTTAGACTAGCTCTCCCTTTTCCTAGAAAATTCATGAGGATTTTTTCTGTCACTGCTCTAGGGAGAGATTTTATTCAATCAGTAGTTCGAAAAGGATTTATCAGAGGAGGAGAAATGAAACTGAATGCCTTTATCTTTTTCCCCAAAATAATGATATATCATATTCTTTCCTCATTGTTGTTCTCATGCAGTATCCTTGTATTGACAATGATAATAACACTTGTTAGTACACAATGTTCCTGAAAGCTTATTATGGTTAATAAGCTGCACTTTTACGGTTAACACACACACTGTCTATATAGTTCCTATGGGTCATTCATGCTTCTTCTTTCACATACAGAAAGAACGGAGGACACCTGTCTGTTTTCCTGGTAGATACATTTTCTTCATGGTTATTTTTCTCAGACTTTCTTCAAGACTGCTCTTAGTAGGAAAAGTTTTGTCTACTGTGCTTGCTTTTGGAATTTGCGGTAGTGCTAGTCCTGGTGCCCCAAAACAGTGAGGTAGAATACTGGGATTTTGTGCTGATAATGGAGAGGAAAAGAATCTCAGTCCACCCACATCTCTTGTACAGGCTTTTTTGATTGTTTTTCCAGGCTCTGTCACTTTGCCTTGGCTTCTGTGTTTGAAGTTTGCTTTAGAGAAGATAAATGATGCCTTTGTGGCATGGATGCCACAGAAAAGAGGAAACTAATGCATTTCTCCCACCACAAGATTGAGGAGGTGCCTAGAGGTATTTTGGCAACAGGTTTATGAACTCAACCTTGACACACAAGTAACTGCAGTATCACAGGATGTTACAGATGGCCAAAATACGACGGGACTTCCATTTAGTATTTCACAAATATTTGATAATGGTCACCAGTGACTATTAAAATGTTTGTATGAATGTATCTCCAGATTCAGAAAAGTCCTGTGCTACTGGAAATATTTACCATGAGGAGGATATTTCCATACTTCTGTCTGCTTCCTCTCGCTCTCTCTGCAAGTAGCCACACTCAAAAGCAGGAGATGGGATGCACAAGCCTTTTGAGTAGCAGTTGTTACAGAATGTTTGGAAGCTTTCATGTTGACCTTCTTTCTGACCCTTGTCCTCTCTTCCTGGTTATTCTTTTTCTGAATGCAGACAAAATTACTAATGCAAGTGTGGGATAAGGACCTTTCAAAGAGAAGTGTTTTCACTGAACAGAAATTTTGCGTTTGGTGTCAGTAATCATATGCTTGTAAATTGGGAAGCCCTATTACTTAGTGGGAGTGTATTATCACTATTTACTTTTATTAAAGGACATTCTGTTTCTTTTGTATATCTACAGATCTATGTTGCTTCAGGCTGCTCAAACAGCTCCTCAATTTGCTAGTGAAAAAATATTGTGTAGCAAAAATGACTGCATTCTTCCCTTTGCAAAAACTGTTCCTTCCATTCTTATGTCCTAGTAATTTGCTACAACCCATCTTCCAGTTTTAAAGTATTTTGATGTATATGGAATTACTTTATTCCACCTGTTGCCATGTATCAAATAACCACAGACAGAATGTTCTCAGAAGGCTAAAGAGTTGCAGCTTTGTGATAAACAATCCCTGGCTATCATAAAAGCATTCCCTATACTGATTACAGGCTACTCCATTATTAAGATACTAAAAGAAATGATAGGACACATAAAAAGCTGAGAGTCACAAAGGGTGAGATAGGCAGGCCATAGAGGAAGTATATAATCTTCAAGAAGAGAATGCAACCACTGAATTAATATTCAATACTTATGGTACATAATACAACCTTCTAAATCTGAAGGCAAAACATAGCAAACAAACAAAAAGTGTAATCTGAAAAAAAAATTAAAATTTCAAAATAATGCAAGGATGTTGTCTGTCAGACATTATCAACTAAACTGCATGTTGCATAAATATATGACTGAAATACTAGTAAAATTAAAATGTTTGTGGAAAACAGTTTAAAATTATATTTTGGCTAACCAATCATGTGCATTTGGTATTATATGTATTTTACATAAACTGTAAAACTACAGCAGTAATTTGTGTCGTTCATAAAGCATTGATGGGCCCGTATTTGAAGCACGATGTAGTTTTTTTGACCTTATGAAAAGAATAGTTGGACAACTGACATGAGCCACAGAAGAAATATCAAATGTATCTGCGCTAGAAACCCCCATGAAACTTAGGATTCTCTGTGAAGCCTACCAGTCTAATAAAATGATCGTGCATCAACATCAAATGTGGTTTGACTTTAAATGAGGTACTGAAAATCATGTGGTTTTTTCCCAGTTGAGTAAAATTACTACCAAACTGGACCGTAGTAAGACATTTGTCCTAACTGTACTTCTGGAGAAAATTCCCAGACACATACTTTTTTCCTCTTTTATTTAAGGTGTTGGACTACAAGACCTGTAAAGGTTCCTTCCAACTCAACATATTCTATGATTCTATGATACCCTGATGTCAAGCTGTGCCAGTACATGCAGAGGACCCCAAAAAGACATATATCCCACAAAATTATGGCAAAAGGAATTTGTATTGCTCATCTTGACCTGGCGACTGCTCTGGTACATCGTGATATATGCTAAGACATCATACTGAGTCATGAAATGGCTGAGACACTGATGCAAGGAAAAGCTCTGACAGTTTGTATGTGCGAATTTCACACTGCAGGGGTGGCCAGTGGACATGGTGTGGAGGAGGGCCCTCATTCCTTGTCTACTGCCCATCTTGCAGTGGCAACTGGTGCTACTGGGCTGACCTGCACAAACAAAGCTGTTAAATGGGAAATCCTTGACACTTTCTCAGCCTGCCTTCCCTCAGTGTATAAAGGAGGATCCCGCAAAGTGAGTAGCAACAAAGGGCAACAAAGCTGCTGAGAGATCTGGAGAAAAAGTCTTATAAGGAGTGGTTGAGGGAACCTGGGGATTGTTTAGCCTGGAGAGAAGGAGGCCGAGGGGAAATCTTTTCACTCTCTTCAACTACCTTAAAGGAGTTTGTGGTGATGGGGGTGCTGGTCTCTTCTCCCAGGTAACTATCAATAGGATGAGAGCCCTCAAGTTGCACCAGAGGAGATTTAGATTGGATATTAGGAAAGAGTTCTTTATTGAAAGTGTGGTGAAGCACTGAAACAGGCTGCCCAGGGAAGTGGCAGAATCACTGTTCCTGGAGGTATTTAAAAGACGGGTAGATGTGGCACTTCAGGACACGGTGTAGTAGGTTTCGTGGTGTTGGGCTGATGGTTGGATTTGATGATCTTAGAGGTCTTTTCCAACCTTAATGACTCTATAGTTCTATGCTATGATTCTGTGAGCCATCAAAACGCCTGCTGTACCTCACCTGGAGAAGAGAAAGTGACTCCTGCCTTTTTGGCACAGGGACAAAGCTCTTCACACCACTGTCACATCAGCACAGCACAACCTGGTGCTGTGTTTGGCTCTGCAAAAGTTAGAAGGTGCACGAATATGAGCACGTCTCCCTGAGCCCTTGTGCAGTACTGCAGAGCATGGCCAACTCCAGTGATCACTGCAAACTAATTTCATGCCAGGTGGAGTGATGAAGTTATTATGTTTATCTTCCCAGACTAATTGTTTGACCTCATTATCTCAGATGTTTAGCAAGCATTCTACCGAACATGGTATGTGGATTTAGCACTGATCCTTGGGCTCTCTTGTGCTGTGTGACAAGACCTGTGGTGTGCACAACAGGAATATCACCTTAGAAGGAAAAGACATAGTCTAATTTTAGTAACATCTCCAACATCTAGTTGAAATGCAGGTCAAAGGGTGCCAATAATATAGGGGCTGAATAAGTAGAAAGTTATTAGTTATGTATGTAAATGTCAGCTTTTCTTCACATGGAACTATGCCAAGTTTCATTCGTGCTTGCAGAAACCGTGCTTGCAGTAGTATCTCTTGCAGTAAGTGACTGAAAGAAAGTCAGTCCTGCTGCTGCAGAAGATGTGGTATTTAAATCACTTGAGTATATCCTTGTGCTTTGCATTAGAGAAAGGACAGCTGCTGTTTTCCTCATAAGCAGATAACCTGATCCTGTATTTCCTAAGGAAAGGCTGTTTTTCAAAAGTTTCTTAAGACTGACTGCTAGTTAGACTTGCAGTTCATTTGGCGATGTGGTTCATTATAGGCAGATTTCTCTCTCTGCAGTACAAAATGCCATCTTGCAAAAGAAGGGCTTTGCATGCATCTCAAATCTTTATTTATTACATTCCACTCTTGTCTTGAATAATTCGATTAATTTCTGTGATGTGTCAAATTAAACTCACTGGTAAGAATTATTTAAGATTTTCAAAGTACTGTGTTTTTCCAGGTGCTCTCAGGGAAGACAATTTTTATAGTCAAAGGCCTCAGCTCTGTAGCATCTGAAATGCTCTTCTCCCCATTCTAGCCACAGTTTTAAGTATGATTTAAGAGATCTCACTGATGAAAAAAAATGTACAAGTAGGTAGTTGTGAACTTCTACTCAAAGTTACATTTAGTGCAAGGTCACTATTGCTTGTGGTTTTTTCTGAGGACTGGGGAAAAGGAAAAAAATACTTTTTTGCTTTAAAATCATTTTGATGATGACCTGAAGAGTGAGGGGGCAGTCTCAAGGGATCTGTTACAGCAGCATCTCGAAATACTTAGAGCAAAGTCAATATCACTTGGAACCAGAAAGGCAAAGCTTGAAGTTGAAACTTGGTATTAAGTTGGTGCCAAAATAACTATCATTTTTAACTATCTACTTTAAAGCAGTATATCTAAGTTTAGAAAAAAATATATTAATCAAAATAAGAACTATTAGGATAGATGCATTTTTTGCCAACAAGAAACAAATCTATTTATTCCAGTAGCATAAAATTCTGGAGTCTTGGAACCTATGAATTCTCTGAAGGCGTTTTTTAACTGCTGCTTAGTTCTGGAAAACCTCTTGCAGGAAGTTGTCAAGATGCTTGAAAATGTGGTAATCATTGGGAAGGAGGCCCAGTGAGTAAGCTCTGTGAGTTTTGTAGCCCAGTTTCTGCAGCTTCTGCAAAGTCATTTGTAAGACATGTGGTCAGGCATTGTCTTTATAAGAACTTTATAAGAACTCGTCCTTTTTCATTAATGAATATTGGGCATAAACATTGCAGTTCTTGGTGTGTTTTGTCAAATTCCTGCAATACTTCTTTGCTGTAGTGGTTTTGCCAGGATTCAAGAAGTTGTAATGGATGATTCCACTTGCCTACCACCAAACAGTGACCATAATCTTCTTTTGATGCAGCTCCAGTTTCGGGAAGTGTTTTAGTGCTTCATCTTGGTCCATTCACTCTGCAGAATTCAGTCAGTTGTTGTATAGACACTTATGTGTCATCTATCTTATCACAGCTTTTCTTCTGTGACATCCACAACTTTTCTTCAAGGTCCTTATTTCTATTACAAAATATTTAGAACCAATATTGAGCTGTACATTCCTTGTTGGCCTTCTGGCCAAATGCTCAGTTGATAGTGCTAGAAGTTTCCACTGCTTTTTGTCCTCTTTTGAACTCATACAAAGCTGCTCAATTTTGCTTTTTCCCCGTCTTTAATTTGACAATGTAATACAGAAAAGAATAAACTGTGAAAATAAAGCCATCAGCACAAATAAGTAGAGCAAATATTGCACTTTAAAATTACCATAGTTAAATAAAAATTTAATCCAAAAGAAACATCACAGTTCATAACAACAAAAATAGAAATTATTTTTCCACCAACTTAAGAAGACAAAGCTAGACTTGTTTAAAATTATCAGGTCTGCTCTGAGCCCTAGCAAGTGTTTTCATGATGTTTGGTAAGATTTGCGAGTAACTACAGAAGACAACGAATGTTATGGGAATTATGAATCCAGCTTTATGAGTTTTAGACTTCTTGCTTGTGCCAAAACTAAAAAAAAAAAAAAACAAACAAGTACCCATTAGTCTTGGCAAAATATACAGGAGATCCATTTTAAGGGAAAAAAAAAAATCCTACTGCTCAATTTGTACATATCCGTGTCTTTCTGTCTGCGCATGTATAAGTCTCAAAAACATCAGAAAAGATTAATGCAATCTATAGTGTAATTTCTCAGTCTAAGCATTGACTCTATAGTGCAATTTCTCAGTCTAAGCATTAGGTATGATTTAAAATATATCATATGTTCTTTGATATTTACAGGACAAAAAGGTCAGGCGTGGAAAACAGAGTAGGAAAAAATATTCTATATTACTAGAACATCTTTTGTTTTGGTGTTCTTATCTTCCTTTTTACTTTATATACCACCTCTCTCAGTTCTGCTGTAATGCTTTACTTCTTGTCATATTTACTGGGGTTTAATATGCAATTGCTTTCATTGATGACCTAAAAGCTATCAATAATTTAATGTGTTGGATGTTTTGTGTGTATAGCACACAGATCATTGTAATCAAAATCTATGAATTAAAAAAAGAAGGTTGACATGATCACACTGGTTCTATCTTAACAGCATTTGAATCTGCCTATTGACGTGAAGTGTTTTGTCTGGAATTCATATATGTGTGAACACATGAGAAAAAATCTTGTTGCTATTGAGTAGAAAGTTCTTTTGGAAGAATAGCTACCAGGACCAGTTTTAAAATTGGCTTTGGCAAAGTATACATCTGGGCCAGCACAGTGTCAAAGGTTCAAGGCAGCTGTGAGTGACCTGGTGAATCTACACATTTGATAAGTCCTGGTGAATTTCCCAAGAGACTATTAGAGGTAGAGTAGCTAAATAGGAAGTTTGAGGTACACCCTCATTGCCCTTGATATCCTGTATTTACTCTCAAGAAATAAAGCTGGCTGGTTTTCCGTGAAGGAATCTGGAGGGATGCAGCCGCCCATGTAGGAAGGTCAGTGGTAGGAGGGGGATTGCGGCATATTGTACCATTGCCACAGGGGAGCCATGGAAAAAGGCAGTTAAAGAAAGCTACTCATAACCATGGTGTTGAACTCATTTTTGATAGTAGGTTAATCTGCCCTCTCTTGCATAGAGTTCTTGAATACAAATTAGTGGCATTTTATAGATAAATTATGAGAACCTCACACTTATTAACCATCTTATGAGTACTGATTTGATAACATTTGGTTGTATAAATGTAGACTAGAACCTTACTGAAGTGCTGCACTACATTAATTTGTGTAAATATGTTAATCTGAATAAACTGTTCCCCTTGTCTGACACAAGTATCAACTGCTCCATCCCTCCTTTCTGTCTTCTTTCAAATGCATGGAAAATTATAAAGATTTTATTTGAAAGTAATTTCAGTTTTATTCTACAGGAGGGAAATATTTCTTAGCGGTCATACTAACCATTTTTGTGGTTTTCCCTAAAGTAATCTTTACCTGACAACACACCCTTTCTTTCTCAATCAGGACATGTCATGAGAATGTTTATTGCTATACCTTTGACCTTTCTTATCAATATACTTTGCCAAGTATATTTGTTTTCTCTGGAAAAAATTGTATATTCAGAAAAAAAATGAAATATAGAAATCAGAGTTTAATTGCATTTTGCAGCAAATTCATCACAATTTTTGTTGTGGAAAATTTTTAATACAAAATATTTTATTGAAATGCTTTGAAGGAAAATTTTAATCTTTTCATAATTGTCCACAATAAAAAGAAAATAAAAATATCTTGCAACAAAAGATTTTAAATGAAGTCTTTTTAATTAACCTATTTTTTTCTTTCCCATTCCCTTTTAGCACCATCCAAATTTTGCATAAAGCTTGTTTCAGTTCTGCAGAAGCCACTCTTCTTTCTGCCATTCAACCACCAAACTGAAACATCCCCAATTCCCTCAACTCTGGCTGTTTGCAAATTCCAACTTTTTATGTCAGCTTTACTTCATCAGTTCATACATTTGAAGGCCAACAGGGATCACTAGATAACTTAGCCTGAGCTAAATATAAGACCAGCAGTACAATTTCACCTAGTTAAGCTCTGTAGTAAGCCAAATAGCTCTTAATGGGCTCAAGCTTATATCCCTGAACAGCCGTCACTCTTGATTTAAGGATTTCAACCACTGGAGAAATACCATCACTTTACTTGATGGCTCTGATAGTTAATCACCACTGCAATTAAAAAATTGCCTCATTGTAAGTCTGAATATGTCTAGCAGCAAGATCCAACCATTGATTCTTGTTATGCCTTTCTCTGCTAGATGAGAGTGTCCATTGATGTCCAATTTTTCTCTCAGTTCTGCATAAAATATGCAGTTAATCTATACCGGAATAATACAGTTAGCCTCAAAAGATGTCACATTTTGAGAACAGTTGGGCATTGATGTTTGGTTTCTGCCTTTACTATTCAGGTTCTGCAAAGTTTGCTTAAAACACACAACTTGGATGTACTATTTGCGTTATAGTTAGAAGGATCACCACTGAGAATATAAGTATTGATTTTTTTAAACCTTGTTTCATAAAGAAATGAGAGCTTTTAAATCATACTGTTTCTTTGTCCTTTTCATCTTCCTCCATCACTTTCCAGAGAACTTGGGGACATACTGAGTAATTCCAGCCATATGTGATAGTTCAGCTAAGTCCGTAAAGCTTTTGTGGTTCTTTAGCTTCTTATAGAAGACGGAGGAGAAAGTTTTCTGTTCAGTTTGTTCCTCTCTAGCTGTTCTCTCCTAAAGCGGTGAATAGCTGCTCTAGCTTATTCAATTTGAGCTGACGCCAGCAATCTGATCAGTGGTTCAGAACGAGCCACTTTGGATGTCTCTTTGCCATCCAGAAACTAAGAGATGTCGGAGAAATTTAAATGAAGATGAAAAGAAACATTTGTTAGGGCATGGTGGGAGGAGGTACTGCAGGAGGTAGGGATGAAAAAGTAAATGCTGAAATTTCTGAACTGGGACAGGTTGGACTGGCTAAGAGGGTCTTACGAGGTTTCCTATAGGAAACTGTTTATCTGTAGTCTCTGACTCAAATTGTTGCAACAAGATGTTTCTGAAAAAAGTCAGGATTCTAGGTCTGAATATGTCAGCAAACTCTGGGAGGTGTCTGTCGTGATCACAATAAACTCTTTTCATTATATATTGTGCATCTTCTTGTTCTAAAAGAAGTGTCAGACGATTTGTACAAACAACTTATAGATGTGAGATAATTTTGTGATGTTCACTTGATATGTAGTATGATTGCAATGCATTTTTAAAAAACAATTTTCTCAGCTTTTCTGGCAGAAAAATATCATCTTTTAGATCCAAGGCATAACTTCACAAGGCAAAAAATTAGGTTTCTTGCTCTTTTGTATTTACCTTTTCTTTTAAATATCTTTCCTGCTCTGCCTCTCTCAGGCTTATTTTACAGGCCATAATTTCCTTTCACAGCTAAAACATGAAAGGAAAATAACCTTTCAGAACTAGCTAATGAAGATTATCACTTGGTGGGATAAAATATATTTAAAATAATTAACTGAGCCTTTTACTGTTTGGAATTCTCACAGCTTCTTATTAAGGGTATTAGGTAAAGGGTTAGACCAAAAGCTTTGTTAGGGTATAAATAGATGTCTGCTGTGTTCCTGACAGAAACTTATAATGGCCTTATTTTGCTTCCAGTTCAAAGCAAGTTTTTTCTTTCTAAAGTTCTCTCTACTGCATACAACTCACACTGAAAAAATAACTGTAGACTTTAAACATTAAGTGTCTTCACTGAAGGACTCCCATTCTATGGGAAGAGGACACTACACAGCATCATCTGTATGTTTAAAAAAAAAACAGGATAAGTATAGGAACTGAGCAATGGACTTCTGGCAGAATTACTGCATGGGCTTCAAGAGCAAATCTTGTACTTCAGAGTAGTATTCTTGTGAAATCTGAAAAGAGATGATTTCTCAAGTAGATTTTTTTTCCTGTCACTCTTTTCTTCTCTAGGACTGTCATCATTCAAATCACTTATTTTTCTTCAGTCTGATCCCTCAAAAAAACTACGAATCCTTTAAAACATTTTTTCAAGTGAAAATGAAATAAACTTCAAAGGAAAAGTCAGATTTGAACCTCTACTTTTGAAGTAATACTTTTCTCAATTGCCAAAACCTGTAGAGAGTTACTGTAATTTTTAAGGAAATTCTAATAGTAAAGGCAACGCTTTATCCTTAATATTGCACATAACCCTATTCAAACGTGCGTATGTGCGAGACTACAGAACCCTAAGCTGTTCAGAGATTTAGGTGAGATGTACTTTAAACTGGCTTCTATTCCCCTTAATTGGTATTCATAGCAACATTAACTTTGCTAAAAGCTGCATCAGACTCTAGAGTCTGGCTACTGCAGACCAATCTAAATATTTTTTAAAATCAGTAGAAACTTTTCTTTTAAATTTATGGTGATTGGCCTAATCTGTAATTCAAGTACCTCCTAATTACAGAATGTCATTGGCATATCTTACACCGAATAATGTGTTCCATGTTAATCTCCAGTACCTAGCTTTCCCATCCCATACAATAAAGAACAAATGGGCAAAAATTTAGTATTCTGTTTCCTGAGCCGTCTCTTTCTAACCTGAGGACAATAAAACTATTTCACAGTTGCTGAAATTGACCCTTTACTTTTCTAAAGCACTCTGTCATCTTTGTGCAGCATGTTTAGCTTACTCAGTACCTGGATTTCAAAAGCACTTCATTCAAGCTTCTCGGATTGTTAAGATTTACATTAAACTGGTTTGTGTCTGCTGCCTCTGATTGCAGCCAAAGGAGTACTGAGGGATAATGAAGCGTGGCAGAGCCAGACTACATAATGTCTGATCACGGAGCTGAGTTTATAAGGGACACAAAACCTCCACCGAAACAAAGAGTAATTTAAATGTGATAGTGGATGAAGTGACATCATTAAGCAGAAAATGAGAGATCAATGCAGAAGACAGTGCTAATATTGATAACAATGATAACTGGGCTGCAATTAGTGCCTAATCAAACACAGGACAAGCAGTGGTCAGTTAAACACAGCCATTTATAAAGTATTCATAAAGTAATGGCGAGGCTATAGCCAACCAAATGGAAAAACTAGCAGGAGGTGAATTTCAGTACAGAGTGGCCTTACAGAAACAGGACTAGAAAGGAATGACTGAAACTGAACTATGAATGGTGTGTTGCTAATGAAGAATTAAATGATGGGTTAAGTATTCTCTTTTATTTTCTTTAACTGTCAGTACAAAACTGGAAGCATTTCCATGGTTAAAACAGAAACTTTCTGAACTGAAATAACTGAGAGAAGAATAAAGAAAAACTGTCTTGCAGTAGCAAGCAGTAGAAGCCTGCTGATGGCCCCCACCATCAGATCTGGTGATAGTACAGGCTAATTTTTCTGCAGAGAAAAGTGCTCAAGGTGTCAAGGAATATAAGGATAAAACGAGAATCGTCAAAGGGTGAGTCAGAGAAAGAGGGGAAAGGAGGAAGGAAAGGAAGGGGAGGGAAGGAAGGAAGGAAGGAAGGAAGGAAGGAAGGAAGGAAGGAAGGAAGGAAGGAAGGAAGGAAGGAAGGAAGGAAGGAAGGAAGGACAAAGACTGTGATAAGGAAATATGGATAAGAATGTCGGGGAAGAGTCAACATGGTTCTTACAAACCCCTTCACAAATCTGTCAGTTATTTGGAGAAACCATTGGCAATGTGAGCAATCAGAATCGGGTTGATGTCTGCTTTTCTGAGTGAGGCTTGTGGCTCAAGAATATTCTCAGAGAAACTATTTTGCTATTGGGATGACAGAGAGAACCACTACATAGATAAGTAACTCAAAAAAAAAAAAGAAAAAAAATAAGGACTGGAATTGATGGTCAGCTTTCTCAGTGCAACAAAATGTACAGATGCATGAAGTTATCCTTGGTATGAAAAATGAAAATGTATTGCAGAGTTACAGCAGGGCACTGTGATACTAATTGACTGAAATAAAATGACAGGTGGAACTCAGCAAGATATTGAGGGGAAAAAAATACTACCTTTTCAATAGGTAATTGTCTGCTGTGGTTTAACCCAGCTGGCAGCTAAACACCACACAGGTATTCACTCACACCCCCCGCCCCAATAGTACAGGGAAGAGAATCTAAAAAAGAAAAAATCCATGGATTGAGATAAAGATTGTTTAATAGGGCAGAGAAAGAAAGGGAACATAACTTCATCATCAACAACAACGTACAAAACAAGTGATGCAGAGTGCAATTGTGCACCGCCTCACTGATTGATGCCCAGCCAGTCCCCGAGCAGTGGCCACCGACCCCCGGCCAACTGCCCCCAATTTTATTTTTTTGTCATATGGTATGGAATATCCCTTTGGCCATTTTGGGTCAGCTGTCCTGGCTGTGTCCCCTCCCATCTTCTTTATCTCTAGCTTCCTCAGAGGCAGGGTTGTATGAGAAGCTGAGATGTCTTTGATTTAGTGTAAGCACTTCTCAGCATCAACTGAAACAACACTGTGTTATTAACAGTGTTCTCATTCTAAATCCAAAACCCAGCACTATACCAGCTACTAGGAAGAAAATTAATTCTATCCTAGCTTAAACCAAGACATTTTTGCATCTACTTTATCTGTCACTATTCCGGAGAGAGATTTCAGAATTATAATAGACTGTTCCTGTTAAAGATACTATTGTAGCATCCATATCCAGTGGACATGTGCATATCTGGTCAGTAGCAAATTACTGGCATGTACAGCTATGGGCCCTGTAACTTACAGCTTTCAATTTCCTCATCTTTGGCCCTTTCCTTAAACATTACTTAAGTTTTGCATAATCCTCAAGCCTCTTCTGGAATCCTAGCCGAAGTTTCATGTAAGTCCCCTGATATATCCCCCCAATGCTCACAATAATCATGTTTCCACTCCTTATCTGTTACACAGTTCAGGGCAATTCTCAAGGCTATGACCTAGCAGTTCCCTTAATGAATATCGATCAATGACCAAAAAGCTCTAGTCTTCAGTATGATCCCCATAGTCACCTGGTTCCTATGTAGTTGTTTATCTGCCTAATTTACCACTTCACCTCTTATTTGTTATTTCTTTCATACTGAGTAGTCCTTAAACAGATAATGAACCAGACATACTCCTGTTCCACACCCCCATACGTTTCCATGCAAATATCAGCTCAGTAATCATCAGTGATCTAAAAACCAAACCGAGGACAGACTAAGAGTGGCAAAGAGAGCATAATGGAAAGGATTATATCTTTGTGAACTCACATAATACTTATGCCTTGAACAACGTTCAAGGTTATCAAAAAGAAAAAGATACAGAAAAAAATCACAAAGATAAGCAAGTCTGTGGAACAGTATGAGAGAAGGCCATGACCCCATAGCCTGTAAAATAGCTGACGTTAGAGTTCTACAAAATCATGGAGAAGTCAGACAGGGAGATTGTTCATACTCGATAGGAGGCAGGAGTGAAAGTGCTTGGTGAAAGACAGCAATGAACAGAGGAAGGTACTGCTTTCCTGGGGCGGTATGCCACTCGCTCTTAAGCTATAGTAGTCATTGCTTCAATATGCCATCAATGCAAAGAGTTTGCACTCATTCAGAAAACAATTAGAAAAGTCATAGAGCAAAAAGTGAAGAGGAGCACCCTTCCACTTAGCTACAATGTACAAGTATCATTATATGCTTGCATTTGCCTTATACTCTTTTCTCCACATCTGGTGCCAATTATTTGGTGAGACTTGATACTGGAATAGGGTGACATTTTCTTGAACCTATTATAGCTATTTTATGTAATTCTGTGGAATATGAGGGTTCACTTGGCTAAAATGGCACTGAGAAACATCTCTTGTCAGTAGCTTCCAAACCAATCGATGGATTAAGTTAGTCTCTTAGTAAACAAGATCGATGTGCCTTACTGGCATAGGTCTCTTCCAGAGTGGTCCAGAGACTTCAGTATTGAAGACCACCACAGTTTCAGATGTGGAATACTTTGCTATTACTTTGCAATTACTCATTTGGAAAGTATACATAACTTGGGCCCGGAGAAGGCAGAAGAAAATAAAAATATTTCTTTTCAAATTCCCAAAGCCAATTCAAGTAAAAAGACATGCAAAGACCAGCTGACCAAAGGAGAAAAGAATCGCGCTGAGTTTTCTTATTAAGCAAGCAGATGTAATCTCAAAATAATCCTGTTTATGAATCCCTCTTGCTGTTAATTCAACTAAACCACTGCTTGATGTTCCATACTGTTAATAACTGTATCCTTGCACATTCCGTAAGCAATTTTACTTCCTTCATATCAGTGAATAGAGAGTTTGGGAATTACACTTCCTTCTTTGGATTTTCCTGATGTTTAATTAAAATTAAAAAGACTAGTTAACCTTGTGTAAAGAAAAAAAAGCCTTTTTTCCTCTGTAGTCAGAATTTTTAACATGCTGAACTTTAGAATTCATTTAAGGCTTATAACTTGCTGCTGAAATATCTTTAGAAAACGTCAGTAATAATAGTCTGTCATGTTCATGTAAATTGTTTCAGCAGTTCTGTTCTAAATTGGATTTTCTTTAATTTGTTTTTTCTCTAAAATTCAGTGCATTAGTAGTAGCTGAGGGCCTTAACTATTGATTTGGAAGGCAAAACAAATGATCACTGGTATGTAGTGAAGGGTTCCTTATTTGTGATAACATACTGAATATCATACTGAATTGTTTGCTGACTGCCCCTTATTAAAATCATGCTTCAGACAACAGTCACTGAAAATTAACCACATCATCCAAACTTTGATGTTGCCCCAAAAGCCAGAGTGCCTTCAATCTTGCACATATACTAGCAATAGATTGGACCTCTTTCTGAAATATAGATGTTTTCCTATCAAGTCTGGTCAATATGAAGAAAAGAGAGGCAGCAGTAACACGATCAGTACAATGATATGAGGCATAATTCACTGAAACCAACGAATGATGACTGCATGCATTAAAAAAACTAGTAATTATACAGCTGACAAAAAAAAAGCAGTAAGAAGAGTTCAAAAGGATCTCAAATCAAGCCTTTCTATTGCACCACAAGTAGTTTAAAGTAATTTAAAAATGTTGCTTTTCATCATAAAACATTTAATGTCTAAAGGCTATCTATCCCTTTTTATTTTGCTGATATTGTATTTAAAACTATCTATCTCAGAAGAAAAGTTGAATCCAGGCAATAAATGAAGATTTGGAGTGAGATGACTGTGGATATATTCATGCCTACTTTAATCACTGTTTCTCACTAAAGTCCTTTTGACTTTTCATTCAAAAGTGCCTCAAATTTTTGTGCTAATCCAACACAAAATTGTACATTGTGCATGCTGCAAAAATTCATGTCTGTTTTCATGGGTGCTCTCTGATTACATGGAACAGGGAGAAATTGCGTCTCTAATTGCATATATGGAATCTGTAGAAAGACATACATGAAACAAATCAAGATATAAGAAGAATATTACAGACAGGGTTCCTCTCTGGTAGCTAGTAATGAACTTTCTGGACACATCATTATGAGTCTAGATGGAGTTTTTTTAAAGACAGGTAATATCCTTAAAGGACATAGTACAGCCAGCAAAGCTGCCTCCTACACTTCAGAAATATGAAGTGATTATTATTCATTACCCAGTTTTTGTCTGTTTTGAATTGACTCCTAGCAGCTAAGGATATTTATGAGAGAAAGAGATTGTCAAAGATACAGACTTCTACCTTGTCATGAACTGCTACCTCAAAAAGTACTTGTCTAGACTGGATTTCTGCCCTGAACACCCTGGTCTAATTTCAAAGTTGGAACTAATTTTGAAGAGAGTTCTCTTTGAGCTGGGTAGTAGACCAGATGACCTCCAAAAAATTATGTATGCAATCTAATTAATCTGTGGATTTATTAAAAGCTAAGACTTTAAATACTTTTTTAGTGCAACTTACTGGATTATCACTTGGGACAAATCAAATTTTTTAGTGCAAGGATTTCTATTACAGAGTTTCACTATCTTACAGAAAGCATAGGAGCATAACATACATTGTACTTGAGAGTCAACTGTCTTCTTGTGATGTTAAACCTGTTGAAATTTATCTGTATACCTGAGAAATAGACTTTGATAGCTAAAAGGAGAAGAAATGCGACTCCCAAGATAAGTTACCTATAGATTACATCAGATTCAGTTAGGGATTCTCTCTCTCCCATTCTCTTTGATTCTCAGAATTTTCTTCTTGCAAGAAGAAAGCTAGTTAAATCACAGCACAAGCCTAGGATTTTTAGGCAAAAGATATTTGTAGTAATTTACTCTCAAGTCACAGCACAATGAGAATGTCTTTGAAAAATACCTGTACATCTTTGCATTGGAGGCAGCTGAGGAAATTCTTGTCTAGACATTCTGAAAATCGAGACTTGCATTAGTGAGAGGAAGATTCTTTGTGAACTCTTAACAGGTTTCTCATAGTGCCTGTCTCAGGTGGTTATTTATGTCAAGCTACACTGTAAGGAGAAACTACTGTCCATTTCACATGACCCACTGAGCTGGTTCTATATGACTACGATTTAATCTAGGATTGGAATTTGGATTGCAATTCTAAAGAACTATGTAAAATCTTTGCCATGTAAAGTAAATTTATAGTATGTTTCATTATTTTTTGATTAAAATTAATTGCTGTAAGAGAGTAAGAACATTGATTAAATGATGAAGAAGCTTGGAGGAAGGCAGTCCAAAAGTACCATCAGAATGATAATTAAAATGGTTAGTGATAGAGGTTTCATTATTATTTTGGGAGATTTCAATGGATATTGATAGTCATGAAAATAATAAAGAAGCTGGATCACATTGACGAAATCATGACTTTAACCTGCACATAATTTGAGTTTCAAGTTTATTTCACAGCAATTCATTTTCTTCTTCCACTCTTCCAGTTATAGTTCTCATCCCCTTGTTGCAGTACTTTTTCACCTTGAATAAAATCTAAGCTTTTTTCCTGCTTTCAGAATACCCCTTTGCATAACAAGCGACTATGCATCCTTTCTTGCTTCTTTGCACTACTGAATTAGCCTTTTCTCCTTGTTTTAGTTCCACCTTTGTCTTTTTATGTTACCTATTATGTGTAGGATGGAGTTCATTATTAATGATTCCAAACTTAGAGTCTTTAATAGACTTGTGAAGCTTCTTCCAAATGCTCGCAGAAGTTTTGTTCATGTGTTGTGCTGTGATTTTGGTTTTGTTACATTCTGGGGAGAAAGGAGGAGAGAATTTGGTGTGTATTGTGTTCTTGTGGCTTTGTGTTATTGAAAAGATAAAAATATGTCTTCAAAAGGGACTGTTAATAGCAAAGGTAAAATGACCAGTTATGTAATAATAAAAATATTTCATAGTTATGTCATTATTTATCTCCTGATGTAGAAGCTAGGCTTTAGTACACTTTCAGTTTAATAGTATGATTAATGTTAGTGCCAATAAGATCTGAATTTTAAACAAATATCATTAAATGTTTCTCTCAAATCCAACTCTCATACATCCATTATATTTCAATAAACTGCCCCTCAGTAATCCACTCCACAGCAATAAGATCAGAGCTGATCATTTCCCTTGATGTGATAAGTTTACTCCTTTTGCTATAATGCAGATTAAAGACTTTTTGAGATTAACATAATGCTCACATGTTTTCCTATTCATTTTTCGATTAATAATTCCAGTGGGAATGTTAGCTGCATAGTGACTGAATACTTGGGCCAGAAGTATTACATCTCAGAAACACAAATATTTAAACCAGCAATGAAGATGTATTCTCTGCACAAATATCTTCCTGTCATTCTCTTCTGTTAAACATGAAGGACTGAAGAAAACAAGTTATTAGGGCTAGCTCATAATAATCACCTTATGCAGTATTTCCCACTGGAGCTCCTTGGGAAAGCAGTAATTGAATCAATGGGGCTTTTAAAGGTGTAAGGAACTGCTCAGAAGGAGCGAGGATTTCACAGAGACTTCAGCTTCTCTGAAATGACTGTTTCCTAGTAGCCCATCTGAATTATTTATTTCCTTAAAGGCTTCCTGCTTCTGAAAATGTGATGTCTACCTTGCATGGGGCCTTGAGCAGCTTGGTCTAGTGGCTGCCCTTGGCAGGGGGGTTGGAACTAGATGATCTTTAAGGTTCCTTCCAAACTGAACCATTCTATGATTCTATATTGCTTTTTCTTGACATCCTTAGTTACTGCCTTTCCTGTTTCTACTGATCTTGTAGCTTGAATCTGTACCTGTTACTCATCTTTTTCTTGGGATTTTTTTTTCACTTTACAAAAGTCAGATTCTGTTTTCAGAAGCTCCATTTTCTACTTTCTAACCACCTGAAAATCACACTTTATTCTGAATTTTATATTTTTCTTTGAATTTCTGCCTTCCTATTTAATTTCTTTTCATCTCTCTCTTTTTCATTAAGTTTTGGTATCATTTCTCAAGACAGTTGTTGTATTCAGTGTTTGTTAGTATAGTAGTCCTTGAATCTATTACTGCTTGCTGATTGGAAGTAATATTAAAAAAATGCTTCATTAAATACTTGAACTGAAATTTTCCCCTTTCAAAGGAGAGGTATGGTTTTTCATGCATTGCCCTCTTTTATTGTTTTGCATTGTCAATAGCTGCAGCAGCAGTTGTTGCCTTTCTTGTTTCAAATTTACACTTAATTCTTCCACCACATGTGTTGTTCTTATATGACTGATATGCAAGACAAGAGGTTTGGTTTTGCATCCTGAGTAGCACAAAAAGTACGACACATGAATTTTCATGACACAGCATTTAGCAGTGGATCTTGAGTCTGAAAGCTGAGAACTCTGGGAAGCTGAAATCTGACTTTTTACTGCTCCGGTGTCATGCCAGGAGCTGCGGAGGTGGGAATTCTTAACCATGTAAGGGTCTCAGTTGCTCTGAAGAGAAGGCTGGGAGGAGAGCTATAAACATGACTACCATGGAAAACCACATAGAGGGTAAAGCTATAATTTTGCAAAAGGAGGCAAGTAACTACAGAGCTTGTGTATACAGTGTGTGGATCCCTAAGGGCTTATTTTTCCTCCGGGAGCAGATAAGTGCCCTATGCCTCAAGAGACAGCTGTGCCTCATGCTAGAGAATGGTGTCTCAGGAGCCATAGTTTGAGTTAAGCTATGGAGGTGAATAGGTACCTGATGAAAGAAATTATATAGAATGGCTCTTATTAGCGTGCTAACTTCAGTAGAAGTAATCTCTCAGGTTTTGTACAGCTGTTTTATGTGACAAAAATGTCCACAGTTTTGGTATTTTGATCCCCAAGATGTTCTGCTAGCTGCAGTCTTCTCATGGCTTCCCTAATCCACATGGGAAAGACATTATCAACAGTTTAACCATTTTATTTTTCTAGATATAATTTTCCAAAATGATTTCCATCACTTTTTTCAAGATACTGTAAAAAAAAAAAAAAGCATTAACAATCTCTTTCAAACTGACATAGTCCAACAGATGGCCACAAAGATGATTAGGGGACTGGAGCATCTCTTATGAGGAAAGCATGAAACACCTGGGTCTGTTTAAACCTAAAAGGCAGCTGTCAAGAAGATGGAGCCAGGCTCTTTTTAGTATTACCTGGTGACAGGACAAGGGGCGATGGGCACAAACTGGAGCACAGGAAGTTCCACCTGAACTTGAGGAAAAACTTCTCTACTGTGAGGGTGACAGAGCACTGAAACAGGCTACCCAGAGAGGTTGTGGAATCTCCTTCTGTAGAGATATTCAAAACACACCTGGACAAGTTTTTGTGCAACCTGCTCTAAGTGAATCTGCTTTAGCAGGGGGTTTGGACTAGCTGATCTCCAGAGGCCCCTTCCAAACCTACCGTTCTGTGATTCTGTAATTTTGTGGTTCTGTGATTCAGTTGAAATGAAAGCAGAAAGAGCGCTTTCTGACCAGGAAGCAACTGTTTCTCAGGTAGAGTCAAAACATTTAGCACTCCATATACTACAGTACCCCAGAAGTGTAAGCAATATCATGGTAAAAGATGCTGCTTAATCAAAGACTTTTAATTTATGTTTATTTTTATTTATTTTTTATCATATTTTTTATTATTCCCACATTCAGTCCAGTTTTTCCTTGTCCTTGGTGGCTATTCTTTTTCCTAAATGACCTCATTTAACTAATATCTTTTCTTGTTGAAATTATTATTCTTTAAAAAAAATGTTTATTCACATGATGCTCAGAGGCCAGCTTATCTGCCTCTGCCTTTTTTGGACTGTGATCTATCTGCCCCAGCACATTCACTAGAAGTTCACTGATTATTGGAGGACACTTGGTTTTATTGTGATAATGCCTCTCTAATTGCCCTTATCAGGACAGGGCATAGAGAATTCCCACTCTACTTGTAGCTCACAGATCTTATTATCCTCTGCTCAGTTAAATGTAATTTTGTTTTCTCTGTCTTTCTCAGGTCACATAAATGAGACAGCAGGTTCTCCTTTTCATTACTTTGATGGTTTGACCTCTGCTGCTTGAGACAGATCATATTTATTAGGCTCACAGAGGAGCTGCAGAAGAGGATGAAGGCTCTTTTTGGCCATTCAGTACTTAAAGGGGCCTTATAAGAGTGTTAGGGACAGATATCTTAGTAGTGCCTGTAGTAATAGGACAAGGGGTAGTGGTTCTAAACTAAAGGATGTTAGGTTCAGGGTGGATATAAGGAAGAATTTTTATACAATGAGGGTTGTCAAACATTGGAACAGGTTGCACAGAGGTGTTGTAGATGCCCCATCCCTGGAAACATTCAAAGTCAGGGTAGACGGGCCTTTGAGAAACCTGTTGAAGACGTCTCATCTAGTTGAAGATGTCTCTGTTCATTGCAAGGCAATTGGACTACATGACCTTTAAGGGTTGCTTCTAACCCAAAACATTCTTTTTTCTTTAACCCATGTGGTGGGCAGCTTGTTCTGCTCCATATCTTATGTACCATGAGCCCAGACAGCTGCCATGAACACCGCCACCATAAAATTGCTCATGTCAGTTTGTCTTTCTAATGAAGGAACCAGTAAGCCTGTGATGCTGGTTCCTGTAGAGTGTGGATGGGATATGACACTGTCAAAGTGGTTGGAGAGAGGCAAGCAGCTGAGATCAGGGTTCACAGGAGAGTAACTTCTGACTAAGGACATTTTCTCCCAGTTGCTGGAGGTGGCATTGATTATACACAAATAGCACTTTAACCTTTTAAGTCAGTGCTGGCAACGTGTTCCAACATGAAACGAGAGCTCGTAGGGAGGCTCTTTGAAAGAGAAAACAAGCTGAAGCCTAACTCAGTGGGAGCTTTAAATATCTTTTGATATAATTTATAACAATATTGCCAAAAAGAAAGATCGTTTTCCACAGCTGTTCTGAAGGGACTGGGGATGTGGGGGAGAAAATTCCTCTAGGAAAAAAAAAGTCTTTTGTTTAATTTTGAAATGTTGTATACTACAGCTTGTTCCTTGTATTCAAAGGCAGTTTAAATCTTTGTGATATTTTAAAGGAAATAGAAGGTTCTTTAGAGCAAAAGGAAATAACATGGGATTGATATGGATAAATTAGTTTACATCTCTTACTGTTCTGCTTTTCTTGTGGAAGAAAAAAAGCTGATTAATTTTCTGCTTCTTGAGACTTAGTTCTGTCTTACTGTATCAAACTTCCTCATATGTGAGGTGAAAATTGGATTCAACAGTAGTAATTGAAAACTATAATGCAAATTTGAGAAGTATCTTGGAAAGTTACTTTGGAACATTTAAATACCAGCAATTTAAGAAACATCAAGTGCTCTTCCTTTGGCTTCATGCACCCTATGTTCCGCTTCTAACATTTTAAAAGATAAAAGGTTCACTCAGCATGAATGAACTTGGAAATATATTAAAACTAACGTGACATCTGCTGTCTAAATGTCAGCAGAGTGAAGAGAGTAAATTTCTGTCCACTTCTTTGGGAAGTGATGTAAGGAAGAATGAAACAGACCAAGGAATGGTGGTCCTCTGCAGTCTGAACACTTCAGAGGCACACTGTGTTGTATTACAATCCAGAAAGAGGAATGAAACCTACATCGTTTTTGCAGTGAATCATAGAATCATAGAATCACTAGGTTGGAAAGGACCCACTGGATCATTGAGTCCAACCATTCCTATCAAACACTAAACCATGCCCCTGAGTATCTCATCCACTTGTCTTTTAAATACCTCCAGGGGTGGGGACTCCACCACCTCCCTGGACAGCCTCTGCCAGTGCCCTATGACTCCTTCTGTGAATTATTTTTTTTTCTGATGTCCAGACTGAACCTTCCCTGTTGGAGCTTGAGGCCATTCCCCCTTGTCCTCTCCCCTGTCACCTGGGAGAAGAGGCCATCTCCCTCCTCTCCACAACCTCCTTTCAGGTAGTTGTAGAGAGCAATAAGGTCTCCCCTCAGCCTCCTCTTCTCAAGGCAAACAACCCCAGCTCTCTCAGCCGCTCCTCATAAGACTTGTTCTCCAGCCCCCTCACCAGCTTCGTTGCTCTTCTCTGGACACCCTCCAGAGCCTCAACATTCTTCTTGTAGTGAGGGGCCAGGATTCGAGGTGTAGTCTCACCAGTGCAGAGTACAGGGCAGAATCACCTCCCTGGACCTGCTGGTCACGCCATTTCTGATACAAGTCAAGATGTCATTGGCCTTCTTGGCCACCTGGGCACACTGCTGGCTCATGTTCAGTCGCTGTCAACCAACACCCCCAGGTCCTTCTCCTCCAGGCAGCTTTCTAGCCAGACTTGTCCTAGTCTGTAGCACTGCATAGGGTTGTTGTACCCCAAGTGCAGGAAATGCAATTTGTAAAAATGTACAGCAGGGGTGGAACATGTCTTTAGTCTAGTGTGCTAATTTATACAGCATTTCATAAAAAAATAAAAAAAAATTGCTGACTGAAAATTTCAATCCGATCCCCAATGTAAATATCATCTAATGTATTTGCTAAAATATCTATGTTGGGTTTTGTCCTTTGTGATGACTATTACGGAAAAGATCTGCACCTAATAGCCAAGTGTGTGTGTGTTATTGTGAAAATTTTATGCAAGAGGATAAAACCACCCCATGGTCAAAATGTCAAAAATAAGCATGTCAAAAATAAGAAGACTATTTTCAGATCTGGTCTGACAATTTTTTACCTAGAGAAGTCACAGCAGGTAGTAAGTCCATCTCCTCCTTTCCACCTCTTGCTCCTCAAGGCAGCTGTTATTCATCCCCACAAAGGTATAGAGTGCAAGGACTTCATCCAACAACAGTAGGGTTCCATACACCATATCTCCTCCCTCAAAGCCAGCATCTGCTCATGCATTTCGATCCCCAAATCCTTTCTTCCTACTTTTCTCTAGTGAGGACTGGCTGTGTGATGTAGGGGTTTTGTTATCCAGCAAGGCATTAATAGTTGTGAATAGCTGTGATCAGCAAGGTCCTCAAAGAGAGGTGCTTTGTGGTTAGGAAACACGGAGTTTAGGCTGTTTAGGACTAGAGGTGTGGGCCTGTTCAAGCTGAGTTAGGAACTATACTCTGTCATCCTGCTTTGGAGGGCTAACTGTGAGCTAAGAGACAGAAAGGGTGTGAAACTGTTTCCATCTCTCCTCCTTTTTTGGTATACAGATTAATGGCCACCAATTCCTTCCTAAATCAATACATTTCTAGGGATCTAAGCCTGTAAAATTTGTGGCTCTCAAAAGTTTTGGACAAATAGAGTAATAACATCAAATTTATCATGTAGACTCATAGACTCACATCAAAAAAGACTTGGATTACAGAATTTTTTAACCAAAAAAATATATTTTTTTTGCAAAAATGAAGTATTACATCACTTGAAAAATTAATTAGTATAATATTGGGTAGCTATTTTGCAGAGTCATGGCATGAAAGATAAACAAGAGCTGTATATGCTTCTATAACTGGCACTGAGGGTGCTGCCACTGATAGGATTGTTGCAGTCTTGTACTGGGGCCTATAGAAATCTCAGTTTTAAAGGATGTTGATAAAGTGGTGCAAAGAATTGGGAGAAGAGCCATTGGACTATAAAATGTGCTTTATTAGTAAGACCTAGAAGACTGGTTCTCTTTAGAAAGAAAGTTGAGAAGCCTTTTAAATAGGAGTGGAAAAGCTGCTCCAGAAGTTTCTTCAGTTTAGCAGATAGAAAGTAGTCACCAGTGGCTACAGACTGAGGATGGACAATTTGACCATATTCTTTGTCCAAGGGGGCTTCTGTTTACATAGGAAAACAATGGCCTTATTTACCCATCTGGTAATATGAAGCTTGTTTGGTAATGATATGGGAAAAATTGTACATAGACTTTTCAAATATTCGTGTCTTTGTAGAAGTCACAGTAATCTTCATTATTTGGAATTATTTTTTTCAAATTAATTAGAACTGATCATTTGGGGAGGAATGAAATACTCTGTACAACAGCATCACACTTTTCTATAGAGAGTGTTTTTCAAAGTTATGTTTATTATTCAGAAAAATCAAAGACATAAAATGGGATCAAAGCTGTGCTTGAGAATGACACAGAAGGAGGGCAGTGGGAAGAGAATCAAGTATTCTGACCTACTTGAAGGTCCCTGGGCTCTCTTTATATTTTGGTTGAATGCATCAGCAAAACAATATCATATCTCTGAAAACTGATATATTTTGGGGTTGCTTATATCAATGTTCATGATCATCGAGACTGTGATTTTCTTAAAATATGTATATATGTAGGGCAGTTAGAATCACAGAAACACAGAATAATTTAGAAAGTCAGGAGGTCACCTCTCCAGCCCCCTGCTCAAAGCAGGGTTTTGATGTTTTATCAGGATACTGTTAGGTTAGATATCTGGAAGGGAGAATCTTAACTCCAAAAGACAAAATGCTGGCCTGTTTATAAAGAGCTATTATCTATATTGATTTATGTCTGCTGTGAATAAGTATGTGTATATGAAATAGTCATGGAAATATTTTCTTTTGCACTGATCTCTTTATTGTAAACATTATGGCTGATTAATTGATTACTGTCAGCCTCAGCCAATATTCGGAATCCAGTGAATAAACGTGTACTTATGCTTTAGATTCAAACCGGGCAAAAGTTACTTCAGTGTTATTTGATATAAAATCTAGTTTAGAGTCAAACAGTTGCCTCCTCAGAACACAATAGGAAGGTTCAGACAACTCCATTCAGCATTTTGGTATTGTGGGGGTTTTAATCAGGGAAATTCAACTTCTTGCCATCAAGTCAAGCACCTGGCAATTTGATTTTTAAAAGCAAGCAGTATCAGGGCTGAAAATACTTCATATTATTTTTATGGATCATTTTATTTTGTTTTTCCAAAAGCAAATGTCTTAATTTTCAGTCATGCCATTTGATGTTGCAAACAGTAATCAAGTAGTTCAACCGCTGTCCAATTTCCTTTTTTAGGAAAAAGCAGAAGGAACCAAAAATGTGTAAACAAGGTACCAAGAAAATTGCCTGCTTTCCTAAAATAAAACACATCGCTTGCTTTACCAGCTGGCCAAGTTTAAGATAAATGAAATTTCCAGGGAGTTGACCCTGGAAGATATGCTTGACCATATTTTTTCGATCACATCATTTGCAAAACCAACATACCAATATGACACTCAAAAAAAAATCTGGTGCATGAACTACATAAGTCTATTTTCAGCAGCTGAAATTACTGCTTTTTCTTTTATTGGCAATCTTCCCAGCTCAATAATGATTAGTGAATTATTGTGTAGCAAACATTTGTGATACATAAACTTGCTCCAGCTGTCACCAAATCAAAATTGAATGCAATCACCAAAAGGCTTGCAACTCTTTAATGATTTTCACTACAATGGCTAACGATTTCTGTGTCCACAGCCTTGACTGTCCAATATGAAACAGTCACTGAATGCTTGAGAAAATGACCAACAGAGTTTCACCCCACAGCTAGAGCTGCTAAATCAGTGCAATGGTTGTATTGGTGCTACTGCTAACAACATTTTAGCACTTGTTGCACCTCATACTTCATAAGTTCTGGGACTGACAACCTCCATCTCACAGCCCTCTTTATGCCCCTTTTCCACTTCTGTTTTTAAAACTTCCCACAAATGTCATGTCGTCATAATATGCTCCTTTCCTTCTCAGGTCAGTAGATTCTTGTATTCTTCACTCTCTTTTCTGATTTAGCTGTCTCCAAGGATCCTTTCACAGCAGGAATTTTTTATCCTACTTCAAGCCTATTTGTACCACTGCAAAAAAATACCCTAGCTTAGAAGAATATGCAGATATAGCCTGTCCTCCTTTTGTCCACACAATATTATGAACACAGATAAGTCTGAATTTGAAGGCAGAGTTGGAAGTATTTTTTTAACTGCTTACACATTCTATGTCCCAGTTCCCCTTTTCAATTTACCTGATGCATAAACATTCCCTCTAATTTTGAAATTTATGAGATGGGACACTGGAAATTACCACTAATATTGTTTGGTTCCAGTTTCTTGACCAAGTGGATAATGCTGTGATTTCTCCTGGTGTTGTGCAATGTAATTCTGCAGAGTGAGACACAGAAGCAAACTTGGGGAAGAAGCTACTTTATTTTGTGAGTAGGTGTGAGTGGAAAAATTATTACAATGCACTACTTGTCATTCAAATTTTAGACTGATGCCAAAAATGTAACTCCAGTGCTACAGACTTTTTGCTCCATACTGTATAATTAAGAGTGAGATATTAAATCTCTGACTAATTCAGGAGTCTTGTGAGCAGGTGTGATGCTTTTGTCAAAACCCATGTTTGCTTAAATATATTGTAGGTATCATTTTGCTTGCAGGCCATGGAGAAGAGAAAAAGTTGACATAATTGTCCTACAAAAGTTTCATAGCATTTTCTTTCTATATCTTTCCTTCCATGAAGCTAAAGGAAAAATGCTTTATTGGTATGAATACAGTCCAGTGTAGGAGCTATGTACTTGATATACTTCAATATTGTGTGTTATGCATTTCTATATGGCATACAACAAAGTGCAAAACAATCTGCATGTTAAAAATATTCTATTAAACCTTGAGGCACATGGATGTACATTAAATTCCCCTGCTGTACATAGGCATTGTATTTCTGGCCGACTGACAATAAAAAAACCCCATGTATTTTATACAGTGACTCGCAAGACCTATAAAAGTACTGGGTTTTTTATATGTTCCTATTATATATTTTTTTCGGAGTCATGTAAGGAACGTTATGTATTGTAAGGAGCACTGACATAGCTCATTGCCAAGTACTCTCTTTGGTTTCTACTCTTGTTGATTTTTTTGTTGTTGTTGTCATTGCTGAGAGTTTTCATTAAGAGGGAAAAAATGCATCTACCTGTAGTAACAATAATGGGTTGTGGATCAAGGACATTTTATTCAGCACCGCAAACCATAACAGCCATAATTTTTTTTCTCACCATCTAATTTTAAAAATGAAAGGCACTGGTGTCTTTTACTAGATTATTTTTATTTGTCAACTGGTACATTTTTTAAGCTTCGAGAAACTTAGTTTTTATTAAATAAAATGTTCTTAAGGACTCGTGTGACTTCAGGGACTTCACATTAAATATTTACTTTTTTCAAGACTCACTGTAAATTTACAGGAGCCAGAAATATTGATTTTCCCTGTAAGAGACTTCCTGCTATTAAAAAAAGTATAGAATATTGACCAAAATAAAAATTTCTTAGTTTACACTCAGATTCCTGTGTAAACAGATAACCATGTTAGTTGGTAAGATCAGTTATATAAAAGTAACTATGATTGAGTACCTCAATAATGTTTTGTTACTTTCAAAGCAATTCATACAATATCACCTAACAGATATTCATGATGTCTTTGCTAGGGAAATATCTAAAACGTGCCATAATCTATTTTCTGTATGACTGTACGAAGAAGTCGAGACACATGCTGAGGCCCCTAACACAATTCAGTGGGCAACCTGATTGAATATGGGAAAACCTGACAGGAAATCAAATTTACTGAATGAAGCAGCAGGTTATTTTAATCTAGTACCCTGGATTTCCAGCAGTCTGAAGTCCAAGTAGTTCCTGAACTTCACGCACCATGTAGCACACTTATATAATTAAGACATTTTTTCTTCCATAAATTCTTCAAAGGCTCTTTGAACTCAGGTTAACTAGCAGCACCTTCAGCACAAGTAGCTATGCACTAAGACTGATACTAACCAGTATCAGAAAGATGTCCTCTTGCTCTTTTAGAACTTGCCAAATATTAATTATATTTCATGTACTTCAGATCTGGTGGTGAAGACAGTAACTAGGTGATCTTTACAGTCCTTTCCAACCCAAACCATTCTACAACGCTATGACTCTTTGCACTCATAGTGCTGGTGAGCACTAAGTTGACATTTTTGTCAGACTATTTTAGCCCCAAGAGTCCATTCTTGAGCAGTAAGTTAGTTCAAAGCTTGCCTTTATGTATGCAAAATCAAGATTATTTCTTCTCTGTGCAAATTATTTATCTATATATGTTCCACTACTAGCACAGAAATAGAGTCGTTTCATGTTCCAATTTATTTTTATTGCAGGATATCTCGATCTCTTTAAAAATGTTCCCATGTATCCTGTTGTATTGTCCTGTTTTCCTGAGATGAGGTTCTTTAGGGAGGAAAAGACGGTGGCTTCGGCAGTGTTGCAGGTGGCAGGTAGAGTGGCATTGTCCTCAGCTACAGTATTGCCTGTAACAGAACTATGAAATGCAGTTAGGTCTGGTACGCACATGCTGTAACGTAACGCACTCCAGAAAACTCACAAATGCTCTTGTGAGAAGTGTGGGAAAATTGATGTCATTGCCATCCATCAGAATTAACTCTTACAAGAAGCTCATAAGGCATACAAAGCTGTCAAGTATTATTTTTTAAAGAAACAACCACTCTTCCTCCTGATCCTCAAGAGAGAGATGGAAAATAACTCTCTTGTGTAAACAGATAAAACTCTCATACATGATGCCCTTCCTTTGAGTCACAAGACTCAGGATGGACACTCCTGCTTTCTAAGCTCCTCCTCAGAGGGTAAGCCTAGGTGCAGCTGGATTCGTCCCTAGTCCCAAGCTTAGTCAATGAGTTATGAACTAAAAGATTAAGTGGAAATATATATGAGTTACCCACCAGTCAGTTAGTGTTAACTGTGAGACTACTGTCATCCACAGGGTTAATACTTGCTACTAGAGAGTCAAAGGAGCTGTCACCACAGCAGTCAAACACTTTCACAGTTCCTGTCAGAGCCCTCCAAGGACTCTCAGGGAGACAGTTTTACAATGATGAAACAGTAGGTATTTTATTTAAAGCAACAGATAAAAACTAGTTCAGAATTGCTGTTTATAAATTCACTTGCTGTGTTAGCACTAGATAATTACATCCACTTAACAGTAATCATATATATATATATATATATATATATATGAAAGGAGTAACAATCGAAACTTGAGTTAGTTGTTATTTTCCCAAGGAACATCCAATATGATCAGAGGTGCTACTCTTACTGAAAGGGCATCCCTTCAGAAATCTGGGGAGGGACTGTTTACAAAGGCTTGTAGAGATAGGACAAGGGGAAATGGGTATAAACTGGAGAGAGGAAGATTTAGACTAGACATAAGGAAGAATTTCTTCACTATGAGGGTGGTGAGACACTGGCACAGGTTGCCCAGGGAAGGTGTGGCTGCCCCATCCCTGGAGGTGTTCAAGGCCAGGTTGGATGGGGCCTTGGGCAGCCTGGGTTGGTGAGACGTGTCCCTGCCCATGGCAAAGGGGGTGGAACTGGGTGACTTTTAAGGTCCCTTCCAACCCAAACTATTCTAGGATTCTATGATCCCTTCTTTGGGGGGAAGAGAGATCCAGGCCTGTTGACTTGTCCATCAAATAAGGTGGTCCTCCTCCCAACAAAATAGCTTTTTTCAGGTACCAATTTTATACTTTGGAAAACTCATTGGCACCTTTTGGAGAAGTGGGACTAAATTTTTCTGTAGCTCTTGACAAGGCTGATTGTGTTGTCAGAAGCAGGACCCAGTGTTTCGCCAAGCCCTTGGGGCAGGTAGCTCAGTGCATGCTTTCAGTGGTCTTTCTATTCTCAACTGAAGCAACATCAGGCTATGAGGCCTCCATCTCACCCAGGTGTCACTAAGCTGATTTGAGCATTAGGCCACTACCCAATCAATCTCTCTTATGAGATAAATAGTTCAAGTCAACCTGCTCCCTTTTGCAAAGCTGTAGTGACTTCAGTGTTTTCTCCCTCTTGCAAGACTGGCCTTGGCAAGTACGTCGTGCCACAAACCTCCAAAAAACCAAGCAGAGGTACGTTTCAATAATACAAGATACTAAAAATCCCAAACTGAAAAGGAACATTGTCCTTAAGGCATATTGTAATATTCCTCCCTGCTCTTCACAGCCCTTTCATTTACCACTGGTGATAAATAACCCATCTTACTGTCTTATCAGTAGGAGATAATATCTTTCTCCGCTTTCTCTGCTATTATCCTCCCTCCCAGCCCTACCTCCTGCATTTCATATCATTATAGTTTCATAGTATAGTTAGGGTTGGAATGGACCTTAAAGATCATCCAGTTCCAACCCCCCTGCCATGGGCAGGGACATCCCACCAGCCCAGGCTGCCCAATGCCCCATCCAACCTGGCCTTGAACACCTCAAGGGATGGGGCACCCACAACCTCCCTTAGCAACCTGTGCCAGTGTCTCACCAGTCTCATGGTGAAAAAATTCTTCCTAATGTCCAGTCTAAATCTGCCGCTCTCCAGTTTATATCATTCCTCCCTAAGCCTTTATGAATAGCCCCTCTCCAGCTTTCCTGTAGCCCTTCAGGTACTGGAAGGTCACTATAAGATCTCCTCTGAGCCTTCTCTTCTCCAGGCTATACAGGCCCAACTGTCTCAGCCTGTCCTCTTAGGGAAGGTGCTCCAGCCCTCTGATCATCTTTGTAGCCCTCCTCTGGACCTGTTCCAACAGCACCATATCCTTCTTATGTTGAGGATTCCAGAACTGGACACAATATTCCAGATGAGGTCTCCTAGGAAAGGAATAGAGAGCCAGAATCCCCTCCCTCGCCCTGCTGGCCACACTTCTTTTGATGCAGCCCAGGACATGGTTGGATGCCTGGGCTGCGAACGCACACTGCCGGCTAATGTCGAGCTTCTCATTGACCAGCACCCCCAAGTCCTTCTCTGCAGGGCTGCTCTCAATCACACCATCCCCTACTGTGTACTGAAGATGGGGATTGCCCCGACCCAGGTGCAGGACCTTACACTTTGCCTTGTTGAACCTCATGAGGTTCTTACAGGCCAACTTCTCCAGTCTGTCCAGGTCCCTCTGGATGACATCCCGTCCTTCTGGTGTGGCAACTGCACCACTCAGCTTGGTGTCATCTGCAAACTTGCTGAAAGTGCACTAATATAGCTGTCAAAATTATTGATAAAGATATTGAACAGCACTGGTCCCAGTACGGACCCCTGAGTGACACCACTTGTCATGGATCTCCATCTGGGCTTTGAGCCATTGATCACTAGTCTTTGAATACAACCATCCAGCCAGTTTCTTATCCACCTTACCGTCCACCCATCAAATCCATACCTCTCCAATTCTGAGAGAAGGATGCTGTGGAGGACCATGTCAAAGGCTTTACAGAAGTCTAGATAGATCACATCCATTGATTTACCTGTATCCACTGCTGCAGTTACCCCATCATAGAAAGCCACCAAGTTGTTCAGACAGGACTTGCTCCTGGTGAAGCCGTGGTGGCTGCCATTAATCACCTCCCTGCCCTCCATGTGCTTTAGCATAGCTTCTAGGAGGATCTGTTCCATGATCTTCCCAGGCACAGAGGTGAGGCTGACAGGTCGGTAGTTCCTAGGGTCGTCTTTTCTACCCTTTTCAAAAATGGGCACAACGTTACCCTTCTTCCAGTCACCAGGGACTTCTCCTGATTGCCATGACTTTTCAAATATCATGGAGAGTGGCTTGGCAACCATGTCCGCCAATTCCCTCAGGACTCTGGGATGCATCTCATCAGGTCCCATGGACTTATACATGTTCAGGTTCCTCAGGTGTTTGCAAACCTGATCGTCCCCTACTGTGGGCGGGGGTCTACCCCCCTGGTCACCATCTTGCTGTCCCATGACCCAGGAGGGGCGAGGAGAGCAGTTATCTGTGAAGACTGAGGCAAATAAGTTGTTGCATACCACAGCCTTTTCCTCATCTGTTGATACATGATCCCCATTTCCAGTCATCAGTGGGAGTCTGTTCTCTTTGATTTTCCTCTTTTGGTTGATGTACCTGTAAAAGCCCTTCCTGTTGGTCTTTACTTCCCTTGCCAAGTTCAGCTCCAGCTGCTCCTTCCTGACTTCATCCCTACACAACCGGGTAGCGTCTCTGTACACGTTCCAGGTTCCCTGTCCCTGCTTGCACTGCCTGTGCAGTTCTTTCTTTTTTAGTTTAATCAGCAGGTTTCAACTCAGCCATGATGGTCTCTTCCCTTTCCTGCCTGATTTTCTATATACAGGGACTGAGTGCTCTTGTGCCCTGTGGAAAGCTTCCTTAAATATTTGCCAGCTCTCTTCTGCTCCCTTATCTCAGAGGACCATGTCCCAGGAGGTCCTACTGAGTAATTCCTTGAAGAGCTGGAAGTCTGCTTTCCTGAAATTTAGTGTCCTGACTATGCTCCTCACCTGTCCCATATTATTCTGGACCTTGACCTCCACCAGTGCACGACCATTGCAGCCCAGGCTGCCTCTGATCCTAATGTCATTGATAAGTTTTCTTGTATTGGTGACCACTGGAACAGGCTGCCCAGGGAGGTGGTTGAGTCGCCTTCCCTGGAGGTGTTTAAAGGATGGGTGAATGAAGTGTTGAGGGGCATGGTTTAGGGATTGCTAGGAATGGTTGGACTCGATGATCTAGTGGGTCCTTTCCAACCTACTGATTCTGTGATTCTATGATTCTGTAATAAGGTCCAGTATTGCTTCTCCTTGGGTTGGGGTCTCTATCAGCTGGACTAAGAAATTATCTTCGATGCACTCCAGGAGTCTCCTAGATTGCCTACAGCTTGCCGTGCTACTTCTCCAGCATATGTCTGGGTGGTTGAAGTCCCCGGCTAGGATAAGAGCTTGCGAGTGCAAAGCCTCCTGTAGCTGGAGGAAGAAGGCTTCATTGGTTGTCTCTCCTTCATAGAGTGGCCTGTAGTATACACCAACCACAAGGTTCCTGTTGGTTCTTCCGTCTTTAATTTTTACTCACAAGCTTTCAAACTGTTCATGGCTACTCTTCAATGACAGCTCTTCACATTCTATCCCTTTTACAGCTATGTTTTTGCTGTGGTGGCTAAACTAATGCTGTCTAGTTAAAGTCAAAGCAGTTTTTCTCAGCTTATATATAGCTTTGAATTTTGCAGTTTCTGGGTGCTTGAGGTGCAAAGTTTGTTTATTCCAGTAAGTTTAGACCTTTTCCTACAGACCTTTACCACACAACAGTCTTGAAAGCGACCTCTTGATCAGACTGTTTCCTGAGTGATTTCTTCAGAAGGCACTTCTGAAGTGCCCTATCCTGGTGCACTGATCACTAAAATCAGAAAGATCATTAAGCCAACCAATTACTCATACTAAGTCATTGCAATGTATAGTTTCAAGGGGAGCCTTATTCCTCATACATGTTTATGAAAAGCAATAGTAAAAGATCCATCTGTTTTAAGCTCTTTATATTTTAATACAACGTGGTTCATTCTTCTGCTCTCTGAAGGATTCCTCTTAGCTATGGCTGAATTTTTCTTGCTTAAAGGGGCATTTATTTCTATTTGGAGGGAACCTGGTTGCATAGATGATCCCTACATACTGTGTGATGGAGAGAAAGGTTCCTTTTTTTCAGGGATGATTATTTCTTTTTCTATTTCTTCCTTCGCTTGACATATTTACGCCTTAATTAAACACAGTGTTCAAAACAAATTAACCTTATCACCAGAACACCTCTTCCTGCTACTATTACTATAGAATAATTTTAGCATACACTATTAGAAGATATACAAGCAGTACTTCTACTCTTTAGGATTAGTGCCAGAAGGATGGAAATATGCCTCTGAGATATGTTTAACTTCACAAAATTTTCAATTTCACTAGCTATGACGGCCTTTTGTTTACATAATTTCACAAAGAAATCCAGCTTGGAGTGACATTTCCTGGCTGAGAATATTGAAATGTTTCCTGCATGGACTGACATTTTGAAAGCAGAGGAATGGCTCATAACTACCAGAAGAAATCAGATGGTATAGCGGGCTGGGGGAAGGACTTTCCAATGCAAACTAGTGATAAAACAACCTTCATCTTTAGCCCACACATCAAATTTCAGGTTGCTGTTAGTGATCCATGACAAAGATAGTCTTCAGTTGCCTTTTCAGTGTTAAGGCTGGTAGTGCAAAACAAAACCAAGCACTGCCAAGAACACAGCAGAAATGATGCAAAAGCAAACTGCACACTTGAAAAAGTATTCAGATTTGAGCAAGAACATTGGAGTGATAAAACCATGGACAAATAAAAACTGAAGTTTAAGAGGTTATGTTGTAGGTTATCTGGTGCTCCTAAGAGAAATGCAATTCCATGGTGTACATTTTTAGGGACATTTTTTTCTTCCTGGGTATTAAGATAAAGTAAATCCCTATGGGGTAAATATCTCAGAGAGGTCAGGGATGAATTAAGGTACAGATTCACAAAGTGGAAGAGCTTGATGGAAAGAAAAAGTTCCACTTCGAGGCACCAACTGGGAACAACTGAACAGTAGGAATAAACAGTCCCTGCCAAGTAAGAAGATGGTGAGTAAGGAGGGTCCCTTGGAGTATTTGAGTAAGACTGGATATATATTGCTCAGTTATGTGGAAGACATAGAGGAGCACAGAGTTGGTAATGTGGCTAGAATAAGTAACATAGTGGTTACACTGGTTGATGTATCTGGAAAAGCTGGAGACATCACAGTGTGCGTGAGACTGGTAAATCAGGTCAGGTTAGCACTTCAGAACAAAACTTTGTTAGCTTGATGTTTATTAACAGTTTACTTTGCCAAAAATAATTTCTCAGTTGTTAGCAATCATTATCATTAGTTATTCACAGCAGTCAGTCTCCTCAAAAGTCATATCCTGAACTGGCTGTGAGTTTACAACACCAGGGAGCTATGTCTCATGGTTAGCTTTGATGGTTAACTTAGTGCTCTAAGTCGGTCCTTGGTGGTCTTGGTTGATAAAACATATCAGTGTGGTAGATGTGTAGCAGCAAATGTCTGGCTTAGGCATGCCAACCAGCTATCTTGTTGCTAACTATGAATTTCTGTAAATAAATACTGGATATCAGAGGAAGAGAAAAGCTTTATGATTTCTTATTAGAAGGAGCAATTAAGAGAGGCAACTTTTAAGAGAGGAATTGGTCTTTGAGATAGCACAAAACACAGTTGAACTGAGCTTTGTGAAGGAGATGATATAAATGTTCTTATATTGCCTGTTCCACAAAGGCAGGTAAAAAAGTGAAACAAGGTACAGCTAGAATTTGCAGCAGTGGAATCACTGATATCCTTTCTGCAAGACCAGTAACTTGAAAATCCCAGGACAACTTCCACTGTCTTACCAAGTGCTGAAAAGAATGGAGTAATAGTAACAGGGTCAGTTGTTCTGTCAGGGAAAAGGATAGAAGAAGCTTGATATAGTTTCTTTATTTTCAAAAATTCATTCTTGTGATGATAAAGACAAATGCTTCTGTAACTTTTAACTTCAAATGTGTAAATCATGCATATATTGGTTATAAAATGGTTGATATGAGCAGGTTTCAGACATTTGATTTGGCTGACCCATTTTAAGGTATATCTGAAAGAATGCTTACTGCATGTCCCTAAGATGAAACATCTTAGTACATTACAGTAACTTCCTTTGTGCTTCTGTGACATCTTAGAATACCTAGTAGGAAACTTCAAGCCCTCGCTTGTGCTGCATAGTGCTAAAAGACAACGGCTCTAGATCAAAACTGACAACCAGTGACATTAATTGCTCTGAACATTAATAGATTTTTTTTTTAATGAGAGGGATTGAGTTAATCTGTGCTGTGAGTTAATCTGTGCGGTGTTAATCATAGGATTTATGATATGAAAATATTCTTTCTCTTGTGAAGTTTTTGCCTGTTGATTTCATTAGGTGCCTCAACACATGTCATAAGAAGTAGAGAAGTGTTCCTCATTTAAAAGCTCTTTTGCAAACTGAAGGATCCTAATCCATCCTTTGGACATTTCTGGTGAGCTTTCTTACGCATCCTTCTAGTTGCACTATATGCCTTCATTCAGATATTTTGATTGATTATAAGTCTTCATGAGCTGTCTGCACCAGGGAGGTATGCTGAGGTATAATACAATGAAGATTTCTATTTCATTCTCTATTCATTGTCTAATAATTACTAACTTTCTTTTTACAGTTTTGAGCATCACTTAGCTGACATTTTCAGAGAACTATCTACAAAATTCCTAGATCTTCCTCCAATTATTGTGTGTATGTATTTGGGGCTTTTTTCACTACTTGTTTATCTTTTGCATTTTCAGCAGTGAATTAATCTGTCATTTTTTTGCCAGTCAGTCAGAATTATAAGATCATCAAGCAGATGTTATAGACAGTTCAAATTTTTATTGTCCTGAATTATTTTCTTTTATCAGTAATATTTATCATGATACTATTTCCTCTCTTCAGTTTCTGGTTGTTAAGGTTGTTAATCTTTTGGTCATCCAGCTGGTAGTATTTGCTATACTTATACCTATCCTTTGTCATCTATCTTCCCACCAGCAGGAGGGTCTTTGAGAGACTCTTCCTTTCCCATGCCCATGTAGTTTCTTGAAGAGAATTTGGGGAAGGACCCTATTGGAATTCAAAGATATATGCACTTTGTATACGCTGTGAATAATCTTACTCACACTTTTATAGACTCCTTCAAAAAATTTTAATAGATTTGTGAGCATGACTCCTTCTCCAAACATTTTGTTGTCTGCTCTGAAGTGTATCATGATTACTTACATATACACACTCAATTATTTCTTATTTATACCGTTTTTTCCCACTTCAAAGCTCAAAATATCCTGTCAGTCACAGGACACCTCCAAAAGTTCATTTCAAAGTCTGATGATATGTTTGCCACCTTCCATCCTTTGGTACTGGTTACATATCACAGTTAGCATTTCAGCAATGTCATACTTGAGAACAGTCTTGTCCTAGCAGTTTGGTTTTTTCCAAGATTGCTTCTTATATTTCAGCTTGAGACTATGCCTAATGCCGAAAAAGAATGATCTACTCAAATTTCTGACCAGCTTATATCAGCACATTAATTTTGGTTTTCTATAGTTTTCCCTCCCTCCTCCTTCTTTTCTCCTTTCCTCTTTCCCCTTCCTCCCCCTTCCCCTTAAATATTTGTTGGCCCAATTGATACATCTTTAGGTAGTTTTTCCTTTGTTTTAGGTTGGGAGATGGTGGGGAAAGATAGAAATAGCTGCAAAATCACAAGGCACAACATTTTTCCACATTTATCATAAAATAGATGCTCCTTTATGTTTCTTCTATTACTAGTGTTAATTAGCTTCCATACTGCCTACAAACATTTTAATCTGCAGTTTGGTTTGTCTCAAAGGTGAGAACCTTGAAATACTCTGCAGCTGGTTGTAATGCTTTTGGATTCTTGTTGATTTCTTAATCATGCTAACAATGTGACTGCCAGGAATTTAAACTTAGTAAGCAGCTGCAGGTTCTAACAACACACTGGTTAAGAATTTTAATTACTAGAAATTGGAAGTGGAGGGTATGTTTTCTATCTATTTAAGTATAAAACAAAACTTATGTGGAAATGTATCTGGGGATACATTGAGACTTTTGAGACTGTGTCAATCATTAAAGCCAAAAAGATATGGGAAACTGAACCCTTTAAGACCCTCCGTGTTTTCAGATTGTGATACATTGTGTGAAATTACAGTCTCTCTTCAAACGGAGGTCCTTAGTGGTGTGAGCTGTTTTATTTTAGCAGTGTTCAGATGAGAGGCACCAGCCATGTAGCAGCACTTATGAATGCAAACTGTATCTCAAGTCCACATGGCATTTCCAGAACTTAGGAACACAGTGTCTCAATATTCGTTTTTCTTCCCAGCCTAACAACGTCAGAGAAAAATTTGAATTCTCCCCTAAGGACATGTGTGACTTTTCTTTCAGTAGGAAAGAAAGAGTTAGCAACGTATCTGAAGCAAACCATGGGCTATTTTTTGGCTCCATCAAGATCTGCTTCTGATCGATGGTAAAGCTCTCAGCACATATTTGACTTAAGAGCCACTCTGGAAAACATAAGTTAGTGATTTTTTTTTTTTTTTAAATGTTGTCTTCATTATATATTTTAGTTTCAACAACTGCTTTCTCTCCTCTAAATCTCACATAACCAAACCTCCTCCAAAGTCACGCAGTCATTGCTTGAGCCCTGTAAACCAGTAATTTTGTGCTTTGTGTTGATATGTTTAAAAGTAATGGTGGTGTTAAATACTTGATTCACAGGGCTTGATTAGTATTTCCCAACTTACATCAAACCTCCTTTGTCTATTTTATATTCAGAATTGACTACATTGCTGACTCAAGCCTTACCTGTAGGCGTTAACTATTCCAATGGAAACATTATACTCGGAGAAAAGACTATTAAAATGAGCATGTGTTATATGCTCCAGGTGGCATCAAATTGGCAAAAGAAAGGATGACAAGATACATCATGAGGTTCAACAAGACCGAGTACAAGGTCCTACACCTGGGTCAGGTCAATCCACGGTTTCAATACAGGATGGACGATGATGTGATTGAGAACATCCCTGTGGAGAAGGACTTGGGGGTGCTGATTGATGAGAAGGTCAATATGAGCCGGCAATGTGTGCTTACAGTCTAGGCCAACCTTATCCTGGGCTGCATCAAAAGAAGTGTGGCTAGCAGGGTGAGGGAAGTGATTCTGCCCCTCTTTTCCTCCCTTGTGCAACCTCATCTGGAATACTGTGTCCAGTTCTGGAATCCTCAACATAAGAAGGATATGGAACTGTTGGAATGGGTCCAGAGGAGGGGTACAAAGGTGATTGGAGTGCTCGAGCACCTTCCCTAAGAGGACAGGCTGAGAGAGTTAGGGTTGTTCAGCCTGGAGAAGAGAAGGCTCAGAGGAGACCTTATAGCGACCTTCCAGTACCTGAAGGAGGCCTGAAAGAATGCTGGGGAGGGATTTTGTAAAAAGGCTTGTGGTAATAAGACGAGGGGCAATGGGTATAAACTGGAGAGGGGGAGATTTGGACTGGACGTAAGGAAGAATTTCTTCACCATGAGAGTGGTGAGACACTGGCACAGGTTGCCCAGGGAAGCTGTGGCTGTCCCATCCCTGGAGGTGTTCAAGGCCAGGTTGGATGGGGCCTTGGGCAGCCTGGGGTCGTGGGACGTGTCCCTGCCTATCGTAGCAGGGTTGGAACTAGATGATCTTTAAGGTCCTTTCCAACCCAAACTATTCTATGATTTTATGATGTCAAGAAGGCAGAAAGGTGAAATTATACGAAATTAGTTGACAAGAGGCAGTAATATTTTTTTCTAAAACGTTTTTCTAGTACTGTAACTCTAATTTTTAAATTTTCTATTTGAAATGTAAGTAGAAGTATCATCACACCTTGACAAATTTTCTTTACTTATTTTTTTTTCATTGAAAACCCATTTTTTTTGCTAGGTGGTCTTTTTCACTAATTATATCTACTTTTGATATTTTATTGAAAATAATATTTCGTTTCTCATGTTGAAAGACATGAAGGCTTAAAATCAAAATGCTGTGTAAACTTCACAACATTTCTGAGTTGCTTATCTTAGCTTCTGTTCATAGAATCATCACAGAATCATAGAATGGCTTGAGCTGGAAAGGAATTACTACCTGTTTTTACAGACTAAAGGAATGTTCTTCAAAGATACATAGGCTGTCAGAAGGAATTCCAAAAGTAGTTTTTGTGATGTCTTTGTATCATTTGAGTTCTGGACTTTGGAGACCTGTCTGGCCAGTACTAGGTAAGCGTGTCATCTATTTAGTAGCTGGGAAAGATGAGCTATGCTGGTGTAAACTGCAGTTGCAGAGCTGGAAATAAAGAAAACTGGAATTATACACCTATGGAATGGAGTGTTCTTCATATCAGAAGTAGAAGCAGTGCAAAGATCTGCTTGGAGTCGGAAGATCACTTACTTTGTTGGATGAATATGAAGGTACAAACCCCTTGCTTCATATTTGTTTGGGGATATAAAAAAACTGATAAGCCATTAGCTTTAAAAATAGTTTGTTTAAAAGAGATTTATGAGGTTTGGTTCTTATAGCAGGTATTTTGATGATTTATAAATTCCCTGTGGTCTTAATGGTGCCATAAATATAGAAGTGACAAAATACACAAATAAATGACTCTTTAACCAATTGAATAAAGTACACCACATGTAAGAAGAATTTATGACCCAGTTAAGCTGTAAGTGGATATGTAAAAGAAAAGGCACGTGAAAGATGTGATTACTTTTGTTTTTTGCAAGCTGAATCCTTAAACATCTCTTGTTCATTGTAATTTTTCAAGTCAATATTATGAGTATGAATAGGGTAGACTACTTCAAGCAAGTTTTTGCTTTGTTAGAGCTCTTTCTTTGGATCACTTAATAAGCAATGCTAATATTCCTGCTTGACTTCCATTCAAAGAAGGATTTTTCCGTAACAGATTTAGTATGACAGGTGAAGAAGGAACCTAGCAGAAATGATAAATGCAAACCAAGCTTAGCATGAACTCAATTTAATAAGACAGTCAACAGTGCAATTGCTTCCCACAGTTCATGTGGATCATAAATCTTATGTTGTCAAAGTAAACCATGCCCAGCTTACACACACTCTCATGACAAAAGAGGATCTGAGAAGAAATACTATAGTTCGTACTCTGAAAGATCTTCTCTTAATAGAAGAATAGTAGCACAGTTAATGTCCCTTTGAGGAATTCAGGGTTGGGATAGTATCCTATCTAAAATGAGGTAAGTCCTTACAGTTCAAGGTGGGAGAGCTATGCTGTTCTATCATGATTCGGTCCTTAATTTAATATATCTTGTCTGTTTTCTTGCATCCAGAACATCAAATCTTCTGAAATCAATCAACAGATACCAAACTAAGCTACCAAGAAAACAACCTGTGAATTTAGCCATTGCTTTTTGAGAAAGAGATGAAATGGGAATTTTTAGAAACACATATAAGCAGATTCATAATAACTCTGAACTTTCTTCATGTACTGTGATCAAGGGTTTTGTATTTTTTCAGGCTTTGCAAAATATGTATAAAAATAATCTTCTAGATTGTTTTGCTGGGTTCTCGATAGTACATCCAGCCTCTGCACACAAACTTGTTCCCTCAGCCCTCCCTACCATGTGAGGTTCCTTGGCACCTGTGACTAACTCAGCTTTTCCTACAGGCAGGGTTGGCTGAAAAGCCCCATACACCTACTCTTACACTCTCATCCATACTTAGGCCTGGCAGGAAATGTGAAATTCTCCAAGAACCATAAGGAGATGCTGAAACTTGCGTGAGAATGAGATTGCTGCCTTATGGCTTCAGTCAGAACATTTTTTGAGGGGGTGTGGATTGCAAGGGGGATGAGAGCAATATCAATACTAGACATAGAAATTAAATGAGAGATAAAAGTCATCTTTACTAATCAGCATTCCATTCAGCTTCATGAAATACCAAGAAGCTAAGTAGAACATATTGCCTGAGAGAGCTAGAAAGAGATAATAAAACAGTTTCCAGAGCTACATCTGTGTCTGGTTCAGACTGAGACCATGAATTCCTTTTTTAAAATACTTATTGTTTATTTTCCTCAATGGCCCTGGCAATCCCGGAGGCCTCTTAAAACTAAAGTACTGGAAGGGAAACTAGAATGCTTACAAAACAGACCCTATTCATGCTGGATTGTGACTTACTTCCCCAGGAAAGAAAACACTACTCTTCCTGGAGTACTTAGGACTTTGTTCACTGTGTAAAAGAACAGCAGCACACAGAATTACTGCCAGCAGTAATTGTGTTTTGCATAAAATGATTTTTATTGTATCTGAAGCATGCAAACTTCCAGTGCAAAATATGTTTTCCTGCAAAGCAGAAAGGAATAAATGTGTTTCAATAAGGAGGAAGTAAAAGCTTTATTTCACTTAACAGTACAGCAGAACTCCACTGCTTATTATGTGCAGAGTGCTGTTGAGGTTGTGCTGTTAGCCAACTTTAGCCGTTAGCAGAAAAGGCCTATGAAGAACTCTAATCTCATAAATACATCTTAATTCCTTTAAGCCAAGAAAAGGCTTTGTGCTTGAAAAAAATGAGTGCAGCTTATGCCTGAGTTATCAATGACAGTAAAGTTTTAAACAGATAGGAAAATGTTGTGAGTCTTGAAACAATTGCAGGATAAAACCTTCACGGTTCTCTATGAATGTTTGGTTAACAAGATGGGTCTTACAAAAACAAAACAAAATCAAAAGGATTTTGTTCCACTGAGAGTTTTGAAACCAAAGAAAAATAGAATAAATTTAATGACATTTCAAAATCTAAAACTTGTATCTTTGGTCGTTGGAGGGAAACATAATCATGTTTGTTAGTTAAATATTTATTTGGATTATTACCTCTTGTATGCCATGGTAGTCACACCATATCTAAAAATCTGCAAATACAGTAGTAGAGGTTCACGTAGTTGACTTTAGATGCACAGATTTTAGAACTTGAAGTGATACTGAGTAGAAAAAAATATTTGAGAAGAGGGATTAAGTTGTTTGTGTTCTCACCTTCAGTCTCCTGTTTCACACTTGAGGGCTGCAGTGAATTCAGATTGTCTTGCTTGTGGATATGAGACATTAATCCCTAGTCCTTTTAGCTATCCAGACATATATTAGATACTTTGTAAAACTGTTATTAAAAATATCTAAGCAAGGCTCCGGATGATGAAGGCATTACAGGCGCACAGTTCTTCCAGTTCATAAATGTTTTACCTTCATAGGGACTCAGTTTCCTAAGACACATTACCTGGTAAAGGTTATCAAACAGTATCTGACGTTGATACTTAAGTCACACAATGATGTTGAGAGGAAATCTGGCTATTGCAGTTTGACTTCCAAACTCTCCTTTCCTTTTGTCATCACCAGTAGTGGCAGCACCCTTTTGTTCCATTTCATTGCAGACATAAATAATGGCAATTAGCTCTCTGCCACCTGACTGTGCTGCCTAATCAGGATGTCTCTCTACCAGTATTAATGTCTATAAGTAATAATGTGTGAATTTATTTGGACACAAAGTAACATACTTTCAAAAATTGCCTTTAGTGACTATCACTTGGATGGTATTCTTTGTTACTATTTTTTACCCTTCAAGTCTTCACAGTATTTATCTTTTCCCTTTAAGTTTCATCTGGTGCACCATTGTGATCTTTTTCCACTTTTTCAAATGATAGTTAACAGAAAAAGAATTAAAAATTCAACTTTGAAACAATCCTAATACAGCCCCCTATTATCTTTTCTTTTTTGTGTGTTTTTGCAGATAACTTCAGGCTTATGTTGGTCTTTCTCTTGTTAAAGTACAGTTTCCACTGCAAAAAAAAAAAGGCAGACATATTAAATTCCCTACCTGTACTAAGCTATTATCTTTTAGAGGAAAAATGTGTGTTGAGTTACAGTAATACAAGAATAGCAGAATAATTAAATAATACATTAGTACCTCTACGTTTATCTTCCAGATGATGCAGAACAATTATGTTCCCTAAATCACAGAGGACCAGGGACGTATATTAAAGGAATAATTCTTCTCTATTTGCTCCATCATCTATTTGCAGTTATAATCATTTGTACACAATACATAGAGATATTTATTATACCTAGAGGACTATTTTCATCCCAGGTCGCTTAAATGGCAGCAATACTAATGCAACAACTTACTTTGCGTTGCTTGAAAAACATTTGAGATCTTGAGAGACACTTAAACAATAACATTTCTACTTTTGATGCTGACTTCTGACGCTGCAATGACTTCAAGACTAAAGCACATGTATATTACTACTTTAGTATGCATATTTCCTGAATTGGATAGTCTAAGAGAAAATGCATAGTTGGGTAAAAATTTAACATTTATCTAAAATGTTTCACATGTAAAAAATAAACAAATAGAAATGGCATATAGGTATAATGGATTGTAACATAACCTACTTTATAACCTCATATTCTGCAGGAGAGTTCTTTTCCCCACGCAGCCTCAGAGACAGTACTATACTGTGTCATCTGTAAAGAAGTTACCAATGTGGTCTGTTCATTTGTCCTTGTTGTGAAATGATACCCAACAGTGTGAGGTACTCAGTTGGGGAACAAGGTTGTACTGCTATGTTCATTGTTACCTCTTAGACTAATCAGGAATTGAAACTCAGATCTCCGCTACTGTGAAAATGATGGTATTAGAAGCAACAGTGTGTGCATCAAGGAATCTGAATTTCTGCTTGCCTGGCAAAGTTCTGTCTCCCTTTCTGTAGTAAGAGGAGAGAGATAGCTTCTTTCCCAAGCTGATGTATGTGTGGGGTCCCCAAAGCAGATCAAATAGAAGATGCTGTTGCCACACTACTTTTAAGAGCTACAGAGCTAAAAAGCAATTGCCTTAGCTTCACTTCTGCTGCTATTCTCACAGCTGAACACTGCCTAAATGAAGCTATTTCTAACACCTCAGATCAGGTGAGAAAAGCAATTTCTGATAGGAAAGATCCATGGATTTCTGAGATTTAACTACTGTCAGGATCTAAATTTAAACCATAACCAGCCTCAAACTGAGCAGGTCAACAGGTTAATACCTTTCCTAAGTATCTGTGTACTGGCACATAGCAAAGTGCATTCAAGTTCTGATCACATCTTGTTAAGATGAAAGCTAAGTGAGTGATCTTAAACTGACGCATTCATAGGTACATTACAAGTTGCACTTACCCAGTTTTACGAGGCCCCAATTTAGCCTGGGGCTGGGACATGCTAGGTAAAGCAGATATGCACTCAGTTGACAGACAGAAATAACTCAAAATGTTGCCACTATAACTAAAAAATGTTTAATTCTGTGTTTGTACCTTTTCTTTGATCTCTCTACTCGAAAGCATTGTTCAGAGTGATTCTTTCAGCTTATCTTCCACTAGTTTCTTAATACTTCTCAGAAGAGAAAAAAAAATGTGATGAGAAAAAACACTTATTTTCTCAGAGGGAAGCACATGAAGTATGAAAGACATCAATCACTGCCACTTTCTCTTCTTTACCTGGGAGTTATTTCTTCACTTGTACATATCTATAGAGTAGAAATGTTGCTGCAGGCAATGTGAGAACCCCAATTGTGACGCTCCGCCCATGGACTGTACAGCAACATGTCAAAGGAAAGTCCTTCATCTTGTTCTTTGCTACTCTCAGCTTCTGCATGATCACCTCCTTTGTAAAACCATGAAAGGGATCACAGAAGGAGAACAAAGTAGAGTCTTGAAAGAATCTGTCCTCACTTTCTTGCATTTCAAAGGATATACAATTTGTCCTCAAAATAAAGAAAAGATTGTGGATGAGCACAGTGATTTTTCTGATTGTCTTAAGATACCCTGGTCTAAGATACATGTTAAATGGATGGTTTAGAGCGAATTTTTGTCTCATATTGAATCCTCTATGTTTCTGTCTCAGCAACTGATATGAGTGGGATTACTACACTTGCAGTCAGAACGACTGTTTAGTGAAGTATGAATAGATCGATACAGTTATGACAAGATAGAATTTCTGTGACATATATTTGTCCACTGAGTGCACATTCCTACCACCAGAGGGGCAAGCTACAATATGAAAGAAAACACCTTCTATAGATATCTGCACTATGTTTGTGTTTTCCATTTTTTTGTGTTCTCCAGCCAGGAAGTTGTGAAATGCTTGGCATACTATACCATTTTTATTTCCTATAATATGTGGAAGAGGCTTTACTGTGAAGGTGAGCTGACCCCAGTGCAGTAAATTTGATTGCACAACTGCCAGTATGTTTGTAGCCTCACCTATAATACTCTCTGTTGCTTCAGTTTGGGGTGTCTACTGAGCAGAGGTTCTTAATGACACTGAGAATGCAGAGAATGCAGAAGGTTTGATACGCTTTTGGTGTGCATGACTAGAAAGAAGCATGTGGCCAACAGACTAATTTCCCTATATTAACTCACAGCCAGAAATGACAGGTAGTTGTGCTAAACTATTGCTTCCTCACTGTTGGTTATCATGAGTTCTTGTCTGATACCTGTTTTACCATATATTCTTTATATAGCTTCTTATTCATATTTCATTGAATCATTAGGTTGGAAAGGACCCACTGGATCAGCGAGTCCATTCCTAAAGCTCCCTATACCATGCCTCTCAGCATCTCATCCACCCGTCCCTTACACACCTCCAAGGAAGGTGACTCAACCACCTCCCTGGGCAGCCTGTTCCAGTGCCCAATGACCCTTTCCGTGAAAATGTTTTTCCTGATGTCCAGCCTGAATCCTCCCCTGGTGCAGCTTGAGGCCATTTTACCCAGTAACTCTGATCAATCTTAAAATCTAATATATGTCCCTCAAAATAAGCCTTCCAAGTTCACCTCAAATTTCCTACTCACCATTTTTAACCATTCTCTAAGGGTCAGCTGATGACCCCTGTAAGCTGCCTGCCAGGAATATGACAGCAACCGAGTCTGCAGTCTCTCTTTAGGGTTCTTTGGCTTAAGGATTCCCACAGAAAGCCGAGTAACTCGGTGAACAAGTCTTTTCAACTCTAAAGTAATGAGTCAAACAGGTGGTTTTAAATAAACAGATCTTCATCAGAGTCGTGGAAGAGAATTACCCATCCTCTGGTGGAGCTCTAAGGGAGCAGAGATCTTCCACTTTCCAGATAACATCAGCAGCAGGAACAAGATGGTCCTCTTTCTCATACCGTGAATGGCTATCTAAAAGAGTTCACTACAGCTCTTCCTCTCTCAAAAGCCATTTTTACACAGTTATGTAAAAGAGTGGCAGAGGTGGCCCTCAGTGAAATGGCATAGACCGACTGCATCCACACTCCACCACAGCTGGCCCTGAGTCTCTGCATTGCCCCTGTATGATGCTTCTGTATTCTACAAACATAAAAACTATTTGATGTCTGTGTGCGTATTTTGGGATTTTTCACTTTAAAGCCTCTGAAATAGTAATGGAACTATGTGCAGATCATCAAACTGTTTTGCAGTAGTTTTTTTCACAGCATGAAATTGGAGGTATTGGTATTGCACTGGAGGACAGTGGAGGAATCCAAATCTGTCATGACTATACCACATTTGCAATGGTCCTTGGCACACAGTGTTCCCCAAACTGGGCCCAGGAATTGCCTCAGAGTACGCTAGTTTCCTCATCTAAACTGTGTCTGTGAAGGTGCACTCAATTAGCAGTAGGTGGATAATGATGCTGTTTTCCAGCTTCCTCCACACTGTTTTATTTAGCTGTATAAATGTAGTCACAAGAATCCAATTGCCAAGTTGTTGCCCGCTTAGTGCAGTCTGCTTCCAGAGCTACACAACCTACCACAGCATCCTTAGCACCACTTTTTTCTTCAGCGGTCACACCAGGGTTCATATGCTAAGCTGCTTATGCCTGTGGTGCACTAGTTCCCGCAGACATTGTGTACTACTCTGTTTGCCACTGGCTTATTAATGGTCTGCAGCTTCTTTGGGTAGTTCTTGGGTTTTAATCCACTTCAGTGATACAAGAATTCAGACCACAGAAGTAAGATATATTTGACAAAATTTTCTTCATCTCCAAAACTCTGTTTCCTCAGAAAGTTGTCATCCCAGTGATGTAGATTCAAGCATTTGTTTAATGCATAAATACGCCCTTGTTGTTGGTTTCAAATCACTTGTAATTTTGTCTTTAAACGTACTTTTCAATAGAAATGAACCAAAATGTTTCAAATACTACGTAATTGTCAGTGTACCCTGGCAGAAGTCATTATCGTGAATGAGCTCCTGTGCTCTCTAGCAGATACTGTAAGAGTTTTCTTCATCATTCTTCTACCTCTGTGTTCTGAAGAGGAGTTGATCTTACCATCTTTCCTCCTCTCTTGGCTACATGCCTCCAATTTTGTATACCATGCCACTGATTCTTGTGAAAAGCACATACCTTACGTTCCCTATGAACACCAACTTGATCTGAGCATAACGCATTTTTGAACAAGACATCAACTGAAGACTCTACAAATTCCAGTTGCCTTTCAGAACTTCAATAAAGTTAAACAAAAAGATCTCATAACATATTCCTTATTCATATTTATTCAAAGACTTTCTGGATTGTGGCTGGGCCTCCTGGCTCCTGTCTGCATCCTTGCTCTGTGAGGATTACTGGACACTCTCAACAAGTTCTGCTGATGAATACTCTTTTATGGCATCTGACTTCTGTAGGAGTGCTTGTGAAATCTGCATTACCCAAACATAAGGACTTTTGCAGATTCTGCGCCCTTAGAATGCCTGCCTAAGTCAGCATGACATGCCTAAAACCTAATAGCTTGTCAGTTTCTCTTATTCAAATTTTTATTTTCCAATAAGTAAGGAGATTTTAATCCTTGGATCTCAAATTTAAAAAAAACTCAGAAAAGAAAGAGAGAAAACAGGGAATTCCTCTTTGAGCATGTGTGAATATCCAGATAATAGCAGAGGCTTGGCATTTTTCATACTCGCTGTACCCTGAACAGGCTTTAAAACCTTAAATGGCTCCATGCAGTGCAAAAATTACACACGAGTCTTGCTCCTATGTTCCAAATCTCAGTTCAAACCATTTATATGAAGCTCATGCAGCCCTGTCATTACAGTTGAAACGGCAAACTCTTTATCACACCCTATTTAAAGAATATTAGAATTTAATTTTGGTTGATTCAGAACTCCTTTGTAAATTACTGGTTTAGGCTAAAAAACAGGTTTTCTATTAAATCTGGGTTTGTGCAAAATCAAGATCAAAAATGATGCAATAAAATGCTTTAGAATTTCATATAATTTAAGAGTGTTTTAGTGGGGTCTCAACAGCAACTCCCTATTATTCTGCATTTTAGGCTCAAAGAGCACTTATATTCATTTATTCCCTACTAAAAGAATTATGTATTGAGAATTGTTGATGTTCTAAGTATTATATCTTTGCCCACCTTCCTGCCAGTTATTGCAGATTCTTGTTGTTTTCTTTTGGAGGGAATTTCGGTTTATGTTGCATTTTTTTTTTTCATTTCTTTTCAAAATGAGCTTCAAGAAGAAATCTGTTGTATTACAGTTGATAGCTGTAATAATTTGGCAAATATACAGTCACCGCTTGTTGGAGAAATTAGTAAGAATTGTTGTTGTCTTAAACAATTGAAAATGTTAGTAAATCATGCACATTTTAGAGGTTTAAGGCAGGCTGCCAGGAAGTTTGCTTTCAGAAGACAAAGGTTTCAGGTAAATAAATATTTTTTATTGGGCATCCTTCTTCTCGTCATTGTCATGGTAAAGGCAACATGAAGCCAGTAAAGAGAGATCTGAGAACTGGTAAAACCAGGAAAATCTTCTTTAGGGATATTTGAGTCTGAGGCTTGAAAATAATCAAAACTAGATTCAGACTTCATTGGACAAATTATAATTAGGCTTGCATGAGTGCAAAAAGAGACATACCTGTTTGATCCCATGCCTTCTCCCTGTGACTGTATGAAAGACTGTTTCTGTCCCAGCACCCCTAGAGCAAGAAAGGGAAAGAGTTCTTGGCCGGCAACGCTGCTTGCTTAAATAGATGAAAGGTGGGCTACAGCTCTATCTTAATTAGGACCAGCTGTCAGATTCAAGCTGTCATACACTCTTGTCACTTAGACTTTCCAAGTAAGCCAGAGGATATCTGATATCCACCATTGATGGCCAGACCCTAAATTATAGCAGACCATGTGATAAAAATCCTTATAAAATCTCACGCAGCCTTTCACCAGTCACAGTGTCATAGCTTATGGAACAAGCTTTTAATATGGATTTTTATTTTCAGGTTTATATTAATGCCCACTGAACAAGGTCAATAGAAATCATTGCACTTCTAGAAAGAGCACTGCTCATTACTACATATCATAAAAATGAATCATCTGCAAGCTGCCTGCACTTACAGCTGTCTTGCTTAAGTTATTGTATGGCGCATTGCCTGCTCATGTGCTGTTTAGACATAGTATAGGGAATAGGTGTCAGAACACATGAATTTGCCAGGAAAATTTAAATAAAACAACAACTGTTAGCTTGTTAGCAATAATTTCACTTTTGGTGACTGAGCAAGAAAGCATTATTCCCCCTTGAAGCTTTCCAAGCTACTGGCACCTGCACCCTCCTTCAACATCAGGAATTTTAGTCAGTCGGGCTCTGAGCTGGGGCCCATTCTTGCCAGGGATACCAGAACATCAAGGAAATGTTTTCATCTTACTCAAAGCGTAATTCTTGCTTTGATATCAAAGACTAGGAAAGCACAGAAGAGGAAATGTTTCCTAGACCATTGGGGTTTTTATTTTTTCTTGCCTCCGTCTCTTGCTGGAACTAATTCTCCCCAAATTACTTCATCTTTTCAGCTGGACAAACTGTTCTGAACTTTTCATTTTACATGCCTTCGATCTTCCTTAAGAGCCTTCTGGAAGGAAATTTCTGAAAAAAAAAAAAAAAAAGGCTAAGCATACCCATTGCCTCTGTTATTAAGTGCTGTGAATTGTTATGAGAGATACACTGATTGTCTCCTTCCAAAACAGTCAAATAATTTCAGGAATTTTAGATCAATTATGCCTCCTTGCCTATTTTACTGTTTTTCTTTCCTTTTCAACTAAGTCGGGACTGTAAACATGAAAATAAACAATTCTTGCTCAGTTTCTTATCATAGTGTAACACAGCCCAAACCACTTCTCAACTCCTACTCAACATTCAGAAAACAGAGCATCTCACATAGAGCACCTGCCATCGTGCAGGGTAGTGCCATATGTGATTATCTAGAAGATTTATGTAGAGATATAACAGCAAACTTCAGACAGAGAAGAATGTTTCCTCTTGCTGGGGGCTCTGGTTAGTCACCGAATGAAAATTGTGTAGCTATCTCCATGTTCTCTTTCTTGTCTTGCCCATTTTTTTAATAATTGAAGAAGCATAAGTAAATCTATTATAAAAAATAAGGCTGCAACAGATACAGAAATACTTTAGCAGGGATCTGGAATATTGCAGCTTGCTACTGATGCTGTTTGGTTTTGCCTTCAAAATACATTCATATGTCTTAAAAATGTAATTTATTTAGGCATTTTAAGTATGTAATGGTTTCAAAATCAAACTTTGGATTCTTGTTCTTTATACCTTAGAAAATATGTTTAAAATATTTTGATGAATTAGTTTCCCTTTCAATTAACTGATTTGTCCATGAAGTACTCAAATATCTAATAGCTTATCTAACAGAATTACGTAAATTTTTAAAGATCCAGAAAGAGGGCAGTGTGTATTTGTTTCATAAACTACAGGAGTAAATGTCCAAAACTCTGTATTTTAATAGCTGACTGTGCTTTATGACAGCTCTAGAATTTGTAGAGAGGATCTCTATGAAATGCAGCAAAATTCATGACTTTTTGCCTATGAATCATTTGATTCCTTGTCTGTATGTTGGAGGAAAAAAAGCCTGCCACATTTTCTGAACAGTAGCTGTCACCAAAAATTACTTCTAAAGAAGAATTCATTAAAGTTTTTCCTTACATTTGTTCTGAAGAAAGTTCAGGAAATAACGATTCTAAAGTTCAGGAAATAACGATTCTATACTTAGTGAGGATGATAAGAATGAGTAGTACTATTAATAATAATCTTCATATCCATCATGCATTAGCATATGAACTATAAACATCTAATATTTTCAGCTACTTTCTTTATTCTCTGTTGTCTTTGTTTATGTTACATGTCAGTGTTTTCAGGTTTTTACATCTCAGCTGACTATGATGAATAGCTGAATACTGGTGTAACTAATCTGAATTATTTTAGTAACTCTGGAAGTCTGATGTGCCATGTAACTGCCCAGCTGGAGAATTCCTTGGAGTACAGTTGTGTAACCTGTAGAAGACTAATTAATTCAAATAATTTAAAAATAAAAGATAGGTACAACCCTTGCTGTAGTCCCAAGGCTGCAGTAATTTATGAACTGGAACTAATGTTAACAGGGACCCAAGTTAATTGATTGAAATGAACAAGACTCAAAATGCTTCTTGAAATTTCAGAATAAATCTCCAGTGCTATTCATCTTGGTGACAGAGAACTTCCCCGATGAGTCTCTGCAGCTGCTAATAACTACTATTTCATTCAATTAAAGTTATTGTTGGTAGAATGTTCTGTTTCTAAATTTAAACAGCTTAAGCTGATGTCCCAAGCCTAAAGGAAGACCTGCTCAAGAAACACATGAGAAGTCACAGACAAGCAGCAGTGTGGATTCCACAGCTCAGGAAGAAGAAAATAATACAAATGGGTCTTTGAGAGGATAGAAAATTAATGTGGCTCCAAGCATGCAAACTGAACAGTGCTTTTGATTTTAACAACAATCTTAATGATATTTGTGTTAACACTGTTTTCACTCTGCTTGAGACTTGTCCAGACTCACCTCCCATATGCGGACAAGAGCACAGGGCTTGTAAAACAAATAGAATTAACAAAATGGAAATCTGTAAGCTACATCAGCTCCAAATTGCACTGGTAGGTGGCAACATGAATTCAGTCTTGCATATTACAGAGGAGGTGAGAAAGGCAGTGCACTTTCTTCAATCTCATGCTTTCTCTTCCTGCTTGCAGAAAGCTCCCAAGTGGTTTGCTCACAAAAAGACATACAACTCTTTCCAACTGGTTTCTATTTTTTCTAGTGAATGAGGCACGTAGGAGGAAAGAATACATCATTTTCCTGCGCGGATTGCATTTTTTTCAGCAAAACTGTTTCACCTCGTAAAATGTAGCTTCTTCAAGTGTAAAACCTTTTGTGGAAATGAACCAGTTTAGAGCAAGAGGTTCTCCAGGATCCTCAGGGAAAAATTAAATAAAAGGGAAAAAAAAGAAATAAAAACGTCAGGAGATGATTCAAATCAACTCTGAGGATGGAAAGACCTTTTATTTGACTGTCTGTTTTGGCTAGTGGAAGGCTGACGGCCTGGAGAGGATGAGCAGCATAAACTCCTGTGTGCCAAGGCGAGTTCTCATGTATTCCTTTAATCCACTCCACTGGACTGATATATTCCCCTCTGCTGGCATGACCGAGGCATGGAAAGGAGCAAGTGAGTCACTGATCTTGTGCATAGGAAGGGTGCAGTGAAGAGTGGCCTTGTTGCAGAGTAAATAGACTCTCCCAGTGCTCCCCACAGACCTGTGCTCCAGCTGCCCACCAAACCCCAGCTCACCTCCTCATCTCTGACCTCACCCAGCCTTCCTTCCTTAGACAACTAGGGAAATGGCCTATATCTCACGTCAGTTTGGAGTTAGGTGATGACTGAACAGTTTAGTAGGACACAGACCTTCTTCTGACTAAGAAGACAGAATCACTGTTGATGTCTGTCCAGACAAGCATTTCTCACTCTGAAGACGGCTGTAAGAACCAGACCCTGTGTTCTGAAGTGGGGGGAGGAGGCAAAGTGAATACGTGTTAGGAATTTCAGGAATTTATGGTCACTTCCGTCTGCAGTTTCTACATCAGTAGCTTGGCATTAAAAATCCAGTGGCCTAATTGGTGAATAGTCTGCCAGTCACATTTACAAAATGCACAGGAGGTACTTTTAAATTCTTGCATTCTTGAAACGCTTGTGATCCTTTTCATGTATCTTTTAGCCCATCTCTCTCTTCTTACTTGAATAAAAGAAGTGGGAGGATGAAAAAGAGAACAGCAAGGGCTGGAGAATCTCGTTATAAATACACAGAGCATCATCTGTAGGTGGTGATATTACAAGAAACGTTCCTCTGTGTTACTTTATATAGATATGCCTGATTGGTCAAAGTCTACCACTACAAACAGCAGGAATATAACCACACTGCTGAACATCATTATCCTGCTTGCTCCAATAATCGCAATAGTAACTCTGCCTTTTAATTCCTCAGTCTTTCTGAGTGTTTCTGGCTGTCTCAAGAATTAATTTATCAATTGGTGGCATTTGCAATCACTTACTTATTCCAGCCAAAATTGCCTTGGAAAGTTGTTTTCTGAGTTAGTTTATCTGTAAATCAGCTGTTCCCTCCAAATTTCAGTTGTATGAAGGCACGAATTGTGAGCCATTTTTTGTTTTAAATGCAGCCACCTTGATGGTTTTGGTGTCATTCTTCTCCCTGGCTTTCCAGATATTTCTGTGAAATTTCCATATCTGGTTTGTAATTTGGGGGAATTATTGTCCTCCTTCTTTTCTTTTGCCTCACTGGCTTGCAGAACTTTCAATGACATTCCAATTTCAGAAATAGGTTAGTTAGAAGCATGGATTCAACCATCCAAACAGCATTTCACTTGTACCTCAGGTAAGTATCAGGACAACTCTATAAAAGCATGATACGAGTGCTGAAATACTCATTTATCCATTCAAATACAAGAAACTCTTAACCTTTTTTCTATTATTTTAAGAATATCCAGGAGAATATAGAACTGCCTAGAAAGACATTTCTGCAATGAGATATTGATTTTGAGAAATTTTTTGCAATAGAAAGGTTTATGAGATCCAGGACACTCTGGTCATTTCTGGTGGTGCATAGGAATATTAAAATCTGGTGTTATTGATCTTAAAAAATGGTTTTGATAACATGCCATTTTTGAAAAAAAAAAAAGATATAGGTGTTGATCCAACGTGAAATACAAACCAATTTCAAAACCTTAACAGCTCACAAAATTGCCGGATTGTCTCTTGCTAATGAGTTACATATCAAGAGGGACTCGTGCGGTTATAAAGATTAGACAGTTTTTCTCTCATTTTTCACAACAGAATGAGCTCTCTGAAGAGGGGAATCCCTGAATGGCAAGAAGCAATGGTATCATCTTTGTTACAGTGTTTACAGAAAGGAGCTAAAGATCCATCATCCTTCACAGCAATGGCAACCTGAAGGCAGTGGAGGATTACTCCATCTACTAAAACTATACTAAAAGCAAGTTAAGGCTGACTTTGAGTATGGGCAAAACACACCAGTACAGGCTGTTGGGACAGCAGCAAAGCAGAAGACTTCTGCTTACTTCTTTCGTTTCTGAACCCTGGAAAGCCAGGCTGGCTGCTGCTGCTGCCCCTGCAAAGGCATGGGGGAGAGTGTGTGCAAAACAGATTATTAGTGAAGGAGGATGGGGACAAGGGTGGGAGCACAACCTTCCATCAGCAGAAGCAATTGCTGTGCCTACCCCCTTCAGGTGTTTGGAAAAAACAGGAGCAGCAAGCCAAATTTGTCGGGCATCCCCCGCTCTGTCTGTCTCCCCCAGTTTTTTGTGTCCCAGGAGCAGGACCATCACAGCTCTTTGTTTTAGGGCAACCAAATTAAACCTTTTGTGCTCTACTGAGAAGCCACAAGCAGCTCTGATAAAGTCACAGAATCACAGAGACACTAGGTTGGAAAAGCCCTCCAAGATCATCGAGTCCAACCATTCCTATCAAACATTAAGCCAAGTCCTGGAGTATCTCATCCACTCGTCTTTTAAATACCTCCAGGGATGGGGACTCCACCACCTCCCTGGGCAGCCTCTGCCAGTGTCCAATGACCCTTTCTGTGAAAATTTCTTTCCTGATGTCCAGTCCGAACCTGCCATGGCAGAGCTTGAGGCCATTCCCCCTTGTCCTGTCCCCTGTCACTTGGGAGAAGAGCCCAGCTCCCTCTTTTCAGGTAGTTTTAGAGAGCAATAAGGTCTCCCTCAGCCTCCTCTTCTCCAGGCTAAACAACCCCAGCTCTCTCAGCCACTCCTCATAAGACTTGTTCTCCAGCCCCCCTCACCAGCTTCGTTGCTCTTCTCTGGACACTCCAGAGCCTCAACATCCTTCTTGTAGTGAGGGGCCCAGAACTGAACACAGGATTCAAGGTGCAGTCTCACCAGTGCCGAGTACAGAGGGAGAATTACCTCCCTGGACCTGCTGGTCACGCTGTTTCTGACACAGGCCAAGATGCCATTGGCCTTCATCCTAACCTCCTCATTAATAAGACAAAAATAGTGTGGTGTGTTGATCCCAGCTGGCAGCTAAACCTCCACCCAGTTGCTTACACAGTCCTCTACAGCAGCATAGGGGAGAGAATCATAAGGGCAAAGTGAGAAAAAACTCATGGATTAAGAAAAAAAACAGTTTGATAAGTGAAGGAAAAACCAAACCAAACCAAACCAAACAAAAAAAAGAAAGCCAAATCAATCAATCACCAGCATACCAACGCCCAGTCAGTTTAGGAGCAACAGCTGCTTCCCTGGGCTATATTGCTGAGCACCACACTATACAGGATGGAATATGTCTTTGGTCAGTTTGGGTCAGCTGTCCTGGTTGTGTCTCCTCCCAGACACTTGTGCACCTTTAGTGTACAATAGCTAAAACATTGATGTGTTATCAGCACTGCTTTGGTCACAAACCTAAAACACAGCACTGTATTGGCTGCTGTGAAGAAAATTAACTCTATCCTAGCCAGACTTAACACATAGCAACAGCACTGGGAATTATAGGGAGATATTTATCAAGGATAGTAAAGTAGAAAAACAATTGCTTAGGGAAAAATGTTTAAGAGGTTAAAATAAAGTTGAAACACAATTTCACGTCTGGTCTTGGATTCATGTTTCAGTGTGTTTTTTACTGCATATGGCAATGCTGAACGCTCCCTTTGGTTTGGAATATCACAAAGCATTTTCTTAAAGTTTTATCTTTGTAAACTTTGAATTAACTGAAACATACTTTTGTTGATAGTTGAGAACTGAACTGGCAAAGACTAAATTTTATGAGCATATTTTTTTGCTCTGAACATTTATGTTTTTGTGATATTCATTTTGTTTCCCTTAGTGACATGGCCAATTTTATAACATCTTGTCCTGTTTATTTTAAAAATGAAAATATCCTCACTAAAGAAGATCCATTTGCTTTAATTTTTGCATGTGTTTTTTTCCAGTTTTTCTTTATGTATTTGAGATAAATATGATAAAATATTTGGAGAACTTCTCCATTTCACTTCTGGGGCTTTTTATTTTGTGTTTTTCTTGAGGTTTGTTTTTCTGCAAAATACTGTAAGATGTAGTCTGGACATGCATCAAACTAAATAAATGAAGAAATTCTGTGCATCAGATATTTAATATCACAACAATCCACTCAGTTGTCTCTTGAAATTCACCAATAGTATCACTGACATTGTTATTTAATATTTCCCTTTCCCAGCAGATGTCTAAGAAGGGTGCAGAAAAATATTGTGACTTCTCTTATACGAAGGAAAGTTGTGAACAAAATTCCCACGCCCTGAAGAGCCATTAGGCCCCTTTATTTCAAGCCCGTATTTCAAGCACTGCTCTCAAAGTAAGGCTTTCCTTCTTCGAAAAGTGTTTTACAGGAGCTCTCCTTGGGGAACATTTTAAGGCAATGAAACCAAGTTAAGACTTGATAGCATCTCTGCCAAGTATTGATGGGCACATCCCAGGAATGAAGGCAACACTTTCCAAAAGAAAGGTTGTTCAGCCTATCTTTAGAGGCTCACTCTTCTTCTAATCTTCTGGCAGCACTCTAGCTGTCTCCTTTGAGTAAATCCTGCAAAGATTTTTTTCCCATACAGAAATAAAACCTTGTGTTCTTTAGGAGCGGAGAAATGGTATTCAGGTGAGCAGCTAGCAGACACTGGCATTTTCCCTGACTGTGCTGTATCTCAATTGGAGGATTCTGCATGCTCAGGGACTGTCAGTACAACTTCTCCTAGGAGCTTTAAATTGCTTAAGATCTCTTAAAATGCAATTGCAGAGACTATTTGTCTTCTGTTCATGTGTGCCAGCTGAAACAAAAAGCATAGCTTCTGCAGAAGACAGAGCTAAGCTCACTCTTAGCTTCAAATCCCAGCAATTCTGCATGGCAGATTCAGTAAAACAGAAATATAATACCACTCAAGAATTTCTAAAAATTATACCTGTTTAAAAAATGTTGATCCCTCCAAAGACTCAAATGTAGTATAAAACTTTGCTTCAGTAGCTTTCTGCTTTATTTCTGCCCTGAAATATCATTCCATGTATCTTCACGTCTTACCAGGACATAGCTTTGTACAATATAAATCACTTGGGGGTAATCCAGTTTCTTATCAAGTCTTTAAGGGTCCACAGAAAAATTTCCTATTAATTCTTTTTTTCCATTGACTTCAGCAGAGAAGTTCTGCATCTCTTCCTATATGCATTAAATCCCTATTCTGAGGATGATAGACACACTTTGCAAATTTAGTTTCAAGTGTGTCTTCCAACAATTATTAATAACATGTATTTGTGTTGTTACTTTAGATCTAAGAAACTTTTTATTTTTTGTCAGAGTTCCATGGAGTTACTTTTATTCCTCAGAAGCAACAGACTTAGCTATGAAAAGAATATATGCTTTTAAAAATCTGATGGTATGTTAGCATAGAAACAGACAATAACATTTTGAAGCACACTGAGGATGTTGTATTGAGAGAGAACTTTTTCATGCATTGAAGCAAAGCCAAGATACTATTCATAGCATCTACATTACGGAACAGAGCATATTTATCTGTTATGTAAATTCTTCAAATTTAAGGTACTTCTTTAAAATGGCTGTTACAGACAATGTGCTAGAGGAAGAAGAGAAGCAAAGGGGATCCCATTTTTTGTTGTAGCATTGGGAGAAGGCATGTAAAGTTCAAAGGTAGATGTTTCATTTTGGAGATGACCCTGAGAAGCACGAGTAGTGAAGGAAATTATGAACAAACTTGCACACAAAACAATGTCTCCTTTATTGCAATTATGGCTATCGACATTGGAATAGCTAAAGACTGCCATTCTGGGTTAAGCCAATGGTTTATTAATGCCAGTGTCCAGCCACTAAGGGGAGTTTAGTGAAGGTCATAGGAGCAAATCTGTGTGAACAATGTCTTTCCCATTTCTGGCCATCACTGGTTTAACACACAGTTATGAGACCTAAAATAGTTCCAACTCTTTATATGTGATGTAGAAGGTTTAAAAATTACTAGATTCTGTATAAGGGTTACTTTTCATGTGAAGGCATATAGTTCATTGGACTTGCAAATCTGGTGCTGGTGAATTTGCTAAATTAGTTAAAAACACCACTACTACTACCCTCCTCCTGCTCTCGTTCTCACAAAAAATCCCAGCCAACACTTTTTTTTTCTATGAATGAGCTATATCAGTAAAATAGAATCATATAAACACAGAATGGTTTGAGGTGGAAGGGACTTTAACGATCATTTAGTTCCAAATCCTTGCCATAGGCAGGGACATCTTCCACTACATCACGTTGCTCAAATACTGATCATTATTGTTATCTTCATCAATATGTAATGAATTTCTAAACAACTGGCTTTTTTCTTGCTTTTTTTATTTTTAGTTTCCTTTTGTTCCCCACCCACTGTCCCCCAACTCTGCCCTGTAAATGCCTTCCAGGACTTTCCTAATCAGGAAAGCTGAGAATTTCAAATGTCTCCATAAGCTCAAATCTTTCTATGCCCTCACCAATACAGATTTATTTTCTTTTCATTTTTATTCTGACACTTCTGTAACCACTCTGTTCTTGCACTGTGTGACCAGTTCTTGCACTGAGTTACCAGTGAGATCTGTAACACCAATTAAATGGGGTAAACCAAAAAGTTCTGTTACTATCGAGAAAAACTTTAATCTGCAAAGCATCAGATCCCTGAAGACTGTGTGAATGCATGTAAACTAGTCTGGAATGGTGGTTTCCCATATACAATACAATTACCACACCAGCTTGTCACACTTCTTTTATTATTCCTTGGATTCCCTATGTGGATTGTTGCAGTCCTTAGTCTGCAGAGGAATTCTGCAAACATAGGACAGAGTAATACTGTGAAAGTCTTAAAACAAAATGAAGGAAAAATAAGCAGTTGTTTTATAAATGCAGATGACACAGAGCAATTATAAGTCTGGAGTAATACTAATTTAGTTAGGAAACAAACACTCCACTTCAGAAATATGACTTTTACCCCAACTACTTCAGTTTCCAAAATGATTTGGTATGACTTGAGAGCAACTTGTTGTCTAAATGGATGCTTTATCGTGTTCTTTTCTGTACAGCTGAATGACCTGTTTAGCATATCTCATTTAAAACGCCTCTTGCATTTTCTTTTTTTATAAGCCTCTGCTCAGGTTTGCCATCTTACTTGACCATCAGTGCTCTCAGTGCTGTAAGAATAGCTGTGACTCCCACTGCTTCTGCAAAGTGGACCTGTGGTTTGGGAAAAGCACAGGCTTTTAGGCACATTTATCTAGCAACCTTATCAGCCTGCAATCTTCAGCAACATGGGTGCTGTGCTGTTGCTGCTGCTTTTTAAAGTAAAAAATCTTCTTTAACTTATTCAAGTTAGCAAAACGAACTGTACATTGATTTTACTTTAATTTTATAATTTATATACAGATATGTACCTATATATTTCAAGCAACACTGTACTGTCCCTTAGGATGATTTTTTTTTTCCATAGCAACTACATCTTTTTTTCCCTAAATATTCTTCTCTAAGATTCATATTATAATTTATATTCATAACCTATAATCTAAGTCCTCCAACTGCATCAGCACCACCAGACACTTTGCATTAGATATTGACTTACGGAAGGCTCACAATGTGACTTTCCTGGAGCCTTTGCAATGCATCAAAGAATTATCTGATCAGGAACTTGGTTTATTTTTATTGCAGTCACCAATGGACTTGGAGAAAAAAATAAAGCTTCTCATTGATGTGTAGAAAATTCAAGGTTGGAGGGGGATGTTCATTATTTTTATTATGAAACAGAAGACCATTTAAAGATCTTCATATTTACCTGGAGAATCATGTGAATTTGACAACTCTCAGAAATAGACAAAAATGTGATTTCTCTTAAGATACACTGAGATCTTTTTTGTCTGATTTATAGTTTTTCTAGCTATTATCATTAGTATTCTTTATGGAATAAGACCACAATTCATGGAGTAATAGTTTTGGAAATATTATTTCATGAAATAGCAAAAACTGGTGTGTACGTGAGTTTGCTCATTCAAGGAAAAATGCCTTTCCAGTTAGGTCCCAAACTGTGTCACGTCGTTGCATAATGGTGCATTGCATGGCCGCATTAGAGACTTGCTGAAAGTAGCCAAAAGACAGGGTGTCTTATTCACTCTAAAATTTGGTTCAGTGGCAGATTTATCATTTTAAAGCTAAGCCAGAGAGATATACGCAAATATTCTGTGATTCCTAACTCACTTCCCAAATGATCCTTTTCTCATCTTGCTCTAAGTCTGCTAAAGTTGTGCAGAAAAAAACTAGAGGACCGTCTTGGTACAAGCTGAGTTAGCCATGTGTCCTTGCAACAAAGAAGGCCAACATGAAGGGACAAGTATTGCCAGCAAGCTGAAGGAGGTGATCCTTCCCCTCTGCTCAATATTGGGGAAATACACATGGGTCTTCCTCCAGCATGAAAATGCTTCTTTATATAGAATATCATCTTCACTTTGTCCATACCCTCATAAATTCCCTGATATTCTTTCCATCTTTCAGACATTAATTTACATACTTTATCACATGGAACCACTTTTGACTTCTGCTTTATGGATTCTTTGGCCTTTATGCCAGATTATATAGGCTAGATGTGTTAATTTTGTCTCCAGGTCTCTTTTTGGGCACTTCCAGACCTAAGATCTGATTTAGATGAGAAAGGAGGGGTTTTGTTTTACTTTGTTTTAACCTCAGAGTCACCGAAATTCTGTTAGGATTTTGTTGCAACCCTTTGGAGTAAAGTTGAGTATTGTATTGCCCTGAGCCATAGCTGAAGTGAGCATGATGTTGGGTGGTGCTAAACCTCCTAGGGTAGCACTGGAAGACCATGTAGGGTGGGCAAAGCCAAACCCAGTGCAGCTTCTAGTGCCTATTGGAAATAGTTCCTGATCCTTTGTGTCCTCAAACTATGCCTAGTTTGACTCAGAGTTTGCTAGTCAGCCTGGAACAAAACTGCCATGACACAGGAGACAAGTCTTCTGGACAATCAATTATCTGGTGTTTAAACTAAGTCTCTGGCCTTGTTTTTATTGGCAGCATAGAAGTGATCTTAACGAATGGAACTTACATTGCAGTATCAGGAAAGGGATTTTTTTTTTTTAAAGTCATTCTTTCAGTGATCTGCTATGTTAAAAGGGGCTACAGACTTTTCCTGATGCTTCTTAAGCACCATGCAGGTTTGGGAATGACGTGTGACATTTATGAGCTTCACATTAATTCCCGATTCAAAACGGAAATTGAAACAGTCTCAGGTTAATTTTTAACAGCAGTCCAGTGGCCCAGGAAGACCATGGATGCCAATTGCTGTCGGAATTATAATTGTTTTTTCTAATCATTAATTAGCATGGCTTTTATAACGGAGTATACATAGGAATGCAGAGAAATAATGCATGGAAATGTAGTTACATCTGAATCAAAGTATCAAAAAAGAACAAGTAAAACAAAAATCTAAGCCAAAAATTAGTGACTCAAACTGTTTCTAATTTAAAGGGTACTGACAGCACTTAGTATTTATTTGAGCTTAATTTGCTTTTCCTCTTTAAATTGCTCCACTGAGTTTATAGATTGACTTTCGACCAAAACCAGAAACCATGTCCACACATCTTATTTTATAGATTTTCCTTTCAAATTGTTGTCTCTGGGCAGATTTAGCTGTTGATTGTCTGATTGACAAGCTTTTCTTCTGTTTTTTTTTTTTAAGTAATTTTCATTTCCTTTATAACATTTCGAAATGTCATCTGATGTATTTACTCTGATAAAAAAGAAGAAATTAGTTGTCAACCAAGGTCTATTTAAACAAAAAGGGAAGGAAAATAAGCATTTAGCTAGTACACCTAGCTAAACTAAATTGCTTTATCATGTGGATTAGCTTCTTTGGAATTCACAGAGGAAAGAAATTAAGAAATTTCATGGTTTATACTTGCAATGGCAGCTTCGTTTTTAAACATAAAGGACAAAATTTACAGCTGTGTTACCCATGCCTCCAGAATGATTAGATCACTTTTTTAGTAAAGTACTTGTGGTTATATTCTGATACTCCTGGGCATGAAGCTCTGATCTTGAAATGCTATATCAGACTGTACCGTCCTAACAATAAATTGATCCTTGTAATTTAAATTGGGTAATTATAAGTGTGATCATCTCATTGCTGTATGTGAATGTTAGCTCTTTTTCTTGCAAAGAGATATATCCACTCGTTCTGCAGTTTCAGTAAGGCTGGAGTGGAAAACTCAGACTGTGGAGCCCTAGCAAGGCTGCCCAAATACTGAACTTGGAAGATGATCCTCTTCTGTTTATAGCTCTGGCAAGCAGTCAAATCACCTTCAGTAGAATCACATCCCAGACTTCTGTTGTTGCATAAAGGGTGTGAGTTCAGATAAGAATAAGGGAGTAACAGATAAGAAAAAAGGATGAGAATCCTACAGGCTTTAATTTCCTTTCAACATTTTTTTTTTCTTGCCCAAACTCTTTCTAAATTTAATATTCATTAAAACCCAACCTAGAGCAAGACACTGGCAGATTTTCCTATGTGGCATTGCCCGAGTCTTCAAAAACTCTTCTGGACCGAGCGCACTAGTAAAAAGGTATAATTTTTGTTGCTGGGGTGAGGATCAAAAATACTTGTACCGAAGAGGGTTCAAATTCTTATAAGCTCTTGTGAAAAAAAAAAAAATTAAAAAAAAACCAACCAAAAAAAGATAGGCACTATACTTCTAGGATTCTTTGAAAAACTACAGAGAGGTGATATTTGCTTTAGAAACAGGTGATGGGAAGTAGGGGAAAGATTTCAAACTCTGTTCTGTTCAGTGCTCTCCCACAGAGACTGTCTGTGTGACTGTGTTTAAGTTGCTGGGTTATAGCCAGGCTAACTGATGATGCTTAACTTGTCAAAATCCTGAATGCATCTGCCTCTCAAGATCTGTACATCTCTAGTTGACAGCATTCAGAAATGTGAATTTAGACAAAGGCAGGTATAGAGGTAATTTATTATGATGTTTGGCTAAATGAGGAGGCAAAGGGAGAGGAGTAGAAGAATTTACATTATTCAACCAAGGAAAAGAAAGGCTGAAAGGCCAAGCTTTCTCTCCATAAACACACTGAGGAGGACAGGTAGGTACCAGGAAAGGAAAAGAGCAACTTAACCTGAGGGCAGGTGTGAACGTCGATTGACATTCCTAATTATCAGAGTATTGTAATGCATGAACAATCTTTCACTTGGAGAAGCTGGGTAAAAAGCCTGACTGGTTTTAGAGCGGAATTTGATCAGTTTATGAAAGGGATTATGCAACATGGTTGCCTGCAGAGCTGGCTTTAGGCACTGGCAACAATGGATAATTTATCATAGTTATTGACGGTCGGTAAAGAGAGGAAAATATTTCTCCAGACCTTAAAGTATACTAAGGTTCTAACATGTCCTGTTTTTTCTTTTGGCTTTTCATAGCCTTGAATACTAAAAGTTTCCTAATAGGCAGAAGCAGCAAACTAGTGTCTTTAATTTTTGTCATCAGTTTTGCTTTCAGTGGTCTCTTACAAGGCCTGCAGAATGGAGCGGTGTCGTGTCACAGCATCCCCAACATACACAAGCCTCATCTTCTCACTGCCATGATTTCAGCATGCAACTCAAAAATGTATGCACAGTCTTGTCTCTGCAGACCTCAGAGGTGACTGTTGAGGTCAATGACTATTTGAGTCTGCCTAACACAACAAGCTCTGTGCATGTGTGTGTGCATCTTTCCTTGAGCCTCTCTCTGTGTTGTGTGAAATTTAAGAGTACTCTGCTTGAGGATTGACAACTGTTTGCTTTTCCAGTTAAAGGAGGCTTTCAGCTTGGGCAGCACAATCATGGGATCCAGTGAGAATCAACTTGAGCTGTAGCTGCCAGTGTGAATGCCCACAAAGGGATAGTTTGATTGTGGAATAAGATCAGATTAATCTGGCAAATTATAAGACAGCTGGCAGAGACTGAAGATATTCCTGCCCTCATCCAAGATCATACTTATCTTCCATAACTCCAACACAGTCTTTCATGCTGTGCAGCAACACAGACATCACCACAAGGAGTTTGCCACAGTCATGACTTGATAACAGAAAACATCTTTCCAATCCTTGATTTCTAAATATGTAGGAAAAATCTTTATTCCCTGTGAATTTCTCTTCTCCTGTACAGCAGAGATCATGAATTGGAGACATAACTCACAAGATTTTTTTGAGGGAAATGCCCTAATAATACTAATGTATTCCAATATGGTCATATTTGAAATGTGAATAAAGTAGAAGTAGTGAAGGGTTCACTTTGACAGGCATTTCTTTTGGCAGGAGAGCCAGCTTTCACGACACATTTCTCCTTGGTTGCTAGGTCTTCTTCACATGTCACTTCGGTTTACACTGGCCGGGCTGTTGGAGGGGAGGCTGCACAATTAGTTGAGTTGAGGGCTGAGCAGGGTTAGAATGAACAGGGAAAAATGTGAATGCATTTGCTGAACTGTTTCACTGCGTAGCTGCACAAGAAGGTGGAGAGGAATAAGTGAAGGAAAGGCATGGGATAACAGTTGCTTAACTGAGACTGATACTTAAGGAAATACTTGTTAAGCTACAGCTTAAGGTGTAATTGAACTGTTCGGCAGGACAATTATCTGGAGGCTGAGGGAGAAGTAGAGCAGGATAGTCTGCAGAAAAATCATTACTTATGGGGAAAAAGGTGTGATAGAGGTTAGTTAAGACCTATGCTGGAAGCAAATGAAGGAAAATGGTGCTTTAATCAGTGAGTAAAGGAGATGTTAATCAAATATTAAATCACTGCCAGAAAACAGGATACATGAGCCATCAGTGTGCCCAGGTGGCCAAGAGGGCCAAAGGCATCTTGGCTTGTGTCAGAAACAGTGTGACCAGCAGGTCCAGGGAGGTTATTCTCCCCCTGTACTCAGCACTGGTGAGACCGCACCTTGAATCCTGTGTTCAGTTCTGGGCCCCTCACTACAAGAAGGATGTTGAGGCTCTGGAGTGTCCAGAGAAGAGCAATGAAGCTGGTGAGGGGGCTGGAGAACAAGTCTTATGAGGAGCGGCTGAGAGAGCTGGGGTTGTTTAGCCTGGAGAAGAGGAGGCTGAGGGGAGATCTTACTAAAACTACCCAAAAGGAGGTTGTGGAGAGGAGGGAGCTGGCCTCTTCTCCCAAGTGACAGGGGACAGGACAAGGGGTAATGGCCTCAAGCTCTGCCAGGGGAGTTTCAGGCTGGACATCAGAAAAAAATTTCACAGAGAGTCATTGGGCACTGGCAGAGGCTGCCCAGGGAGGTGGTGGAGTCCCCACCCCTGGAGGTATTTAAAAGACGGGTGGATGAGATACGCAGGGGCATGGTTTAGTGATTGATAGGAATGGTTGGACTCGATGATCCTGGAGGTCTTTTCCAACCTAGTGATTCTGTGATTCTGTGACCAGTATACACAATATTTATGGCACAGAGAAATTATACGCCCTTCTAGAACACAGAATGAAAAAGTAGAAATTGGAAGAGGTGCCTCAAGGATTTCAGGTACAGGTAATGTCAGTAAAAATTGAATATTAACTTGTGTGGATATATAGCATCAGTGCATTTCACCCAGAAGTACATTTACTCTTAATCATATTATAAATTTCTCTGGCATTCAGTTTTTGCTATTTCTTCATCTACTGGAGAACTATTCACAAAGTACCAGCTGATATTTCATGCAGAGGCTGGAGATAACAGGAATTTCAGTACAGGGCTTCTTATGAGCAAGACACAAGATCTCTTTAAAACACTTATTTGAGAAGCCAGGGAACAGTTATCAGATTCACTGTCCCTTAAAAAGAATAATTCTGTGAATAATACTTAAAATCACCCTTTATAAAGCAGTCATTTTTGGGGGGTAAACAGTTCTGTGAGTCAAACTGCATGTAATTCATCAGCAGATACATAATTATATCTATACATCCCACAATGACTTTGTGTGTGGTATATGTCATGCAGGAAAGGAACAAAGAAATGGAATTATATTAGAAATGAAGTGTAACTATAGCACCTTAAAATCACTTTCTGAAATTATGACTCCTTGATCTGTATATTACAGCAGTTTGACTCCAGGTTATAACTTCTTGAAAAATTAATTTTAAGTCTCTATTTTATGTAATTTACATTCTTGTCTGAACTCAGTACCTTTGGTACATTTTATCACCCTAAGTTGGAATTTGTTTTCTTTGCTTAAGACAAAGGCTGCAGGCTTTGATGAGTACTACAGTAGTACATTAGGCTTTTTTTTTTTCTGCTCATTTTAAAATGAATTTTTACAACGAACACAGAAGTGAGGTAGGTGTCTTGTAACTATTTGCTCCTCAGGACTAGTAAATCTTATCAAACAGCTTCCTACAATCTTGTACCTTCTCAATAATAAAGAAGCAGTGGTCACCAACACCCTATCTATGGACCTTATGGTTTCGAGTATCTAGAGTTGTTAACTGTTTCAGTGCACTGAGGTTAAATTCAAACCAGCAGTTCTGGCTATGAGCAGTGGAGAGAGAACATTTGAGTGGATAAATCTTAAGGCAATCAGTGATTCAGATAGTGAAAACCTTAAGATAGGTAGTCATGTCCCAGAGAGTGGTCCCTTTAGAAACAGCGGTAGGCTGGTGGTGTACATTTTCTGAAGTGATTTGTAGTCCACTGATAATAGGGAGACCCTTAAAAAGCAAAAGGTAAGACTTAACATAAAGGAGTTTCTAAAAGTTGCATCATTCATTTTTAAGTCCTCCTTAACCAGCCTTCCCAAGGAGAGACTGATTTGGAGCTCTGTTGTAGCAGACATTGCAGAGACAAAGCCTCTTAGTAACATTGTAATAGAGTGAGGGATGTGCCATACCAAGATGATTTACTTCTACTAATTCCTAGAAGCTTGCACATTGATAGATTTGTGGAAGGGTAAGAACTGTCTGAAAAGGTGGCAATATCTCCAGCAGTACATTAAACAGGCTAAGGGCTGCTCTCTGTCCTTGAGGCCACCTCAAGGCACAGGATATAGAATCATCGAATCATCGAATCATAGAATCATAGAATCATAGAATCATAGAGTCATAGAATCAGAGAACAGTTTGGGTTGGCAGAGACATTAAAGATTATCTAGTTCCAACCCCCCCTGCCATGGGCAGAGACATCCCACTAGACCAGGCTGCCCAAGGCCCCATCCAACCTGGCCTTGAACACCTGCAGGGATGGGGCAGCCATAGCTTCCCTGGGCAACCTGTGCCAGTGCCTCACCGCTCTCATGGTGAAGAACTTGGAATCCACAGATCTGAATTCTCTTACATCCAAACAAAGAGGCAGTATCCATACTGGCTACAGGACATATTAAGTGGCTCATGCTAAACCTGAAATCATATCTGAGAGGAACTTTAACTGGCCTGGGGCAAAACCAGGAAGCACGCTAACAAATTCACAGAATCACAGAACTGCAGAATTGTAGGGTTTGGAAGGGAAGCCTGGAGATCAACATGTCCAACCCCCCTGCTAAAGTAGGTTCACCTAGACCAGATGGCTCAGGAATTGACCAGGCAGGTTTTAAACATCTCCGGCGAAGGGGACTCCACAACCTCCACGGGCAGCCTGTTCAAGTGCTCTGTAACAGTAAATAATTTTTTCCTCATGTTCAGGTAGAACTTCCTCTGTTTCAGTTTAGCCCCATTGCCCCTTGCCCTGTCGCTGAGCACCACTGAAATCAGTCTGGCCCCATCCTCTTGACACTTGCACTTTAGGTATTTAAAAGCATTGATAAGATCCCCTCTCAGTTTTTTCTTCTCCAGGCTAAACAGACCCAGGTGTTTCCACCTTTCCTCTTAAAAGAGATGCTCCAGTCACCTGTTCATCTTCGTGGCCCTCTGCTGGGCTCTCTCCAGTAGTTCCTTGCCTTTCTTGAACTGGGGAGCTCAGAACTGGACACAGTACTCCAGATGGGTCCCCACTAGGGCAGAGTAGAGTGGCAGGATAACCTCAGTCTGCTGGACACGCTCTTCTTAATGCACCCCAGGATACCACTGAGCTTCTTGGCCATGAGAGCACATTACTGGCTGATGATTAACTTGTTAAGCATCAGGTCTGCCAGGTCCTTCTCCACAGAGCTTTGTTCCAGTGGGTCAACCCCTAGTCTGTACTGGTGCGTGGGGTTATTCCTCCCTAGGTACAGAACTTGCTTTTATGGACTTCATTGGACTCCTCTCTGGTGTATCATCCACTCCTCCCAATTTTATAACATCAGCAATCTGTTCGTGGTGCAAACAGTTACATGCCAATGCCCAGACAGATCTCCTAGACCTGTTTGTTTATTGGTACAGACTTAGCCAAAGACTACAGTGGAACAGATGCCAAAAAATGGCAGAATTATAGACAGCAAAGAGAGCAGCTAAGGCAGCAGACCTGTTTAGGTTTGGGCTGGATAAATCACTTCTACATCGCGGTTCAGTGTATTAGGCACAGGTTTAAGATTTGAAACATAGGGTTCAAACCTTAGATGGCTGTTCAAGAAACCCAGAAAAGTAAGTAAACTCCAAATGTTCAGACATATTCTCCTTTTGAGGGAATAATAGATTTTGGGAACTGTTAATGATATTTAAAGTCTCAGATGACTGCTGTATTTTATTTCTTAGCTCCTGCTTTATATCTACTCAAATATTTGTTGTTAATTGTCAAATAACTTCTAAAGGCAAGATGATATACAAATATATGTGAATCATCAACCCACATACAACCTATCAACAGCATGGTGCTGTATTGGACTACTTTTTAAAACCTACTATACTTCACAGATAGCAAGAGATCATGACAGTTATAATATTAAAAAAAGGTTTGATCAGGGTTGTGGCCAGTTTCAAATGTGTCTTTTGCTTCAAAGGTTGTCTTTTCAAGTTTAATTTTAGGTTGTTATTATAATGTTACCATATATTACTACAAATGACCATGAAGTCTGCGGAAAGACCAGCCTACAAGTGGTACTATGAAATTTTTCCTCCAACAAACACTAATGGAGTTTAGTGGGAGTGAATCAAAGGAGATGTTGCATTAAAATGACCAGTTTATATAATTTTACACAAGAATTTGAACAGCCTTTGTAACAAATAATGGATATTCTTCATAGAATACCTGAGAGAAAATCTAAGAAACTTTATACAATTTTATTTTTATTAGCTAATGTTAAGTTGCATTTACAGTCCTACAGATGCTACTACTGAACTTTGTGAACATTGTTACAAGGGCAGAGTTCAAAAGCAGACATTTTGTGAAAACCAAAAGCCCCCTGTTGTCATAGTATAAGAAATTAATGTATTCTGCTGAAACAGTTTCTTTTATTAAAAAAAAAAAAATTGTATTACTTCAAGTGTTTATATGTTTTTCTAAGACTATATTTTTTTAAAATGTTTGCTGGTGATCAAAATTGAATCGCAGGGTGGAACAAACTTCTGCAACAGAATAAATCTTGAACTCTGTGATAGTGAAGCAGCTGTGCCTTTTGTCAGAACTAAATTCACATGGACATGTTTGACTACCCAAAGAAACGTTGCATCCGGAACATGGTCATTCAGACTTCTCTGCAGTGCCATGGAGGTAAATTCCCTTTCTATTGCTTTCATTGCTTTCATTGAATTACTGCCTTATTAGACAAGTTCAGATGTCCTCTGATGCTGAGTATCTTAAGGACTTAAATTTATATCTACTGAGAATGGAGATCATCAATGAGTTTCACATAGCTTTCAAAAAGAGCCTGTTCTGTTACCTACATCAATTACAAATGTGACTGATGGACAGAAGTAAATCTTCCAGTATATTCACCTACTCATGAGCATGTGTTACAAGCTGTTTATTGAACAAAGTTCTTTGTATTCCTGCACTTCAGCTGTTGAGAAGGACAACACTACTCAAATTAGCATAGCATCTGTCGGGTTGTGCAAAACCCTACATACTTTTATTTTTGTCATAGAGCTGCCTGCAAACTGCTGATTTTATTTGCATATAAAAACATGACAAGCATTGTTTCACAAAGTAGTGATATTTTTAATTTTGATTTGTATCCTGCCTGTGTGAATTCTGTGTGTGCAAATGAGTTAGTGAAGCATGCTAAATTAAGAAACAGATATGCTAAATATAAATATACAGAATTCACAGAAATGCAGTGGTTATGCCCAGGTCTGATAGGACAAATCACTATTTTCTGTTTTGCCAACAATGGAAGGTGGCACATTTTTTGCTTTTGCCATAGAAGCATCTAGCAACAGTGCATTCAGAGCCATCCAAAGAGTGAGGCCACCTCCACAAGCTGGGAGCAAATTCCTGAGAGACACTGCCAGAAGCACATACCTGTTTGGTATGTTTGTTGTTTGTTCTGCTCCTAGCGGTCCAATACAAGTAAGAGAGTGCAAGGAAGATGATGTATTGTAAGGTGATGCATTGTAACTTGTGAATTGCAGTGAGCAGCCACAGCACACACTGAAATTTGGTTTATAAGAAGCCTTTTATAACTAATCAGATAATTCAAATGTTTTGAGTGTGGAAAGATGCAGTTTGCTTCCAAGGCATTTGATATTTTTCTGCTTACTGTATTTTTTATGCAATAGCTGGCATCCAGTGAAGAAAATGGGAACTGAATCTTCTGAGGCTATTTTAGTAATATTTATGTCTCAATTTTATCTGTAAAATAAATAATTCAATCCCGTATGCTAGGTTTTGTGTTGTTTCTAGTAGATAGTTTGGAAAGATACAGTAAGATTCATGAGCAGCAATTTCAAGCTATGAAAAATTATTGGTTTATAAAAGTCTATATTTACATTTTGCCAGGTATAAGTATCGAATTATCATCAACATCACAGAATTACTGATGTTTAAAAATGCATTTTAAAATGAAACTTACCAAATAACGTAGAACACTTATTTGCTTTCCTAAACATTGAAGAATTTTAAGAAGTGTCACTGGAAGGCACAATGCTACTTTTCTGTGTACACATCTTTAACCCTTTAGGGATGAAAAGAATTCTCAATCTACCTTTAGGAGAAAGTGATTAGTAGCAGCTTCTCATGCACTATATTTAAAATAATGTTATTTCTAAGAAAGTGTGCAAAATTTGAAAAACATGTAAGTAAACTCAGTATTTGGAAACACTTATGACATATTTCTTTTGGTATACGGATTGCTGATATTCCAGTGTTCCAGGACAGAGGGTGACTCCCACCTCATTCGTATGAGGCTGGGCTTTGCAGAGGGATTCCTCTGAAAATCCTTGAAGAGAAATTAAATAAATATTTTTAAATAAACACAGGCTGTTTGTAAAGCCAATAACTTCCCTTTCCGTCATTTCTAAAGATCACCATGTGACATTAAGTGTTCTAACTGCGATACTGATCTGCAAGTCTGATTTGCACAGTCTAGATCTGATTTCAGTCTCACTATGGGTTTGTGCTGTTGCATTACTTCACTCTCCTGATATCACTGAAATGACACACAGATTACATCAGATTATGCCAGTAAGTGAAACCAAATGGTTGGTCAGCTTCTGCTCACAAGTGATAGTGCTGTGAACCTAGGAATGATCCATTATAACCCTCTTTTGATTTACAAGAGTGTTGTCTTGTCATTAATGTATCTTTTTCATACATGTACATATGAGAGATCTAAAAGTTGGTGTTGTAGCTGATCTTCTGTGATTTTAATCCTACTTCTTTTCCATTATTAAGCTTTTACTAGTTGTGAACTGCTAACCTGCAAGTATTGTTATCAACCTATTAATTTTTTCTTGTGCAATATGAATACTTTTTTAATCTTTGAGATTTATTTGATAAATTAACACCAGAGGTCTTTTTAGGTTACCAGATGGACCAACAGTTTCAGGGATGTAGGTTTAGTTTTATCTCCAGAGAAGTTTCACATTTTTCCTGCCATAAAATATTCCATTGTTCACAGGTGGAAGAGAATTTAATACAGGGTCGTGGGTGATCACAGATAATCTGAACAGGCATAAAACTATGCATAAGGGTTGAATCTGTGTGTGGAGCTCATTGTAACAGGTTCTGCTTCAAATGTTGCAGCTTGGCAAGAGCCAGGCTGAGTTCTGCTTAGTCTAAATGGGTAAAGACTGTCCAGGAGCCTGAATGGTGGTGTCTTCCACAAAGGAAGGAGCCCTCCCAGATGTTCTTGCTCTTCGTTGGGTCTCTTATAGAAAGATATCTGCTATTCTCTGGAAGTTACAGTCTGTCTTCTACAACCAAGTTCAATTTTCCTTCCCTAGGATAGCTGAACAACATTTGGATGGGGAACAAGCAAGACAAAGTAGTAATATAAATACATTTCAAAGATACGACCTAAAAAAGACCTGATGGGATGATTAATCTACCAGGAACATTCATATAAACAATATAACTTGTTCAGGACAGGTAAACAACAGAAAAGGACGTAGGTGTTACTTTATGTGTAGGTGTCACTTGCTCTGAGGTGAAAAATAAAGAGGGATATAGGCTGCCTCATAGTTCCTGAGTAATATTTAAAGGAGAAAAAGTGCAGATGTTCTGATGGGACTCATAGAGAGCCACTTATGAAGAAATCATAAGAATTCTTCACTTATGAAGAAATCATGTAATGAGTCTTTTCTGAGCAGAATTTTCCACACCCCAGTACTCAGTGCCACCATCATACTTCGATTACAAAAATTTCTATATTGCAGAAGGAATACAGCTGCTCTCAGGCAGTCTGGTTAATTTTTGAAAAGATTTAGCGGAATTTTTTTGGCATAGAGGTTGGAGGAAGCAAAGAGAGATTACATTTTCAGATTTGATCCTCATATTTTGGTAAAGTCTGAAGCAAGAAGTAACAATTAAAAAGAATCAAGTATTTCATGAGCGATTATGAAGCAGCAGAATTCAGACAAACAGGAAAAGCTGCAATGTGCTTCAGCAGAGCAGATTATAGAAATTCAGAGAACTAGTAAGTGAGATCTGTGAGTAAGTGAATTCTGAGAGAAAGTTAAGCATAGTAGGCAGTTCTTTAAAGGAACTATGTTAAATGCAAGTTTATGCAAAACTATGCAAAAGAAACTATGCAAAATTACGAGTTATGACAGCGCGGAGGAAGGATAGGAGCTGTAGATCACTCACCAAGGAAAAGATTTTTAGCAAAGATGAATGGATGAACATTTGAGGCCAAATAGAGAAAGTCAAAACCGGAGAGTGAGACCATATGATGCACAGGTGATGTTTCCGTCTCAGCACGTTAGTTAGAGGAAGGTAAGGAAAGACGTGGTCCACTTCTCTGCAGAGGGAAGGTTACTGGCAAACAGCGCCTGGAAAGCTGGTAGGTTTAGTTCCATTTTTGTTTCACCCAAAAGGTCAGTTGCAGCCAGATGGTATCACAAAACTGGCACCCATGACAAAAAAAGCAAGAACTACCTTGAAAATGGAAAGAAGACATTTAAAGTAATGCAAGTAAACTAAATATTTTCTCATCAGCTAATCCACAAAGACACCCCATCCATAAAAGGGTAGGAAGAGTGCCTATCTTTAAAAATAAATAGAAGATAGGGGTTAAAATCACAAGTCAGGGAGTTAATTTCAATTCCTGTAGAAACCATAGGAGAAATCATTAACACATTCATTATGGACATTTAAAAAACAATACATAAAGAGAAAGGACTGGTCAATAAAAACATATAAAGTCAAAATAATTCCTTTCTATCATGGGGTAACACTTCATGTGGATACAGAAAAGTAGTTGATGTCACATTTTGATTTTACTGAGTATCCAGACATGGTCTCCTAGAACACATACTGTCTTAAATAAGCTAGGAACTAGACAAAAATGTTACATGGAAAAGAAATCAAACTACAGCAATATATCGAGTATGGTTTTTTTTCAGGGATCTGTCCTTGTTATGGAATTAGTTGATATTTTCTTTAATGGTTTTGCTAATGGAAAAATGAGTGCTTTTATTATATTTGTAACTGTTACTTGGTTAAGAGGAAATGCAGGCGGAGGATTAAAACTCAAAATACTCATGACAATTTAGAGAAAATATCTTAGACAAACCAGGATGTAAATCAATAAGGTGAAGTATGTAACTCTATGCTTAGAAAACAATGACCGTCCACTCACACACAGGCACAAGAGTACTTGTGTAGCTGGGATTTTTTCAGAAAGAGGGAGGAGTTTGCTGATGATCATGAGATAAATAGGAGCTGGTAAGGCCACGAAGCTTAAAAAAAACACTTGCCATCTTGCATTGTGATGATAATCCTGGAGGAACAGAAACCAGTTTCTATCTCCCTAGCCCTCCCTGCCTGACCGGGTATGACCCAATCTCCAACTGTCCCTTGGTATTAGGCATTGGTGAGCTCTTGTGACACCCCAGACTGTAGGTATCCTCATGAGAAAACTTTGCATTTAACTAATAAATTCCAAAACATTTTACCTTAAAAATGCTAAGTCAATGGTAAATATGCCATCCTATATTTATGCAGTAGCTTATTCCTGCCTGGGAGTGGTAGCATCCTGTAACTGGACTACTGAGCAGCAACACCACTGGTATGTGTGACACAGAGGGCTTTAGAATTGGGTTCTAAAAAAATTTTCTGAAAAGTACACATCATTTTGTAAAAAGTGTATAATTTAATTTTTAGAATCACCTAAAACATTTCATAGGAAGTTTGATCTTTTTCTTTTTAAGACTTGTTCTTCAGCAGTTAATTACCCTCACCCTCCAAAGCTATATTCATTACCCAGAGCTTCCCTTCAAGTAGTTTTGTTAGCTATTTCCTGCCTCAAAGACTATTCCTAGGTATTTCAGCCCCCAGAACACTACCACGGCTGAATGTTATTTTAAGGTAGAGGTTGGAAGAACTGATGACAGAGAGCGTCAAAGAGCAATTCAATAACAGATAGCTGAACTGTCACTGGGGCAGACTGCTCCAAACTCCAGCAAACCCTTTCACCAGGTACAAGCACTTAAAAAATATGAGAGATTTTGAAGGATCCTGGTACTGCCATTTCCCATCTATATCATAGCAACAGACGTGAGATAAGCTTTCACAGTACTGCTGATAACTAGAGGTTTACTGTACCACACCAGACTGGCACATGTTCTGTTTGCAAAATACAAAGTGCAGTCAATCTTTTCAGGAAAATTTTAAAGTTATTTATGAATTCCATTAGAATTATTTTGGATTTCCTTTCCTCCTCTCAAAAAGATGGTTTAGTTGCAGTGCAGGTAAACAAGTCAGTCTCTAAAGGGGAAATACAGAAGTGTCATAATGATAGAACGCACTTCTGGTATATAACCGAGTCACTGTATAATGCATCACTTTATACATCCCTGACTTTATAAGTCAGTGCTCAGGCCTACTGCAGAAATGGATCTGGGTTCTAATACTGAGGAACTAAGGCCTTATAAACGGATTTTACATGAATAAATCACATTAAATCCTCGTTTCAAGTCTCTAGCTGATGTCATGCCTTTGGGAATAAATGTGTATTTGATAGGAAAATGAGAAATACATTCTCTGGCAAACTACTCTTTTCTGTTATTATTATCATATTAGATCTGGAAGCATTCGGAAGCTGCATAACAGGTTGGGATGTTAAATTAACCAGAGATTATGGATTAGTCGGCAGATGAAATTGTTTCACGAATGGTTGTCACGTGGCCCTGAAATTTAAGGTAATGTCGAACTGTGTAGTCAGTATATCTAAAAGACATTTATAAATCACTGTTTCTAAAGGAAGTAGATGATGTAATAACCTTTTCTTCTTGATTTTGATATTCTGTTTGTAGAAGGGGAATTAGGAGCATCCAGTCACTATATGAAAGTCACTGAGAAACTCTATCACTTTGTCACAACTGTGAAAGTCCACGTATTGCTTCAGCATGTCCTGGGAAGCAGCAGACCCTGACCTCCAGGAATATGCGACCTGCCAGGCTGACCACTTTGATGTGAAGTCCTTGTAATGAACTTGATGCTTAGGGCTAACATAAAGGTTTGTGCAACAGGCCTGAATCTTACTTCTGTTCTTTCTCCTAGTGTGTTTCTGTGCATATCTTCAACTAGAAGGATAATTAATAATTGGATGCTCTGCATACAACTACATGAATTTGCTCAAGGAAAAAACTACACTAACATGTTTTTACATTTTTGAGACAGGTTGCAAATAGCCAAAACCAATAGAAAGTAATATGTTGTTATTCCAGTGATGATGAAAATTACAATAACAATTCCATTTGTCAGGGAGGTCTGATTATGTCCTTTAGATGAAGATGAATAAGAATTTAAGTTACACCTTTTGTTAAATAGAGAAATGTAATTATTGTGTTTTCTGGTTTAGGAGGACAGATGGAGTATAAAATAGATCAAGTGAAAGAGGCTTGATCACAAATTTGTAACAATAACTTAAAAGTCAGATTCCAGCCTGCAAGTAAAAGCCATGTGATACAAGTAAATCATAGCCGTGTGGTGCATTTGAGCTAGATATTGGATATAAAATAGCAATTAAATGGCTGGAAAGCAGCTGCTTGCCTGTCTATAAGACATCTGGCTTTTCTCCTAAGGTCAGGAAGAACTTGCTGCTACGTTCAACTGTTCTGTTTCAGGGACTTGTTTTATTTTCCAACATAAAGTGTAAGTGCAATTTGACACAAAGCAATTTCCCCTTTTAAATTGCTTATAATGTTTTGGGGTTTTTTTATACCTACTATAGAAAACTGCTTCTCCTGCCACCCTTTTATGCCGTCTTTCCTATTTGCCCCTAATCTACTGATCAGGCTGGTTTGATCATTATATTTGGCATAGATTCCCTGCATTTAAAAGGCCAAATACTTTGCCTTAATAGTGCTTTTTATTGTTTAACAGAGGATAGGGAAAGATTGTGTTAACTGTTGTTTTATAAGCTGAGTACAGCCATCTGAATGCTGTGGAGTCAGGAGTATTTGTAGCTATCATTGTGCGCATTACACTACCTGTCAGGACTGTCTCCAGGTGCTCTGTACCAGCCTCAGCCATAAGGCACTTTTCTTTATAGCTTTGCGGATTTCTCACTCTCCTTATGAACGCTAACTGTTGAGAAAGACGACATGAAGGCATTCATTTGTCTGAGGTACACACAGTACAACAAAGCTATAGCTCACAAGCTAAAATTCTTCTTCCTTTTGAAAGGAATATAGGAAACATGATTTCCTTTTTAATATGAGATTAATGGAATTCACTTCTGTCTGTCTGCAAACCACTGAGGTAGCTGAAAAGTCAAGAAGCCTTCCACTTCAATTTTCTGTTTTCCTTTTCCTGTTTTCAAATGTTTCATGGAGCACCCACTGACAGAAAATGAAGCTGAACCTAAAGATCACTCTTTAATGCTTGTTTGTTCTGGATTAATTAGTATATACAGGTTAAGTTTTCTTGCAAATTTTTAGGAGATACCTGAGGTATAATACAGAATTCTGTTTATCCATATAAAAATCAAACTAGTTTTTTTGTGTTCAGAGTTTTTTCTTTCTTTCATAAAAAGATTATGGGAAAAACACTGCTACATGCAGTTCTTGTAACACAGAATGGACCATTTTGGAGTGGAGTGAGTAACAGAGCTCTTGACCAACGAATAGCTACACATGTGCATGAGCACGTGCCCACACTCTTGTGCATACATGCATGTGTGCACCTAAAATAGTATTTACAGAAGTGGAAACTCAGCCATTGTTGTCTACTGATGATTTTTTTACCCCAAGACGAGGTCTTTTAGGCTTACTATCCACTGCTGTGTTACAAGGTTTGTTTTAACTACAACACAGATAAGCAGACTATGCACTTGCAAAGCAATACCCTGGGGATGTACCACAGAACATGCACCAAACTCACTTTTAGCAATGCTAAAATGAAGACCATTGCAGACTTTACTATATTCATTCTAAAGTTATTTCTTTAAATTTTCCATTAAGTTGTAATAGCAAATGAATTCACAGACTGACATAACAGGTTATATAAGGAGCTACCCAACTAAGTTATATTAGTCTATAGAGTTCCTTCAGAGTGAGAGAAAAGATGTAACTATAGCAGAAATTGTTGCTCCTTTTATAGTATTTATTCTGAAGCATGTTTAGTTTAGAAAGTCTCTCCTTGATTGTGGTGTGATGGGAGGAGTTTTCACAGTGGACAGCTAATTATAATCAAAACCATCATGCATTTTAGCTAAGAAATAGGCATGTTCAAGTAGTTTTGAAGAATGTGTATACCCTTTTGTCCTTTAAAAATACATACTCTGATTTGGCAGGGCACATTTGTGGTGTCTCTGTGGTAGATTTTCTGTTAAATTTATTTTAATACTCCTATTCTTAAGAAAATAAGCTAGATAAATTGGTTTGAGACATTCATTAAAGCCTACTCCAAAATATGTTTTATATGAAAAATGGCTTTGCTACTGAGAATGATTGGTATGTCAAGAATTTCATTTCAGGCAACATTTTTGTTATTAGAACAAGCTTGTGTTGTCTACACAGGGGTTTTGTTCAGAAAGATATAATGCAAGATAGGAAAAAAGCATCCTTCCAGTGTTCTTATCTACTATGCAATACTTCCATTGTAAGCATAGATAATAACAATTTTAATATTTTTTTCATTTCCTTGGGTGCTGCTTCTTACTCACATCTTATAATGGTGCTCATGATTTTACTGCTACTTCTCTAGGGGCTAAAAAAATAATCAAAGAGCTTGTTTTTCACTGAGCAGTGTACTTGTTTATTGAAACCTTAGAATTTGATGCCTTAAAGGTGATCTTTTAAATCCCTTTTGCCTTTTTGTATTTCCTGTGTAAAATACAAAGGCTATCCCATTAAAACATGCTTTCCTCATTGTTTTCTGCATCATTAAAACTTGACAGGCCAATTTCTCTCCTGTTTCCTTTTGAAAAAATAACAGTTTCTGAAAAGAAGGGAAGGAGGAAGGACTGAAGACAGTCACAGCCTTTGGTAACATCACCATGCTAGTCCTCTCAAACTGCCTCGAGAGCCAAATCATCCATAAATGCGGAGGAAAAGGAGGAACCAATTAAAGCCATAAGAAACAAAACAGACTAATAGTTTATTCCATAGGTTTATGTGATTTCTGTTTTCTTTTTTCTTGTTTATATCCTGTCCCATCCTTGCCCTTCTGAAGACATTATTATTTCTCTCTTTTTTTGGTACACTGATAACTGTGTTTTAAAATTCTCTCAAATTAATACAACTCTGCAGGGATCAACTGTGTAGGACCATAGGTTCCTCTGGGTAGCACATATATTTTTCTCTCTTTCTTGGAAGACATCTGCCATACCTTATTACTACAGTGACTATTTTTATACAACCCTTGCTTCCTGAACAGTTACCACATTTCCAGAGACTGTTTGCATGTGCCAGTAGCAGATAAAGTTAACATGTTAAGCAAATGAGACAGCTAAGGAAAGGGGGTATTGCCTTGGATGGTGCTTGCTCTCTCATTTCTATTTGTGTGTGCTGTTTTAAGTATCCCATTCAGGCAAAAAAAACAAATAAACAGACAACAAACACACATACACACACACAAAAAAAACCACCAACAAAAAAACCACTAAACCAGAAAACAAAAGCATGTGATACTTTCTGGGGGATAAAGTACCAGATTAATACATGCTGCCTCCAACAGTGGGCTGAGAAGACAGTGTTCATCACAAGTTCATCACAGCTCTTGGGAGTGAAGAACCACACTTCATCACCCAATCACATGAGGTCCCTGGATCATCCATGAAACAATTATGTGGTAGTCAACACCAACAAGTGATTTTCTCAATGCATTTTTCGCCTTGCCTAGTGTGGATTATACAAAGTACAGTGCAGTTGACAGCAGGCAAAATATCTGGAACTCCTTGAAACCCAGCAATTTTTTGGACACCACTGGACAAGGCACCCTAGAAGCCAAGGAATTAAAATAATGATGAAAGAGGAAGCTGGGATGACCTGGCTACCCAGTGTCTCCTCTCAGGTCAATGTTAAACACAGCAGGGATAGGAATAGAAGCCAATTAGCAATCTTCTGTGTCCTAGGGGGAAGTCCTGAGGCATGTTTTAAGTACTCCTCTACCATATCTCCAACCAACAGGATCCAGTAATTTCCAACCACTTTCCTGCTCGCCTGTCTCTGAATGTCAACAGTAAGTAAAGCTGACACGCAGCAGCTGAAGAATTTAAAGGATCTGCAATAATTCATTAGAAGAAGTTTATCATCATTTGTACTTGTGCTTGATTATTTAAAGGCCATCTCTATTCTGCACATAATAAGTTTTGCTTGCTTCTATTTTTATTTTAACAATCATCAAACTAAAATAATTAATGAGAAATTACATATGGGAAAAAAATGATTTTATGAACCAAATATCACAGTGTTTCTGAAATTTAGATGAAGTCACCTGTGTTTCAGTTTGTGATAGTTGCCTCTTATCTTGTCAATTAAAGAGGCTGTAACCGCCTGTAGTGAATCAAAAAGATAGAAGCTACCACATGTATTTTGTTCTAGTGTCCAACTGAAGTATGTAGCACATGAGAGTCTCTGGCAAAATCTTTCATTCATTTCTGGGAAAGAAATGAGATTGCACAGTGAAACCTCCTCAGCACCGCCAGCCAGTCATGGATGCAAGGTTTGGCATTGGATATGTCTTTAATTGAAAAAGTGTGAAACATCATTACCTTCAGCAAACTCAACAAGCATCTTTCTTTGCATTCAGCATTAAAATCCACATATTTCAGGAGCAAATATCACATAGATGTTTAAAACTGGGCAGTACGTAAAACGTGCAGCTTTTATATCTCTTTGCACCATTGCTAAGCTGCTATCCTTTAAATTGCTGCTACAGCTACTTAACTTTCCTCCTCAGCATTATCATTTGTTCAGGTTGTATTACAATTGTTATTCATCATTTTTCTCTTCTCACTTGAATAGTAGAAGATAATTGCCGCATCACAGTGATGCAGCACTAACTCCAGGCAACAGCTCTTGTGTCATGGCTGTGTCACTGCAAGTAGAAATCTGATGATGGCCACGTCACAGGCAGGGAAGATGACACCAGATAAAAAGGGCTGCAACAGAGGCAGGGAGGGTAGGGCAGAGGCTGCTGCCCCACGGCTGTGGGGCTGCTCCTCCTTTGTTTGTTTGATCCATGGTGGCTGCTCCTTCTTTGTTGATTTTCCAATTACAGCTGGACACCCAGACCCAGATGTGACCAGACATGCTCCTGTCCTCTCCTGCTTCTGCCACTAAGAAGGAGAATTTTGCAACTTTCTGCAAGGATGGGAACCTAAGGATATGGGAACATACACAGCCCCAGTCTATACACTATTGTGGTACCACAGACACCTGGAAAGTCCTTGAAACCCTGGACAAAGGGAGCTCCACACCACCCTCTCTCTCTCCTCTCTCTCTCTGTACTCATTATGGTCTTACAAGAACCTAGAGGGTCCCCAGAGCCATGGATAAATGGAGATCCTCGCCACCCACATTCTCTGAGTGAAACTTATCTCAGTATAAAACTTCTGATTCACAAACTCATTGGCTGTTTATGGTTTGGGTTTTTTTTCTTTGGAGAAACTGTTTGGGACTTTAACTTAAAGACTGCATAAGGTTAAACTTCTTAGGAAAAGATCCCCCACTGTTAGGCTTTTCCTTATAGATAAGATCCTCAAGAGCAAGGACCTACTTTTCACTATCTTTTACCTCAATTTTAATTCTCCTTTTGGGTCACATCTTTCCAATTGGATGAAGCAACTTTGTTACCTGATAGCAAAATTGCTTTCTCTCCCATAAGCCACAGTCTCTTTTGCCATTCTTTTCCGTTTCATGCTCTTTGTTTAGTAGGAAAGGCAGGATAGAGATTCTGACCTAACAAACTTGTGGTTATTGTTGGAAAATCTGCCTAGAGATAGGAACTGGGCAGGTTGTTTTGTTCCCCTTCCAAAAATCCGAACCAAAAATTACTTTCTCACATGAGAAAGCATGAAGTGTAAGAGGAGATCACTTAGAATATAGTTGTACTGTGGATCATCTTTTCCCCTTTCTTAAAAAGGGGGTGTTGATAAATAGCATAAGTTAGGTAGCATAACAGAAAACAGATGCTGCAACAGAGACAGGGATCTAAGATTTCCTAAGTATGTTAACTTGACTTGATTACTACTGCAGTTTTATCATCCATATTTTTTTAATGAATTTTACAGTAGTTCTAGCTCAGGTTAGGGTTTCATCATGTTTTATACTACAAAAAGTATAAACTGAGATTGCCCCTTGTTTATATGGTAGCTAAAGACAGGACTACCATCAACAATAGTATCACAGAAAGATATTCACAATGGTCATTAAAACCAACCCCTACCACAGTTCATGATAGTCTTTGGTGGAAGAAGACGACTCTAAAGAATAAATGGTCCTTATGTGAGACTGTCATCACACTGAATTAACCACCGTTCCTGACTGTAAAGACTGAGATATTCTCCTGCTACTTCCTTTGGCAAGATGCTAGCAGGAGTAACGTGTAGTTCAAGATACAGAATTAGAAGAAAAGTATCCATTAAAATATTTGAAAAGTAAGCTTTCATTTCACCAATACTGCTAATTCCATCTGCCTTTATGTCTTTATACAAAGAAAGGTTTATCCAGAGAAACCACTTGGTGGTTTTCTGATAGCGTTAGGAAGATAATTGCCCTTTTATGGAGAAAAGGGAATAAAGTTAATTTAGATAGACTAAAGCTGCTGTCATCATCTGCTTTTGTAGTCCTGCCCTGTTTCTTTGAAGCCAAAGAAATAAAAATCTACACACAAAAGAAAAGAAAAAATACCTGCAAAGGAAGAAAACGTAGCCTATATTTTCTAGTGTCTCAGAGAGAATATCTGTATTAAAAATAATTCTCAGACTATCTCTAAGCAGCCAGCACAGGATGCTAGAATTGCTTTAATTGTGTTATTATGGCACTCCCTTAGGTCTGTTTGCCTGGCTGGGGAGTACTGCTAGTCCAGGGAAAGCACTCATTAATACAACTGTACTTCTCCAGTGCCTGAGCTAGCCTGTTCACATCTAGATGATAAGCTTAGACTGACTTTGTCTTGCTATTGGAGAAGAACAAGTGCAGGGTAGCACAGACACTCCTGTTGTAAAAGCTCTGGCACAGGGTAAATAGGCAAGAAAAACAAATTTCACAAACAAGTAGGCCCTTTGTATTCTGGGTGGTGATGACAGTCTCTGTTGCAAGGATCCTTTCAATAGCACCTTCAACTGGACCAAGAGACTCTTCTCAAACTGCTGCTCTGTTCAATTCTTACAGCCAGTGGAATCATGGTCCTGAGTGACCGCTCCAGCATATGCGTGATCCATCACTACTGAGTGCCTTAAGCCAAATAAAAAGCATACCGTGATTATCTTAACTATGTACATATGATTATCCTACCAATCATTTACAACACCTGAAGGAACAGTTTCTACTGACTATTGTCAAATATTGAACCATCTAGGAAGTCTCTGGGATGGCCAGATTCTCCAACCAGAACATTAATCTGCACACTGAAGAGATGTGCAGTCTATCAAATGCTTAATACAAATGGCTGTTGTCACAATGGAAATTTTTATCTTATTATTTTAGTTTCCAGTTTATCTCTTGATCCTTTCATACTAGTTTTAGTTTCTTCACATCTTATCCAAAATATACCTTGGTCCTCCAGGTGCTGCCAGAAGTCGGTCTAGACTCTAGAAGGCATTTAAAAAAAAAAAAAAAATCTTGAACTCAGGTAGTACTATGTGTGTGTCTGATTTCTGTTGAGTTTGACAATTTTATGCAGCAAGCAGTGTTATGATTTAAGTTGCCTATGGCAACAAAGCCTAGGCCTCCACTTAACAGTGTGTACTGCTCCTTGCCCCGAGTCCTGCGTGATAGCAATGATCTATTCACCTGAATGCGAACATCTGATTCAGAAAGTTAGCAGCAGTTAGTAGTCAAACCAGAAAGTGGGAAAACAGGTCTCAACACTTCCTTTGCTTGGGTGACTGAACAGAGCAACAAGGTATCATGTTCAAAAATCAGTTGCCTGTCAACTTGCACTGTGTCTCAGTTGCACTCCAGTCAGAGGAAATCTGTTCAGTTGCTAGTTTTTAATTTACTATTATTTCTTGGTTTTGATAATCCTATATAAATTTGGATCTTTATTTCTTTGCTTGGATATGAATTTATTTTATCTTCATCACAACCAGCTTTCGTAGGAGAGTAAGTTTTCTTTAAACAAATAGTTGCATAGTTGATGCAGATGTATTGACAGAACACAGTGAAACACCTACACTAGATTGAAATGGCCTTTGAAATGCTGATGTTGTCAAAAATATCATAGAATCATGGAACAGTTCGGGTTGGAAGGGACCTTAAAGATCATCTAGTTCCAACCCCCCTGCCATGGGGGGTGGGGACATCCCACTAGATCACGGTGCCCATGTACTATGAGGTGCTCTTTCCTGTATCCTGTATGAACACAGATGTGATTTTAAGGAAAGTACACACTTAATATGAGAGAACTCCCTTAATCTGTAAGCCAAGTATATATGATATCACCAATGTTACTTTTTCCTTCTCTTGATTTAATTTAACCTTGCCCTGAAAGAATAAGAAAGTTATGGTCTCCGCATAACTGGCATTGCTGTTGAGAGGTCCCAGCTAAATCCTCACTAGAATTTTCATTTAGTCTGTCACATGTCACATGATAAAAGTTACCTTTACTTATGCAGTCACTCAGGACCTCTATTTGACATGTAGAATTGTCATTAAAGACTATCAACTATCCAAAACCCCTGTGCAGAATTTCAGAAGATAAGGAACCTCCTTGCCAATTCTGAAAAAGAAAAAAATTGATTCTTCCATTTCCACTGTTTTACTAATCTATATTAGTAATGCCACTCAGCAGCTATGTATGGTAACAATCAGACATGAAAGGATATACAGAGGCGTTTTATTCGTTGTTGTCTTTTAAAGGTAATCCTAGACAAAAGGTGGGAGATTTACTAGCAAGGATTATATTTAGCATCATTTTAAACATCTTAAGTCATCTTTTCTACCTCCTTGCTCCAGAAGGACAAAAGTCCCCCATAGGTCTTATATTATCTGGTAAAGCATGTGCAGGTGTCTCAGATACTCCGGGGTGTCTAAAACGACACTAAACACCTGTAAATTCAATGCCAAATACCCTTTGTACTCTTGATATTATACCACAGCACAATTAAGTTTTAATTGAAATATAAGATAAAATAATATCATTGCTTGTTTTTTATTTTTTTTGTTTTCATGTTCTTAGCATATTTTGTTGTTTTAAGCTTCTTGAGAGACGTTTCCCTAGGGAAGAATGAAAAAAAAGGTTAATGTGTGCATTGTGTACACTAGTGAGGCAGAAAAGACTGGTGCGTGAAGTCCACAGAGTCAGGGTGTGATACTGGCAGCATTTTCAGCAGACAGTTCATTTGTATTCCTAGCCTCTTGCAGTAACCATTGCTGAGCTTTGTTTTTTTCAACAAACTTGAGGCATTGGGATATAGTTTTAAAGGCCTCTTGCAAAGTTTTCAAGAAGATTTACACATTTTTAATTATATAGTTTCAGATTTACATCCTTGACTTGAACTGCTTGCTTTTTTTCCCAAGCAGTTAAATAAGGACACCAGATCTTATTTATTTATAGCTTATCCAGCGTACTGACTTAGACTCACTTTCTTTACAAAATGACATTGTTAACAAACAGTGAAGTCAATAATAAGCCACAAGACTTCTGTCTATCCATCCAAATCAGCCAGCAGTTCCCTTCCCTTCCCTTGACCATAGTGGATCAGTGTTTGGATGAAGAGGTGATAGCCATTTGGTCAGAACTTTTTTAATTCCCTATCATTTTTTAGCAGCTTCCTGTGGTTCTTGAGGAAGAATGAAGTGAAGCATCTAATTGCAGTGTACACTCCATTATCCACTCTTTCTACAGGCCACAACAAATGAACCAGGAGAGGCCAATGTCAACTCATCTGGGAAACTCAAAAAACACCAAGAATATGAACAATTATCTGTCTTGCACTAATCGGAAAGAAGTTTGATGAATGAAGAATATATTACCTTAAATCAATTTTAACCCTCCTGTCTGTAGATAGAATTTGAGGTAGTAATGCTGAGTGCATATAGTCACAAAACTTTGATCTTCAAATTAATTTCAGTCATTAGTATTTAAAGCTTCGCATAAATTACAAAGAAAAGTGCATTCTCCTACAGGATGTTTAAGTTGCTCCTAAAGCATGGAAAAGCTCTAGTGTGTGCAGGTACTGCATATAAATTAGCAATCACATCCAAATACAGTGGAAAGAAAGAGGACCTTTATTTTATCAGGAAAGTGTTAATTGTCTATAAGTTCACCTCTTTCCTAATAATTTTATCTTTGATGTATTTTTGTTACACTTCTTGCAGAGCAAAACTGAAATAAGGGTTCCTTTCATACAGCCAAGATGGATCCATTTTAAATAAAAACAAGGCTAAGAGCATGGAACTTCTGCTGAATGCTTGTTTCTGTTTTATTGACCATTATCCATTTCAAGATTTCTCAGATGTAGCAAAGTAAGCACAAAGAGATAAGATGCAATATGCAATGATGTTTGCCAGGTAACAGAGAGACACTCCTAGGAAATTAGACGCACGATAGCTTGCTGCTTTCATGTCTAGGTAGTTGCTTCTAATCCCCTTCCTCCTCTCCCCCACCCCCACCCCCAGCAATTCAAGAAGCAAAGGAGAGTGCTGGAACCGAACAGATGAAAATGCCTTTGGGATTGTATAGGAGGACAAACTTACCACTGCTTCATTGTTGGCTCATTTGACACATGCTGTCAATATATTCAAAGTGCTTGTCTACGTGGGTAGATGTGGACAGATCTGCAACTCAGTGCTGGCTTGTACAGGGCACCCTTATCTAAAATCTGTGTGTCTGCATTTACCATTGTGTCTTCTGATAGCACCTCACACGTGCTGTGTGTCACATGGACAAGCTTACAATAGCCAAAGTAGGAGAGTGGTAGGAAAGCATGAAGGTCTGTTTGGAACATAAGCTTAACACAAGTTAGTTCCCTGGAGAGAAAGGTTGCCTTGTCTCAGGACAAGGCTCAGGAGTAAAACAAATGGGTATGTCATCAGCAGAGAGTGCAGGCAGCCTGATCTAGTATAGAATTATCAAGTGACAAGATATGAATTTGATGGTCAGCGTGTGCATGGTTTGGGCAGCCCATTCAGACTTCCTGAACATGGTATTGATAACAACACCTTAACAGGTAAAACAGAAGCTGTGCATTCAAGAAAACCAAAACAAGGAATTCACTAATTCCCATAGGCAGGTAGGTGTCCAGCCTAGAAGTATTAGGTATAGTACATCTCTAGTCTGTAAGCTTTGCACTCTGTCTAATGTATTCTTCTATTTTAGGAAAGCCTGATATCGTTATCAGCTTGGTTATCTGACATCCACTAAAGGAAGGAGTTTCTGTCAGAAGAAACTATGTCAGGCTACATGTTGAATAGAAAACTACATTAACCTCTGTATCATTTTCATTTCATATTCTTTCTGTATTACTCAACTGTCCTACTGCCCAACTCCAGCTATTGCTTTCTTTGCTGCATATTCAACAAGATTTTCCACTCTGAACTTTCTCTGCTATTGGATGCTCATTAGTCACAAGATAAACAGGTCTAGCAGCCACTCTTCTGAGAAGCAAGCTAGCACTCAATTAAGGTACTTCAAACTTCAGTGCATCAGACTCTCTAATGGCCTCTAAAATTTAAATAAAGAAGTGGTTAAATCAAGGCACCAGGCTGCTGGGACCCAGTACCAGACCTGTTCAAAAGTGACAGAGAAAAAGTGAAGAGTCAGAAGATCCAGAATTGTAATTCTTTTCTATCCCCAAGCCTGCTAATCACTCCCAATTTCTTTTTTCACAGCTCTCTCCTTCACTAATGATTGGCAAGATCAAATCACAGGTCATCAACTTAATGTGAAGAAAATATCGGCATTACCCAGGCAGAGAGTTTCATAGCTAAACGGCTTTTCTTGAGTAACAACTCACACTTGTAAATTAATTATGCTGCAACAGTCTCACTCTAGGCTAACTCAACATACCAATTTAACTCATTTTCCGTGTTCTGAATGTGGAAACATTAAATCTAGGTCATTATTTTCAGTAAATTCAATAAATTATTCACTAAGTCAATTATTTTCTGGAGATCTTTTATACCACAAAATGTCTAACTCACGCCATGGAACCATTTTAGTATCCAAGTAAAGAAAACACTCCTATTTGTGAAGCAACTGCACAGACACCCATCTTAATTCTGAATTTAACATCACTAGCTACAGCATACCAGGAGGTAAGTGAATTTCAGCCCACCACACATATAACTAGCTTCAGACCGAGATGTACTTTTGTCTGTATAAGCTTATTCATGAAGTCAAGAAGGTGAAAATCCTCCATTAATGCAATAAAATTTGTATATTCCTAGAAGCAAGTCATTAAGCAATTTGCCTGACATTGGCTGTAAACTGCAATACAGCAAGTGCTATAACTGTAATATATGCAAGTGATTACTAGATCATTTGCCTGATGTTGTAAATCAAAATGTTCTCATTAACATTTAGCAAATCGTATTTTTTTAACTTACTTCCATTTTAATTTTTGAGGCTTACTTGTAGGATTATCAAAATCACTTCAATATAAGAATTAAAAGTAAAAAATAGAAGTAAAATATAGATAACTGTCTCTTATCTTTGTTAGATTTATACTTTTGCAGAAGTTAGCCATAAGAAAAAGTGGAATGGAATAATATAGACATCTGATATGCAAAGCTGACTAAGCAGTTCTCAAAATAAGGGCTGGAGAGAAAAAAGCAAGGCAAGAATACAAGCAGGATGCAAAGAGATCGTTTGGAGGGTACACTGGGAGGTCTGCCTACACGTGAGGGGCAGGCGTAGACACAATGTCATAAAAAATTCACAGAGCTCAACTGCAGTAAATTGAAAGTGAAAAGGAAATCTTGCAGTAAAATCCTGTCTAAACTGACATGGTCAACATGCTGTTCTTTACAAACACAGCCCCAGCAGCTGGACTGGTAATGAATGGCTTGAACTGAGGTGCTACCATAGAAGTTTCTGCCATATTGGCCAGCTAATGCTCATCAGCTGTGGCAGATGTTGTTGAAACTGGCAAAGGCATCCCTCTCTGTCAAATTTACCTTTCCCGCTCCCTTAAGTGTTCCTTTTGCTTTTCATCACTGTCACAGCCATCCTCTGCACAGGTCCTCTTCCTCAGCTGCACTCTCAGCAAAAGCTCGAGAATGTCAGGGACACAGGACCATGCAGTCAGAACCCCTGCTCCCACTCACTTCCGAAAATTAAACCTTGCTCCCTCTCTGCAGACTTGACCTGCTAATGGTGGTGGTGGGAGGACTAAATTGTTAATGCTGCTCCACTGAGTTTGGATTTGAAATGTTCAGCACACCATTCATTAAAGCTGTAATTATTAATAGGTATTTTTTTAAAAAGGCATTGCTGTCAGGCATTATTTTTTTCCACAGATTTAGTTCTGATGCCTAAAGAACTGCCAGAAAGAAGAGGGAGACTGTTTTCACAGTGCGATATTCAGATGTGTTTAACCAGAATTGTTTGAGTTGAACAAACCATACTGAAGAGCCTCGCTTTTAATGGATTTTCCAGTTATACTGACACAGAGAAGAGAGGTCAAGTAACAAATACATCCAAATAAAATTAGATGCTGCTGAAATCAGAATCTATGACTTTCTTAGCTTTTAGTCTCTTTCACAAACCATTCACTATCAGGGGTTATCTAATTACACGATATTTTACACAATAAATGCAAGCATTGTGCTTTGTTGGCATGTCTTACATCTCTATTATAAGCAGCTAATTAGACCATATTTTTCACGTACAGGATGAATATGCACTATTTGAATGTAGACACATGGTGCTGAATATTATGGTGACTAACAGTGGTTTGTTGTACAATCATACATTTTGGATTTGAACTTCACTGGTAACACCACCAATGACGTACAATGTTTTCTATTAACCCACTGAGGCTTTGGGACAGTAAACCACTAACTCAAAGGCATTTTCCTTCTGAAGTCCTCAGGCAATGAGCACATACACTAATCCTAGTGAGGCCTCGTTCTTCATTGACACCCAAGTGCCTCCGTAGTGCAAATATTAATTCCTAAAAGAAGTCAGCAGATGCGTCACATACCAATTCTTTCTGAAGCATGGACACATCATCAACCACATGGCAAATAATTAATAGGGTTTCAAGTACATTTGCAAAGCAGGCTTTTAGAAGCAGTTTCTTGAATTTAAATGGCATAAAAGGTTGAGTATATTCTAAGCTCTATATTATGTTTGACATTTGGAAATTAATATCAAACAACAGCAGCAAATTAGAAGTTAGTTCTGGTACCTATTTTTAGGTGGAGGAAATACTTAACACACTGCAGCTTACATGACAGGGCCATTTCCTGTCATGGGACACTCCCAGCAATAAACAGAGAAAGACTAGGAAAGCCATGGATGAGAAATTACCCCCCTGAAACACTTCTGGAGAGACCGACAGGAAGTGGTGAGAACAGGCATTTATTTTTATTCTGAGTGTCTCATTTCTAGGGAAATAAGCAAATGTAGTGTGAGCTGCATTTGCAATCCATTTTGCTCATAAAAGTATGGAAAAAGTATCCCTCAAGGAGGAAATAAACTGTTGAATTTGGAGCTTTGTCCTCAGCTAGGGCAAAATTCTTTTTCTGCATTTCCATTGTTGCACCAGGCCACTGTAAAAGTTATGAATGTAAATACATGATGGAAAATAAATAGTCAAGGAATGTCAGCTAATCAATGCCACTTTCCCCATAATCCCTTCTGCTTTATCTTTGTGTTTCCTGAAGTTGTGTTATTACTAAAGGCAGTATATGGTCTTCTGATTCCACACACATTCCACTAAGCACTGCAAATAATTGCCAAATACTTATTGTTTAGAAACTTAAAAGCTATGGGCACGGTTGCTGATGGCATAGCTTGCAAATAAAGATGCTTCTTATGTGTTTTTCTTGCCGTTACTTGGATCCCCTATAGCACCTTACTACCCTAAGGTAGTGCTTCCTACTCAAGCAGATCAGCTGTTTGCCTGAAGATGACAAGTTTATAGCCAAAAGAGGGGACATCAGGACACAAGCTGCTAACTAGTGCTGTGAGTCTCACCAAGGGGTCCCACTGAGGGACAGGGACTGCTACAGCTGGTGTTTCCCAGAGAACCAGGGAAAGGTGAATTCCAAATTACACCACTAACCGACCTTCTCTTGGAACTGCATGATACCCCTTCCTCCAGGTGGCTGAAAAGGGGCTGTACCAGCTCTGTCACTGCAACCTGGAGTCCCACTAGCTTTTTATTAATCTTATTTGCAGCCCTGAATTCCAGAGCAGGCCAATAAATTATCTAGTTTGACCTTTCTCAAGCTATTGAACTGTGAAAAAAAAGCAAACAAAAAAAACTGGTTTCGGGCCCACCTCAGGCTGAGTTGAGTGGTATTTTTCTATGTGATTTCAGAGCTGTCTAAGCAATGCACAACTCAGTATTTAACATGGTGTTTATTCCTTCCTCAAAAGAGCATTTAATGTTTCTGCTTGAGACTTCCTTCACCACAGAAAAACAGTGAAAAAGTAACTAGAAATAGGCAAAGAGAAAAATACATTAGGGAGAGAGAGAAAGGGAAGGAGCAGAGGAGGAAAGGGAAATGTCAATATAATCAGCACTGCAGAGGTGGAGCAGTTCCAAGTCTGTATCAGGGCAATTGGTCATTCAACTCAATCTTGGATTTGTCAGGAGTACGGAGCCTAACCCATCATTCACTGAGAATACACTGTTCCTCCTACATTGACTGCATTTTTAAAAAAGTCAGCATTTTCCTTGAGAAAACTTTTACAGATGCCCTTGGGTACCGAGGAATACCAGCCTTGCCAAAAAGAGCCTTAGGTTTCTTGTTATTCCCAGCCCCTGACTCTTCAGAGTGTCATCTGTTGTCTTTCAAATCATTCGTCAGAATGTGACTTTTGATTAGGATGTTTTTCCCTTCTGTTCAGTTGCTTTTTCATTTTTCTCCTTCTTATTGAAGGAAAAAGTTTTCTCTTGTTGTTTCAGCACAGCTCCCTTTATGTTTCACTTTCTATTTCAGCAGTGTGTTGTATTTAATAGGAGACATTTCCAAAAGGGCTGAAGGTCAGACTTTCAAGTTTGCAGTATTTAAAGGCTGTGTATGTTTAAACTGAACATCCCTTCAGACAGCTACAAAGGTTCTCAGTTTCACAGCGCTTCAGCAGACTGAGTATGGCCACGCATACGTTGCTGCCTGACAGATTGCCAACGACAGTCCTGGTCAGCAGGAGCAGCAACCTGAGGCTCCAAATCAGGATATCTTGGTCAGAGTATCTGGGGAACATGATCTTGCCCCTACCAAAGCAATTCAGGACAGTATTGGACTGATACGGAGGCACTGTCCCATCCAAGTGGGGAACTTGAATTACGTCTTGTTTAAGGCTGACATGGAAGAAGCACTTTTCCTTCTCAGCTTGCTGCACATTTTGAAAGCAAGTAACTTTCATCAGCTTTCACTTTCCAACCTCTCATTCTGGCCTTGAAGTTTGCACAGCAGCTGTGGTCTTTAAACATGCCTGATCAGCTGATTAGACACAATTTCTCTTATACGTGACTGCAATATTTGTTAAGGTCACTGTACTTCACCAACACCTTAACTCTAAATGCCCAGTACATAGTTCTAGACTAGTCTTTTTTATTATTTTGCCTAAGAATGAAAGTGAAAAATTCTATTGGCAGATCAGAATCAGTCATACTTTTAAAGTAAAAAGATATTTTTGAGTCCCAGATTCAATGCCTGAATGAAGTTCAGCCTCCAGAAGTTTTCTTTGCCATTTCCTGAAAAATATGCCAAATATTTTGTATGTTTTGCAGTGGACACTGTCCATGACAATTTTGTTATCTCATATTCTGATTTTTTCCTCTATTTTTGCTTCTACTCATGTAAAATGATCAACTAGCTTTGCATAAAGCGTCCACAAATAAAAGCAAAACCTAACTGTTCTATAAATCATCTGACATTCCAACAGTATGCTGTTTTCTGACTTCAGATGACTCATTGTCATATTCATTTGTTAGCTCATTCATCTATTAAATGTAACATGCTCTATAACAAGTGACCCATTTCATTTTCAATTCTAATTTTGCCTTTTTGGAGCATCCTGGTCCAATTTTTTTGTAATGTGATGTCCAGAGGTTAATATCTTACAATTAGACAGCTCAACAGAAGCGAGCCATAGTGACTGGGTAGTGACTGCTAAATGAGCAAAGCAATTATAATTGTGCAGCTTTAAGCATTTCTTCTGCTAACTGTATATAAATAAAAACTTTCCTCAAAGGTTTCAACACAGTTCAATTCTGCGCTAAAGCTAACTTTAAAAGTTAATCCCAAATTCAAATAACTCTGAAGTCATGAGTAATGACAATTACCATAGAACTCTGTAGAAATGTAATTTTTTTAGGTGTTTTTATCAAACTAGAACACCTTCTGATTATATATAGACACAGAATATAAGCACAAAGCACATTCTTAGCTATTCTTGCTAATTGGTGCATTTTGATTAGCAGGTGTTGGTGGAATGTGATCTCTGATGCCATTACAAAACATAGACTTTAATAGCGTTTAAGATTGTTGATGTCTGGCAAGCTCTATAACTGCTTTAATATTTTATAGTAGTAGTATTTCATTGATTTCTTTCAGGTATTTTTCTCCTTTTTATTGAGCTTGTGGATCTTCCACAGATTCTTTGCTATTTGTGCCCAATGCCTTTCAAGATCGGAGTGCCTTTCCTCTCATTCTACACATTCGTTTGTCAGCTCTTCCCTCTCTCTTCCAAGAAGGCCAGTGTAAATAAATGATTTCTGAGGCCATAAAGGCTGTGTAAAATGTCTGAATGACAAAGTAATGAACACTCTTTGTGACTGGAGTCAGCACAAGTATTTATTGCTAAGCAACAAAGACTGATGTCAACGAGTTTTGCCAAATGCAGATGGTGAGTAGGTTTGTTGAAAAAATGAAATCACTCTAACATAACTCTTTACAGTGGATTCTAATATAACAGAAATAAAATGTACTCAACTGGTTGGAGTGAAGGGCTCCACTGAGAGCAACGAGGTTAATTTAATAATAGTTTCTGCTGGCTTGGGCTGCATTTTAGGGACTAGCTCATATGTGAGAATATTCCTACTCTATCTCAGCAAGACTCAACAAAAGAAAAACATCTGCAAAGCTTCCCTAAAGTGTCTGCCTTCTCAAAAGCTGTCATTGTGAATGTTATTGAGAACAAAGGAAGGACATAATACATAGTACCTGGTTGGCAGGAAGCAGGTGTTTGGAATATGCAAGTACAACCTTACTGGTCACTTCAGTCTCTTACAGCACAAACAATTTCCAGTCCTGTTCAGCAAATGCCTTTGTATTCTTTCTCTGAACAACTCACCAGGTGTGACTGGTGGGCTGAGATTGACCATTATGTCACTGCAAAGTTGAATGCATGTCCTGTGGGGAATGTCCACCAAACTCCTTTTATCCGTGTTAGAGACCAGACCTGCCACAGTGGAGCACCTGCTCCTTTATCTGGTTTGAACACACTGATGAAAACACAGTAATCCTTATGTATATCCTTTAAGCAGAGCTCGCTGTCAAAATTAAATGCAGAATTTCTTTGTTCCCATAAAGACTGGACAAATGTAGACCTCAGTCCTAAGTCATGAGAAATCCTGCCACTTTTTAGGGGTGGTATGCTTGGTCTGAAAAACTCAAACCAAATGCCTGTTGGTCAGCACTTAAAAACTACACTGGAGGCAATCTGCTCCAGTTCAGTCAAATTGCTAAAATAATTCTCTATAACTCACCTTGGGTGCAGTCTGCCCCAGGAAGCAGCTAATTCCTTTTCTGGAAGCCACTTCACCCACGTACCTTGCTCACCCTCCCAGAAACAACCTGCTTGTACTCAGCTTTGAAGATCAGGTCTTCTGCCTGACTTCTAGATGTGCCTCATCTACCGTGTAATGGAGATGCAATTGCTCAGCCCATAATTCCTGCTCTTTGGCCCTAAACTGGGTGAAAGACAGGCACATAGCTATGTTGTCAGCCTCCACAGCAAGTGAGTCACCCTTGGTGGCCTGTGCCAACAGCTATGTTGGTGCAGGGCTTGGACTAGTAGACCATAAGCGCACTAAGTGTTGTGATCATGGCAATAAAGTAAAAAAACACACACACACACACACACACAAGCAACTCTACATTTTGTTACAGAAGGTGGCTTATTTTGCTTCAAAGTAAAGATGTTGTTCCTTGGGTAACTCATAAAAAAGTCTGTTGCATCTGAATGAAAAATGTGATGTGTATGAAAATCTCTGTCTTAACTGGAGTGAAGGTAAGATCAGTCAGAACTCACGTGAGGCTCAGATGGGAAAATGTATTTTGCTTGAAGCTGTTTTTATTTTTCTTAGTTGTGTTAGTCAACCAGCCATATTGTGTCATACAGCCAGAGAAGAAAGACAGGAGTGGCTGCCTAGAATTAGGTAAATACAACTAATCATCAATCAATTTTGGAATAGCGATCACATTTGGAAACGATTTTAGGAAAGACTGCAATTTTTGTTTTTTACTTTCTTTACTGCTTTGATGTGCTTTGGGCTTTTGAGGGGTTTGGATGCAGTCATTCAAGTTCAGTTTTGCTATTTGTTAATGTTCATAAGCTAGTGAGAATAAATGATTTTTCAGCATTTGAGTTATTCACAGATTGTTCACTTTTGCAGCTCACTAACAGATATTTGCCCACATGCTATGTTTCCAGTGTCTGATCAGGCAAGTAAAAATCCTAAACAGAAAAAATGGTGAACTGGTGAAAGTGGTAGCCACAAATGCATACTAACTAATAAGACCTGAGAATTGATTTTTTGGGATTTGGGGATTTGAAGATATTTTTAGGAACATTCAGCCACATCCAGGATATAGTGAGAAATATCAGCTGGGCAATGCAAATTTAATTTGAATTTCAGCTGTTTAATCACAAACTTTATGAATCTGTTATTAATAGGGGGAAACTCCTGATTTTACATCTTATTCACTGCACTTTTTCTCCTGATCACCAAAGCCACAAAAATCTGTTTTCTCCATCTCTAATGCACTGCCGAGATATCTAGCACTCATGTCATTTAGTCTTAAAAGCTATTAATGCACTTGGTAAAGATGAAAAGCAAAATATGAAATCTTGTCAAGTCTACTGAAGGCTGCAGTCAGTCTTCTTTAATAAATGTTTTTCAGAAACTCAGTTTTGTCTATGATAAATTCAGTTTTCTAAGTGTAGCACTGTAGATTTAGTACTTAGACAAATCTGTTGACAGCAGCTGAATTCTGAACACTTTATCTATCTGCAAAACGTCCAGAGTAGATGCAGAGGCAGCATAAACTTTTAAACCACATCAGAGGTCTTTGCCCTTGAACCAGTTAAACTGTCTGCAGGCATGTGAGGACATTCCCTTTTCCATGTCCATTTTGATGCCCACCTTTCTGCTGAGCCTGGTAAAAAGGGCCTGAATTAGTGTCAAAATATGACAGTGGGTATTAAATATTTAACATTGTGGGCTTGGATCTTGAGGTCTCACACGCCACCTCAGTGGCTACACTATAGAGCATCCTTTAACCCAACAAGTAGGTGCTGGTTGTTCTGAAGGAAAAGGAATGACTCAATCAAGCCAGGTTGGGAGGCAACAACTGCCCAGCCACCAGCAACCCTGGACATCTCCACTTGGCTGTGGGGAAAGCACACACTTATGTCCCTGAAGTGTGCAGAACTTCTCAGCCTAAGCCTCCATTTCCTAAATTCCAGACAAATTCTGCAGCCACAGTACTCCTTGTAACCCTTGGGTTTCTCATCTACCACATCCACTATGCTCTCTGGTTTCAGCTCTTTCTGACTGTGAGAAGCCTTAAGGCAATTTGTAACCAACGATGCAAGACAATTCTTTGTTCTCTGTTCTTTATTGCAAAGCTATAGCTCTTCAAAGTATGCTCCATCTCACTACTGTGTTATGCCAAAGCAGAACTCTGTTAATGGGCATAAGAAAACAGACCCAAGGTGTGATGAAAAGAACAAAGATGCCAGCAGCGCCTGTAGATTCACACACCCTGCTCTAACTGCAGGTTGCATTGTGTTCAGACTTTCTTGGAGAAGGTGCTAAAGTCACTGATACCTTCTCTGTTCTTATGACGTAACAGGTTTCTGTGATGCAGAATACGGGCATGGGGCAAACTCTTTGCAACCAAGGACTTCTTGTGTCATCACTCAGGCTCCCTCATTATGTCCCACTGAGCACAGTCTTTTCTTAAAGAAAGTTTATCTCAGTAAGTGCAGAGTATCTTACTCTACCTTTCTTCCCAGGCATATTCTTATATAATTTGAAGCCTGCACCTTAGGCTTCTCAGTTGTAAGGGACATGACATTCTTACTCACACTTAGAAGAACACTGTCTAGAATTTTACACACAGTCTGCCCCTTAATTTTGGCTATCATAAACTGGAATTAGAATATCAAAGGACTTTAACAACTTCATGGAATATTGAAATTTGTTATCATTGTGCTCTGAATTCTGAAACAGTGGACCTAATTTCAATTTCATTGTGAGATTTTTAAAAGACAAACCCTTCAGTCATTGGGAAAAACTCCAAATTTAAATAATAATAATTTACTATTATTAGTGTTATTGTAATTCTAAATTGACTTCAGCAATTTAGAAGTAAATTGAGATGAATAACCCGTCTCGCTTTACTAGCTTTCCTATGTTTGTCCAAAACAAAGATCTTCTAAATTGCAAATGTTACTTGCAGTTTAAATTACAGCATAGATTAGGTGAACCTTGTCTAATCAGATCACTTCGTGTGATAATATTGCCCTACAGTTATTGATCTCTGTGCAGATACTACAGTCCTCTTTCAATCAAAAGCACAAATAGCAAAGGCTTTTTGAAAATCAAATCTTCCTTCCTATCAGTAAGGCAGAGTTTGGAAAATTCCACGGAGTATGGAAAGAGCAAATTTCAGGGAATCTCTTTCTTATGTATTAATTGAGAACAATGTCTGGTATATTATAGTGCCATTATAATAATTTAATATATTAAAAAACATTACAATATTATGAGCTATTAAAGCCCTGATGCTGATTCGGTGTATGTATCTTTTGGCTGCCAGACAGTATTGTTGAAATGCTGTGAAATGATCCCATTTTGGTGTGAAGATGGAAAAGTTTGGAATCCTATTTTTATTCTGATTGGTTTTGTTCAGGACATGTCTTACCCCCTGTCACATTAATAAGGGGCTGCATTGGACACTGTAGTGTTATGAAATGTGAATATATCTCCCTTAGAGAAAACAGCGAAGATCGTTTGAGAATACAACTGTTAGCTGCTCCTGGGTGTAGCTTCAGCAGCCCTTCTTGTAAATCTGACTTTAAAATTCAAACTTTCAGCTATGTCCAGATCTATCAAATGAAAGTGCATTTATTTGGCTCTTTGGAAGTGCTGTATATTGAATTGTCTAGTAACTCACTAACAAATTTATATCTTATCTTTTTACAGGGATGGAGGAAAATAACAGGCCTCAAAGGAACTACTTTTCAGAATAAGTGAGTTTTCGTGGTGTTTTCTTAGAGACGGGAACAAGGAAAAGAAAATAGAAGCAGATGGTGGTTTATTTCAGAAAATTGTCTCTCAGAATTATGTTATCTAAAAACTCAATAACACAAATAATCTGTCTGCTACAGAATTTATGTTTGCTATTAGACTCGTGAGCTCCTGTACCTATTGTTGTGAAATGTTTGAGAGAAATGAAGTCAGGATGTCACACCAAAATCAGCAATATCTAATAATTAGTCACAACAAATATTTTCCACTGTTTCTTGTTGACATCTTGCTTGACAGAGATCTAGAGATCTTTGACACTTGAGTTAGCTCCTGGAGAAAATAAAATACCATTAACAGAGATGGGCATTAGTATTGAACTTTATGGTCATAAAAATTAGGATACTGAAATGCCAGATACACTGAAATGCCAAAATTTTGATTGACTTTAAAAAACAAATTCTAGGGCTTTAAAACTTTTTAATTCAATTGCTTAAAAAGGTCAGAAGAATTTAGCTGCTCTTTAACATAAGAAAAAGGACAAAAAATATCAATGGGTCTTTTACACCTCCACAAGATTCAGCCTTCAATAATATGCATCTTGCTTAATAATTAGGCAGCTATATCATGCTTTTATAAGTTGTTTGTATGCTGACACGCATGAATGGGTTTACAGTTCTGTGTGTGCGTGTGTGTGTGTGATTTTCCTGCGTGTCTTCTCTACTTTCTCAGCACCTAGATCTTGCTGCAGGAAGGAAGCCCCATGGAACGACCACCAGACATTCCCTGGCGGCAGCAGCCAGCTGGTTTTGTAAGGTTTAAAGACGGCTGAAAGGAGCAGATGGGCCATGGATGTTCGGCTCCCCAACATCGCCAGCTCAGGCTGTAGTTGGAGCGGTCCCTCTTACCACATGGGGACTCCGGGAAGCTTGCTGCATAATTTTAGTAGATCATGCAAGTTCATTCTATTTGCTTCAAGATTTCTATTGTTTTGCTGCTTACATTGCAGAAGCTGGTAAGACTATAAAGAAACAAGCTAAGAAGCTTCAGCTCAGGAAAGAGCCAGAAAAACCTGAGGTGATGACAATTTGTCATCCAAAACCAGCATGGGTGAATACTGATGAGATAGGGTACACAATTTTTTAAGATAAGGTTTATTTTGTCCATTGATGTCAGAAAAAAAAGCTAGAGAAAAACACCTATTATCTTAATATTCTTTTAATAATCTGAACTCGCCTATGAAGATACCGCACAGACAGAAACAGCACACAGGTGATGGTACAAAGCTCTCAACAATGTCATCAAATTCCCAGCACAAAAAAAACCCCAGCAACTCTACTAACAATAAGCACTATTCAGTGTGATAGTTCCAGTAACACATTTAGTGAATTGCATGTCTGCTAATTCTGAAAAATACCTCCATGAGACAAGAGTAAAAGGCATAACATAAAGTACACCATTTACACCAAAGCTTTTACAAAGGATTAGCTGCTTCTATACTTGGCTGGAACTGTCTCAGCTAACAAAGCTTGGTAAGACGCTATAATGCTGTTTGCTGAGACTGGTTATGGTTTACATAATGATACAACCTTATTTCTGTATTTTGCACTCTGCTTATGGTGCCACAACAATATGTAATTGTCTGCCTTCACAGAGTCACTGAAATAACAAAAGCTCTTGAGCCTATCACCACTGTCTCTCCTCCTTGGATGTAACTGTCCAATGGGAGACTGCTACATAGGCTTAGTAGAAGCCTGTTGGGGTCCCATCACCCCAAAGTGATTAATCAATGCTGTGTCTGCTTTCACTCAAGAGCCTATTTATCATGGTTAGATATTTGTATCGGGCACGTTTGTCACATGCCTAGTGTTAGGGAATATAAAGTAAGTTTAAGGCACATTTCATGATATCAGAGTCAAAAAGGGAGAAGGAATAGAGAGAGGTTTCACCACTCATAGAAGCAAGGAGTTATTAATTAGCCAATCAAGCAGTTTGCCCTAGCAAGAGATGTCTGCATCTCCAAGGAGCTGGGGCTAAACCACTTATTTTAATTGAGAAGAGTGATCAGCCGAACTCTTAAATACTGAAGCAAAAGGATAAGTTTTGGGAAGAAAGATTAGATCTGTCTCCCTATAATATTTCAAAGGAAAGATTTCTTATAAGAGATAAAACTTTGTCCCAGGAGAGCTAAAAATATGTTTATGTCGTAGGACTAGCTCACTCCTCAGGGTATGCCGGAGGCCTGCCCTGCTGGGTATGCCCTGGCCATGTTCCAGAGCTCTGTGTTGGGAGACCCAGATACAACCCTGGTACCCTTTGGAGCTGTGAGGATGTCCCCTTGGACTCAGACAGATAAAGTAGTTTCTTAGGGCAGCACAGAGAAGGTCACCAAAAAGACAATAGCATCACAGACAGCATTTGGCTGTCTAGGACTATGTAAAACCACCAGGTGCCTGCCTCTCCTGACAAAAGGAATCATTCGTGGGATAACACATACTGCTGGGGTGAAAAGAAGTCTGTTTCTGGAGCAGCAGCCATCAGCCCCATTCCTCCTGTCCCTCAAGAGCAGTAGGAGCAGCATGTCCAGACCCCAGAGCTATTTTGCTATTGCTGCTGAGGCTCCACCTGACTTTCACAGTAGAAGAAACAATGCTCCACCCGCTCAGCCTTGAGATGTCAATATTAACGTCTGTCTACCCAACTAATGAGCTTTGAGCTGGTGATTGAAAATGTATCAAGCATCCCTAGTTTCTCATTAGAAAGCCTGCTTTTGCAGATCTCTCTACACAACATTCGTGTAGCTCTTGTCTGAATCTTCACTGCTTCTGAAACACAGGCAGTTTTCCAGTAGCAGCATCTCTAATTCTGCAGACAGGGTCGTTTACTGCCTTTCTGTCCCTCCTCTGCCCATATAACCAAAGAGCCTTTGCCTTCACATTTTTCTTCAGTATCAGACAAGGCAATCATACTTATTTTGGTAATATATCGATACCTTGCTTTCTTAAGTGTCACCTCAATTTGGGATACGGATGTATCCTATTTGAAAAGCCTTTTGGATTTGTTTTGTTCTTCTGCCGAAGCTAATGCTGTCAATCTCTTCCACCAGGCAAACAAAGAAGTAGCTTGCAGAGGGAAGACCAAAGCAGTGTAAAGGCTCAGGAGCTTCAAAGAAGGTCTTGTTAGCTCCACAACACCTATACCTGTTATGGAGATTGTTACAGAGTCCATTAGAACAGCAGCTGAGCTACTGTAGTGCTCTTTGCTGACTACTGTATGGTCAGAATTGTATCCCATCCAAATAAAAATACAATCATTTACAGTAGGGGCAAAAATAGGAACTATGACAGAAATTATCTTCTTGCTAGTTGTATAAATAGCTAAAAGGTAAGTTACCAGGAGGTAGAGCTTAAGAATACGTAACTCAGTTCTTTGGGTTAAGATCAATAAAGCACGTACACTGAAAATAGTGCTGGCCGTGGAGATCTTTGTACCAGCTCCAGTGCTGCCTCTGAGAGGTGAGAGGCTCTTCCAAATACCTCTGAAGTCAAAAGCAGAGAAAAGGTAACAAAGCAGAGGGGAGGGCAGAGATGGTTAAAAGCAATTAGGAACTTCCCCACTATTCAGGAACTCAACAAAAGTTTCTTGGAGCACAACAAAACTGCTCTTTTCTACCCGTGAATGAATTTCTGAAAAGTTGAATAGCTCTGTGAAAGTGGCTTCACAAGGTCAGAGGAATAAGAGATGTCTCGAAGGAGAGCTCTGATGATCTGTCTTATCTCTACTTACAATACTTTGTGCTCAGGTGCTGTCTTCCCAAAACACTGTGTGACAACCCTAGAAAAGCAGGTCTGAAGATTATTGGAAGGATTTGCCTTTGGAGCTCTACCAGCACATGCTAAATTCAGCATCTGTAGATAGCTCCCCGCTCCACCCCCCCAGCGAATTATCCATGAATGTTAAATTTAATCACCATCAAATATTTTCAGATTCCGATTAGCTCTCCTTCAAAACAATTTAAATTAAAAATGAGCCTAAACATATAACCCCGGGGTCTGGGCAGGTGTCCTCCTACAGAACTGGTGTTAAGAATAACCTTCCTTGCTGATTTAAGTTGACCCAGATGGCTTTCTTCTGAAATAGGCATTCACATCATCCATTGTGGCATCTTGACTTTAGGGAAGTCAGCTTTACCTGAGAATAGTTCTTCCTGCAGTGCTTCAACGTTCCTCCCAAGAGAATGTGAGTGCTTTAACACAAGTCATGGCCTCTTTACAATCAGACAGAGTTTAAATGAAAAATCAGAGTTAAAAAAAAAAAAAAAAAAAAATCAAGCAAAAAAAGCCCCAATGGAAAGACTTATGTGTAGACCCACAAACATGGAACACAGGTCCCGAGAGCCAGAAGCACACATAGGAATCAGACAATCCAGTAATTCAAAATCTGTACTTGTAAAATATTTGGCCTGAAAGATGAGTTCCTCAAAACCAGTGTTTTAATCCCTCTAACTATGGTTTAAAGCTCTACTATCTTTGATAATGATGTTTTAAATATTAGCTTAAACTATAAACTTGGTTTGGTCCAGTGGAATAGACACATAAAAGCTCCTGTTCATTTAAATCAGAAACAGGATTGGGCCATTTATATCTCTGTAGAAGTGCTTCTGAGGAGACGTGCAGGGAAATGGTTACTAGAAGGTAAACAGATTGATTTAGGATGCCAGTTGCTCTTTCAACTGTTCAGTTTGGGTCAGAGTAAATGTAGCATATAGAGCTGCCGTCCAGTTTCCAGTTGACTTCTTTGCTCCTTCTTATGCACTCACAGCACACTTGGATGTCAGATAGGATGCCAGATTGTGTTTAGAAAGGGCAGTGAAGAGGGTGCGTAAGGAATCCTTCTCTCATCCCTGTGAACAGGCAGCCATGACAGCAGTCCAGCTTGCAGTCCTCCCCAGGGGCTTTACACAGAGGCACCGTGTGATGCCTTTCTCACCTTTCTTGAGTCCCCTGATACCGTGGTCCAGGTGATCGCACTGTATGTCTCTGTTGCCACTCAAGTAGATGGAGCTGGCAGGCAACACATGTCATCCCCAAAGAGAAAGCATAACAGTATGTTCACCTCCTCTCTAGGCAGGACCTGCAAGAGGAAAACCTTTTTGTATAGGCTCGTGCTATTCAGCCTCCAGTCTGCAGATCCCAGTAGCTGCAACGATAACTTCCACATCTTTCACAAAAAAAATACTTACGAAAGGCAAGCGTGTTGCCACTAGATTTAAATGCAATATACACAAACCAGAAAATGTGTAGTGTATCTGCCCAAAAGAACCTCAGCAAAAGCTGAGAATCACTAAGCTACAATTCCTCTCAGAGCGGAAAAGCATTAAATTCTTCCCAACTTCAATACAAAGAAGAAAAAGGTATTGCAACTTTCCTTACACAATTGAACTTTCTTAACAAAGGACCAGTAGGGTTTCAGACAGCTTCCTTGCCAATTTGATCTCGACGGGGAAGGAGGAGGAACTACTGTTCTCATGGGCCTTTGACCCTACACTGAAGGTCACAAGTAGGATGCCTGAGTCTGCTTTTCTTGTTCCTGTAGGATTCCCCGTCTTAGCACAAGTTCCTCGCCTTCTGCGCACTGCTCCTCTGAACGCAGAGGAGTGGTAGAAGCACTGCCAGACAGAGAAAGGCAAGCATGGCCAGTTTGCGGCCCGTGCTTATAGCCTTATGGGGCAGAAAGACCTCGCAGACACTGCTGACCTATCTGTGACAGAGCAGAAGAGTGGCAAAGACAGGAAAAAGTTCTGTCTGTGCTGAATGGGGCACAAGGCTGTCATTGCAGATACCAAAATCCACAGCAGCATTGCCTCACAGCTCTGGTATTGTTTGAAGTTCCATTCCTTTGATACCATGGTGCTACTACGATATGTCCACCACCCATCATGAAGGCCACATATAGAAGATGTCACAAGTGAAATGATACAGCAGAACTTGAGGGGTTAATTATTTTTTTGGGGGGGGGGAAGTGAAATATCTTTATTTTTTAAAAAAAATTGAGGCTATCCCATGAGATGACAGCAGGTATGGATATAATATAGATAGTTTCTTGAGGTATGAAACAGATTTTCAATAGCTTTACTATTAGGTATATTAAAGCAGTACAATCTCCATTTAAGAGGCAGACATTTATAAGGAAAGAAACATTTGCCAAACAAGCACATGTGAAACAGAGACAAGACAGATAATAGTGCTGTTGCCTCCATGCTTTAGTCCCTTGATTTTTGTGAAATTCACTAATCACTCCAACTTTTACATCACTAGTGGTCCATCTTTCAGTGCTGTCTGCACTATCTAGCTACAACTTATTTTGTGCCTTTTTTGCTCCCTTCAAAACCCTCTCAAGACAGGTTCTAATCATTTTCTTGGTCAAATGGCAAAGCTAGTATTTAACCCGTCCTATTATTGTCTTCTCAGCAGCAGCAGAAGTATTCTTACTTGGTGACTGTAACTTAATCTTCCTTAGTTAACCTCCTCCCTCAACAACTGTTCCTGTGGCAGAGCTCTGAAGGCATTTATTCATCTTCTCCATGACACAGCACTCAGCAGAAGCTTTGCAGTCTTCTTCCTGCTATGCTTTTTTTGACTGCAAATAAGTCACATGGGTAAATAAAAGATCATCCACCCTCTTTAGGTAAGAGATCATCAGATTTATTACCCATCCATAGATGTCGCTCATTTAGCTAAATTAATAGTCTGTCGTACTGACATTTCCTCTTATTGCTTTGACTTATGACTTTAAGTGCAACATGTCCAAAGCAAAATTCTGTCTTTCTTCCCATTACCTTTAGCTTTACCTCTGTGGAAAATGCCACAAAAACCTATGATCAGGAATCATCTTCAATTTGACCTCCTTATCTTTGTCTACCTTGCAATTCTCTCTACATAACCTTTCTTCACAGGTGAAACTTACAATCACATCACTCACTATCTCATTATTTGCTTCCCACAATATTCTTTCCTGTGCCTTTGGCAAATAGTGTCTTGCATTGCTTCTAGCCTGTCAGCTGCTAAGTTAGTTTTCTTAGCTCATTGTTTTGACTATGCCATTCTTCCGGTTTTACTCTGTAACAACAAACACTGGGATTGCTTTCAAGGCTTTGTGACTGATCCATCCTCTCTCATCTACTCTATTCTCACACTTAAAAGCCACATTCAAGCAAACCAATGGTTTATAAAAAATGATATCTAGAGCCAGATTGCTAGCAACTGAACATCAAAACCCAGCCTGCTTTCTTGGTATTTTCCCAAGGCTGAAGTGTAGAATCATCTTTTCCACGTCAGCTACAAGTTATGTGATATCAGACTGGCCAAGCCAAAAGCTGTGATGAGGATTATTAATGAATGATACAAGCCACTCATAGTATAAATTTATATTATGAGTGGCTTACTGAAGCACTTGTATCATTTGTCTTCATTGGAACAATTTCATCCCAATCATTAGAACTCCATTTTTCAATATTTCCCTGGTTTAAGCACATAGAGTCTTTCCAGTGATACAAATCAAGCCTTTCATTGACTCGGTGGGAGTAGCTGTTTCTCTAGCTGATAATTACAAAACCAAATGGTGAATACAAACACGAGACAAGAACTTAAAATAATCTTATATTAGATGGAGGAAAAAAATAGAAGCAAGAGCTCAACGAAATGAGATTTCTTTATAAATAGGAATAGTTTTAAATAAAATTAAAGTAAGGGAAGATTTAATTTAAAGACTGTACAAAGATAGAATAAAAGAACTGTCCAGGTCTAAATGCAATCAAAGAGATATCACAAAAAAACTAAACTATAAGTATTGATTTATCCTTAAAAAAAAATTAACAAAATTGTATAAGCCATCTGTTGCTTGCGCCTACTCAGTGTTTGATTCATGGGCAGAGGTGCATTCAGGCAAATGTTGTCACCCTTTCCTGTCTGTATCACACACTTCTAGAACATGAATTCTTGACTATAGGTTTTTTATCTTCAGTAGATCTTCTATCATAGTTTTTGAGTAACAGCTAGCAAAATATGAGAGCTATTAACGAATTCCAAAACAAGATATGTTACTCACTGATAAAATATTTCCTCTTTTGGTGTGTGTCTGCAGCCTGGCTGCAATATGTTGTCTAAGTAATTATTCTCAGATAACATCCTGAATGATTCTTTAAACTGTCATTTATTCTTTTTTCTTTACAAAATGATAGAAAGTATGTTCTTTTTTATTTCTTTCAACTCTCATAATCTGCTCATATTGTTACTAACACTTCTATCAATAAGAAGGGAAAGCCCTTTTGACTTCTTCCTGTGGCTCCATATTCACGAGTTTGGATCTTTCCAAGAATGCACACTGTGCACCCAGCTGACAACAGATATGTGACTGTGATGGCTGTGCACTCAGGGGATCTAAATATGATTCTAACACAGTGTTCTGTTGTCACTACTGAATGCAAAAACTGGCACACCAGATCAACATCATTTCAATGGATGGACCTTTGACCTTCTATTACTGTGGCCCTTAAAATGTCCTCTTGAAATGTGGTTCCCAGCTGGGCTAATCTCTGTGGTAATGTACAGAAGAGGACTGGACACTTCAAAAAGATTTTGCAGTCATAATAAATATAGTGTTGGAGAGAAAGAAGACACATAGAGATCAAAGATGGCATTATAACTCTAAGAGTATTCCTCAAAGATGAGATCAGGTGCACAATTAATCCCAAACGCACCATTAACCCAAAGTTACAGGTTACTATCATGTCTAGTGTCAGTTAAAATCCAATAAGGAGTCCACCAGTCGCACTCCCAGCTTTTTACTGCTGGTCAGACAATTTCACTAGTCATCATTGGTCCCAAGAAGACATTTCTTCCTTTCCTTAATCACATGGTAAACTGCCATGTGAAACAGATGGAAATGGATCCTGCTGCCCTTTGATAAAAGAAATGTAATGTATTGGATAGCTGCACTTTTTCAGGGTGTCCAGTGCCACAGTGTTAAGATTTGTAACAAACTGGGGTAAGGAATGCTTTGCTACATGTCAGATGACTAGCCTGATTTACTACTAAAGAAGATCACAGATTAAAAGAAAGATGCTTGAGAAACATCGGGTTTCAGTCATGGAATAAAGTTACAAAAGGTAAAATGGCAATGGCTTCATTAAAATTGCACCTAACAATACATGTTCTCACTGACTGAATTCAAACATCAGCTATGCTTTACCTCTTTTTCCCTTACATTTAGTTGGAAACCTATCTGACACTATTGAGTTAAGATGGGATGCTTTTGTCATGACAGCTTCTATATCTGCCATAAGCCTTCCTTGATATATTCACGCTCATTTCAGCATGGACAAGCACAGAACAAAAGCTGAGAACCGCTTTCTAACCCATCTTTGAGCATCTTGTCTCTGGAAGAACGCTTTACTCCTTATTTGTGAGTGACGCCACACAATACTGAGGATCAACTAATTACTTTCCTCTATCCCCACCATTTCTCCCTAAGCTTCCATGATGAAGATTGTCACTGTATCTCTCAGTTAGCACATTCAGTTTGCCTGTTTAACAACCATCTTAAAAAGCATATGTAAACAAATCAATACAGTAAATATTATAGGTAAAATTTCTTTTTAGATCTACTTGTCTTATCCTGAATTAATTAAATAGCTAACAAATTGTGTAATGCAGATTCAGCTACATGCTTCTGATTGCATGGATTTTCTTCTGCCATATCAAGTTGTATTAGCATTGCTGTGTACAGTACAATGGTTACTGTATATATAAGAAAAATAAGGATCAGTGGATGAAAAGCCTTCCTTCTCTAGACTACTCTATTCAATAGGAGTACTCTCAGTGGATTCATGATTTCCTAATGGTTTAATCAAGCACAGAAACCCTGGTGAGACACCTTTACTTATGGTCCAGAACAAATGAAGAACTACACCAGCCCAGCCCCCAAAGGAAAGTGGCTTTTCAAAACCTAGAAAGAACAGATAAGACTTTTGTCAGGAAGTAAGAAGGAGGTCAGGGGTCTTTCCTGGCTCAGTTAGGGATGAAACAACTTCTCGGAATGACAGACACTTCTCTAACTCCAAGAGTTAGGAATTACTGCAAACTCCAGATCCATGCCTGGAACACAAAGAAAAAGTGGAACCTGAGACTTCTGGAGTGTAACAAAAGGCAAGTGCATCCCAGCCCTCAGCAAGGATGGCTGTCAATCTCCTGGCTGAAATATGCAGTGTAAGGAAGAGTATTAAAGTTACTCGAAGTGACAGGTGAAACACTGGGAGAGGCTTCCTGGAAAGGTGGTCAATGCCTGTCAGTGTTTGAGAGGCTGGACAACACCCTTAATAAATAACATGCTTTAACATTTGGTCGGCCCTGAAGTGGTCAGGCAGTTGGACTAGATGATCACTACAGGTCCCTTTGAACTCACATAGTCTATTCTATTCCATTCTGCTCCATTCCATTCCATTCCAAAGGTAAGAGTGGAGCAATTTCCTTGTACTTCTGCATACATGCATCATGTTGACATGTGTACAAATATACTTCTGTTTAAGTTGACTTAAACTTTTTTAAAGGTAACTCGGTAACAGCAACACGTTTTACCCCTCTAGCTTTTATATTCTTCAAAATCAGGATTCTGAGACACTTTAGGGATGATTTGAGAGCTGATAACAGAGAAAACATAATTAAGAAAGCTCTGTAGCATACAGCAAGGCAGAGAAGAGCATGCACGGACCCCAAGAGTCCTGAGACAGCATGTGGCACTTGTACCTGAAGGTCCGTGGTAGTGCTATAGATTGGCAAACAGGAGGACTAGCAGGCTGCTCTGCCTGGCAATAAAGCAGGCCTGAACTTTCCATCACCTTGTTCAGTAGAGATGCGTGTTTTTCTCACAGGTTTGGGCTCTGATATCACATGTATTTTGCTGTTCCTCTGTCAGACTGTAGGTAAATCACCAGCTGCTCTCAGCATAATTTTGCACTGTATCCTGAAACATGGAAAAAAGCAACTCGTGATAGAGAATTCACTTTGAGGCACACAGAAGAGGAATGTGCTGGGAACTGAAAAGAGCACTCTGGTTGCCAAACATCTACGTCTTGTCTGCAACAGGTCAGCAGCATCTGAAAGCTGAAAGTATTAAAAATCCTGTTTGTCATCCTATATCACGTTTTCTGCAACTGTGGATGTGGTGGGAGGCTGTAACTCTCAGCATTTTTGTTTCTGAAACACTAAGAGGCAAATCATGTGAGTACGCTGATGAATTCCTACTCCCTTGGAAACTGGCTCTCCTGAGACTCACACTAACATGTTCTGAAAAGTATAAGATGACAATAATGCTAATTTCCCCAAAGGAAGAAGACTGGTATCTTTGTCTTCCTTAACAGAGAGGATCTAATACACAGAGTTACTCAGTGACACTTAGCAGGGCAAAATCAACACAGTCTTTCTTCTGCTCCCACATCCATTCAACAGTTCCTCTCGGGAAGGACACTGCTATATATGAGCCCAGGGCATCTGGGGTGTGGGCAGTGGCCATGAGAAGGGTGCTGTGGTGGGTGACGTGGACTTAGTGCAGGAGGGGAGCACTAGTAAACACAGCTTGGGCAACCACTGGGGCTAGCAAAGCCTTGGGTGTCCTTGTAAAGGTGGTAAAACACAGAACAAAAATCGTTTTCTCTGGGGCAAGAGGTCTCAGCAGTTACACTGAGAGATTGCCTCACTCTGAATTTCAGCATTTCAAGGAAAAATGAAATTCATGAAACATCTTCTATGCAGTGAGGATGGGAAAACAAGCTGTTAATCTGCTCGCAGAGGTCAGGCAACAAAAATGTATTTATCTATTGTTTCTTTTGATCAAAACATCACAAACTAAGCATCCAGACTCTCAAACACATGGCTGTCCTTCAGACAGGCACCCTGCCTCTGACAGATGCTGACTAAATGAAGGAAAAAACATTTTTCTCTACCTTTCTTACTCCTGGGCTGCTTTCCAAGTCCTTTTCCAAATCCCCGTGCTCCTCTCTCGCAAAATGGGAACTGGTCACTCCTCTTCCCCAGCGGCAATGGGAGCCAACTCAGTCATCCCTGCTGATCTGAGATGGGCAAAGGGCAGGAGAGCAAGCCCCTCCTTCCCCTTCCTGTGCCCACCAGCATTCACAGCGCCTTCCAAGCCTTGCGTGGGACTGCCTGTCTCTGTGGGCCATATCTCTTGGGCAGCACTCCCCAAGGCCACGTGGACTTAGCAAAGTGGCTGGATGAGCAGTCATGTCATCCCCACCATGGTGTATAACTTACAGCCCAAACACAGCTGACTGATGTTGAGTTTACTACTCAAAGTCCATGGCTTGCTGGCCAGATTGTTGACTAATTTACAGCTGTGGTATCTCTGTCTACTGAGGTCATTCCCAAATAGTGATGCGTGCTCACTAAAAGAGAACATGATTCCTCAGTGAAAGGGAGTGGCACTGCCTCCACTGCCTCCATCAGCCTTTTATGCATTACATGAAAGTAAAATTGCAGTAATCTCACATATTAAAGGAAATAAATGCTTGCTAATATGAACTGCAAAACAGTACTGACTATCTCTACATCTTTACTAATCTATTAGATCACAGAACTTGAAGTCTTGAGCTAAATGAGTCTTTTAGTCCTCCAAGTTTTCCTTGGGTCTTAGAAGCACTCCTTCTGGCAAATGCAGGTCCCTCAAATAAAGAGCTACTGCCACATTCAGGCAATCTTTTAGAGAAAATATAATTTTCCTTGCCAGTATTGATGGTCCTTTTTGATAATTCTTTCTTGTAATTTTCAGTTTCATAAGTTATTTGTATAGGAATAGATGCAATATATGGAAAGGGAAGGGCACGAAACTTAGACTGGAAAAAGGTGGGTTCGAAAACTTAAATGCTTCAAACAATTTAGGATTATTTTAAAAGCACTAAAGATTTCACTTTTTCCTTATAAAACTAATTTGCAGCTATACATACCCTGGTGTTGCTCCTCTGCTTAGGAACAACTCCTCTATTAAATGCAACACAGTGTCATTCTTCCTGCTGCCTTTTTAAATGATGGGTCTGAATTATTATCCTTTAAGCAGGAATATTGTCTCTATCCAGTTCAAGGATTTAATCCACATACATTACTCAGGAAAAAAAATCCCTTATGCAAAGGAAGTTGAAAGAATATGAAGAACCTCTTTCTATTAAATGAACTAGTAACCATGCAGTGTAGAAAAAGCCTAGTGTAGAAACCCTTTACGACCTTACCCCTAGCCTAATTAAAGGAACTCAATTATATCTGCTGACAAAACTCAGAATATTTTGTGTACTGTAACTGAAGTGTGAATGAAATCTGTCATTTGGGCAGAAATCAATTCCCTGTTCCTACAGCAAAATGCAAAACTCCCCATTCTACTAACTCTTACTTAATTGAAATAAATACTGCAGTTTACCCAGACTACTTGGGCCAGAGTGTCCTACAGGGTGTTGACATCTAACTGTTTTCTGTGGGAGCTGAGTTATAGCTGTGCCAATTTATGGACTAGTAAGATGGTCTGTAATTTAATTAAAGACAGAAGAGATAAAATCTTTCCTTCATAAATGAAAGCTAATGCCCTCTAATTGTGTATAGCTGAGGAAGAATACAGAGGAGTGTGCATGAGCCTTCTTTCCTTTTAATACCCTGGAGTCCCCAGTTCTGGGAAATTGCAGGATTACCATTTTTTTTAAATATTCAGTTCTTCTGTACACTTAAAGACCCACTTAATAACCCAGAGCACTAGATTTGCAAAGCTGTCTACCAGCTCCAGAAATCTCATTCATTGGATGCCCACTCTGAAAGACCCAAGGTGATGCTCCCTTTGAATACAGCCTTTATTGTACCATGCAGCATCCAGTTTTAGAGGAGTCATGGCCAGGAAACGGCAGAAAGTCAAGGATCTTAATCCCTCTCTGCCTAATGCAGAAGCAGGGCAGGATTGGCTGGGGAATCAGCATTCCTCTATACAGCTGGAGATGAGAAAATGTCAGAAATGCTTCCTCGGGATTTTCAGGCACAGTGCAATCAGACTGAGCAGAACTGCATTTAGAAATGTGCTATTTCCTATAATAATGGTTGTGCTCTGAATGTGCCTACTTTCCCTTGCCTTGCTGTTGCATTCCCTTGCACGGTACAGAGAGGAAGCCTCAAGCACCATCTCAGCTACCTTTGTAGCTAGAGTGCCGAACTGCTTGTGTCCAGAAGAGGCTACAGACATCCTGATGATACTTTTGTTTTCCTGCATGTTTTCCAGTTCTTCTATATCATTTTTGAGGGAGGCTTGACCTTCTCATAGTATGCAGGATACAGGACACAGGAATTTATTAAGGTGCTGTCTTCTGCCTTGCATTCTATACACAATCTTTTGTTTGCTCATTCTACTGTGGTTGTTTTCACAGAACAGTGTCCTCAGTGTATCAAGAAGTATTTTGTGGTTTCATTGTGCATTCATAGATGGGATATTTTTTTTTCCTTGTTACATTGTTTTCCCCTTCTGAACATCACTCCTCTTTGCTTACTGATTTTCCAGTGAAAATGTTGAACAGTGTATACCTCTTACACATCTGTGGGACTCGGCTGTTGTCCAAGAGGAGGACAGTGTCTCTCCCCACAGTCTCTGTGAGGCCGCAAATCACAGACTTTGAAGATCATCTCTTACTTTTATTTGAAAACAATGCAATTATTGGTCTCTGCCTTTACTTGTATGTAAATAAACTGTTCAGAAGTATATTTAAGTCTGTTGAGCACATTGCTGAGGCACCAATATTTCTTCAGTGCCTTACTGGTAATCTCAAAAAGAACTGGTAGCTTCTGCTAAAATTTTAGCCAAAGCACAAGTATATAAATGAAAGAGACTGATTAACTCATGATGATGGCTCCTTCAATCATCTTTTCCATTACTGTAGAATTCATCAAAGTGCAAAAAGCTTGCACAAAGGCACTTCAGATCTAGCTGTTTGACATGTAAGATCTAAACTTGGGATATGCAAGATCTAGCTCTGATCTGACACGCAAAACCCATTGTTCTTCAAGGTCCCAAAACAGAGAATAACTCTGAAATATTCATTTGTGAGCCATTGAAGATTGCTTAGCAGCCATCTAGATAATCATGCTTTGCCTATGGTGTCTATACATTCATTCAGCATAAAGATTTCACAATAAATTTCTTTACGCTCTTGCTATATTTTAGCAGGTTGTTTCTAACATTCTAATTAGTTCATCCTGTATTAGACATTTAGTCTTCTGACATCTGAAACAGTGGATGCCAGCTATTTCCCTTCTCATTTTTTCTGAGAGATAAAACATTAGGCTACGTGTTAAAAAGCTCATCTGCACACCTACAAAGGAGCACAGAGACAACGGCACAAGGGAAGCCAAGTAACATCCTCCTTCAGCTCCTCCCAGACCCATCATAGTGGGGCCAAAGGGCCATCAGACCCATCTCCCTAAGCCCAGAAGTGCACAGGGGCACAACGGCAGGTGGTTCTGGTGGACAAAAATTAAGGACTCAGAGAAGGGTACAGACTGTCCAGGTTTATCCCAGAGTTGTCCCAGGGGAGGCTCAGTCCCTGTGTCCAGGCATGAGGGTCTCTATTTTGTGTACATGTGTGTGGCTGGAGGTCTAAAAGAGAGTAACTGCAGCAGAACCATGGATGGGAGGGGTTACGTGTCTGTGGTGCAAAAAAATGGATGGACCAGCATAAGTGAGTGTGTGATCACTTGTGAAGGTCAAGCCAGGGTAACCAAATGGTGGGTAAAGTGCCCTGGGAGCCAGGCGTGTGTGTGTGTATTGTGGCATTCTTAAAGCAGGCAACTGCATGCATGCGTGTGTCCATGTGTGTGAGTGTGCGTGCGTGTGCATGTGCACAGTGGTCTGTACCAGCAGCTGGAACGGGGCTACAGCATCAGGGACTCACCTGTCCAGGTGCAAACAATTGTTGACACTGGGATCCAGTGCCTGAGCCCATGTGCTGAAGAGATCATGTGCATATGTGCGTGTATATATATACATTCTTCCTAGCGGACCTCCATCCTGATTAGCCAGAGAGGCGAGCACTACAAGGCCATTGGTGCTGTCTGAGTTAGTGTCAGCACTGAGTGTGTCTGTCGGTGTTGATCTGTGTGGATGGCAATGTGTACAGATGCGTTGCATGTGTTTACGCATGTACGCAGGAATACATGCTAAGCCTCACTACAGGCTGGACCTGGAGCATGGAGCTGTGCAGCCTCATCTCTACGTGCTTGATTCAGCTCCCCTAACACAGTCTTCCTGGTATCCAGAGCCGTGGCCATGTGGCTGTGCTGTGCCAGAGCTGTCCCGAGCCAGGGCCACCCAGCCCCAGGGGACACGAGGTCCCTGGGCATACAGGTTTCTTCACCATCTCTTACCTATAAACTACTCTGGAGCTCTCCTCATATTTCACTCCTTGTCAGATTCTTTGAATCTTTCTGGACTCAACTAACTGCAGGTTTTTGGTATGTCCATTGTGGGGACTGAAACTTTCCTTCTCCTGCCCAGACACCTGGCTGTTTGGTATGTCTGTGCTGATTCTTCTGTGCTGGCTTCTTATACACCTGTGTCTTTCAGTTTTACAGCAGATTTTTCTAGGAACTGAGTTCAGGGAAGGACAGCCTTCTCCCGTAGATAGGAAACAGAAACCTTGCTTGCCTTTGCACTAATTCTCTTACCTGTACTGAACTAGGTTTTGACCTGAAAACTCTGTTTCTCATCATTTCAGGGGATGGATTTTAGAGCAATAGGTCCAAATGAGATTCATATTCTAAACACAGTCCACAGGTAGAAAAGAGCACCAAGTAATTGAATTTTCAAATGTACAGGAAAATGAGAGAATGAGCTTACTAAGAGTGTGCCTTAATAAAAAAGCAGTTATGAATGTATTAAATGTTAATGTGAACATATCTGGGAATATCAAGACTTTTAGAAATTATATTATGAATATTAGGATATCATAATATTACTATAGTGGGACACCTGAGGTATCTGGACGGAAGGAAACATCTAATTTAATTTCCACTTCTCTGAATTCTGGAAATGCATTTATTTTTGCCCCATTCTACCCTAAATCTTTTCCTAAAAACTACTGTGACCTCATTAATGATGAAATTTTCCAGATCTTGCTTTTTCCTGTTATTCTATTTTTCTGCCTCAGTTCATACAAGGAAAGAAATGCCAAAAAGGGGTTATTTTACATAACTGTTCCCTGTTCCTGTTTTTTTCGATTTTTCTGTGACCATTCAGACTAAAAGTTGGAACATATGATTACTCAGTGCAAGCCCTGCAGCCATGAACTCTCTTCGTTTCTTATCCTTCAAAGTATTATTAGTATAAAGACAATAAAAAAGTCTTGTTCCTTTATAAGGATGGCTGCAAGGAGTTTGATCTCTGAGAAGAACAGCAAAGATTTTCTTTCTCCAGCTCCTGAAAATGACTCAGTAAAAGATTTTGATCTCTATATTGTAAATTTGATATCCTGTGGATCTCCTCTTCACCTCACCTACTGGGTTGCCTGTTATATTACATCTTTCAAGCTTAATATGTGATTGATTAAAAAGCTTCATTTTCTGCTTGCTTTTCTTTATGATCATTCTAAGCTTAAATGTTTCATGCTCATTACTATTATCAGCCAGACTCACTGCTGTAGGAGAGTTCATTAAACTGCATCTGTGTTTTAGTTTAGGTACTAATTGTTGAAATACATAAAAAACCCTCCTAATATGAACCACAAACCTTTCTGTCCTCACTCAGACAGGTTTTTAAGGATGTATCTCAAGTACGTGTAGTTCCCTTGAAGACCAAAAGGTTCCTAACACACACAAAAAAAGTTATCATCTACTTTATAGAATAAATGCACACCTGTAGTTTTCCATGGGCATGGTTCTCTCTGAAACTGGTTGCTCACGTGTCTCCAGGGGTCCTGAGACCCAGGAATAATAACCCTGTTGATTTCCCTTATACCCAGTGTCAAGGTTTGGAGATTTTGGATGACTTCCCCGCCCTCTTTCTTTGCTACAGGCTCTCTTTGGTGGAGAAACTTGTTCTTCAGTCCCTGCTACATTTCAATTTCAATGGGATTTCACTATTTGAATACACAATTGCCTTCAGCCATGCTGCTTGGCCTTATTTGCTGCTGCAAATCACAATGCTTGTTCTCCAATATTACTACTCCTTGTTTTTTTCCACTTTATGCCCTGAAAGAACAGTGTTAGAGTGATCTGGATTTTCAGATGAAAGTGCTTACTTCTGACAATATCTAGTCCTTTCTGACCAAGAGAGCATCTGTGAATCAGAAAGCCATGGGACTGCTCTGCTAATGGAAGGCAGATTGGCTTTTTGCAGGCAGGGACAGAAGAGGGTGGAAATCAGCTGTTTCAAACGGAGTATTAACTGTCATCCCTACTCTATGTGAGGCTGAAGGGCAGGCCAGCTTCCTCAAATGCTGTGGCAGTGAATATGATATAACTGTCAGTAGAATTAGTTGAAATCCCTTGTTTCCGATGGAGCCTTGCAACATTAGTTAACACATCATGTTCTTCTTATACATCCAGAAGAGGTACAACTATGCAGGCTGTACATGGCTGTATGAAGGCTTATTCCAAGGGATTTCCCCCCTCAACATCCATATTCTGCATCTGTGTTCTATTAATTGGAAGAGCAAGAAATATCTCAAGGCAAATTCAGGAATGCTGGGAAAATAGTACAGCCATGGGACTGCAAACAGCTGCTCCCACAAATGCAGCTACTCTTCCACAGTCATGCCTTAGAGTCAGCAACGCCATCACGCACGTATTCCTTACCATAATACGTGGGAAGCATGAGGTTTGTAAAGGTGCAGTCAACTTCAAACCTCAGTATCCAGCAGATGTGTCTCAACAATACCATTTGACAATGTTTGAATCCAATGAAACAAATAAGTAGGCAAGAGGAAGGCTTGCTACTTCTGTAATGAAAGACTGAAACAGCATGCCCCCATAGCACCTTTGGAGTTCCACAGAGTGATGAAGAGATTTTCATGAGCCCCTTCCACAGGAGTACAAACACAAGGTTGACAGAAAGGATGGTCTCTCCTACTGAAAATTTCAGATGCTACATCCTTTCAGAGGCAGAGGGCAAGTGACCAGGCACAGCAAAGGAGGGAAACATCCTCAGACCTCTCAAGAGACAGTAAATAAGCTAGTGTTTTAGAAAATGCCTCTAATCACATTTGTCTTTAGTAATTTAAGAGAACTTTCTAGAAGCACAGTATAGTAGTTCTCTTCTATAGAATTATGCAATTTTGAGGTAAGTCTTCTGGATTTCTTCAAATGAGTGAAAATGTTTATTTCCCATTACTTAAACTTGTGTTTTGCAGACTTCTTTCCTGTCCATGATCATGTCTTCTTCTTATGATCATGTCTTCTTCTTACAGTTAATGGAGTTTCAGAGACAGAGGGTCAAGTTTTCTCTTTACTATTCAATTAGGTAAATAAATCCTCACCAGTTGAATGACTCTTCGAAGAATAACTTGTAGATAAACCACATAAGATTTCCCAGTCTTTATAACAGCCCCCACCTAGAATACATATACACTTTTAAAAGAACATTATAGCATCCACCAAGTTCTAAAAGAAGTTTTGTTTGCTTTTAATGGAATAAGAAAAATATTTGTAAAAAACACACCTGAAAATTTATCTAGGATTATATGAAAATAGCTGAGTATTATACCTAACAGTACTGGTTAGGATGAAAACAGAGCTGCCTGTTAAAAAACTGACCACTGATTGAAGCTTGCAATTTCAGCCTTCATCAATTGCTTTGAGTGACTCATCAAATCAGGCATTACCTAAAAAGTCAATATTGAGAAACTAGGTAAACCAATAAATACTCCTTTCAGTCACACAATCGCCACCAAACACTCTTGAGAACACAGTAAAGCATTTTATTGTTTATGCTCATTTTCATTTACACATAGGAGGAACAATCAATGCAGTTCTATCACAGCAGGTGGACCATATCCTGGAACTCTAAACTTTGCTGAATATGCACAGACCTGTCTTAAGGAAGGTCTGAGCAGGAAAAAAAAAAATAGGGGGGGGAAGAAGGAAGAAGAGTAATTTCACCAACATCAGTTAATTAATGATTCATGGGTATTTATTTTGCAGGTGATATAGCTCTTCCGAAAGAGCAAACTGCTTCACTTCTTTACAAAATACACTGAATTATGTAATTAGAGAATTCTAAATTTTGCAGTGGTTCATGCAGTAAGGGTGTGCAACTGACACAAAATGGAACACATGGTTACAACATCAAACTGCTACTTCTATTCCCAGCTGGTTCATGGTAAAAAAAAAGTCACTGGACTTCTTGTTTTCTGCTCTTGAGTTACGGAGTAGAAGCAAGAAGTATTTACCTTATAAACGTATGAGGACAGACTAGATATGCAGTGCAGTTGAAGAGGTCTACAACTCTTGTTTCTACAGCATTTGCTGTTTTTTTGAAATACAAACACAACTTTTGCACACTGTCACTTCTCACACATGTTCAGCTGAAGGAGTCATTTACAGACTTTACTGTGATGCTCCTGTATTAAATGCTGCAATTTTTTTTTCTCCTCTTGGCCTCATAGGTGAAGGGAGCAACTCTTTCCACTGAAAGAAAGAAATTACAGGTGTGCAGAAGTACAACTATGCTACCAACATAGACAGAGACAACTGTGCTCTTGTGCACACCCCTACAACCGGCCGGAGAACAAATTAAGAAGTTAAGCCTGCAAAATAAATGGAGTTTGCTCTCAAACTTTTTCTTCAATCCAGATGAATTATAGACCTTGATTCGAGGCTGCCCTCTTTTTTGCAACTGATCTGCATGACTATCAGAACAGCATCTCTGCCAGGGTCATTACACTGAAATGCAGAGCTGAGCAGTTTGGTGGCAGTATGCATTGATGTTTTTGCAGCATCATGAGTCTGGCAACTGGGCTTCGGGAAGTTTCAAGCAGTGGGTCTTTACAATAGCAACTTGATTCTGCAGACAAAAAGCAAAAGATTGGCAGAATTATTAAAGTAGCACAATAAAGGCAAGGGTGTATTCTGCAGAACGTGGCGCTGAGCTTAGCTATGAGCTGGCAGCCACTTTTGTCAGAGGCGCAGAAAGGCACAGTTTTTCTGCCTGTGAAGAGAAACATCAAGGCGTCGAGCCTTTCACGGCGGCTAAAGGCAGCTTTCACTCTGAGGATGCTGCTCCCAGCCGGCTCTGCTCCCAGCAGGAGCAGCCGGAGCCGTAAAGAGGACAGAAAGTAGGCTGAACTTTACAAGCAGCCCTACTCCGGGGTTTGTCCTACCTTCCTTTGACAAAAAATAACCAGACCCGACGGTGGCCGCATCCCGGCTGCCCAGCGATGCATCCGGCTGCCTCGGGGGGGATGCTCTGCCCCGGCTCCCCGAGGAGCTGCGGTCGGAAAGTAAGTGCCTCGAGCACTAATTCGGACTAAATACGGGGCATCAGCATACGAAACGGGGGGCAAACCGGTTTAATCGGTGGAATGAAGAGCAGATTGCCGTGAGTCACTCCCTGCGAGTTGGGTGGGTGGGGGGACGACAAGGGGTGGGAGCGGGGGGGGGACGACAGGACACGACACACACACATTGTGAAATGTCAGGAAGGCACAGCATCTCCGCAGCTCGCAAAGCACCTGAATCCCAGGCACGGGCTTGCAGAGACAGCGAGCCTCGCACAGCCCTCCCCCGCCCCTCCGAGCTGGGCTGGAAAGCAGCCCGAGAAGGGCTGGAAAAGCCCTTTCGCGGGGTCGTACCCCGAAATACAAACAAAGCACCCCGGTTTGCGCACTCCCCCCGCCCCGAGCATCGCGCACCCACCTGTGGCCTCGGGCACGGGCGTGCATGGGGGCAAGTCCCGGAGAACACATCGCATTCAAAAAGGTTCAGCTTGTGCATCGGAAACGTATGAGTTTGTGGAAAGCTTGTTTGAAGTCTTCGTTCGACATAGTATAGATGATGGGGTTGATGAGGGAGTTGAGATATCCGAGCCACGTGAAAAAGTCGAAGATGGCCACGTGGAACCAGCAAGCGTCCTTGCAAATAGGCAACACCAGGCTGATGATGAAAAAGGGCAGCCAACAGACGATGAAGGCTCCTAAAATAATCCCTAAAGTCTTTGTAGCTTTCCGCTCTCTAGCGGCCGTGAGCTTCTTTTTCTCCAGCAGGGCATCCGAGACCTTCACCTTCACCTGGTTCATGTACACGGGGGAGCCCGTTTCGCTGGATCCCTCGGGGGCCTTGGAGTTGATGGACGTGACCGAGGAGGACGACCCCGGGGAATCCGTGATTAACTGAGCCCGCGTTAGTCTTTTACCCGCTTTCTTTGGCGTCTGCTTCAAAATCCGGGACCTGGCTTCCACGTAGATCCTCCCGTAGAGGGCTATCAGCAGCAGCGTGGGGAAGTAGAAGGCTCCCACCGTGGAGTACACGGTGTAGAGGACGTGGTCCGTGTTCACCACGCAGTTGGACACCTCCTCGGCCTTCGCCTGCCGCCAGAACAAAGGGGGCATGGAGATGCAGATGGAGAAGACCCACACCAGGGCGATCATGCCCGCCGCCCGCCTGGGAGTCCGCTTGGTGGAGTACTCGACGGCGTCTGTGATCGCCCAGTAGCGGTCCAGGGCGATGACACAGAGGTGCAGGATGGACGCCGTGCAACAGGTGATGTCCGAGGACAGCCAGATGTCGCAGACCACCTGGCCCAGCGTCCACTTGCCGGTCACAGTGTACATGGTGCTGATGGGCATGACGAGGATGGAGACGAGGAGGTCGGTGACGGCCAGCGAGGCGATCAGGTAGTTGGCCGGGGTGTGGAGTTTCCTCGTCTGGTAGACCGTGGCGATGACAAAGGCGTTGGAGAGCACCGTGGCCAGAGTGACGAGCGCCAGGACGACGGCCAGCACGATCTTCCCGGAGAGAGGGGTGGCATCCTGGTAGATCCCTTCCTCGGCGCTGCAGTTTCGCCCGTGGTAGGACTCGTTGGCGGGGAGCGGCGGAGCCTCGCAGGGGCTCCTCGGCTCCATCCCTCCGCGCACACGGAGGTTGGGGGGGGAGGTAGGTCGGCTCGGTTACCCCCCGGGCCGCAGCATTCCCGCTCCGGCACCACCTCCCGCCCGCCCTTCCGGGAGCCCCGGGCGGGATGCGCCGAGCCTCGGTCCCCGCGGGGCCAGCCGGGAGCCGCGCGCGGGGCTCGGGGTCCCGTCCCGCCCGCCGCTACGCGCAGCCGCGCGCGGCCGCTCGACGGGCGCCACGCTGCATGCCCGCGGGGGGCAGCCGAGCCGCCCCGGGGGCCGCCCCGCCGGGCTCTGCCTTTACGCGCCGCCCGCCGCCACTTCGTGGGAGGAGGAGAAGGAGGGTCCGCGGGAGGCGGCGGGGAAGACCACCCCCCATAGCGCCCCGCCGCGGGCCATGCTGCCGGGAGCTCGCAGTCGCCCCAGCGCCGGCAGCCGAGGGCGAGGGGCTGCGTGTGAGGGAGAGGAGAGCGGCCGCCGCCCCTTATATAGCGGGCGGCGTCCGCACCGAGCAACCGGTGCCGCTCCCGGGCGGGCGCCCGCGGAGGAGGAGCCGCCGCCGCCCTCCGCCCGCCCTCCCGCACCCACCGCCGGCCGGGGGGGGGGGCGGCACCGCCCCTGCGGGCGCCGGGAGGGGCCCGGGCAGCCCCGGCCCCTGCACCGGGGAGGGGAGCGCGCACCCTCCGCCTCCCGGCGGCCCGAGGGCGCAGAGGGATGCGGCTCCCCCTTGGTCCTTCGTCTGACCCCATCCCCTGATCCCCATCCCTGCCCTTGATCCCTTCGTCTGATCCCTTCCCCTCACCTTCGTCCCTTCGTCTGGCCCCTTCCCCTGAGCCCCATCCCTTCATCCGATCCCCATCCCTTAGTCTGACCCCTTCCTCTTATCCCCATCCGTCCCCCCGATCCCCATCCTTTTGTCTGGCCCCTCCCCCCCGATCCCCATCCCTTCCCCTGACCCCCTCCTGACTCCATCTCTTCATCCGGCCTTTTCCCCTGATCCCCATCCCTCCGTCTGACCCCTTCCCCTGATCGCCATCCCTTCGTCTGGCCATGACCCCATCCCTTCCCCTGACCCTTTCCTGACTCCATCCTTTCATCTGGCCCCTTCCCCTGATCCCCACCCTTCGCCTGTCCCCATCCCTACCCCCGATCCCTTCCCCCCGTGCCTTTGCCGCCCCGTCCCGCCCCGGCGCCGCAGGAGCCGCTCGGTGCGGTGCGGTGCGTGCGGGGCAGGGACCGGGGTGGGCAGGCAGCTCGTCCGCACGTGCCACCGCATCACATCGCGTGCTTTACACCTAAACTTTTATCAGTCAAGCGCCTTCTGGGCTCAGGTTTTCTTACTGTTTGTTTGTTTGGGTTTTTTTTTCTTTCTTTCTTTCCCCGCTCTCTCCCCCCCCCCCTTTTTTTTTTTTTTTTTCCTGGAGTGCTCGGAAACGCACATCTGTGATTGTACAGCCCTGACGTGCCCTGCAGGATGGATGTTTCAGCGCTCGGGAGGCGCGGGGAAGGAGGTGCACCGGGAGCACACATTTATCCAGGTCCCGCAGCTCCTGCCGGCGTTTGTTCTACGCAGACGCAGGAAAAGTTTTGCACACAAAGGAAAGCGCGAGCTTGCTTTTTTTTGCTGGGTCAGGGTAATTCCAAGCTCAGTGAAATGTCTGTGCTCCAGCCCTCGAGTAAATCTCCCAAAATTGCCACGACAAAAGGGTTTAAATCTGCAGGCGTGTTTGTACACACTTCGGATGCTGCTACCTGCCTAAGCTCCCTGCAAATTCTCAGCCGCTCTCCTCTTGGATATTTTCTCCTTGCTGGGAGGCGTGAAGCAAACTGTTTCCCTGTGTCTCTGTCCTTTCTGGGCCACGCTCAGCACCGTGTAGGGATAGGCACTGCATTGTTCTGTCTGGGACGTCGGGCTTATGGACAGGGTGAGAAACCTCTGTGCCTGGTTTGTCATCCTGGAGCAACAGGGACTGGTATGCCTGATATGATGAAGATCAAGGAAGGGCAGCAAGAGAAGGCTGGAGAGGATCCATCCACGACTGAGGGAACTCTAAGAAGAGAAGCACTGAACTGACAGAGCAGCACAGCTGTATGGGAAAACCAGAGCCTTGCAGAAATATTTTCCCTATGTACTTCACTACTGAGCAAGGTGCCCTTATCCTGGGATGAGCTAAGCACCCACAGGTCCCCCGGGATCAAAAAAGTGGTGACGGTGCTTGAGATTTTGTAAAATTAGTCCCAGATCTGCTCTTCAGTTAGACACTCTCAAGAAGTGAGGTAGGGAGAGGATGGCCTAGGATTAATCAAAATGTGGCAGTCAATTTTTATGTTCACTGAACTGATAGGAAAATGAAATGTCAATAAGACTTTCTGCTTCCACAAAAGGACTTGAGACAGGGTTTGGTCTGTTTCCATGTTTTTATTTTGTGGTGCCTCCTTGTAATCATGAAGTCCGGTAATTTTTTCGAGCCTCTACGCTTTACTGCATTCAAAATAATAATATAGATCTATCTAGATTCTTCTGGTCTCTTTGGTGAGCAGGAATTTTATAATCCTGGTTTCTAATACAGTGTGCTATTGCTTCCACTTCTGTTTGACATTTCTGGCTTAATTTAGTTGTGCTTAAGTTGGCAGCTGCCCTTGAGCCTCTGTAGCTCAACATTCTTCTCGAACACGGCTACTGAGACTGATTTAAATTTAAAACATCACTAGTAAGAAAAGGAAAACCTAGTCCCTCATTCAGTTTTGTAACAGCTTTCATCTTGTGGAAGGGCTCTTCTGATAAAATTATAGAGCATCCAAGGGTAATTTTCTAGCCCTGGCCACTTCCATCAGCCATATCGTATAATGCAGACAAGTACTATGTGAATGGGCAATGAGTTCTGGCCACCCTACTAATATCACTGTTTACCCTCATTATAAAATGTTTGTGTTCTTTGCACAGCTTTTGCTGTTGCCCTTCTCTATTAATTCTGGGTTATTATTCATCAGTAATCATTGCTTCCCTCTTTGTCTTGGCAAGAAGATGCTTTTCTCCTCTCTTATTTGTTTTCATCTTTTGTGCTCACTTGTTTCTCACTCAGTTATGTAGCACTGCTGCCAGTGGTCAGGAAAATATTCGCCCAGGGCATGCCAGGTCTAGCTGTGGTGACTTCACTTGACTTCCCACAAAGATCACCTTCAGGTTCAGTAAGCATTCCCCATGCTTCTCTCTGAGGCTTCAGCCTTTGGCTGGCTGCAGCAAGAAAAAAAAAAGCCACCCTCCTAATACTGCTCCGTGTCGTGGATCAGGTGCTGTGCATCACTGCGAGTGCTGTGATCACCCAGGCATTGGAACTGCTGCTCTCTTTAGGCTGTGCATGCTGGGTCCCAGGATTTGTGTCAGAGCCAGAGGAGCTCATGTTTTCAATAAATGACTCTTCCTCTCTACCCAGACAGGCTGCACAAAGCCCTGTGCCATGGCTGGGCTCCTGTGGGCAAGGCTTGATGAAAGCAGGAACCAAGTTCTGTCTGCATCATGAGTAAGTACTGGCGTCTTGGAGTGCCACTCAGAAACATATTGTTAATCATATGTATTATCACATGAACACTTATCTCTCACTGCTGTGCTGTCACCCTGAAGCTTACATTTCATTGTTTACCTTCCCATTTCCTAACTGGAGCTGAAAAGATGCTTATGGGATGAGATCCTATTTCCTGAAGCTTTTGGCTTCTGTGCAGAGGCAGGCATAAAATTAATTTATTTCTACTGGCATAAGACTGTTAATACTTCTTATATCCAGAGTTTGATGTACTAAAGTACCCAAATATAGAAACTGCTATGAACACTGAGTGTATTACTGGTTTATTGCATCATAAACTCCCCATGCATGGCATAAATGTCATCAATGACTTATAAATAAGTTAGAGAGAGAAGATAGACATGTAGAAACAAATCTAAGTACCAGCTCATCCTACAGTCAGATCTGTCCTGGACATGGACAGCGTTGTGTAGGTTTTGGCTTTTGGATCTTTTGGATATATTTAAAGACAGGGCTCAGTGCGCAATGTAAACTTCACCTCTGCCTTTGACTTAGGTGGCAAGTTGTGTATAATGCCATCTGTAGCCTCCTGCACTGTGATGAGATTCATCCTCATATTTTAAATAATGAAATTCTGAGTCCTTCTGTTAGCAAAGATAACCTTCACTATGTAAATCAACGCAGCGGTTATTTTGTTGAGTTTGCCAACAGACAAATAACACTAATGTATGTGTGAAGTTTCTCAATGTTAACTTTGAAATATAGCTGAGGCCATTTAAATGCCAACACTTTTAAGTCACTAGTCAAAATAAAAATACCCAGCTTGAGTTACTGAAATTTAATTACAAGGAACAGCTGGGCCTGGTTTTGATTTTGACTCTAAGGACCCAGAAAAAGAAACAAGCACATGGGCTCAATAGGCAGATGTATACACTGAGTTTCTTGACTTCAGGGAATTAAGCTGTATCAAGTTATCTACTTATTCTTCATACTGGTCGGGCACAGTTGCTGAAAAATGCATTCAGATACCCTCCAAAGGGTATTAAATTGCTCTTTTAAGTAGGCAACTGAGGTCAACTGAAAAGAAATTCCAGTCCTCCCTTACACTGTCTCTATCATTTAATCTCTAGACATTGCACACATCCTGGCATATTTCAGTTCCTGGAGGCAGTAGTTGAGGTTGGTGGCTGTTCCTCATTCATCTACAAGGGATTTGCTCTTTAATGGTGTTCCTGGAAATGCTCCACAGGAAACTGCTTTGATCTCGCCCCATCTCCTCTCCTTCCATGCAACCCTTGATTGTCTTGCTTTGTTGCAAGGCTGTTGCCTCCTTGCTATTGTTGTTTCCATCTGAAACTACTGGAGCCTCTAATTCAAACTAAAATCATTGCAAATGCCAGGTTTGCTGCCTCAGGGTCTGACTGAACAATCATCCCTACAGTTCTGGCTGTCTCCAGTTGTACGCTTGAAGGGGTCTTAATCAGTTGGGATCTATCTGCAATGAAATACATGCAGATCTACTGGGGAATGAACCATAGGAAATAGCTGTGACAGTACAACATAAAAGGTTCAGCTGTCTATCAGGGTTGAAAGTCAACAGCATAACCTTTAACTCCTGCCTGTCGCATAAGGGGAAAAAAAGAAAATTGCACCTGTTCAGCATGAAGGCAAAGGACCCTGCGTTTAGACTCTGTAGGGATTCAAATGAAAAAAGTCTCATGTTTTATGCTTAGACGTGGCAGAAGATAAATCCTCCACTTTCAGATATGGATTTATATCAGGTTTAAAGCTTTGGCCCACATCAGTATGTTCAAATCTTTCTGCTTTAAGAAGATGAAATCTGTGAGGATTTCCTTTCAGGATCCAGAGCTGATTTAAGACAGGTCCCAAATACCAAGTTTTCAGAAATGAAAGATTGAATTCTGTGTTTAAAAAAACCCCTGCATTTATTGTAAAGCAACAAGTACTAGTACAGAAAGCTTGTGGAAAAGTGTGCAATGCAGTGGATCACAGCAAAGAAGTAAAATTGCTGAAAATTAAGAATCAAATCATTTCCTTCTGAAATCAGCACATCAACATTGATTTAAGGGGAGCCACAAAGATTTCTTCTTACTAAGTATCTGGTTTTTCTGCATTGCTAATTAATATTTATCTAGGAAAGAAGGTAACATATGCTAAACCCACTGCCACTATTTATAAGTATGCTCTAGTCGTCTTTGTTCCCGGAGGTACTCAGAAGCTAGGAGCTTTTGCTGGCATGCAGATTTGGGCTGCTAATTTAATAAAACACATTATCCATTAATTTGAGTCCTTTTAGGATGTCAGTGTTTACTAGTTGACAGTTTCTTCTGCAGTATGAGAGTTAATTGCAAAATTTAGTTGTCTATTCTGCTTAGCAAGAGGCTTAGAGAGAGACTTGCAACATGCTGAAACTCAGGAAAGGAGAAAATTTTGAAGACCACAAAGATCTTTCATCAGGAGGGTAGGGCAGCAAGGGTAAAGCAGTAGCAAATGGCTATGACATTGTCTAAATGCCAGAAGTTGGCAAGATCAGGAAGCCCATTGAGGGACTTGGAATACGTGCAGTTACCGTGCAAGGTAGCGCATGGCTAAAAATCTCATTCTGGTGACAAGTGAGAGTTTCTGTAAACCAATTAAATCCAACACAATCTGGTCTTGGAGTGAGGCTGTTATGAAACTGTTGGTCCAGATGCTGAAAAGTGTGAAATCCACTCAACCAAAGGCTAATCCAGCCAGCAAAGGCCGTTGGTATAACCAATGCTCTGTGTAGCTCTTTCTTTGAGGAAGAAAACAAGTACTCGGAGAAGCAAAAGGCTCCAAAGAAGAGCCTTGTTACTTTAGGTGTCTGCAAAATAAGAGCCAGTTGTATGTCCCACTGAGTGCGAACAGAACTATATCATCTCATTTGACTTTGAGTAAAATAGCCATGTGAAACTGCAGATTCAGATCAGCATCAATCCAATGATTTAAGGAAGCTGTAGCTAATGCTGTCGAAGGCTGCAGCATGTTTTTTTCTTCCAGTCTTTCATTATCCAAAGAAAACAGACAAGTTTAACATACAGGTCTCGCAGATGTGTGTAAAACAACATTTCTTCATGTCTAGTGTAGACATGTATTTCTTGGGGAAGGGAATACTCAGTTGTAAAACATTGATGTGATCTCTATTTAGAAAGGGAAGTTTTATTTTTCATTAAAGGAAGACATCACTCTTAAAGGGTTCAGATCTTGGGTAGAACCTGCCCAGCTAAAGGTTTGGAGCTGATTTAAAAAAAACCCAAAACAACTTACTTCTGAGTGTAGCCTTTAAAATGTTAATGAATTCTAAAAAACTGAGATGTGGTCTTTTCCTCATTTGCAAGATCATGTCAGTGTTTGTGGAAGCAGAATCAGACAATATTATTTTGTAGCTTTATATTTCAGTCTTGAATTTCGTGGTTTCCTGTCCTCATTTAGGCTGGGATAGAGTTAATGTTCTTCCCAGACGCATTTTTAGATTTAGTATGACAAGAGTGTTGATAATACACCAATGTTTTTAGTTGTTGTTAAGAAATCAAAGACTTCTTCAGTTTCCCGCCTTTTGCAAGTGTACAGGTGCACAAGAAGCTAGGGGAGCACCGCCAGGCGACTGACCCGAGCTGATTGCGACCCAATACTGTATAACATCGTGTTCTGTATAGACCTGGGAAGTTGGCCAGCAGCAAGAGCTCACTGATCTGCAATCACTGCTCGGGACAGGGTGTGCTACTGGTCTTCGGCTCATCATGTGGTGAGAAATTGCATTGAATCGTGTGTCACTTGTTTTGTGTATTATTGATGACGATGATGATTGTCTTCTCTTTGATAAACTGTTTTTATCTCAACCCACAAGTCTTACTTTACTTCCCGATTCTCATCTGCGTTCCACTGGAGTGAGGGGTGAGCAAGTTGCTGCATGATACTTAGCTGCCAGGTGATGCTAAACCATGACAGTCCTTTTTGGAACCCAACACAGGGCTCAAATAACTCAGCTTTTAGTCTGAGGTTCCAGGGTTTGAGCCCATGTTCATGCTCAAAGGGTTGAGATAATAAAAGATTTGACCACAGCAAGTTGAAAAAAACTAGTTAGAAGCATTCATTATGTTGGTTTGGTCGTTGCTGGTCACAAGGCTGCTTTATGTTCTCCAAGTTGTGTTGTGTACTACCTTACTTGCAAATGCAGGAATGGAGCTTTTCTGCTTTATTTAATATGAATCTGGTAAGATCTCAGCAGGGCTGATTTCCTACGTCAGGGACAGTTTGTCAGTTCGTGCAAACAGAGTTATTAGTTTCATATTGTCAAAGAGATCTGTAAGATTTTAGTAGTTCCTTTTTCAAAAATCGGTGTTTTGTTAGCATTTTTCAGCATTTGCCATTTGGATTGCTGTTAAGTACACAACATCCTCTGAGACGTTGTCCTCTGAGGAGCTTCAAAACACAGGTCAGTCAGATGTTGACAGCCTAATATTATCTGGCTGAAACAGAATAAGGAGAGGTATACCTGAGACCTGATGATCGTGTGTGCTCCATTGCTTGGACTTGTTACATGATAATTGTTAGAGCATTTTTAGGTATTCTCCTGCAATTCATGAAGAGAGAACTCTAGGCTTGTTTTGGAGATTTTAAGCATACTCTAAAATCACCTGATGTCTTCTCTGTACTTCATTCCTGATTTTGGAGCCAATGCTGCTTTCATTTACAAGGGTCAGGTTGATGATTTTAACCCCTTTGACTTTCATTGATGTATAAGCAGTTGAATTTCCATTGAATTGCTTATCAAATTTACCAAAGACCAGAGAAACAAAGAAATGCATTACTTGGATGTGTAATCATAAGCATATTTAATGTGACCTTGAAATGGGAGGTTTGTATGGAATGGCTCTTTTGGTGAAGTATCTGCAATTTTTATGTATTTGAAGCTAAAGGTCACAATTTAACTCTCTGTAATTTAAAGAATGTTTAGTGGGCACAACCAGATTAAAGAAAGCAGTAGGGGAATTTGAGGATATTTATTCAGCTGGTTTAGATAATTTAAGTCTTTTCATCTTGACAGTAGAAGATTATACAAGTAGTATCTTCACTAAATTCTACAATTTTCAGGTGGAGGTGATTTGCAAATGTATGTATCTCTGTAGGAAAAGTTTGTGTGGGTTACTCTGAAAACCAAGAATGTGGAAGTATAGAAAATAAACAACAAATGATTTCAGGGACCAAAATCCAATTTTGACAAAATCAGGACCAAATCCTGCTGTCATTTAAGTAATATAACTATGTACATTTGCAGTTAAATTCCACCCACACTACTTAGTTATATACTGGATAGCATTTTTTGAGTGTTTGAAACTTGTTGAAGAATTTGAGCATCCACATATTGCAGGCAGAAAAAAGTTTGAGATAATGGCAATATCTTGACAGACATTTTTTTTAAGCTTGAATCAAACTGATCTTGGCACGACTTGGGTGAGATTGTTAGGAACTGATATAAACACTGGAAAGAAAAAAGACTAATACTAGAGGTCATACATAACTAGGCTAGTGAAAATTATGCTTGAAGAGGTTTGGAAAAAGACAAAGTCCTTCACCAACACATCTAACATTTATCCATAACCGTAATCCATACACAGGAGAAAGAAAACGATACTATCCTTCCCTATCTATCCATGAGAGGGGCTCCTAGGGACCTAAGTTCCTTCACTCTGGTGATATGGAAGCCACCATAGTTTAATGTTGTCACAACTATATAGCAGAAGTCAAAAGCTGAGTAGACATGATTCTTCAAGGAGGGAGTCCTTTATTTCATTATAAAATATTCGGAGATCGATGTAGACAATATTAATAACATAAGCATTAAGTGTAATTTGTTTAGAAGTGAAAAATCATAGTGAGGAAGAGTCCCGGGAAAAGTAATATAAGGCTACCATAGCAGAATGACATAACAGAATGGCAGCCTGCGTGTATCTACAACCCACTCGAAGAAATAAGAGCTTTCTATATACAGAAAGAACATAAAAGTTGGGGAAATTCATCTACTTTCCAAGGCTTCTTGCAACTAATAGTCAAGTAAAAGATTTTTAAAGATCCAAGGAGTATTAGGCATTACTACCATAACCACAGACCACACAATTTCACCAGCCTTACTCTGACTCAAGAGTTTGTGACTGGATTGAGAATCAGGCCACAGAGAAGAATATAGTCAATATATTTTATCAGCCTAGCTGAGATAGCTGTCAGAAAAGCAGACAAATCCCCAGGGAAACAAGAGAGAGGTCTTCAGCAGGTCTTCACACATTCAAATGTTGACCCATCCCAACTCATTCTCCTCCATCCCTTTTTAATTTAATCCACTCGTAAATTGCTTCCTCTGATGATTTTTTTTTTGAACTTGGATGCATTCAGTGTTCGACATTTGATCCTTCCATGCTTCTGTCTGTTAAATCGAAGAGTACCTGGTATCAGATTACTTCTGCCAATGTAGTTCTCCATAGCCTGCAATCAAGCTTCTGGCTTAACCTCTTTCCACAGGTAAAATAGACTTGCTCTCTTCAACTCTTTGTATGTCCATCCCTATTTTTTGTGATACTTTACTTCTCAGTCTCATTAGTTCTTCCTACACCATTCTTCTACATTGTTTCCCTTATATTACTTGAAGTTAGTGTAATAAGCCTGAAAGATATATAGGTAGATATCAGATGTGCAAGATTTACACATATATCATTATATATAGACTTTATATATGTTGATACATACATAATGGAATTATAGGTATATGTATTCATGTGTATGTGTGATATATATATAAATATATGTGGAAGGGAGGGAAAATCAATTGTACATGAAGATGGTGGTTAGTATAAGAATTAAAGGGAAATTATAGTCAGGAAGTTTCTTACAATGCATTTGGAAAACTTTTTGGTTTACCTTTGGAACAGTGAAGCTCTTACACTGTCTTGCTCATTGGAAAAACGGAAAACAGAACTAGTATAAAATCAGAGCTGCACATTTTATTTTAAAATATGCATACGTATCATAGCTGTTCACTACTAAACTGCAGGTGTACTCTGCCATTTTATAAACGAGTCAGTGGAAGCAAGGTAGGGGGCAATTTCGAAGAGAAATTGCATCTATCTGTGCTGCATTGCTGAGGCAAAGTCACAGGCTGCCCTGACCTAGTGCTGGCACAGGTATGCTCCTCAGAGGAGGTCAGGCTGGATGACTTCCAGAGGATCCTTCTCCAGCCAGCATTTCTATGTTCCTTTGCATTAATGCAGCAAGGACTTCTGGACATAGCCATGAGGGATTAATAAATAGTAATGAATGAATTTTTGAAAAGTGTCTTTAGCTATCATGGCAATGAAGATTTTGTGAGCCTTGATATAGACTTGCCGCTTTAAGTATTGTATGTAGGTGGGAGTAAAGAGTATCACCATTTGGGTTAAAATCCCATCAGGATCTGGATCCTGCCTTGTCGTGCCACTGGTCAGCACCATATGGCAACAAAATAAGGATATCACGATTCTGTCAGTGTGCTGTTTGGCTTTCAGAATGAATTGCTGTAAAATTACAGGAATTAGAGAAAATAGGCATAAGACTAATGAAGGAAGAGAGAGGAGGGATTGCCAGGGATAGGGAAGAGCCCAGTAGAGAACAGGAAACAGCAGCATTTCATGAGTCTGAGTGTGGTTAAAGGGGAGATACAATGTGCTAGAAAGCAAAATTGGTGGACTAAAGCAAATCTATTTAGATTATTGATCAAGGCAAAGTTTTGCCTTAGTGTGTATGAAAGCAAAGCATTATAATTCTGTTACTATTGTTGTTCCTATTATTTATCCAGTACAACTCAATAAGACTACTTTTGTGCCAGGCAACCCCTGTGGATCCTGTGATCTTCATAAGAATTTTCATTTAGCAGGAACACTCGGTGGCTTCTTTTCTAACTTTTTTGTTCATGCTAATAGAGTATTCGTATGACAGGACAGCTCTTACTAATATAAGGGTTTAATAAAAGACTCAGTTGCAGAGGCATTTTTCTAAAAAGCAGAAGGATATTTATTCATGCTTCAAATAGCCATGAAGAATGTTAAATGAAAAGGTTTGTATTTTGAGATTAATGTTGGATTTGAAGGACACCTGACCACTTCAGCAGAAGTAGGTTTGTAACAATCAGAGCAAAGAATAGGGAATTACTTCATTTGTTGCAGACAAGTGAAAAATCTGAGTCCTCGGTAAGCTTGGAAATTAGCCTGTAGTAACACATTTGAGTTCAGCTTCTCTCTGATAACCACCTCTGTGATGGGTGACATGATTGTATGGTGCAAAATGCATTTTCGTGGTATGGGAGTCTCAGCGAAATCCCAAACCTGTTCACCCTGTCTGCTCCCTCATTAGTGAGAATAAAAAACTCACAATCTCTCTCTGATAAGAGGAATTGGGGGGTCAACATTCAGCCGTCAATACATGCGAAGAACCTGGGCTGTGCTGATGAATGCTATTAAAAGCATTACAGCGTGTGCCAGGGCAGGATAGAGGATTTGGTGCTACACGTGTCTTTCTACTGCAGTAAAAAACAGGGAGGCTGCCTTAGCCTTGTTGCCTCTGCAACTAAATATTTGCAGCATATGTTAGATTTTCTCTCTAAAAATGTCTTTTTGTCAGAATGGTATAAAGCATCCTAATGTAAATGAGATTCAAACCCATACGCACACCACAGTTAATGCTAATTTATTACAAAAGAAAGCACTGCTATTCAACACTGTGTTAATGAAATTGTGAGACATATCCATCCTGAAAGCACTGTGGGGAAAGGATGCTGAAGCAATTGATTAGGAAACAAGGAAAATTAAAAAGATACATTTTTCGTAAACCAACATTAAAAATGGACAGTAGGCTATGTCTGCAGCTCTGCAAAATCGAGATTTACTCCTCATTAAGGAAAAAGAATATGCCCTATTTTTTGTCACCTAAGTTGACACCAGAAGAGTCATTTAGTCAATCATAATCAGGTTTTCCTAGATCTATACTGGAAAGGAAAACAAAACTGCAGAACCTCACTAGTGTGGGCTATGGAAACAGGGTATTTTACCCTGCAAATTCTCAAGATTTTGTTTTGTTTGCCAATTGTCATGCTGTTCTCCATTGCTTTTGCAATGCCAGTTGCAAAATCCAGCCTTATTTTTATTAAATGTAATACTTTTATGGTGTAGTGGCAATCATGGATGTTATATAGTCAGAACTATGCCTGTAAGATCAGTCAAAAGTAGGAAGTCATATTGCACAGCACTTGAAATTTATCTAGCTGATAATAACGCAGTTACTTATAAAAGAGTGAATGGAAATAAAGGCATTTCTTACTGCATTTTGTTTTGCTTTAGTTTGTTTTTCTTCTACCAGGAAATTCAATGACAAAGCCAGCTACCAATAAGGCAGTGGCAGCTTTGAGGATCTGGATATTTCTGTTAATTTGAAACAGCCAGAAAATAGTTTAAACCTTTTAAATAATCTTAAAAATCAGAATTCCTCTTATAAGGAAAATTGTGGGCATTATAAGTCAGTGTTTTTTTTAATCAAACTGTTCATTTGTTTCTTTTCAAACTTTTCAAGTAAAAAGAACTGGCATACTGCTCAGACATCTCCTGTTTTGTCAATATGTGCTGCTTTGGGATCCTTGTCTCTCAGAACAGAAAACTAAGCAGATTTCTTTCCACGTGATTAGGAAAAACTGCAAATCTGCACCCTCTTCTCCTTCATTTCCTCCATTTAACTGTGTGCTGTTTTGCTGAAAAGTCTTCCCTCTCCCAGTTGTCGCACTGACAGTTTCATCTGAGCTGCAGTCTCCTCGTTTCAGCTTTCAGATGTATCTTTCATTCTTTTTCCTCACTGGCTTTTTTTTTTTTTTTTGCAGTCACTGTGTTGCTTTTATCAAAGGTATCCTTGGCACATGCCTATGATGTTCTTGCACTTTGCATCCTCTTCTGTCACTGCGTCGTTTCTCTCCCTGTTCTTCCATCTACACACTCAGAAATCAATCAGCACTGATTACCCACTACATCTACAGGGGGTTCAGAGCTGTGGTTTTGAAAGAAAAATTGTTTAGGAATTCAGACTTCAAAGGGGGTCTCATTCTGTTGGATCAATTTGGACTGAGAACATTGGAGTAACTTACTGTTCTCTGAAATGACTGCTCCCACCAGTCAATAGCTGAACGGCTGAGGCCTTGCAGAACGCGTTTCATTTCAAACCAGTAAAATGCCTACTTTGTCCTCTTTGAAAAAAAATAAATGGTATCAACAAAAGCAAGGGAGGGCTGTTGTTATTTTAATTATTGTTGTTGCTCACAAATAAAGCACTGGAGAAATGTAAAGGTTTGTGTTCACAATCTGGCATATTCAAATAACGCAGATGCTATCACAGAAAATTATTTAAATACATAATCAGCCTGCAGCCGCAAAATAATAAGATGTTAAGCAAAGGAATCTTTGGGGTCACATTGATTTATTTAACAGTTGATGCATTTCATACGATCACAGCAAGCAAACAGAATTGATTTGGAGCTGCTATTTATGGAGATCAGCTCACCAGGACTTGTAACCATTAAGTCTCCTGGAAGACTCTCACACTGTATTACTGTGGTTTACAATGTGGACTGTGATAATTTACCCTGTTCATGGCACCAAGAGATCAGTACCACTATGCCTTTTTGTGAACTTTATGATTCTGTTTCTTTACTCCCTGTCAGCAAATCATAGAATAGTTTCTTGTGGGGAATCTGTCTTGATTCAGGAGAAATAAAAATGCAGGACATGAGGGAACTGAGGGAAGCAAAGTTTGAGAAGAGTGAAAATTAAAGTCTGGAGGAGGTGAAAGCAGAGCACTGGAGCATAGTGTTTTCAGCACATACTTAATGCTTAGGAACTCACACATCATTATTGGAGATAGATTTAAAAAATAAAGACAATTTTTAGCACTTGGTTCTGTCAGATAATTTTGGGGGTTTCTTGAAAGTTTTGGAAATTAGCTTGTAATTAAAACACATAAATCTGAAAAAAATATTTTACGAACAACAGAAAAGGTGTGCCTGGTGTGCTGTATTGTGTTGCCTTCGAAACCTGGCCATCAGAAAGATATTATAGTAGGATGTGCTGCTTGCCTAACTTGGGAAAAGGATGATCTGGGCTTGTTCTTGTGAGTTGTGTGCTACACCAAAAATTTTATAATATCCAGGAGAAGCATTTAAAAAACACATTCTTTGAATTGCAGTTTGCAAAAACAACAGTTGGTGGCACTTTGAAACAATTTTTATTTCTAAATGTGCATTTGCTCATTGTAGGTTTGTAGAGGATTACATTAAAATACTAAATCACTAGTCTACAGTGATTCAAATAACGGGAACAATACAGAACTTATCAACTGTCTTCTGCACGGTACACAGCGTGCTTAAACTGAATCTGAAGATCTGCATTTGTAAAAACAAGGGAATGTACTCAGGGAGATTAATTCTCCTTAAAAAATGTCAGAGGGAAATTACCAGTGGAGACAGTAATGACAAAGGCAGGAGGGAAAGTCACTGAAAACTGCATAGTTTACTCCAGTCTGCAGAGGGACCAGGGCCTGCCAGTGGCCTGGCGGGTTCCTGTGGAGAGCTTGCCTTCACCGAGTTTACATTTTGAGGGGTTTTTTTTTTTGTTCTTTTTTATAACCAGCATCCACTAGGAAAACAGATCTTTCCCAGGATTTTAATTGCCAAGAAATGTGAAGGAGAACAGAGAGAGACTGCTATGGCCATTCCAGAAGAATCAAGCATTTATCCCTAGCGTTTCATACAGTCAAGTGCAATTACACCACCTGCACAGGAACTGCAGCATGTCTGATATCACAGAGGGCATTACTGGAGAAAACTGATGATTTGAGAGATACTCTCTCTATGGTATCACATACCTTGTCCGAATACACAACATTTAAAGTAGTTGACAAGCAAAACTTCTTTCCTTAGAGACTACATATGAGTCTTTCCTCCACGGGCCAGTTTCTTTTGAGCCACTTAAGTTCCAGAAGAGACACATCACCTCTTTATCACAAAGAAAGCCCTGAGTACCAGAAGGACTCGCTGCATTAACTGCGGCCATTTGTTCAAAGGACTGGAAGACCGGACCACAACTAGTGCTTGGCAGTCTTTACAGCTTGGCCAAAGGAGCTTCAGTGCCTTCTGTTCTGTCTCTAGTTCTTGCATATTGGAAGTGAGAAGTCTAAGTCAACAGAGGATAATAAATCTGGAACCACTGCTGGGCTGTGGTCCTCTCCATCATCCTGAGGATCAGTTGCAAATGATTCCTGTTTGCCGTCTTGGCCCCGAATATGTTAGTCTTGACAGTATAATCCATAAATGATTCTTATTTAGCTTTCTAAATTACATATTTTGCAGTTATTAATAGTTCTTTATATTAGCCAGTTTGTCTTCTGAGGCAAAACGTTTCCCTGAGCTTCAGACAAATGTTGCTTGATGTTCTTGCCTGGGAATATTTTCCTGCTTTCCTATTTAATTCCACGGGGCTGTTTGCACTAAGGGGAGAGCTTGACATATCCAGTATGATAAAGCAGTCCTCCTTGTTGCGAACAGTAACACTGCCTGGCATTCTAAATTTTCCATAATGTGCTGCTAGGTGTGGTGTAACTGTGAGCTAAATACTGATTCGAAGTGTGTCATCATTCTACTCGGACAGTTGTATTTGTAACCGTCATTACCCGCAATTTCTGACCTGCTAACCACTCCCACAGACTGTTTTTTTTTTAAAAATAATTTAGCCTATTATTAATACTGGCTTGGAAGTGCCTGTTCTGAGTAGGTGTAAATCAGTGTCTTCCAAGGCTTTCTTGCAACTCTAGTCTGGGACCCAATTTTTTTCCTCTGCTCCCTCAAAGTCAAGTTTTGTGATCCCTCAGCAGTACGCCCTGCTCCACTGGGTGCCTGTTCTCAGAAGAGCATCAGGTGGACCATACTCCCAAAGGAACAAAAGTATTTGATATTTTCCACAATCTCGTTTTACTCTCAAGAAAGGAAAGCAATGAATTTTAGTGCTCCATCACTCCCTGGAAATACCCGAGTTGCCTGTGCTGCCAGTGAAGAGGTGCCTCTGTTTGGTGGATGTTAATACCCTCTGTAGCATTTAAACAGCACTACTCTCTTTCCACTGACTACAAAGCTCCCTTTGTAGGGTATATATGTAATTATATTAAGCGGACTGGATCACTCTGGACCTCCTATATTCCTTCTTTGACTTTGTCCCTTCCCTTCCGATTGTTACTTCCTCCCTAGGCCAGGTGCCAAAAAGGCTGGCGAGTCAGTATCTCAGCTATCAGCTTAAATTGTCAAACTGGCTTCCACCTCTCTCATTTCAGAGAGCACTGTAATTGAAATTCCTCTTCTTGTAGGCAGTGGTAGTATTTTAAACTCAGAACTATGTAAAGAATTGGCGATAGCACTGAACTGCTTAGCTGCGAAGGGGTGGTTACAGAGCAAGTGAGGAAATGTTTGCATAAATCCTATGTAGGCAGATTCTCACCTAGTAAAAGCTGGCGTTTCTGCCAAAATTCAGAATCTGTCTGGCATTCAGCACGAGACAATTGTCAGACTTGATTGGTCCAGCAGGGAAAGGCTTTTGCTTTCATTTCTGTGCATTTGATGCCAGCATATTTCCCCGACAGTGATGTGAGGGGTGATCGGATGAGTTCATTGACTGTGGAGATGCCTATGCAGGGAATGTCTTTCCTTCTTCGGCAGAGGTGAGTGGCAGTTGCTCCCAGGGAGTATGGGTTGCCATTATGTTCAGTTTTCATTAAGTCCCCAGGCTGCCTGGGCTGGTGCTTAAGCATTACAGGTGGCAGGGTGGGTAGTCCAGGTTTGCTTCTGGAGCCAGAGCTCTGGGATGAGAAACTTGGGAGGTGTCCCAGCTGGAGAGGCTTGGCTTGAACTATGCCTTATGCCATGTTTCTTGGTTTTTTTGGTTTTTTTGTGGTTTTTTTTTCAATCAACAAGGCTAAAACCCAGGGATTTTAGGGACACAGGAGTCCCGAATTCCTGTTTAACACTTTGGTAACTAGGTAATAAGTAAAACATGACTCTACATTTACAAAACCAGAGAAACTTGGTTAACTTGGTGTTCACTTCTGCTGTGCCTATTTTGTCAAGTGTTAGGGGACAATAGCAGGAGAGGGGAGAGAATATAGATTATAATATTTCTATATGGACCTTGCTGGGCTTGTTCATGGCTTGCTTCCAGGTGAGTGAATTTTCAAACTATGAGACTGCAGTGGAAGATCTGCTTGATTTTGTTCTAAAGCTGTTGAATTATAAAGAAAGTAGGACTCCAGTGAGACATGCTTCAGACCTTAAAATGTTTTCATTTGTCAGTTGTTATAAACTCTTCAAAAAAAATCATGACCAGGGAGCCTAAAGATGAGGCTTAAAGAGAAATGCTGACTGGACACAAAGATAGGACTGGTTTGCCTCAGGTAACTTGAGCGATGATGTGCAGTCTGAAGTATTGCCATGGGGAACAATGAGATGCAGCGTTATCCATGAACACCAAGTGTAGTGTTATATGAAGGCTGACCGGGGAGCTGCTAACCTTAACAAAGATGGATTTCTTATACTATACTATACTATACTATACTATACTATACGTGTAAATTAAATTTTAAAGGGGGAGAGGGAAATGAAATGTGGTATCTTTTGATTTGTTAATGGAGAAATCCTTCACAGCATGTCTCATAAGCAGCACAGCAAGTGTCACTAAGCACTGTGGATAAAAGGGAAAACAGAATTTTCCTTTGGGAGATGGAGTGTATTGGGAAACTGAACATCTCCTGCATGGGAAACCTCTTGTACAGAATCAGTATTGACTGGTTTGTTCGGCTTCAGTATGAGAACATTTTCTCAACATTCACATATTTTTCAGAACTGATACTTGCACTTCTCAGCTATCGCCTTAACTGCTGTGTTCTCTGTCTGAAAATATCTATTTAAGCTCTTTGTTGCATCCTCCCAGCAACCTCCTCTGACGCACATCTCCCTGCCCAGGTGATACCAGAGATCTGTTTAGCTTTGCAGATATATGAATGAAATACAGAATTATTTTCCATTTTAATATGAATTCAGCTGCCAAAGCCAGCATCATCATTACCCCACTTTAGCATGCATGGATGCTTAATCCATTATTTATAGGCAAATTTCTGCCGATGACTGTCGTATGTCATCGGCAGAAATTTGCCTATGTGCTCCTTCAGAAACAGGTTGTCATTACATAACCTCACCTATCCCGCTATAATGCTATCGGTACATGTATACAGTACAGCTCAAAAAGAAATGAAAACATTTTTATGGAACACTTCAGGTAACACCATATGTTACTGTTGTGAGTCTGAAAGTGTTAAAAGTTGACTTATGAGCTGATAAGTTTTTATCACTTGCTGTTTGGGAGCCTGTTTTAGTTGCTTGTTAATGATAAGAAAACAGCCCCTGATGTCCCACACAAAGAAATAGTATCTTATTCCTGTAGGTGGTTACTCATTTAGAAACTAGGAAAGCTTCTTCCGAAACAGAATTTTATTTATATATATATATATATATATATATATATATAAAAATACTATCAGGCTGTCCCACTGGGCAACTTGATCTAGTGGGATGTCCCTGCCCATGGCAGGGAGGTTGGAACGAGAAGATCTTTAAGGTCCCTTCCAATCAAAACTGTTCTATAATTCTATGATTCTATGATATGTGTATGTGTATGATATGTGTAGCCTTAGAAAACATGCCTACAGGTCCTGTTGCTTTATCTGCGAAATATTTCCTCCTTGGGGGTGCAGTGTCCCTGTCATTGAGGGCTGCTCAAGCAAGTAAAGGATTGCATGATATCCAATTGTCTTTTGTCTATCCAAAACCACAACAAGCAAACAAATGAGTTATTTGCATAGAAGGCAGCTCTTTTTAAAAGAAAAAACCACACAGATTAACAATTTATGATATCTGTTAACCCTGTTGAGGCTAAAAGGTCAACAGAAAACCTAAAAAAGCCTTTGATGCCTCCAAGCAGGCACACGCTTTTGCAGCCACTGCCCATTTTTTTTTATTTCACTTGTCTTCCTGGGGGAGACAGTCACTCAAAAATGGGATCAATGGCTTTTGTCAATACCTCACCCAATATTGTGAAAGGTCATATATCACTGTTTCCCAGCACTAGGATAATTCACAGATGTTCCTTGTATTGGAGTCGTGCCCAGAGGATTTGAGGTAGAAGGGAATACCACTCTGCTGGGCAGGCACAATATAAAATAGTCTACACTTACCATTGAAATAGGAATGAGCTGTGACAGCAGTAAAACGCAGGCAGCAAAGGCTTGTGAGGGAAGGGGTAAGTGAAAATAATGGCAGAGTAAGGCACTGCCTTTGAGCCACTGTTCCCTGAGGCTGAGAATGTCTATACAGGGCAGCTCATTAAAAGACTGCAGCTTTTTCTACCACCGAAAGCAATAAGTAGATTTTTCCAAGGAGCTGGTGCCTGAATGTTTCTGAAAATCTCCCCATAACATGACTGCAGGACCCATGAGCTACTGACTGCTACTGAAAACTCGGCTTTTTCTTGGCGTGGAAGCTAAACCATCCAGAGGTCTGTGTTTTGGCGTGGCTGCTTGCAGTGTGAGTCTGTGCACATTCCTCCTCTGTGTCCATTACCAGACCCTGTTGTGTCCTAGATGTGGGTATTACTGATGTCATCAAAGGTTAATAGCTGAAGAAATAATTTCATTTGTAAGTACCCCAAACTGACAGGCTGTTAATCACATCCTAGGAGAGCTTGCCAGCTTGCATTTTTGAAGATGCAAGGAAATAATATTATTGCTTGGTATTTGCTTCGCAGCACTGTCTAATGAGAGTGGGCATCTTGCTGTTTCATATAGTGTCCAGATATGACAGCACCTGTCTTGAAGTGTTATTCTGTTCTGGTACAATTTTTCTTTGGGAAAATGGAAAACATTTATTATAGTCCATATATACAGAACACTGTGATGTTTGATTAGGTTATTAAATTGACCCCTGCTCAAAGGGAAAACAAAATATTCATATACAAGTGAAGATAAAAAATGAAATTAAATTTAGCTTCACAGAATGGGATGGATTTCAGGGGCTGTGAAATCAGAGCTCAAAAGGAAACATTGCTTCCTAAATATTTTATTAATAATTATAATTGCTTCAAGCATAGCATAACTAGGCTTGTTGTTTTGGTTTAGCAACACATTTAATTTCTCAGTCGTCTATTGACAAACATTGCTTTCAGAGAAGTCAACATGAGAATAGCATCAGGAAGGAATCTAAACTAATACAGTCCCTCTCATCAAGTGCCATGAAATGTTTATTAGCTGTTTCAGCCACTGTGTGCAAGTATATTCATCTGTCTGTCACTGGAATGTAGATACACCACAGGAGAGATAATGAAACTGTTTGGGTTGCCTTGTTTCCGAATTCCCCAGTAAACATTTCTTCTCAAAAAATGGAGAAATCTTCTGTAATGCACCTTCTGTGATGGTAGAATGATCCAAATTCAGACTATATAGTTATGAATTACTGACCATTCTTGACCATTCTGAAATATTGAAATATACCTCATAAGCATACCTGTGACCAATTTTCTTCGATTAGTGTGAGATGCTGCCAAAGCAACACCAAGCCTTCTGCACAGATTGCAAGATTTATATCTTTCTCTACATTTATTGTGGGTAAACAGAGCCATGATATCCTGCAGAGAAAGAATTATGGTGGCAAATCCATCAGCTGCTTGGCTCACAGACATAACTATATTTCAACAATAATATAAGATGAGCTGGACTTATTTCTACTCAAAATTTACAAATGAAAAATAGATGTAAAAGAAAACAGATTTTGGAACGTATTTGGGGTTTTGTACAGCTTTTTCAAGCTGAAGATTGCACCATGAAAATAATCAAAATAACCTTAATTCAAATAATATTCATATTTTTGAGATTAAAAATCTTAACCTGACTAAGTTTTACAAAGTACAAATTTTACACTAAAAGCCAGTTTGAGAATACTATACTAGGTGATATTAGACTAGATTGCGATTCCTGTATTTACATGAAAATTAGTTGGATTCACTCCATTATTTGAAGAGCAAAGTAGTTCTTAATCCAATAACACCCCACGTGAGTGACACGGAGATCCTGACCCTCCTGGAGATCTAACAGTACCAGGTTTACTATTCCAAAGAAGCTGTTCTTCACTGTTCATGTGTTCTACCACCACTAAATGTGCTATTAGCACATAAACAGACAAACCAGACCTTGACAATATTCACTTGATTGAGCAGAAGAAAAATGTCGGAGACTGATCTGACCATATTTTGTGCCAAATGTTTCGTATTTTTATGTAACAGGTCTTGTCCAAAATACAAGTTCTTTATAGTGCAGCTATTAGTAAAGCCTTTAACAAGGGTCTTGATTTCAAAATAAATTAATGGAAGCTCGAATCTGCATCCCAATCCTAATCCAAGATGCTGACCTAAATGAACATTTTGAATCTCTTATTTTGTCAATATACACTTTCTAAGACATGGAGATCAATGTTGCAAATAAGAATCCAGTTGTTTTTCAGGACTGAATAAGTCATCCCAGACTGATGTTTGCATAATTCAGTGACTTTAAGAAGAAACTTACTAAATATTTCTTGCTATGGAAAATCCTTATATACCACAAATCTGAGTTCCCTAAGCAAATTCGCCACAAATGTAGTAGTATATATCTCTTGAGAAAATTCTTCACCATTGCACCAACGTATTGTCTGAGGGGATTTTGTTGGAGGAAGTTAGAGGTAGCAACTTTTTATTTAATCGTGAAAAATTTATTGCACTGTTAACTACAAAGAGCCCACTTCTACTCCATAACTATTAAAATGCAGGAAGTCACCTATTCAATAATGCAGAATTGTTATGTATTAAAAATTTAAATCTATAAATATTAATAGAACACAGGTCAGTCTCTTAACCAACAGCGGTAGTTGTACACAGGGCTGTTGCTGTAAGCCTTAAGGTTTGCACATTTGTTGTGGCATAGGGAAAATCAGACTTTAAAAAGCAGTTGTATGATAAAGGGAATTTTGATCCTTTTTTCAAATGAAGGATAAGGATTCAGGACAGGAGAAGGAAGCTCCTGGCTTATCACAATCTGGATATTCATGTCCCCAGAAATGGGGAAGCTGAGTGGGTTGTGAGAGGGCTCTCAGTGACGCCAATCAGCACAAAGCAAACCTCAAGTACTGGAAAGCTACAGCTATATGCTCAGCAGTGATTCCTCTTAGATGTGTCAGCAGTTTCTGGATGCAGGTGGCATCAGCCTTATTTCTGGCTAGAAAAAATAACAGTCTTTGTTGTAGTAGAGATAGGTGACCCTTTGCAGCCTGAACCAAATTCACATCCCTCGAGCACTCTCCGGTTCCGCCAGGGTAGCAAGTTAGCTACAGTTGTGAGTGGTGGCCTACGGGATTTGGACAGTATGCATAGACAGATCCATCACGACTGTGTCTAGAGAAATACGTTTCCTTCTTCACTTGCTGCTCACCCAGTTATCCACTCTGGGAAACCGCTATAACACAACCATGCTCTTATACAGACATTTTTATGTTTGCCACACTAATGGCTAGTTAACCATGGGTTACAAAAGCTGTGTAATACTTCAAATGTAGTCAGAGACAAATGTCTGCTGTGCACAACTCAAGGGTGGGTTGTGGGTGCCTGGTTGTCCTCTCCAGCTCCCTGAGACAGGTGTGCTGCCAAATGGTACAGGGGGGACGTGTACCTGCCTGCAGCGTGCACCTGTCAGGTCACCTGCCTGGGCTTTATGGTTGGAAAACAGGCAACGGCTGGTTTACACTCTATTTTCCACCGCTGTAGAACTGGTTATGCTTGTTTAGAAGAAGCAGTGATTGAGAAGGAACAGGGGGTAGGGCAGGACATGTCACTGTTATGGTGTCAGGTGGGAATTTATGGTACAGCTTTGAGGTCAGAGATGCTGGGAACCACACCAGGCTCCTGTGCCCATGGCTGTGCCAATGCACTTTGCTCACAATTTTGAATTTCGTTCCCATGAGGTAACAGCATTCTCAAGCCTATGTGTTACTTGGAGTAGGATACAGGAGTATGTGAAGGTGCCCATGAGCATACACAGGAAGGGACTGCAGAAAGGGGTCAGGATCTCATAGTCTCCTTAACCTTTCCTGTTGTCAGTGTCAGAAACAGAAATAGGAACAGGCAAACTTCCGATCTGTCTAAGGAGGGCATCTCTTCTGTTCCTGTGACTATTTCCATCCCAGAGCTGTTCCAAGATATTAATTCCCCAGCTTTGTGAGAATATAAATGCAAAGCCAGGAGTATTTTGCTGCAGTTTTAAGCTGTTGCTTTCATTGGGAAAGGTTTCCTGGGTGTCCACTATCTGCCTGTCTTTCTCAGAAAGTCCACCAATAGAAATGTCTCTGGGTGAAAACATTGAAAGAAGATAAAGGAAAGGAAAGAATTAAGGCAGGTTTGCCACAGCCATAGGAAGCCATCAGAGGAGCTGAGGGTCTATCCATATTTGGTGATATTGTTTGGGACTGAATGCTAGTCTGGGCAAGGCTACATATGCACGTTGTGAAGGAACGGAAACATTCTGAAGACCTTGGAGAGGAGGAAAGACATCAGCCCTCTGATACCCTTGTTAAGGAAGGTTATGAGGAGGACACAGACATTCTGGAGAGAGCAATCTGTGCTCTCTGAGCCGAGGCAAACAGCACAAGCTATGAGGCAAGACCCACTGAACAAAAGGATGGAATCTCAGATAGATGCTGATAAATGGCAAATGTTTACGCTTATGTATTGATCAATAGCAACTGTCTAAGCTTGTATATCTTATAGTGGTATGTGCCTTGAGAAATGTTTTTCTAAAGGGGAACCCATTGTGCAAGGAATAGGCATCCTGTAAGATAAAGATAAGGAAGCAGGGAAGCCGCATCGCTGCACCAGCAGAAAAGGAGTGTTTTTATCAAAGTTTGTGCTGCGCACCTGCTTAAGTCAAAAGTTTATCAACGAGGAAGACTTTGAGCCTTTATCTTTGGACTCCAGGAGGGGTCCTCACAATGACTCAAAGGACCAACTGCACATGCAAACGAGGCATGGAGATACGTTAATTATTTCTCGATAAAGAATAAACATGTAATACATTTTTGGGATATTAAATGAATATGCATAGATATGCAACATAAAAGACACATGGCTTTCTTGCTTGTCGTGCATGTTTTTGAAGGAGCAATCCCCCATGCACCCAGCACTGCAAATATAGTAATATCTACTTAATAAGGACTATCCAGTTGTTATTGAGTTATTAACTCAGAATCCTTTCCCAGCCGCAACTAGCCTCCCACTTTGGTGAGGAGTGTTAGAAAGCAAGGGGGGTTGGAAACTCCATTCTTTGCATCAATGCTTTTCTGCTTTTTTTTTTCTTTTTCTTATTAGGCTGTTGGTTCTTCCTCCTATCCCCCTCAGGTACAGTGGTACCTGAGGAGAAACTGCAGGCCGGAGCATAGGAATAAATCTCCAGCACGCTGCAAAGAAAGCTGATCATTCCACATATGTTGCCCTATGGCACAATCAGGAAAGCATACATGTTTTCACCATTTCTCAGAATGACAGTGTTGAACACCTTTATAAACCGCTCTGCAGGGTGTTCTCTGGCCCTGCTCCTTGATGAAGCTCTCAGCTCCTTGATGAAGCCATGAGTGGTCAGAGGACCCATGCCCTGGCCCCTCTAGGCTCTCTGAGAAATGCACCAGGCGGACTCACTTCATCCATATTCAGGAACATTCATTGTGCTGAGACTGTTTTCTAGTACATTGATAGCTCACGTGAGATCTTCAGATCTCCAGGCTTTGAGAAGGGCTTTCTGATGTTTCCTGTGCTTGAATTTGCTGAACTGGCTTGAAACAACCCTGGTCTATTTAATATGTTTAGGAATAACTCTGAAACAGCTGCATGGAGTTTTCTAACTGCTGTTTTCCCAGCTTGTGCCTCTTGTTGAAACTGTCTTTCTTGTTCCTTATCAGGGCCTATAGCTGGTGTACTGTTCAGAGTCATCTCCTCCACATCTGCTGAAAGCTCAAACTTTATTGGAAAAACAGGAGAAATAGGCAAGGGAAAAGTTTGTTTGTTTGTTTGTTTTATCATTCTTATGAAATCTGAGGCTGGTGCATGAACAGTTAGAGAGAACTGGTCCATACAGGAAAAAAAGCGGAACACCAGGATATCTTCAGGAAAGTCACCAGAGATTTCTCAAGCAGCCACACAGGTAAGCAGTAAATCATGATGACAATGAAAAGTTAGATGTGACTTCCATTCACTTTGAAGCTTTCATTCCAAAGTGAGGAGCCCCTACATGATCCATCCATGTGCTTCAAAGCAGGATTTGATGTTAGGGCTTAATTCAGTTTTAGACTAATGAGAGTCGTAGATAGTTTCACAAGGCCAGTGGAATGAGGAAAACACAAACTCGATGGAGACGATACTCAGTTCATGAAGTGTTTTGAAATTGGAAACACTGCTTTGCAATTGAATGTTTGTTAGGCAATCTGAGCCTGTTTAGAAAGATTGTATTTAGTTATCAGAGTCTGAAAGTGAAAAGCAATTTCATAGCTGTGTGTTTGTCCTAAACTTCATCTGTGTTTCTAAGGGCTCTGCTTTGTAGAATGCTTCTGCTTTTAATAGTGTGACAGCTCTGCAAAAGATTGATAGTTGCCATTAACATCATGGAGAACACAGAGATCCCCATCTGTGTATCCAACTGTGTTTCAGAATAGAAGCCACAGCCAGTGCCAGGTCTCTGGACTCCTGAAATCTTGCTTCTCTTAGGATGACCATTTTTATCCCCTTGTGATACTTATCCCATTTCTGATTACAATTTTTTGAACTCTGCAACAGTGAAGCCAAACACAGTGCACGACTTGATCTATCTCGGACCTTGCCAGGAGGAGGAAGTTAGGATGTAGCAGTAGTTAATTTTAACTACGAGGTTCAGTACTCTGAGTTAGAGAGGAAAAGATCAGCAAAGCACTTATAATCTGTTTGATACAGACAAGTCAATTGTATTCATTTGTAACTAGCACCTATGCAATAAAAGATATTAAAACATGAGCAAACCCTGTTCTTTTGTATATTTTATCAGCCCCAGGTTCCTCCCACTTGTCCTGCAGGACTTCTCAGTTTGTTCCACTTCATTATTTGCTTTCATTCACTCAGGTTCATACAATCTCACATAGCTGCTCACGATTACTGGTGCCATTTTTCACTACTTTGCCATCCCTTTAATTTAATGCTAGACATTTTGTTCTTTGACCCAATGACTGGATCCTTTCTTTTTTTTCTCAAATTACAGCCTGATCTTTTAGAAACACTGAACCTTGCCGCTCCTTATGCCCAATTCCTTGCCCTTGCTTTCGTTATTATTTGTTTCCTTCCTTCTGCTCATGGCACATTGTGGTTTTCACAGATTAAGAAGGTTGTCATATGTCTATTTTTTGACAGTTATCATAAATAAATTAAACTTTGTCAATCTCAGTACCCTCACAGAAGCAGTGAGGGCCTGGAAACAATGAAGACGTGGCTATCCATTTATGGATGTTGTTTTATATGCCGCTGCTCATCTCTGGAAAGCAGGCAGGTGTGCTTAGTGTTGTCTCTTCTAAAGAGATTGAGAGAATTATTTGGGGAAGCAAATTCCCTGCTAGCAAAACCAGTGGGATTGCTCCAGGGCAAAATGTGACCTAGTACGTGTGTGGTATTTCAGAAGTGCACATTTTTGCATCCTGTCTTAGTGTTTCTGCTTTCAGAAGAATACAGGGCATCTTAAAAATACCAGACGATCGGTCCACAGGGGCTCGTTGATGGCTTACATGCTGAAAGTACAAAAATTGTGATGGATCTGAGTAGTTTTATTCTTTTGTCCCTTATGGGGGCCTCTGCTTGACTGAGTTATTTTGTCTTTTAGCTAAGGACAAGATTATTAGAGTATGCCCACACCAAAATACAGCCTAACACAAAGAAGAACACTTAGCACAGATAGCAGCTCAGTCTCCAAATCTATGTAGACTTGTTAGCAAGGGCCACATATTGTATTGACACTTCCATGAGGCTTTTGCTTCTGAGACAGCATGGTCTTTCCTCAGTATTTGTCCTGTCTTTTCAGAGTATCATAGTTAAACTATGCCTTTATTTTAACAAGTTCCACTTGAGTATTTCACTGGAAAGTAGAATATTCATAAAGGCAACTGGGTTTACAGTGACAAAAAAGATGCAAAATGAACACATATTAAGTATTATATAGGGTTATAAATACTGAGACATTTTATTTGGAAGAAGGCAAGACAAGAATGTGTTTATGTACATATCCCAGATACAGAGGCATAAATGCTGAAACTTTTTGCATTTGGACATGTACCACAGCAACAAAGCAGAGATTCTGTGTGAGGAACATCAGTAGGTTTACTGTATAATAGCTTTTCTTTAAAATTTATCCTCAGTCTTCCATTACATTCACAATGATTTACAGCATTCCATTTATATGCTTTTCACAATTTACACTATTTGCTGTAAGCCCTGAAAGTTGACTAGAAACTATTAACACCTATTTATGACAGTGTTTTATGCAGAAGTCTTGAGACGCAGCGCATATCTAATGCTTTTGAAAGAGTCATAGAGACAAAATCTGCCCTGTGTTTCAGTGACAATGAAGGACAGAAGGAAGGAAAACAGAGTTGCTATAGTATCTATATACATAGCAGTTGCTCAAGCAATGTTCAGAGTTGATTCAAACAGGAGAGAGAAGTGAATTCTTCTTTTTGTTTTTTACCATGAACAGAAGAGTTGGTTGCATAAGATGCAGCTATTGAGGCATAACAAGAAAGGATGGCTGAGATTTATCAAAAAATGGAATTTGACTAGCACAGATGATAATGCATAAGAAAGAAAGAAAGAATTCAGGTTTTCACCCATCTGGAAACACATTTTATAATGATTAAATATAAAGCCCTCTGAACAATTTTGGCATTAGAAAAAGTCCCAAGGAACCAATAAGAAAAAAATAAAAGATGTCACAGAAGAAAAAGAAATGCAGAACCTGATACAACCAGATTGCTCCTTCCCTTCAATATCTGAAAGTACCATTCCAGCCATAAATCTGTAGTGTTAGGGAGAGATGAGAGGTTACAAAAAAACATGCAGATTCTGAAGTTCATTTCTTGAGAAATGGACAGAGACAAAATAGTATTGCATTTCATTAACCCCAAAATAACAAATTTCTCAGGCCATACATACCATATAGTGTTTGAGTTTTTCAAAATAATATTAAAAATTTACAAATTAGAGAAACTGTCACAATTTGATGGTGGATTTACTAAGCCAGTGAATGTACAGTCTTGCAACAATGCCAATGATTTTCAATCTGATAACTGGGTAGACATTAGATCAGCAAAGATATATCAATGGCGTATGTCGTATGTGTGTGTGTATATGTGCACATGCATGCACTCTTGATTACCATGAACTTGGTTTCTTCAAACTATCAATTAGTTACAGTTCTCAGAAGCAGTGTATAAGATTGTCTGTGTTTGCATTACAGCAATCATCTATACTTATCACTCAAGAGGAAATCCAGACTGTTGTACATAATGGTACAAGAAACTATATAGTTCACAGTGGCTTCTAGAACTGGCTGGGTCATATAGCTATGGTATTTAGCTATGTGGGATTAAGATGAAATTGTCCTTCCTTGCTTTACTGTAAAACACATATGTAACAGGCTAAGAAAGTTTAGCTCAACCTGATGCAATACTGTCTTTATTTTCCAGTTCTCTCAGGTATACTACTTAAATTGCACTATGATAATTGTTGGTGTGGTGTGACATAGTCTGTGATAGTATTGCAAATGCCTTGTGTTTCTAAGTGTTACTATGGACAATTTCAATGGATAATTACATATTAGATTTCATGCCTCTGGTTCATGTAATCCCATTACTCCAGCCACATATACACTTAAAATTAAGCTTCTGTGTTCTATCATAGATTACTGTGAACAGTTTTACCATTGTCTCAATTAGATCTTATAAATTTATGTCCTCCTGTTAGCCAATTAAATAATTCTGTTTTATAAGCAATTGCATTAATAACAATTGGCATACAAAAATTCAAGTTTTTTAGAAAGGTGTTCTCATTAATAAAATCCATTAGGAACATCTCTCCCTATTGTTGTCTTCATGATTCTATAATTTCAATAACTTATCTCAAAATTCAGGACAAAAGGGCTTGCTTGAAAATATTTTAAGCTGATAGTCTAACAAATTTCAAAATTATTAGAACTGGCCTTTCTAGTCACCACTTATATTATCATAAATTCATAGAAAATCAGAGCAGGAAAGTCTTTCGTGTAATCATTTAGTCATTTAAACAGAATCAGGAGCTGTCACTGAATTCAGTGTCTACAAATCACATCTTAGGAAATATAGTTCCTAATGTTGAAAAATTACTAATTTAAAATATGATTTTAGGATTTTTTTTTTTTTAATTCTACAGAAGTACATCTTTCCTGTTCATTTTTACACTCCCTGATCTACACAGTGGATGCAATGTTTTTCCAGATGCCAGGTTGTTGCAGTCAAAACTACTTTTTCCCTTTTAGTTGGCTACAATCTCTCAAGGAACCCCAAAGTTACAGCAGAGCTCTGCTTTTCAGAGAAGTCTTTTAGCCCTCAGGCTGAATTCAGCCTTTGAGTGTCCCGTTTTGCTCAAGTCTATGCTTGTGTGAGAAGCCCTTCAACTTAACAAATGTGCTAATGAGTTAAAAACTAAAAATGCACCGACCGATTAAAAAACGGGAGGTTTGAGTGCTTAGGGAGTCCTCTTGTTTTTTGATGTGTAATTTCTTCAGCAAACAGAAGTTTTGTTCTTTGTTGGTTAATCTAGCTTGAAGTTTAAAGATACCATAAAGCAAATTGTACAGTGTCATTCATTTATCTCCCTCTTGCCATTCCGCTGGTGTGTTTACCTGCCTCTGAAGCATCATTGCTAGCTCTTTTGAAGATTTTCGTTAAGTTTGTATAACTAGTCTGCTTATTACCTTGCTATTCCGTGCTCTAGAGTGCATTTTCATGCCCTACCTGCTACTGCTGCTGCTGCTCTATGTTTGTTGCTTTGGATGTCTCTTGCATTGTAAAGTTCCAGTGACCCTTCCTGGCATCAAATGGGGGGAGGCTCAAGAGGAGTGACTGATCAAGCACTGAGACCACTCTGTAGTGTGCTAGGGCACCTTATGTAGGCTCGCAGAAGTGTGTGAAGATCCATATTCATACTTAATTTAAAAACTTCTTGTTAATCCTAAATTAAGATGGTAGAGTTCCTAGTGGCACAGAAACCAGAGACACTTCCATGGAAAAAGCTCATCTCAGGGTGCAAAAGACATGATGTACAGCACTGCTGCTCTCCACTTAGGATTTTTTTACCCAGCATAGGTAGCAGTTTCTCTGCTTGTGCTGGATTTATTGCTAGCTGCGAATCCATCAGAAAGACTGTGCTGGTAGCTGCTGATTGCACGGTGGTTTCAGGTTGTCAGGTTTTGATGGATAGTGTACCCGGAAGTCTTTTACACCTCATTTTCTAATATCACTAAAGTCTCACAGTCAAGCCCAGTCTGAATGGGTTTTGTGTCCTCTGTGTTAAATTTTAGAGCTTATCTGTTGAAACGTAGGGTGATGTGTGATTAACTGCAGGGCTTTGATTTTGTTGGAAAGTTCTCCTTTTAGGTAGAGCCCCTTACATTGGCAACAGATGTTGACTACCATTTAGCTGATGTTTTTTTCTAGCATCATTGGTTACGCTTTTCCATTTTCTTCAGCTTATTCTTGATCTCGATCCACCAAATTCAGGAGTTCTTCAGTACATGACACCTGCCTTAAGAAGTGTAAAGAAGACATTCCCACTTTTTTTTCACTATCCAAATGCTAAATATACATCTTTTGGTGGTACCTCAGAAAAGCTACATAGAAATTTCAACCACAATAATGATCAGAGAGATGGAACACGTCTCCTCTGGAAAAAGGCTGAGAGGGTTTGGGTTGTTCAGTTTAGAGAAGGGAAGGCTGCAAGGAGATCCTATTGCAGCCTTTCAATACTTAAAGGGGACTTAAAAGAAAGATGGAGAGACACTTGATAGGCTGAATGTTTTAATCTAAAAGAAGGTAAATTTAGATTAGACATAAGGTAGAATTTTTGTATGATGAGGGTGGTGGGATACTGGAACAGGTTGCCCAGAGAAGTTGTGGATGCTCCACACTTGGAAGTGTTCAAGGTCAGGTTGGGTGGGACTTCGAGCAACATTGATCTAGTGGAAGGTGTCCCTGCCTATGGCAGGGGAGTTGGACAAGACGACCTTTAAAGGTTCCTTCTAATCCAAACCATTCTATGATTCTGATTTACTGTTTCAGACTTGTATAGCATTGAAGATACAAAAGTATATTTGTCTTGTGATAATTTTTTGGTAAAGTCATCCAGATCCCATGCATTTTTGACTCATATCGCATTCATTGACATTGTTGCTAGCTTCTAAATAATTGACTTTAGTTTCCAAATATGGCTTTATTTGAAGAATATAGAATGAAAATGTAAGTATATGCAAATAAAGCTTGTTAACCAATCTCATTGTGAACTGAAGAGCAGAATGTTTAGGGGAAAGATAACCACCATTTTGTCACTCTGAAATTTTTAAGGGAAATACATGATTATGCATTTAGCAGGAGAAAGATGCTGCTTTCACTAAGGCAAGCAGTGGAAGGATTTGGGAGGTTTAGGTTATTTTTTTTTTGGGGGGGAAGCTAGGTGCTGTTGCATATAATGGTTGCCTGGAAACATCTAGGACTACAAGATAGCAGGGTCATTGCTATAGGCTTATTTCATCAGTAATACAGAAAACAAACAAACAAACAAAAACAAACCCAAACCCACTCCAGCAAACTGTTGCTTGGCAAGTTCTGTTTTTCAGTGTTTTTTGAGCAATTCAGTGATACCAAGCTTCAGAAATATGTTCTAGAAACACAAGACCAGAGTAGCAGCTTGTTAGTCATTGCTTTTGTTGTATCAATAAGAAAGCCAGTTTTGCCTTTGGGCTTGGATTAGATTTATTTTCATTTGCCTTGCATGTCAGTTTACAAATACACAACAAGCTTTGGATGCTTCTACGTATGGTCTTCTGCTTTAATAAATATTTGTTGATATTTCATTTGTAATATCTTCGGATCTGTTCCTAAAAGTATAACTCATACTGAAAGCAAAATTTATTTAATAAGATCACTTATGTCTTCAGCTACTACCTCTCAACACTAAGACTGGTAGAATTAAGTTCTATATCTATGTAGACTGGTGAGTCTTTCTAAGCATGTGTACTTAAATCTATATTTAGGCATTTAGTTGCTGAAAAAGTATCATAATTTGCACAGGCATTGAATGCTTACAATGAACATGGTTTGCAATGGGCACTTTGGTCCTCAGAATACGTTGATTTAGGTAGCATTCAAAAATTTTGACATCAAAATATGCTTGTTGGTTAGCAAATACAGTTGCCATTGCTGTATTCTTTACATTGCTTTTTTTTCTTTGAACATGTCCTACTTTTCTGCCAAAAACACTTCTCCAGAAAAACTGAGGACAGCTACATAAGTCACTCTGAAAGTGGTTTATCAGAGGTTCAACCTCTTCCTTAGAAGTCTTTTAACTTTTGCAGAATCTTTTATTTCACTCTCAAGGACCAGGAACTCTTCCTACATCATATCTTGTTTGTTACTAAGTTTCTTTAATGTTCTGGTGTAAACAGGAACTGATAGTGATTGATGATGAATCATAGTGGAATCATAGAGTTTCTCAGGCAGTAAAATTAATCTTCCTGGATTTTACATGTATGGACACAGCCTATGACCTCACAGCCTATGACAGGTGACAGCTGTGGCCTGTGCTGACACAAAGCAAAATGAATCATAAAGGACCTTGTCATAGACTTGGAGGCAGGGGGAACTAAAACTTTTCTGATTTCTGTGTGTGGAGAGTGATGTTTTTGTTTTCTGGTCTATCGTCTTGTTCAGTAAATGCTTGTGCCCGTCTTTGGTGTTCCTTGACTCCACTGGAAGATGTTTACATCATCAGTAGTTTGCCACATATGCTAGGCAGACTTTCAACATCAGATCTGGAAAGTAAATACAGGCTCTTATGGAAATGACAAAAAATGGGAGAATCACTGCTACCATCTTTTTTTCTAGCACCCCCGTCCTAGTTCTTTTTCTTCTGCATAGGTGGTGACCTACATTCCCCTTAAGAAGCAGAACCTCTTCACACTCATCCTTTCCTTACAAAACAAATCTTGATCCTTTACACGTTCCTCATATTTGTGCTATATTTTGTTCTATATGAAATTGCAGCTTTTGATGGACAATATTTTCCCAGTATGAATAGATAAATATGAACGATGTACTTTCGTTATCAAAATGAAGCAATTAAACCATGGCTTCCTCCAAGTATCATCACTACATCACTCCAGCTTTTCTATAGTGGAAGGTTTGCATTTTGTAGTTTTGGTTTCTGCTAACAAAAAGTCTATACTTTTTTACAACTGCTCATCTGTTTTGTTTTATTTTTTTCCTCCTAGTAGCATCCTTTAAGATCTCATTTCTAAAATTATTTCATAATTAAAATAGATAGGAGAATTGCTTCCCTGCTTTCTATCTCCACTGAAAATAAAAATAAAAAGGAAGGTTTTCTCTTGAGTGTTCTGACTCTTTTAATTATCCTCTCAAATTTGATTTAGGTTTCTTTTTGTTGCTCAAAGTAATTTTCCTTGCCAGCAATTAGAGAGAGTGTGTTGTACAACAAACTGTTCCAAACACTGGGGGAAACCTCAGGAAAATAGTTTCCATGGTGTTTAGTCAGACCCACATAACAGTTGCTTGGTGAGGAAAATAAGACTAGAGTACTGAAGAGCAGCCAAACTGAGGGCACTTGATGTTCTGGGTTTCAAACTGCCTGTTTGGCCTCACTGGCCAGATCTTCCAACCAGTCTGCTTGATGTGTTGTGTCACAGCAGGGGTGGAATATTTTTCCAAGGTGAATTTGTTCAAGATTCTCTTTCCCTTTCACTCTGACAGTTATGATGAATAAAAGATGCTGAAAGCATGATTTATGAAGGGGTAGATCTACAGAACTCCCTCCTTCAAAGCCCACCTTTCTTCCCTCAGCTCACTGCTTGCATGCAGGAAGATTTCACTGTTTCCTGAAAAAACCATCGCTAAGCTTCTTTGGTATTGCCCCAAAGCTGCACAGAGTCACCCAGAAATTGGAGGCTGCGTACTGTCTGTCCTGGAGCTGCAGCTCAGAGTCACAGTTAAAACTAGTCAAACGTGTTGCACCTCCTTAAAGCTAGAAATACTATTTCTTGCTTCTGCTATCCAGGGGAAGAAGGTAAGAGGGAAATCACTCTGCAGGGTAATTTGCATATGGACAGGTTCACTTATAAAACTACATAAAGAACTCGAGAGTTTTGTTTTTTCTGGTATGTACTTGCAACCTGGACATCAAGCTGCACTCGGACAGCACAGCCTTGTGTTTAGGAGTTCCCACAAGGCAACCTGGCACCTCCCTCACAAATAAAGTCAGCCCTCTCCTTTTCAGAAAAATCTCTCCTAAAGAGAATGGAGTCATGTGTCGGTCCTGCCTTGATCACAAGCAAAATCTGACAGATTCAGAGGCCTTCCCCATATTTGCATGGGACATGTGATGCCCAAGATCACTGATTCCACCTGGGAGCTTCAGAAGCCTGCAGCCTATCCTTGTTCCCGTGTCCCTTGTGTCTATGACTCGCAGAAAGGCAAATGCCGCACGCACCACATCTATGTCGATTTCAGGGATGGGGGATGGATAGTTCGGTCCTGTTCTGTCCCATGCTCCAGTGGGAATAAAAGACCATGTTTTCATGCTCTTTTTCATGCAGCAAATGGCTGCTTATTGGGACGCTTGCCTCTGCCCATTCCATCACCCTCCCCGATCAGAGCAACTTGGGCAACACCACCCACATGTTCTACAGCTTTGGCTCTCTGAGTGCTCTTCCCCATGTAGCTGTGGGTTTAGCTATTGCATTACACTGATTCGTCAGTCCCTGTTAAATCCATTCCCTGTAGATATAGTCCTGCATTTTACTGTCAAGCCAGGAAAAAAATCTTTTAATGCGTTAAGCCAACTTCTGCCCACAAGTGCTCCATTAATTCCATCAAATCTATTTTGATCTTATTTCTGCCATCAGTTCTGCCATATTTTGTGCCAGCTCAAACCAATAAGCTAAATTATTAAGTCTCAGAGCCTTACTCGGATAATATGGGCACTTTCTGAGCAGCACAGGACAAAGGTTAGCAGCAGAACACAGTAGTGGAAAATGAAGCAAGGAAGGGATGTAGCATAAAGATGTCACTAGTTTTTAAGCCAGTCCTAGAATTAATGTACTTACTATATTTTCCATGCCATTTAAACCATCTTCTTCCCAGTTAATTTTGTAATTTGAATCTGGTGCTCTGGGTGGGGAAGATAACTGGTCCTCTGGGAAAGGAGAGGCTGTTTTAACTCTTGGAGGGTTATGAGAAATGGGGAGAGGAAAGGCTCAGAAATTTTGTCTGGGAAAAGGAATGTGTTCCATTTGACTTTTCTTATGCTATAAAATGAGTGTAAAATTAACAAGGTTTGGGTAAGCAGCTTTAGTTTAGAATGATTCCAAAGCTCTTCGCAAATGCAGCTAAGGTTGCTTTTAAGGGAAGCTTCACTTTCCACTGAAGAATTATAGGATGCTTGGGTCAGAAAATATGAATAAGAGCTTGGATTTGTTCCTCCTAAACTGAGGATTTAAGTGTCAAGATCTCTGTCATGGTTTAACCCCAGCTGGAAACTAAGCACCACACAGCTGCTTGCTCACTCTCTCCCCGTGAGATGGGGGAGAGAATCAGAAATCCCCCTCTGTTCTGCTCTCATAAGATCTCACCTGGGGTATTGTGTCCAGTTCTGAAATTCCCAACTTAAGAAGGATATGGAATGGTTGGAAAGGGTCCAGAGGACAGCTACAAAGATGGTCAGAGGGCTGAAGCACCTCCCATATGAGGACAGGCTGAGAGGGTTGGTTGTTCAGCCTGGAGAAGAGAAGGCTCTGAGGAGACCTTATAGCAGCCTTCCAGTACTTAAAGGGGTATACAAGAAAGTTGGAGAGGAACTCTTTTACAAAGGCATGGAGTGATAGGATTAGAGGGAATGGCTTTAAATTGGAAGGGAGAAGATTTAGATGAGACATTAGGAAGAAATTCTTCACAATGAGGATGGTGAGACACTGGCACATGTTGCCCAGGGAAGCTGTGGATGCTCTCTCCCTGGAATTGTTCAAGGTTGGGTTGGATGGGGCCTTGAGCAGCCTGGTCTGGTGGGAGGTGTCCCTGCCCATGGCACAGGGGCAGGAACTGCATGATCTTTAAGGTGCCTTCCAACCCAAACCATTCTATGATTCTGTGATTCTAAGTGAGAAAGCTTGTGGGTTGAGATAAAGACAGTTAAGTAGGTAAAGCAAAATCTGTGCACAAAGTAAAACAAGGCATTAACTCACTACTTCCCATTGGCAGGCAGGTGTTCACTCCAGGAAAGCAGGACTCCATCATGTGTAATAGTTACCTGGGAAGATAAGCACCATAACTCCTAACATCTCCATTTTCCTTCTTTTTCTCCCACCTTTATATGCTGAGCAAGATGTCATATGGTATGCAATATCCTTTTGATTAACTGGGGTCAGCTGTCCTAGCTGTGTCCCCATCTTCAGCCTACTCGCTGGTAGGGTGGTGTGAGAAGCAAAAAAGCCTTTGACTCCATGTATGCACTGTTCAGCAATAACTAAAACACCCCAGTACTATTGACACTTTCCAGCACAAAACCAAAACATAGCCCCATGCTAGCAGCTATGAAGAAAATTAACTGCACCCCAACAAAAACTAGCACAATATTGTACAATAACAACCAGAGATTTTTAGCTATTCATGTGCCTTTCCAACTCATAACATCCAAAGTAGGGACACTAACCCCACCTGCCTTCCCAAGGATCTCTTATATTTCATTGATTCTCTCTCATGAAGGAACATGACCACCTCTATAAATAGATCTCACTTCATCCTGACCTTTGTGCTACCTTGGGAGGTATCCTGGTTGCAGCTGGGATCAAATTAGTTTTCTTCCTAGTAGCTAGTACAGTGCTCTGTTTTTGATGCAATATAAGAATAATGTTGTTAACATACTGATGTTTTTAGTTGTTGCTAAGTAGTGTTTATACTAAGTCAAGGTCTTTTCAGCTTCCCATTATCTGCCAGCAGGGAGGTGCACAAGGAGCTAAGAGGGAGTATAGACAGGACCGCAGACCAAAGGGACATTCTATACCATATAACGTCATGCTCAGCATATAAACTGAGGGATTTGGCTGGGAGCTGGCAACCACTGCTCAGGGACAGGCTGGGCATCAGTCATTGGGTCATGAGCAACTGTATTTTGTATCCCTTGTTTTGTACCTTCTTCTGTTATTGTCATTGTCATTTCTCCATTTTGCTGTCCTATTAAACTGTGTTGATGTCAACCCATGAGTTTTACTTTTTTTTCATTCTCTTCCCCATCCCACTGGGGATTATGTGAGCAGCTGCATAATACTTAGTTGCCACCTAAAGTTAAACCAGAATAGGAGGGAACAAGCAAGAAGGGGCTGAGTGAAATAAACACTGAGGTTTTTTTTTTCAAATGCGTGTGAGGATAAATTGAACTGGAGTGGATTGGAAGATATCAGCAGGTTTTAGAGAGAGAGATTAAATAGGAAATCAGCCCTGTACATTTCTTCAAGAGTGGTCAGCTAGTCACACTCTCTATGGGATGCTGGCAGAGACATGACCTAGGGTGAGGAAATAGTGTATATGTCAGTATTAGGAAGTTCATGGGAGACACAAGGTCAGCTCTGAGTAAAAGTGGTGAAGTGTAACCTTTCATGACTGTCTGTGGAACCCTGCAATGATAATTCTGCTTGGTCTAAGTTTGGTTTCTTCACCCTCTTCACCTTCAGGGAATTTCCCAAATAGGCAGCTACTTCATAAGTAAGCTACTTCATAAGTATTATACATATAATTGCTTAAATTGTTTTCCTTGTTTAAAAAACATATTTGTTCTTCTCTTCCAAAATCAGTGTCAGACACATGAAGAGGAGAAGCATGCATATTTGTAAGATTAAACTCCTTTTATTTTCCTCACCATCAGTCTTCACTTGGGTAAGACAAGTTAGGTTAGGAGGTCTCTGTAAAGCACAGAGTTTCAGTTCTCATCTTTCTTTGTACAGACTCTTCAATCTCTTCCTAATCTTTCTTATTACTCCCATCTGCACCCTTAGAAAGAGACTATATTTTGAGACACACTAACCTGAGGACAGTATTCCTGGCACAGCAGATGTCTCTTGATTTATAAATGGGCTTATGATCTTTTTCTTTTTATTCTTCACATCAGCTTTTTGTAGCCTAATATTTACTTTCTGATTTTCACCTCTGTTGAGCAGTGATCCTTAGAGAGATGTGATGAGTAATTTAGGACTCCATCCAGATTTATTGTAGCATTGAATTTCATATTGCCACCTCACTACACTGCCTATTTCCCCATGTTAGTCCTTCTAGTTTTGCCTGGGTTTGCTTGACCTATATAATTTTGCTATCTTGCTGTTTATCACCCTCCCCAGAACACTGCTACACATATATAACTGCACAGACCTTATGAATACATTTGCTGTACCTCAGCAGTCACCTTTTTTGACTCTTTGCCAGTTTCCCCTCCATGGCAACAAATTGCCTCTCACCTTAATCCTGCTGACTTTCTTTATCCATTCAATATAAGGGACTTTGTTAAAGGCAGTTTCAAAATCTAAATAAATAATGTCAATTAATTTTCCTTCTCCTATAAAATATTTTTTCTGGCATTTTGAAAGACTGCTAAATAGGTAAGAAGACATGATCTCCCTCCTAGCATACGCGCCCTCCCTGAGACCTATGGTCATAAGGTTTTAGAGGACATATAATTATGGTTACAATGATCTCCATAACAACTTACAAAGTACAAATTCAAAAGATTTGAACTATTCTTATAAAATATATATTTATCAAATGTTAATATTGTATTTGAATAAGAATAAATGCTTTTGAACATATAATGCTTTTTCTTTTTTTTCCCTTTAGAAAAAAATGTGGGCATTGTGGAAACATCACATTCAGAGAATGAGCTTCCCTTCTGCAAGTCTTTTGTGCAGTGATTAGAAGAAAAACTGTGTGGTGTTATGCTCATCTTTTAGAACAAGATGTCCATATAGGAGATCTCAGGACTACTGATGTTTTCAGTTACAGCAGTTTTGTTTGGCAAAAAAATACATCAGACATTTAGGTGAGATTTTCTTTGGGACCCCTTAACTGTTACATAGGCCTCCCATTTTTCTTCATTTATTGCAGAACATGCTAAAGCACACTGGCATGTATTAAAGCACCCTATAAAACAATGACTGTACTTTAGTGCTGATTTGGCATTATAGTACTTTTGCATGTTTATTCATTTAAACAAAGTTTCATTAATAATTATAAGCCATCCGTTTGAACAGTCTTAAAGACTAATAGAGTGGGTTGCCAGATTAAACAAAGATCAAATTGTTAAGTAGCAAATGAAAACTTTAGATCACATTTTTCCTTCAGTTAACCTCTAGTATGCTATGTCATTTTTACAAGGGTTAACAATTGTCCATGTTCCTTGTTTAACTGGTCAAAATGTGTCACTCTGATATGCTGATCTGTATAGGTCTCTGTGGTGTTCCTGTCCAGGTACCATTTTTATCTCATTTTGAATTGCCAGAGCATCTCATTACAAAGAGCTCCACTCCAACAAATCCTACTCAATAAGTAATTTTCTGCACATCATTTCCTTTCCTCTTAATTGGAAAAGCTTTCCTAAGATTTGGAAAGGTCCTGGACAACCCAGAGTGAAGCATAGTCTTTAGAGAGTAATTCAACCCATCTTAATAATGTGCATTTCCTTTGGGAAGAATATATCTCTCCCCATTGACTGTGCAAAGAAAATAATATGGCTACATTACCCATCACAGTGCTCCACACAGGCACCTGAGCTTCATCTGTAAGCAGCACGGCGGCTACTGCACCCTCGTGAATTAGTCCTTCTGAAGAAGTACCAGTGTGGCTGATCATAGGGATCAGAGTGAGCACCTCTGCTTGATGCTGGTATTTAGAATCATAGAATCATAGAATAGTTTGGGTTGGAAGGGACCTTAAAGATCATCCAGTTCCAACCTCCCTATCTGGTGATCTTCCTATGGCAATACACTGCATTGAGTAGAGGTGCCATAAAGGCACAGACAAATGTCAGATGCAGATGGTAAGTCCAGGCTAGGAATGTGGATATATTTATGTTCGAACACCATGAACAGAAACATCAGGATCTTACATAAAGCCTGGGGTGACATGCTAAAGCCTAAAGGAAACCTCCTGGCTTATAATGTTATTAAAACTGGGAATCAAAGAAAGAATAAACTTTCTCTAGCAATTTAAATATTTTTAGGTTTCAACTGATTATACAGATTTTTTAAAAATCTATGGCTTCGTTTTCCTCTTTTAATAATGAAATCCTTTCCAACTGAATGTGTAAAATTTCTCTATATTTATAGAAAGACAATTTAAATCAACTTTCATTTTTCATTCTATCAGAGTACCACTCGGAGTAAATATTTCATTTATTCAGAAGACTTCCTGATAAAAACCACATTTTCAGATAGAAGGCTACTAGGAAAAATTCCAGTAAAGAACGTGACTTTTAGTAAGCTAAGACTGCTGCTTCTTTATTAATGTTAATCATGGATCTCCTGACACGATCTGGTGCAACAAAAGTGGAAGTTTCTCTAATCTACCCCCATGTGCCATTTTATTCAATTACAACATGCTTGCCTTGTTTTCTCTATGGAGCATAGGTTAGCTATTTGCTCAAGCCAATACTGGATGTAGTCTAAACATGACTAATGCTTTTAACCAGATGGCTGTACAGATAGCTCTTTTTCAATTATTTTTCCAATATTTTCTTCCTGGATCTTTTGTCTATATTTATCTTGAGGTTTTAGCACCATATGTCCATTTTATATGTCTTTTAATTACTTGGACTTGCTACACACCATTTTCTTCTTGAATGACTCCACAAAACACCAAATTGTCACAATTCATGGTCATTTTCATACTCTGTCTTTTTCATAATATATTTAAAAGTCTTTCTGGTATTTTATCCAACTAACGCTGCATCCTCTAAAATATTCCAGAGATATTCTCACAAAACACAAAATGTTCGTCCACTGACTGAGCAAGAGGTTAATGAAGACTGAGTTCTGCATCTATCGCATTCTTGCTTTTAGATATGCAAATCTCATCATCAGACAGCAAACGTAAGCGAGCTTGTTTCTATATAGAAATACCATCATTTTTCTTTATAATGGAAATCTGTGTGAATGAACACTTGATTTTGCAAGTAATTTTGGTGACTGCACAAATACGGTCCCAATTTGGGACTGTATGTTCCACTCAGATGTTTAAATTTACTTATGTAAATAATGTCATGGAAACACACTGCATGCACAACATCTCACTAAGGATGTCTATACATAATGGTATTTCCTCCAGTCCATGTACCAAACAAGAGCTACAGGTGAAGTAATCTAAACTAGCAAGAAAATATTTTAAATACGTGTACCCAATGTCTTCTGCAAATATGGCAGCTTTTATTGTAAATAAATATTTGTAGTTAAGTGACCACATTGATTCAATACCTATTCCTGGATATCTCATGCAGTGAGTCTTTAGTTCAGGAACACCTCTCTGCCACTGAGACTTTTGTTCAGTGCCTCCTTCTACAAGTAGAATATTGGCACTCATCATAGCTCTCATCACCTCCAAGCTGCCACTGTGATCATCAGTATCGATTTACATTATTTTTCTTGGTTCAGGAAATTTTCTTTGTGCTATTTTGAATGAAATTGAAATAGTTTCTCTTTTGGAGGTGACAGCTCTTAAACTTTTTCCTTAATTTGCTGCTATAAAAATGATACCCACTAAAAAGACAAAATTTATCATGCTGATGTAAAAGCTGTTAAATACTTTGAACATAGCTTAAATAAAGTCTTTAAACTTCTGAAAGCCTTTATCAGAACAGTTTCTTAGAGAGAGAAAATAAACCTCAGATAAAGAAAAAGCTAATTAGTATTGGCAATGGATTCACAAAGAGGAAACAACATTCCTCTCATATAGTCAAATAAATGATACTTTTCTACTCACTAAATTAGAAAGCTGTCATCTTGCCAAACATTATAGATCTGTGGTCCAAATACCAGATTCTAAAACTAAATAAAACCAGATTGTGGCACATGTGCTGGACGGTTTGTTCTTAGACAGCTTGTAACATGATGTACCTTTCAGCAGAGTGGTGGGGCTCAGGTGGTGCCTCCAGAGGTCTGGGAGTTGGTCACCAGCCTCAGAGGAGGAAAATGTGTGTGGGTGAGAGTCATGGCAAGAAGGCAGGAGCTGTAGCCCATGGAGATAGTACTGAATGGAGTAGGGACCTGCCTCACTCATAACTCAACTCCCACAGTGGCACAGAGAAGATTTTTAGGCATCAAGAGGAAGCTGGCTGCAAATCAAAACCCACTGTGATCACAGTAACCAAGCAGAGAACCAAGAATTTGCCTCTAAGGATTTCATGGATAGAGGAGATTTGTTCATATACAATTTTATTCCTGCTTTGTCTTATTTAGTCACTCTAAGTTTTCTCTATTTAAAAAGTTAATTATTTTGGTTTCTATTTTAATAAAATCTGGTTTTGACTTCAAGGAGTTTTTTATCTTTTGGTCTCTGCCCTAAGGCAAAGGTCAAGACATGCATCTCAACTTTCTTTAGCTGGCTCTCCTCTCACACTACTGCACACACAATACTTTGCTTAACTGTATTCAGCTCTTGAATTTATCAGAATTGGCTGCAAATTAATACTTACATCTTGTGAAAATGCTAGGGTTTCAAAATTTGCACTGTGTCAGACAAAAGAAATATTACCACTCTTTTAACACAGCAGTAAAACTTCACAGCATCTTTCATTTTATTTTGTCATTCTAAGCTAAACAACAGTTCTTGACATTTTCAGACACTGGGTTCACTGTTAGATTAACCAAAGCCTTTAATTTCATCTTCCTCCACTTTACTCTGGATTTGGAGCTGCTGCACTGCTGGCTGAAGCGCTCGTCTTCATGCCTCCACTCTATTTTAACTCAACTTATAAAACTTAACCACCTCAGTGCTGCGCAACCCAGCTCCAAACTAAATATTTCATCTCCCAGTGGCAAGCTGAAATATTTCAACCTCTGCTTTTGGGTTTGAAGGTTGTAATTTAGTTGGGTTTTAATTTTGAAAAATTCCCAATCAATTCTACCTGTTATTTGATTCCCAATCAACTCTACATAAAAAAAAACTGGGCTTAATTTAAGCACAAAGTTGCCGAGGAAGAAAACCCTCAAGATATTTATTTATTATTTATTCTGACTCCTTGTTTCCCCGCTGGCACTCTCTTTATCTCCTCCTTCAAGCATTTCCTTTCTCTCCCACTAGCTTTATATGATTGCTTCCACTTACACAATAACCATTCTTGCAAGCTGAGCAGTGGCATCCAAAAAGGCTCCTTATTGCTGTGGGAAAGGCACAAATTATCTTTGGTCTTTGCATTTTGCTACTTCTTTATTTATTTGGAAGCTGAGATCCTAATTCTTTAGTCTGAATTGATTGTTAAGTTCTTACTTATTTTGGCCAGGTAGTTGAAATAATTTATAATTTGTATTTCTCTAGATTTAAGGGTCCGATATTTAAGAGAGCTATGTCTGAGATGTTAACAGCATCCTAACTTAAGTACAAATGAATATTTTTAATATCCATTCTTTTTCTTTTTTTTAAAAAAAAGAAAAGAGGATTTGAATTTTTAATGAAGACTATCCAAGAAATTCTTAGATATTTTCCTGGGTTTTGTCATTGTTGTTTTTGTTGTTGTTTTCTTTTATTTTCTGCTTTTTTTGTTTTAAAAAACAAGCATTGAAATTGTGCAATAGTATGTCTCTTCCTTGAGGACTCTGTTCCACTTCTATACTAACCTTCTCTTGTTTCTAGTTACAGTGATATTCTATCATCTCCAAAGATATTTTCTAGTTGATAATTTCATTATTATTATGCTTTCTTTCTATTATGTGTGTTTACTGTTTTCTTCAAGCACTAATAGTTTCTGTAAGAGTCTACATGGCTTGTGTGACTTTTTACTTCTGATTAAAAGGTAAATGAAAATGTCCCAAAGAACGTCCCACTTACTTATTCACACATACACTTATAACTCTGTATGTGTGTGCGTACACAAATATACATCTGTACATACATAAATACATATCTCTCTCCATCCTTCGTCCAGAGCAAAGGATTGCAAAACTATTACAGGATTGCATAACTGTTACATGACCATGAGTGAATACTCTGAAGCTATTAAACATTTAAATTTTACATTGATATGTGAAGTAGTAATCAAATTTTGGCACTTTCCATTCTAATTGTCTATAATCACTATATAATTACATTATTATTTGTGTATAGGACTTTGTGACTGCTATATTGCCCACAATAACTCTGCTTAAACCTGGGGAAATACGGACAAATAATTAAAAAGTCTTTATCTAGATCTCTTTGTTTCCATGTATAGACAATTTGAATTTAGATTTTTTTAAGGTATCTTCTACTTTCAAAATATATGCTATTTATTGCATATAAAACTATTTTCTTGGAACTGCTGTTACCAGGTTGTCAGACTGAAATAATATATTTTCAATTCTTCTACAGAGTAGAAATGGTATCTTTCAGAATGTGAAGGTCTGGAAACTATACTAATGCACAAAGTGCCTTTCAGTGGACAGGTACTTCAGTTAAAGAAATATCTATCTGCAATGTGACAGGTTTGCACTAACTGGATTCCTTGTACAGTCTAATTTGAAAGCTCAGAGGTAACCACTGAAAACCACAGGAAACAAGGCTTAATTTGGCTATGTATGCAACCTTGCCTCGATGAAGATTAGTTGTATTATGGTTTCTGAAACCCTAATTGGTTTGTTTAACAGCTACCCAGTAACAAGCACCCAGCAAACAGCATCTCTACCTCAATCTACCCATTTTTTTTTTGAAGAAGGCAAGAGTTGTGCAGGTATGGAAAAATATACAAATAGATAAGAAATACCAAACAAATTGTTACACTACCCAGATGGCTTATCCTGTTTCAATAGCAACCCCTAACTGCTGCATACATCTAATTTAAATGCAGAAAAACTACCTGCAGAGTATTGCTAGTTAAGAACTGGTTTTGTGGTTTTACAAAGAAACCTTCATATCTCTTATCCCAGAGGAATAGATCTATTCTCTTGCAAATAAGTTTTTTCTGTTCTTTTTCTAATCTAATGATAGGATTTTTAATATATTTAATCTTCACTTGATTTATTCACCTGCTTGATTGGTTAAACAGGGATCACACATGTAGGTGTCTCTGGAATGAGTTTTCTCTTGTGGGTTTTTTTTTAATGAACTTGCAATCTCATGTGATGAATACTTATCAGAGGCAGTCATCTTCATCGGGACTGTATTCAATTACAGGGCTGTTGTGTTTCACCTTCTCTATTTGTGTAAGGTGATTTCACCCAGAATGTTATTCGGCTTCACCGTTATCATGCAAATAGTGTTTCCAAATAACTTTCCTCTTTTCTTATCTATAATTTGCTTTCTCCTGGCACTGTCTGAATTTCCACGATCTGACTCTTCCTTCAGCATACGAGCAGGACAACTTAGACAATACACCTGAGTATTTTGAAGCTGCTGGGATTGCTGATACTAGTGTTCTTTTCCTCAAACCCAGTTTTCCTCTACTTCCACTTTTGTCATCACTTCAGCAGTATTCTTTCCTTTAGACATCTTGCAGAGCAAGCATCCTGTGAGTAATACAGGTCTTTGTGGTTCTCTAATGCTGCTTCTCTTATCCCATTTCTTATCCTATTTCTCCACCCTGGAAGACTTCCTACAGTACAGCTCTGACTCTAGCAGTGAGGTTGTCATACTTAACAGTAGAGAAGTTACCTTTCAGCTCTTTACACTTTTAAATGAACCTATCTTTGTTGTAGTTCTTTGTAGATCTTTAAAAAACAAGGAAACTTTTCCAGGCTCTAGAAATCGTTACACAAAGGGCCAGACCCCACAGGCCTTTACACCACAAACAGGTTGCCTTTACACCAGTGAAATGCGAGATCTGGCAACACAAAAATGCTAATTGCTAGGCATAAATCTTTTTACTTCAGAAGCTATAATCTTAGAAGTTCTTGAACTCTCAGACCTTCTGATAGCTACAAATAGAGATTTTGGCACTATTTCTAATACCCAGCCCTGACAAGAAATAATTCTCAGGAGCACAAAGGCAAATAGAAACACATGGGTGCTTTAACTGAAATGTCAGAGTATGAGCATCACTGTGGCTGTCTTCAATGGTAAATTAAACTGATGTGATCAAATGTATGCACGGATGAGTTGTTAAACCAGTCCTTGGCACATTTTGATCTGAGCAAACTAGTGTCCTGAGTAGCAACACAGCCCAGGCTGGCCCGTGCCAGGGTTTACGAACAACAGGCAGTTTGCAAGTGGCCACTGCATTTTGGAGGCTGAGAAAAATGAACAGCATGGGCACAGCCAGTCAAAGCCAGCTGGCCTGGGAACTAATTACTGGACCTTGGGACTGGTATTTTTACTGGTATAGACAGAACCATCTCGTCTACTGAGTAGATGGTACGCGTTGGGTATGCATTGCAGAACTGCAGGTGGACAAAACCCCTAGAAGGGGGTAGGGACAGGGGGGTGTCTGACAACCTCATCAAATGCAATTTAGCTTTTTCATGGTATAAGTGCCTGAAATAGGCGTGAGAGGGCAGTACTTATAAGCCAAGCTTTTTGCAAAGTTACAGTTCATATACAGGTAGCAACTAGGATCTACACGAAAGGGCAGGGAGTGGACCTTATAGAGAGTCCCAGCATTTGAGCAAGGAGCACTAGGAACCTCATGGACAAATTGCCACAGTGGTTCACGAAACAGCTGTAGTACCACCCAGAGAGAGAGCTTTTGTGCTAACTGCTGGCTGGTAATAGGTCTAACACTGTAAATTTTCTCACTCCTTAAGGTTTTTACTCTGTTTAAGAGGAAAAAAAAAACCTTTTATGGAACACTATAAGCAGAGATACAACCAGATTCCCCTGTGAATAGAGATGAGGAGATAGCAAAGATGGCTGCAAGGTGTGTCATACTGGCTAACTATACGAATCAAAAGGGGAAGCACCATCAGTTTAGTCATTATACTTTCTCCATGGTATACCTTTGTAACACTTTTTACCTGTGCAGAAAAGGATTTGTTTTCAGTTTAGCACAACAAATCTTATGGCCATGTTTGCCCATTGTCTTTAATTTCTTGTATCCTTCCGTGTTCTTGGAAATATGTGTAAAATAGTGCTGCTAAGTCTGGATCTCTTTTAGATCAACTGATGCTTTCCTGTCCAGCAACAAGAAACATAATGAAATTGCAATCATCAATGCAAAAGAGGTGTGTGCTGTTGAGTAAAAAGATTAAATTGCTGGGGCCGAGAATCACTGTGGTAGTAACTAGCACTGAAATAAAAGTTAGATGGATTAAAACAGAAAGGGTTTTAGTCAGTTGTTTTCTGGTAGGACTGCAAAAGAGATTTCATTGAGGCAGTCCTTGAATTACTGCCACAGATCCTGAAGATAGGTGAATAGAGATCTTTATATTTCTAGTGAGTTCTTATTACTGGGATGACAATTTTCCAGATATAAACTGGAGGACATGTATAAATAATGATGATAAGGCTCAGTTATTACTACATAGCCACGTGTACAGGAGTAACAAGCATGAATGGAATAACAACCAAAACTGGGATATAGGTTTCTGCACCATGAAAAGATGAATTGGTGATTGAGTTAATAGAAATGGGACAATATTCAGTAGCACAAAACACAAAGTTGGGATTAAGGAGTAGTTTCTAGATTTTAGCTCACTTATTCAAACAACAGACAAAAAAAAAAAAAAGAGATACCTTTTAGTGATCCTATGATAGACTAATGTGATACAGCCATATAAAAAGTAAAATATATCTTGAAGGATAAAGAAGTACTAAACAGTACTCTAGCAAGAGCTTACTTGGAGTGTAATGTACAATTACAGCTGGGTAAACAAGCAAATTAAATATGCTGAAAAGCAGAGAAAGAATTCTAAGATAATTAGGGGGAAAAAAGGTTATGAAAAAGTTATTAAAGAGTCATCAAAGAGATCAATGGCTCGAAGTCCAGATGGAGATCCGTGTCAAGTGGTGTCCCTCAGGGGTCCATACTGGGACTGGTTCTGTTCAATATCTTTATCAATGATATTGACAGTGAGATTGAGTGCACCCTCAGCAAGTTTGAAGATGACACCAAACTGAGTGATGTAGTTGCCACACCGGAAGGAGGGGATGTCATCCAGAGGGACCTGGACAGGCTGGAGAAGTGGGCCTGTGAGAACCTTATGAGGTTCAACAAGGCCAAGTGCAAGGTCCTGCACCTGGGTTGGGGCAATCCCCATTTTCAGTACATGATAGGCGATGATGTGATTGAGAGCCGCCCTGCAGAGAAGGACTTGGAGGTGCTGGTCGATCAGAAGCTTGGCATGAGCCGGCAATGTGCGCTCACAGCCCAGAAGACCAACTGTGTCCTGGGCTGCATCAAAAGCAGCGTGGCCAGCAGGTCAAGGGAAGTGATTCTGCCCCTCTATTCCTTTCCTGTGAGACCTCATCTGGAGTATTGTGTCCAGTTCTGGAATCCTCACTGTAAGAAGGATATGGAGCTGTTGGAACGGGTCCAGAGGAGGGCTACAAAGATGATCAGAGGGCTGGAGCACCTCCTATACAAGGACAGGCTGAGAGAGTTGGGCTTGTTCAGCCTGGAGAAGAGAAGGCTCAGAGGAGATCTTATAGCGACCTTCCAGTACCTGAAAGGGGCTACAGAAAAGCTGAGGAGGGGCTATTCATAATGTCTTGTGGTGATAGGATGAGGGGGAATTGATATAAACCGGAGAGGGTCAGATTTAGGCTTGATATAAGGAAGAATTTCTTCACCATGAGAGTGGTGAGACACTGGCACAGGTTGCCCAGGGGAGTTGTGGCTGCCCCATCCCTGGAGGTGTTCAAGGCCAGGTTGGATAGGGCCTTGGGCAGCCTGATTTAGTGGGTTGTCCCTTCCCATGGCAGGGGGTTGGAACTGGATGATCTTTACGGTCTCTTCCAACCCAAACTATTCTATGACTCTAAGAAATGATCAGAGGGCTGGAACACCTTATGAGGAAAGGTTGAGAGAGTTGGGGTTCTTCAGCCCGGAAAAGAGAAGGCTCCATGGAGACCTGACTGTGGCCTTCAAATATTTACATGGGGCTTGTAAGAAAGATAGAGACTTTTTTTAGCAGAATCTGTAGTGACAGAACAAAGAGTAACAGTTATAAAATAAAAGAGGTTAGATTTAGATTAGATATAAGGAATTCATTTTTTACTGTGTGGCTGATGAAGCATTGGCACAGGTCAGTCAGAGAAGTCGTGGATGACCCCTTCCCTGGAAGTGTTCAAGGCCAGACTGGATGGGGCTTTCAGCAACCTGAAGTAATGCCCATGGTAAGAGGATTGGACTAAATGACCTATAACATTTCCTTCCAACCCAAACCATTCTGTGAGTCTCTCTTCGGAGAGGAACTTGGCTTTCACAGCCTAACAAAATGTTGCATTTCTATAATATTGCTTATTAATACACCAGAGAAAAGCTATTTGAACTGATAGCCACTGCTGGCACAAGAACAAATGGGTGTAAATAGGCCATTAATAAATTTATCCTGAAGAGAAGGTTTCTAAGCATAAGAGCAACAAGGTTTTGGAACAGCTTTTCTAATTGCAGCACAAAATTTAATGTGGCTAAACAGCATGACCACAACCTGGATTAAATGATGTTAGTCATCAAAATAGCAGAATTCCCAAGCTTTCCTATGGCCTATTACTAGTGGGAAACATTATACAAGGTTTTGGGCAATAGAGGTATAGATACTGTAGCTCTAGATAAGTTTTTAATTTAGTGTACACTGAAAAACACATTCGCTGTTGCTGATTTTTGCTTGCCTTACTTAAAGCTTAGTTTTCATGTCTGTTTGTCAACAATGGTTTGTGAACTTGATTCTATTAATACATTGCTTCACTAGTTTTTGGGTACTTCACTATATGTTAGTCATTAAATATACATTAATTCTTTTAATAATACAGATACAACATTTTATTATTTCAGTGGGCCAGATCTTTCCAACTCCCTGTTAATCTTTTAGTTATATTCTTACATTTCAGTTTGGCATACTGATGTGTAATGTCCATCCCTTTCCCCTCTTGGGGTTTTATTGGTTGCTATGGTTACTGGCCATTGCTTCTCTGATGTCCTTTATGTAGGCTAACTTCTTAGTGACCATAAATCTGTTATCATATATATCTTGTTGTTTCTATTTTGTGGGAAGGCAAGGTATCCAACTTTTTATGAGAAAGACTTCCAAAGAAATGAGTATAGCTTGCCTGAATGACAGTTTGGACTCAGAGGGCTGAATCCCTCCCTGCACTGCTGTATTTTTTAAATCCATATTAACAATAACCCAGCAATACCTTGTATATGCGGTAACATGGTCTATCTTGATATTTTTTATTTAATCTATTAAAACATTTGGCTTTCTTCACACACAGTTGGAGGACCAATTAAAAGTCCAGAAAAACTATACGAAGTTTCTCATGTAATTAGATGTTTCAGGGCATGCTATTAAGGGCCATCTGTTCTCCTGGTTGACTGAGTGTGACTGAGAAACAAGATGTTTCTTTTTGTACTTGAAGTTCCTTCAGTCTTGATTCTATATTTGATTAAAGCTGTATGGGGATAGGGGCTTATAATGGTCTTAATTTAGTTAAGCATGAATTATCGGATGGGATGTTGAAGCGTTTAGCATTAGAGATGCCCTCCATTGTTTCAGTGCAAATAAATCCATTGTTTATTTTTTATTTACAATCCCTAATTGCCTGGTTTTTCTTCCCCTTTCTACCAGTGATCCAATATTGCCATGGAGTAAATGGTTACAACTAGAGGGAAATCACTGACATTTCATGCATTTTGAATTTGGCTAGTAAAGCCAAGCAAATCTGAGCAGTACAGTAAAACATATGCTGTAAAGTTATGAAAATTGGCTTACTGTCCCCTCTGTAACATCTGTGTGGTCCCACTGAAGACAACTTGGGATATGTCAGACTGCCACACAACATGGAAATATCCAAATTAACTTTTAATTTAGGTATTTCTGCTATGCTGCCAGCCACTGTTAAGAAGAGAATTCAATCCCTTTGTATCAGTGCAGCTGGTTGTCTACATTTCTCCTTGTAAATGCTTCTAAATCCTAGCAGAGCTATGACATGCAGCAATACTTCTGTTTAACATTTCTAATAACAACTGATAGCTTTCAGCTAGATTTTTGCTCTAGCATACACACATTTAAAACCTAAACATGACTCTAAATAATACTTTCACTTCTTGTATAAATTCATACAAATAAGATCAAAGGTCTCATATAATATGCGGATCGTGAAGCATTCACAAATCTGTGCCAAGCGAAGACATCTGGTCAGTCTGTTTTGGTTACAGCACTGCGTTTCACTATTATCTACTGTGCTTTGTCTTATCCACTTTATATACAGGAGCAGGTACAGTTATAGCAATATTCAAACATGTTTATTCATTCATTCACTCAAATGCAATAGTGTATGAAGAATTAAACCTGTAATATTAGTTTATAACACACCACCACTGCACGCATAGCACTGCTAATATCACTGCTCTAGCATCACCCTTAAGCATGTAATCCCTGGCACTTGTCCAGGCTGGATGGCTTCCTATTGGTTTTAGGAATGGTTATCAAAATTCATAAGCATTTAAAAATAGTATTTGAAGATAATTGTAGGTACTTAGAGAATGATCATATAGCCGAAATTTAGACAAAATTAGCTATCAAAGAGTGAACTAGGTAGCTTTCACTACCTTTAGCGGAGGTAAAGTTGAGAGTGGAGAGTAACAGGAATTTCCAACTTGAAATTATTTTCTCTATTTTTATAGGGAAGTTGTGTAACTAGGTACCTCATTTAGAGTGACATGAATTACCCAGGAGCCCACATCCCTCATCACTATGAAGAGCTCTTCATATGACTTCTCTAACTTTTGGCTCCCGAAGTTAACTTCTTGGCCCCTGCAATATGTGTTTCCCTGCCCTGCAGTGCAATGAACTCAGCATTTTTCAGCTATTACTAGCTGACTCTATAGATATTTCTCCTCCATCTTGAGAAGAAATGGCACGTATTTTTCTACAAAGAAAATATAAGTGCAGTCACTGTGACCATGAAGTTACAGCTGTTCATGACACACACCACAGTGAATGCAATTAATACAGTTATCTGGAATTTATTATCTACTGTGAAGGAGATGTGGATACTTTCATGCATAATTGGAAAGAGAATTCAACTTCCTTTCTAAAGAATTCTTCCTGAAATAAAGAGTATATTTTTTTATCATTTAAAGTGAGTGAAGTTGCTTAAGGAACACAACAAAAGCTATTAAAACTTTGACAGATGTTCTGATCCGGTGAAATGTGAAACTGTGTTAATTTTAACTCAAATAACATAGAGATAGATTAAGCACGTCAGAACTTCTTGTTATAATACAATACTTTTGCAGACTGAATTATTTCTTTGCATTTTTTTCCCTTCAGGAATGACTTTTTTTTTTTTTCTGTATTTTTTTCTAGAATGGTTCTTTCATGAAGTATCTGAAAACATCAAGAAATAAAATCATCCAATAATTTTCAAGCTCATAAGAGCACCACTTCAAAGGTCATCTTGAAAAGGTGTTTTCATCTTGGGCATGGTCTTGTCGACTGTCTGCTCCCTTGATGATAATAATGGACATCAGTTCTCACAGTTTTCATAAAATGGAGGATAGTATAAGTCACTGCAGGTTATATTGTTAATAGATAGTAAAAATACTGGGTTTATAGATGTGTGTATATAAATTTCTATGTGTTCTAAGACGTGTGTCTTCCAGGTGCTACAGTAGTGGCTGTGCTTTCTCAAAAGTTAATAATCATCAGAAATCCTTGGCATGTCCCTTATAATTTTTCTCCATTTTCTTGCTTCATAAGACTACACATTCTGTTACAGAGGAACTGAAAAAAAGGATATGCACATCAACACCAGAGTCTGAAAAATGGGTATACTATGAGCAGGATGGAGAAAGGTGAATTTCCTGGCCCTCTTGCCTTTTCTAGGCCCTGGTAAAAATACCTGGGCTTCTCAGGCTCTTTTCTAATCACAGCAAACTTGTTTACAAATACCTACAAAGGAAGTGTTTTCTTATAATTGAGAATGAGTGGCCAAAGATTCAGCAAAGTCTCCATTAATCATTGATGAGAGTAATTTTCCATTCCAATACTTTACCTAGAGACACAGGGGATCCTTTGCCTCTCGGCATCTAAATTAAGATCAGGTTTTTATCTTATACAAATATTCTTTAGTAGTATCTGCTGTTTTTCATGCTACAGAGGAAGTTACAGGAGATGCTACAGACTGATCCCAGCAAGAACCTGGGAAAAGTTCCGACTATTTTCAGTGATGATCCCATCTATGGTATTGCTCCTCCTTCCCCTTCCCAAGAAGGGGGATTGCATGTGAAGTAATTTTTTCCGCTCTGGCAGACTCCTGATGCCCCATGTCCTACGTGTCTCAGCCCATGAAGCCCTGAACAGCCCAGGCGACTCCTGTCTACCGCATTTCCCCACGGGGAAGCAGCAGTAGGCATAAATGGGCATTCCTGCACTGGGGAGGGGAGTGGCTGTCCAAAAGACCCTTGAGGAGTGGAGCCAGTAGATTTATTTTTTTTTGTTTAATTCTAATAAAGGAACAAATGAGAATGGATATGTGAAACTCTCCTGTTAGGCAGAATATTTTTGCCTCTCTGTTTGAGATGTGTTCTGAATCAAAGGTATCAAAAATACAGAAAGAGTTTGTCGTATAGACTGAGCGTTTGGAATATTTTAACAGGTAGAAAGAAGGATGGATGAGTGAGAGCTTAGCAAACTAATACAGGCCTGGAAAATAAGATGTGATGACCTTTTAATTACTGACTTTCTCAGTATGTAGAGGAGGATAATTTATTTCCCCTGTGCTTCAGTTTTTTTTCTGTAGAGTAGGGATAATAGAGCTCCTTGAAATAAGCCTTGGAGGGAGAAATGTTAAATACCAGCAGCTACTTACAAGTTTCGACCAAAGAATCACACTGGCTCTTTACTTTGTGCAAGTAAATACTATGTGTAGATATAGGATTTCAAAGTAAAATAGGTCATGAAATCATGACATGGTAAGGCACTCCTCTCAGACTCTGACCAAAGGGTACCAGAGGGCCTGTGGTATTTTATGAAACATCTGTACCGCGAGCAACAACTGGACATTAAAGAGCCTGTGACAATTTTTAGAGGAAAGGACAATTTTTCACCTTTAAATCTGAAATTAGAGGTAATTACAATTTTCTCCCTTAATCCCCCTGTAGTTGCCATTAGGGATGCTATTTTCACTTCCTCTCCCAAAGCGTATAGTAATGTCACTATATATTATTGAATAGCTGCCTTACGTGACCCCAGAGGTGACTGCTTCTTGGATGAAATAAGCCACACAGATTCCTTGATTACATCACAGAGATATTATGACTAGCTTAATTAGATAATGCTAAAGAAGTGTCGTGAGGTACTTGGATGAAAAGCATTATGTAAGGCCAAATTAATTATGAGTATTAATACAATCTTGATCTAAAGAGTAATTCGAATAAGGGATAAAATAATGAGATCTTTTTGAGTCACATACAGAGTGCTCCGCTTCTTCATATAAAATATCTCCCATATAATTTAAAATGTTTCCGTGGAGCAGAGCAGGACAGTGATGCTCAGAAGTGACAGGGATACGCACTTCCAGATGTGAGTCATTGCTGAACTCCAGCACTTGTTTCTTTGTTCACATTTCAAGCACAAGACATCGTGTTCCCTATGACAGTTGCCTGCAGATGCCTTGATGGAACATGAAATGAGGAACCGCAAGACAAGAAGGGGTTGTTCAGTTGTATTTTGAAGTTTGGAGGGTAATTTCTGTTCCCTGTGTAGATCTGTGGTGATATGGCACAACTATCCTTGTCCCTGGGTGAAATCCTGGCATTTCTGAAATCAAAGAAACATTGCCTTCGATTTCAGTCAAATCGGGATTTTCACCACATACAAATTTCAGTGCTGTGTTCTTTTAAGTAAGGAAACACAGAAATGCTGGAAATGATGAGAATTTGTATAGCCGTGTAGTCAATTTCCTCACAAAACCAGAAAACGCCAGACTGAAGCAAACTGACTGATCTCCAAATCTGTCTCAACAGCTGGCTGGTCAGCACAGGGTTCCACTGCAGCTTTTTGCTCAGTAAGCTTTATATGTTTTGTGGATACCAAGAAAGTGTGGTATCAGATTTATTTTAATGAAATCTGAACGCAGATTTCTAAGCTGAAAATTTTTATATTGCTAAAGTAGATTCTTTTGATTAAATACATATATCTACAGTATATTTAAGACATCTGCTCCAGGACGAACCGAGTTGCTCTCTAGATCTGCATTGACTCTAAGAGGAGTAACTAAGTAACTAAGTAAGTAACTGCATTTAGTCATGTGAATTTTATAATTTTATTTTTAATTTTTTCATTTAATTTAGGATTTTAATTATATAGAGATGGATGGAATATTGTATTATTTAATGTTACTGTGCTAGTCAACACAGAAACGTGAGCACAGAATTGTATTTTCACTTTAAAAGCAATGTATCTCTGCAGACTTCTCACTTTGCTTACTATCTAATGAAATTCTTGAACTGAATAACCATTTTCTTTTCAGGTATTGGACAAATATCTCTAATGACTACTCTTCACACACACTCCACTTACAAGGCCAGATTTCCACATGCTGACTTCCTTGTTATGTAGAACTTGAGCTGAGAGACTAAAGCCAAGGGTATAAATGACATTCTGCACATTCAGTTCTAGTCCTTTTATTTTTGTTTACTTCTTTGCTTCATTATAATGAGAGATACATTCTTTGTGTATCAGGGATTATAATTACTCATGTCCATAGAGCAGCTCACCAGAGAGTATTATTATTGCTCACATGTTGGCTCAAGGCAAGAATTAGACTTGAAAGTCTGACACGGTCATGATTCTTACATTTTAATTTGTTCACCTCCTGGTAGCACCTAACAGATCAGCTATGCCTGTCCTAATTTTTCAACACAAAGAGATTAAACTCCTGCTTCTGTATTCTTTTTTTGTGAGGAAGATATACCCGAGAATGAAGTTCACCTTACTCACAACAACACAGAGCTGTCTGAATCACTACCTGGTGCAGGGACGGGGATGGCACACAGGGCAGCCGGCCATGCGTGCCGCACAGCCAGTCTTACAGAAATGTCAGAGGCCACAGAGACATGATAGACAGTGCTTGGTGCACAGGGATAGAGGGCATTCTCCTTTTTTGGGAGAATTCAAACAAGGTCATAGGGAGGGCTACATATCTACCACAGTTAGTGAGAATTATTCAGGCTGGAGGTGACATATCCATTGCTCATGAGCCACGTATAGGTCAATAATCAGTTTGATGTGGCCTTTGAGGACTCCATCAAGATAAGGGTTACAGCAGGGATGGCCAGAAACCTTGCACCACATGTTCTCTATAGGTGCCATGCATGACCATTTATTTCCAGGTGCAAATTGGTCCAGAATTCAAAAGCACTTTTAGCACAGGAAGACATTGGACTACCCCTTGCTCACCTGTGGAACAGCAGCAGAGGAAGGCTACTGCCCAGCACAGGTACCTACTCTTTCGCTATTACACTGTCCTGTGCACCACTTACACTTCTGGCTTCTTCTGTTTTCTGTCTGGTGCATAGTATAATTTCCTGAAAACTCTCATGCTTCAGTACAACAAAAATCTCCAGGCTTTAACACAGCACACCTGGTAAAGCATTAGACCATGTGCTGTGTCTTGGGCTAAACCAAACACATTAAGCTCTATCAAGCAACAAAAACTGGAAACATTTCTTTGCCTATTGCTAGCAAGGCCCAGGTCCCTAAATCACTGAAAAGTATCTGATAGTCAGGCTTTTCTGGGGTGGATTACTCTGAGTTTGTATGAGTGTTTTCCTCCACAGCAAGGAGCTCTGACCATCTCCTCGGAGCTATACTGCAAGGCAAACATGCATGAGCTTATTTCGGGAACTATAGACCTAGCTATAATGCTAGGGATGACCAAGATTTCTTCAGAAGGCCTTAGTAAGACATATGAGGCTATGCAGACAGGGCCATCTTCCTCTCCATGCTATCACTAAGTGAATAGAAGAGTGACATTTTCCTCTGTACTCATGAACTCATTACAAATCAATAGTATGTTTTTTAGGAATTTTACAGAAATGCTGGAGTGTTAAGAGAAGAATGAGTGAGCCAGTTGTAAATATTACTTATTCAACACTGTCCCACACGATATTCTTATCTCGAAATTGAAGAGACATGGATTTGACAGATGGACTATTCCATGGATAAGGAATTGGCTGGATGGTCACACTCAAAGAGTTGTGGTCAATGGCTCAATGTCCAAGTGGAGACCTGGGACAAGTGGCATTCCTTAGGGGGTCAGTATTTGGACCAGTGTTGTTTAACAGTGCAAGGTCCTGCACCTGGGTCAGGGCAATCCCAAGCATAATTACAGGCTGAAGGATGGATTGACAACAGCCCTGAAGAGGACGACTTGAGGGTGCTGGTGAATGAGAAGCTCAACATGAGACAGCAATGTGCGCTTGCAGCCCAGAAAGGCAACTGTATCCTGGGCTGCATCAAAAGAAGTGTGACCAGCAGGTTGAGGGAGGTGATTCTGCCTCTCTACTCTGTCCTAGTGAGACCTCACCTGGAGTACTGCATTCTGTTCTAGATGACTCAGCACAGGAAGAACATGGTCTGTTAGAGCAAGTCCAGAGGAGCGCTATGAAGATGATCAGAGGGCTGGAGCACCTCCCCTGTGAGGACAGGCTGGGAGAGTTTGGCTCATTTAGCCTAGAGAAGAGAAGACTCTAGGAAGACCTCACATCAGCCTTCCAGTGGGGGCCTACAGGAAAGATGGGAAGGGGCTCTCTATCATGGAATGTAGTGATAGGACAAAGGGTAACAGACTTAAGGTGAAAGAGGGGGAATTTAGATGTTAGGAAGAATTTTTTCCCTGTGACGGTGGTGACGCACTGGAACAGGTTGCCCATGGAAGCTGTGGATGCCCCATCCCTGAAAGTGTTAGAGTGCAAGTTGGACGGGGGCTTGAGCAACCTGATCTATTGGAAGGTGTCCCTGTCCATGGCAGGAGGGTTGGAACTAGATGGTCTTTAAAGTCCCTTCCAACACAAACCATTCTATAATTCTATGAATATCTCTTAATAATAAATGTTCACAAAGAAGCACAAATGAAGTTCATTCCGCATATTTTAAATCCATTTTTACCTCTTCTATAAAACTTACGTCTCAGTATATGATTTTAAGTGGTTTTACAAAATGCTTCAAAAGACATGATTCTGTAGAGTTTGCATACACTTGATATATGTCTCCGGAATTATTTGTTCTTGTGCATCCTTTTAGTTAAAGAACAAAGGCTGCTTAAACTTTTATTGAGACTGCTCAAGTAATTTCCTTATAGCAAACTGAATGAAAAACACATCATTAAAAGAAGATTTAAAGATCAGGAAAAAGCCTTTTCATGAGAGCACAACTCTTGGATAATAACTTCAGCTTTGACAGTGAATTCTTAGTTATTTAATGAAATCCTAGTAAGCAGTACTTCATCCCATACGTGTCAGGATTTTTCAGTGAGAGAAAATGAACTTTGGTCCTAATGTGTGATCTAGGAGAGAAATGCAGTGGGAAAATATAGTAGGGCATTTAAAACTTAATTTGCTCGGTTGTCTTGGTAGCTTGGGTGCTGATAATAGCAATTCCTTGTTCTCCATCAGGCTGTGCATGCGTTTAGGAAAAAATGTGTCACCATCCTTTGCTTCACCACCCTCTCTCTGGTTCTGATCATTCATGCTGATAATCAATCAATTTCCCCAGCTCTCTCCCAGGCATCACTAACTGTGACCCAGCTGCATCCCTTCACCAATCTGCCATGTTCACCCCAAGCCTTCCTTTGCCATCACACCATCCCCATGCTCAGCCAGCAAGCCAGAGTCTGGACAGACACCGCCAGTGGTGCGTGCTGGAAGAGCACATCCTCCCACACTTCAACACTTTGGCACAAGGGCTAGTCTGAGGACAGTTTAGGGGACCCAGAGCTGCTGCAGTGCATGGCAGTGAAGTCACCCTCATGATCACCACCTGTCCCTTCCGTGCAAATGCGCAGGTCAGCACCCTTTGCAGTGGGCAAGGTTTGCAGCAATGTGTTAGGCTGCGGAGGCTGCGATCCATTTTACCTATTCCCAGCTTTCTAAATGTTAGAGACCTAGATACTGGTCTGTTTCCTTTTCAGCTAATGGAAGGAGACAAGAACAGCTGTGCTTAGAGCTGAAGATCCGGGTGGACCTCACTGCTCTCAGAAGGTGTCTGTCCTGCACCTACGGGGACATCAGTTGGCTAACACTAACTGCATGTGGCATTGCCAAGTCTCGAGAGTTTGCAGAGACAGAGCTTGACCTTAAAGTGCACCAAAATGATTTTAACATTAACAGAACTTTTATTGGCAAAGAAATTGCTCTACTATAAGGAAAGAGATACAAGTGGTCCTCCCAGCATCCGTTCCTAATATTTCAAGTCTCCTTTGCAGATTATAAGATGCAAGAGCAATACAAAAATAAACATACTGTTGTTAGAAGCTAATGAAATACCTTTCTAAATCATTTTACACCAGTTTGCAAATAGCCAAATCTCAGACTGATCTAATTCAAAAGATTCTATTTTTTGAAAACTAATAAAATAAATAAAACCATGCTAATGTTGTCTGATCAAAATTAAAGGTAGAAGCAAGAAAAGTAGAGGCAGATTATTTGTGTTTCTCAAAGATTATTGCTGGAAATCTATTTATGTCTATAAGTACAAAGAAGAAACTAAAATTAACCCTATTCATAAATCGGCACATTTAAAGTAATATTACATCAATATTTTCATTAAGTATTGATCCATTTAAAAGTCATTTATAGAATCATATAATCACTTGGTTGGAAAAGATCTTTGAGGTCATCAATCCAAGTCCAATCGTATCTGTTCACTACTGAACCATAACCCTAAACACTTCTTCTACCTGTCTTTTTAATACCTCCAGGGATGGTGACTCAACCACCTCCCTGAGCAGTCTCTGCCAGGGCCTGATAACCCCTTCAGTGAAGAAATATTTCCTGACGTCTAATCTGAACCTCTCCTGGCGCAACTTGAGGCCATTTTCTCTTGTCCTATCGCCTATCACTTGGGAGAAGAGACCGACATATAATAGCAAAGAACAATGCTCTCTTTACATGAAGTGCTTCATAATAAATAAGTGAACCACTGAGTAAATCCATCTCATTCATAATCTGCATAGAAGATGGTAAAGATAATCAGTGGGACAAAAAAAAAAATCAACTGAATCTGTCAGTGCTCTATATGAAATTATTGTTTAGTGCCAAATTAAAACTTTCTCAAACTCTTTTTGTCGTGTCACTATTTGATTCTTTAAGTTAAAGATGCATCTGAATATAAAGCCAAAGTCATATCTTCCATTTCCAAATAAGAAATAATTTGAAATTTGATTAAATACATTTCATCAAATAGCATGTCTGGTACCAGAATGTGATTGTGAAGCCCTTCCAGTACAGTAAATGATCTCTGAGCTATTTTTGAGAAAAAAGTGACTTACTTGCTTTTTAGCACTAGCTTTTACTTTTTACAAATACACATTCTGTACCTTATGTTTTTGTGATTGAGCTGTTTTGACTGATCTCACAGATTTAAAACTCAGTGAAATACCTCTGTTTCACTGAAGAGGAAGTCTTGGTCAGGCATTACTTTTTCTTCTTAAAGCTGGAATAAATATAGAAGCATATTTCTTAGTACGTTTAGATCAACATTTTCTTCTGCTCATGAACAAAGAACTCAGGAGTGAAGGGACAAAATGAGGGCTTTCTCAGGGACAGGAGAGAAAGGCAAGGGCAAAAATTGATACCCCTCCCCCTTTTGTTTTAAAATCCATAGAAGACCAGCTCTTCCTAGCCCTTCGTTTTTTGTGCTGATTGGTAACAGAGATGGGCCAACATCAGGATCATTTACTGAAATAAGGAAAAATAGCTCTCCAGGTCAAATATTTGAATACCATTTGTCTTTTCCAGTGGTTACTCAGTACTGTCTTTTGAGACAAAATGACTATGTTGTTTTGTGTTGCAAAAATATAATTGTTGTAAAAATGTTCAGCTGACAAAAACTGCAGAGCATATATTATCAATTTGTATGAGTCAAATCTTTGTTGGCAAAATCTCACTGGGATTTCCTTGATTCTGCAAAATGCATTTCCACCTCTAGCTCAATAAATTCATAGTAGAAATACAGAACTTGTTGCAAAACTCATCCCTAGTTGTTTCTGTAACAACAAAACAACAAAAGTTGTTCCAGTAACTTTTCTGTATTTTTATTTTAGAAAGTTCTTGTTAGTTGATACAAAATCCCCTTCTTACTCTGCATTCATCCCAGAAGATGCTAAATGAATTGTCTGAGTGTGAATGTGTACACACACACACGCGCGCACGCACTCTAATGTATGTACTCTATTTTGTATATACTCTAATACATACAAAACATCAGTTAGATTCCTAATATCTACACCCAGAGTTAAAAAGCAGGACTGTTTGACACAAGAACATGCAAATGCCCACACTGAACTGAAAGGCTATCTGTTTTTAAACACTCTTCTTACTGCAACCACAACATAACGGACATAGCTCTCCTATCTATCATCAATTATTTTTTTTAATGGCTCTACGTGAAAACTAGATTTAAACCAAAGTCTTGGAGGCATTAAATTCCTAGATATGTACCACTTCAGTAAACATCCAACTTCATCAGTTCAGATTTCGTTTACTTATCAGGACAGTACAAAAAAATCTGAAGAATTTTTTTATCTGCTTATAAATATTTTGAGATCAGTGACAAGAAACAAGATAAACTAATATTATTGATTTATACAAACAAATTAAGCATCAGTGAAGAAAATCATTGAAACGTCTGAAACTCCCAAAATTCTTAGAAGACTGGCTTTCTTTTAAATGAGTTTTTTCTCAATTAACTGACTTGGCAGTGCTCAATAAAAGTGAAAAGCTATTGAGCTAAGTTAATAATAAGCTAAGTGAATACAGTCAATAACAGAAATTATCTGTTTTTATGTTAGAGAGCTTCTTCACAATCAGTTGTAACCAACAGCCGTATTGTCTGATTGGGAAAACTCTTGGCTCTAGATAGATTCTTAGACGAGAAACTTCAACTTCAAAATAAATGGTTTCCATAATAAATGGTTTAATAGCTTTAAATTTTCATTTTGTTTCCTTAAATTATACAAGGAGATGGAATTTTGTTCTCTCATATACCAACCAGGAGCTAGGAAAATTTAGCAACAACAACCTGGATAGATGGTTACACACAACATACTGCATATTGCCCTAGGATATGACATGCTGTGTATTGCAAATAACACAAATCATTAAACACTTTAATGTTAAAGGCACTTAAGTAATTTACACAATTTACTGGCTAGTCCATGAGTCAGTATTTAAGGATTAATATTATAGGGTTATTGTTGTTGAACAATGCCGTGGTCAGTTCCCTTCTTTTTCCACCACCGTATTTTGTGGTTGCCATTAGTGCTATCACTTAATATTTTATTGAACCTCCATTTGCCTGTTTTCTCATTATGTAGACATATTTCTTTTCCCTGTAGCCAAATACCCACAGAATACAAATACTATCTGTTTAAGCACACAAAAATTGCTTGGATTGAGAGGCCAGTAAATAGAGTCAAGTCAATCTCAGGTGCTGTTGTCAAAGTCTTCCAATTTTTCTGCTTAGGTCTGTACATCCATTGAGTAACATGGTTGCATCGTTCATAAAGAATACTGGGATCACATCCTGACTGTCATTTCTGCTGATTTTGGAACAGCATACACTCCTCTTCATCATCTTAGGAAAATAAGAAGGGAAAAGAAAAAGAAGTGTGCTTTCTAATCATCATCGTTCAGCATACAAACTATTACTCTGAGCTATTTTAAGCTCTACTAGAAAATTTTAGCATTATTGAATACACACAGGACACAAAGAAGAATTCTGCTAACTCAATTAAAATGGAAAGAAAGATGTCAAACATAAAACTTCCCACAAATTATTAAGTATTCCTTTAGCATCATCCTGTCCTATAGGGTAGATGTGAAAGTAGATTTGTCTCCATCAGAGAAAATACCAAGCCAAATGTTGTCACTGTACCCTCTCATTTGAAAAGAAGTTGCATGATGTCAAAATGTTTTATTCCTAGAATTTATCTGACATTTTATTTTTCAGTATGCCTTGTTGTATATGTTAAAAGATTTGTTTTCATGAAATTAATGGAAAAAAAGAGGATAGTAGGCATAAAAAATGTGAGTCAAAGCAAAAATAAATTATCTATAGCCATATACCTCTCTGAAAAAATGTCAAATATCTTTGACACTAGGATAATTGGCTACTTTGTGTGACAAAGGGCATAGAACAGGCATTATCTCACTCAGAAACTGTACCGTCTCTCATTGGCGATATCCAGGCTTATTGGGTCCTTGCAGCAGGAAGGCGACCAGGAGATGAGCTGCAGTTCCATCCACATTTCTGTATTTTTTTGACCTCGTCATTCTTGTCACATGAAATCTCTGAGGATGTGACCAGCATGATGTGACTTGTCCTGCTTGTTTAGAGACGCAGGACAAGAATAGCATGTCCTACCTGCGGCTAGTGCAAGCAGTGTTTGTTTCTTTTATATCATGATTCCCTTGCATCACACATTGATTACAAGAATGCAATTTGACTCGCTCTAAATGAGGAATCACTTCATATTACATCTGTGAGTAATGTTATTGCGGTCTAAATTACTGTCAGTGAACAGAGGGTGTGCATTTCTCTTTTATTAATAATATTAATAAGCAGAATCACTTGTCTTCTTAGGCAGGCCGGGGAATACAAGCAACTGCGACTGTTCCATTAGCTCATTTACACAAGTACTTTTTGCTAAATAGATGCATATTTTGTATCGTCACTGCATGAAAAAGACAAGATTGCTGCAGCTCAAAAGAAATAGAGAGAAGCCCAGGGGTACTGTGGATATTAATTTAATCACAGGACCATTTACCTGCTCATTTGAATTCAAACCCATCCATAACAAGGAAAAAGCACTTCACCAAACTTTGAGATTTAGACATCAAAAAAAGCCTGTTATATCTGATTAAGTAAATTGAAAAGAAAATTTTCCAGTCTTTGGCATATCAAAAGATAAAAATCTTTCCCTTCCTTGCCCTCCCCCATATGCTTACACCTTGTCTCCATGAACATATCACACGAAGAAGAAACTTGTCAATTATCAAAACTTTTACCACTAAGACTGGGATTAGACAGAACATAGAAACATGTTTCAAAATTAATGCAGCAAAGAAATATGGAAGTAATAAAGACAGCCTTATGCTTCATTTAATATTTCCTCATTTTGGTTATTGATTTGCAATATCGGCATCTCATTAGAGTATAAGCTACAAAGAAGGCTTCAGGATAATAAATCTTGCTTTAGGCAACAGTGTTTGAAAAGAAAGGAACAATTTAATATTTTAACGTCAGTGGAGCTGTGTGTGGGCAGTAAGGAAAAGGGGCTTGTCTGTAGATTTACTGTGAAACAATTACGCTCCTGCAAGCTCTAAATGCCTCTTCTACTCACAATTAAGGGCATAGATAACTTCTTAACGTACAGCAGCTGACAGTTCAGATGATGGAAAGCCAATATCTATCAGTCTCTGTTTACTTCTCACTCTGTATGGGGAAAATCAGCCATATGCATAATCCATTTGAGACAAAAAGAGCTTGACTAGCAGTGTAGAGATGATTTTCAGTACGAAACTATTTAATCCATCAATTGTCTCCAGCAAGACACAACTGGATGTTTCCTTTGCAGGGCAGAGGAGGAGACACCAAAGGAGGAAGCAATCAGTTCACTGAGAAAGTGAAAACTCCTTTCAGACAAAATTTCAAGTTCTTCTTCTGGATATGCTCTGCACCACTCATTGACAGTTCTTTCGTTTGTTCGTTTGTCTTCAGAAATGTAATTGACAGAAAACTTGCCTTGAACTCACGTTTTTGTTCATAGGGTGAGCAGTGCGATAGGAAAGGGCGTGGGATATTAATAGGTCCAATGATCAAATTTTGAAGTATTTCTTTAGTTTGTGTTTTAGTATTTATATAACACCCTAACTGAGCTTGGCATAAGCTTTAGCACTTCAGGAACTCCAGAATCTGGCCTGCTGCGATTCATCCTGAAGCTCTTGCCTCCACTCCTTAAAAAGAGGTACAGTATTTTTACCCCTAAATACAATTTATTTCACTAGTAAAATTTATGCAATCCACCAACAAAGGTTGTTCTAATGCATGTTATTGCTCTGTTCCAGCAGAAAAAGCTATGAAAGAAATCATCTGAATCCAAATCATCCTGTGGCTCTCATTCAGCTCTTTGAAGGCAGGGAGGCTTGCCCTTATGTTGGAGGATTCTAGGAGCAGGGAGTTATTGGCTTGGGAAGCTGATGTGTATGATGCTTGGATTGTCAGTTTAAGCACTCTCGTAACTCTGTTCTGTGTCCTTGTTTTTCCTATTAATCTCTTCCCTTAAAGGATGTAAAAGAAAGACTGACAACTAAACTGTGCATAGAAGATTCCAAATGAGTAGTTTGGATTGTCTCCAAAATATCAGTAAAAACATCCCAACATTCATATTATTTTTCAGATTTCCATATCCTCCCTCTGTTACTTTCTTTGTTACCTTCTGTTACCTCCTCTGTTACCTTCTGTTATCTTCTCTGTTACTTTCACAAGAGATTCCCACCTGATCCTTGTCATGAAGATTTAGCAAGGAATATGTTTAAGTAGACTTTAATGAAGATGTCTAATAGTATCTTGCCCATGCTAACTATGGAGTAACCGAGGAGACCCAAGACTTGTCCTCCATCTGCCAAAATTTGTGGGTCCAAACCCATGCAGAAACGAAGTCAAAACCACTCTGTGTCAATTGTGCCCCTTCAGGATTCCATTTCGGTTTCAATGAGACTGTAAGTACACTAGGGCAAACAAGTGAAAATTACAGAATCATAGAACATCCTGAGTTGGAAGGTACTGATCAACAGTGAAATTACTTACTTCCTTTTTATTCATTTGCCTGTGACTGAAGATCACACTCTGAGAAAAATGGTATAAAAAAAAAAAAGCAGGCTTTTATTTTTCAAAGACATTTACACAATTTTTGAAATTCTTCAGGGAAATCTGAATGATCCTTTTAAGGTTTCCTATATTTGACAGGATTTTGCAAGACTTCTGTGAGCTACTTAGATATTTCACAGGGGCTTTCTTAGCCTTGCATTACAAGCTTATTGCATATAACTCATGAAACTGTAATTTAAACCTAGAAAATCAGTATGGGACGATATTTAACGCAGTAGCCAATAGCAATTTTTTCAGTTACAAATGGTGTAGTATCTTCATTTGGGAGTTCTCCTACAAAAATGTAAATACTGTGTTCTGCAAATGTGCAGAGAATTTAGGATTGTGGAACAGGTGTTTGGAAACATGATAAAGCCTATTCTATGTTATTTATAATTAATATATCTAAGCATCCAGTTTTGGAAAACCAAATTAACAACTCTTTTGCACTAGTGTCTTTGGAAAACATAAATAGTGATGGTGTATACGACTACAGAGTGACTTACAGATGTCATTTCGCCAAAGAAGGAGAAAAAAGCACTGTGTAATTTCAATCCACTGAAATAAGTCCTCCAGGAAAGGAGTTGAAGGCAGACCCTGTAAAAATGTAACTACAGCTAATGAGCATTAAGGGCAATATAAATGAATAGTAACCACTTTTGAGAGAGAAAGACAAATTAGTGGCAACAAACCTCCCCTTGATGCCCCACATTCTTTGTAGCATCACAGTCTCTGTCAGTTTTGCTAAACTCCACCTTATGCTTTATTGAAGACAGTTTCTTCATCTTACTATTTAATTTTAAAGAGTTTTGCCATTTTCACCTATTGAGCTATTTCAACTGCTAATGGAGTGTCTACTGGCTTACAGGTGACCTATTTCCTACAGAAGATTAGCTGAAGTAATCTTGAATATGATCACTAACGCCTGAAACAAGCTCTGGCTAAAAATTATTACATTGAAGAGTAAAAACACTATCTGCCTCATTTTCACTTTTGCTTCGAACAAGTAAGAAACAGGAAGATCTTGGAGACAAAGAAGCATGCACTGAAGAAGGCTAAACAAATGAACATCTATGAAAGCAGCTAGAACAAAGAGAGCAAGCAAGACTTCTGCCCAAATTAGTTGCTAATTAATATCTTCGTTAATCACGTGCATCAAATAGGATAACTAACATTATTAGATAGGGTAATAGCATAGAAGCTGGAGACAAAAGTTTAATTTCTCACTCTGTGGCTGATTATTTGTGTCACTGTATTCAATAAAGTTCAAGCAATGGCACTTCCCTATCATGAAAATGCTTAAGAAAATAGAAAGACGCTCAGCTACTGCAGTAATGAAGGACTCAGTAGTGTCTAAGAGCCTAAATGACACACAATGGAGAAAACAGATGCCAGTGAGCAACTTCTAAATAACATTCTAACAGCCTTTCCCAACTCTGCTGTAAGAGAGAGAAAACTGGGCCAGATGAACCACTGTGGCATTTTTTATGTTTTCAACTCATGTATGTTTCCATCCCTACTGGACTTCCCAGATATGGAGACGCAGGTGAAATTGTATTGACTGACAGCTGAAGGAATGAACTATGGGCCACTGGGATCGTCTCTTTGGCTTGGTATTGACTTTTAACTGAACCAAATTCCCAGAGCACTGATATGGTCTATCTGATCTGTATTCCGCAAATAAAATAAAAAAAGGGAGGACAAGCTGTTCTTCATGAATATTGGCAGAACAATTTATAGCCCTGAAAAAAAGCGTAGAAGTAATTACTTCTGAGGAAGAGAGAGATCCTTAGCATATGAGGAAACACCAGTGGCAACATGGGTTTTTTGAACTTTGTCAGTACTTCAAAACTCTGAGCAGTCTGCAGCATTTAAAGGATTATTCCTTGAAGACATTTAATAACAAGGAGGACTACCTAAATAAACACATCAAATGAGGAAAAAAAGAGCAACACATATTTTTTAACTTTTTATAGCATCTCACTTGCAATGGCCACGATGATGGTTGAGAAGGAATTCCATTATGATGTTTAAAGTTTTAAGAACATGATCCATTGTGCTAATATTGTTCATGCTCGTTCACTACCCAAATATGACTTATTATGAAAGTGTGGTAAAAATCCAGTCTGTCTGATTCTGAGTTATGGAATATGAGGAAACACACTTCTGCATCATTTGAAAAATGTTTAGGTTGCCCTTTTACACTCCAATTCACGTAACTTTTGGCTTGACATATACCTGCCTTTGGCATATTTGAAGAAATCTGTTTTTTAAATAATCAAGTTATGCATCTTAAACTTGCCTGCCTCAATCACAGCTGTGCCATGTTGCATATTTATTAAAAACTGTATTTTCCCTTGAGAGAAATATCTGCATATGTGCATGACTCTCAATGAAGTCATGCACGTACCTGTGTGTACAATGTGGCGATAAAGCATAAATAAAATAGTAGAGTTGAAGGAGGAATGAAAATTATAAAAGGTATTGGAAAATAAATCCCCTCCAAATGCAAGGGGTATGGGAACCCAAGAAGATTATCTCCATAAATACATTTCTTAGTCCAATTTCACTTTAGGATCTCGCAGATCAGCACACAGCAAAACTTTTGATTAAACTTCAGTTTCGCTTTCTTATAGACCTCAAGGAAATTATACATACAGCACAAATACCAAGTATCATATGTACTCCACAGAACTCATATTTCTTTATTTTCAGATATGAATTATCCAAGTAACCTACATAAGAAATTTACTCTGCTGACTTACTGCTTTTTCTTTCATTGTTCTTAAAATCCTTGAGATACTGAACTGTACAAGCAATCAAAGTTATAGTAAAAAGCAACAAAATGTTACAGTTGAATTGAAAAACTGCATTGATTTTGCATAACTGAAAAAATAAAATAATTATTTCAACTAAAGTCTAGAAATTAGTTAGAACTAAACTAAATATTTTGTTAATTAGAACAGAATTTAGTTCATTTTATGAACTAAAATGATGCAGTAGTTTTCACGGATTTAAATGAAGTCTCCTCACCTCAAATGGGGGTTTTAATGATGTCATAAGTCATCAGAATTCAGTCTTGTTCCAAAATTACACATATTGTAAAACTTAGGTTCATGTTCATTGTAATCAATTCCTCCTAATCATTTCTCTTCTTAATAATTCCTTGAGAAACACAGTCGGCAATTTTGTAAATGTTTTTCATATTTTCTTCTGATTTTTTTTCCTCATTCAGTAGAAACACGATGAAAAAGACAGCATACACATTTTGGCAGATGGGGATTGCCTCTTAAATCCTCCTATGGAATGGATATTTGTGAAGAATTATGGGGCATGCAATTTTCTCCCCCTAAAATATGTACAGTCCAGCCTGTATTGTTCTGATCCGCAGCCTGAAGCCCAGGTATGGACCTTCAGATTTCTAGACAGCTGCATCAGGACATCACTTGTATGGATTTTATTTGTATTCAGAATTGCATCACTTGCGTCACATCAAGCAAGTTTTAAATGGCATCTTTATTTGTATCTACTGATGCTTACATTTGTATATCACCACTGTTTTATTTCAGGCATGGGAACCATGGTAATGTGACCTCTCATGCTATAAGCAGATGCTCTTCTCTGCAGCAGCCGCTCAGCTGCCAGAAGAAATTATTTATGTCAGGTCCACTGCCCTTGATGGGTTGCAGGACCCCAGGAAGCACAGGATAGGAGTTTTGAAGAAGATACAGTATTTATTGCTCCCTTCATCTGTTAAAATTATGTTTAACCCTTCAGCTGTAAAGCTCAGTAACCATCAAACTAGGACATGTGATAGGATTTTTCTGAAGGAAGGAAAGTTGTGTGTGGAGGGGCAAAGAGTTTTATCCTTAGAAGCCAATTGTAATAGTTGACAAATATTCATCAAATAACAAAAACTTTACCGAAATAACTGCTTTACCAAAATTAGTCTTACGAGTAGCAGCTGAGGGAACTGAGGTTGTTTAGCCTTGAGAAGACGAGGCTGAGGGGAGACCTTACTGCTCTCTACAACTGCCTGAAAGAAGATTGTAGAGAGGAGGGAGCTGGCCTCTTTTCCCAAGAGACAGGGGACAGGACAAGGGGGAATGGCCTCAAGCTGCGCCAGGGGAGGTTCAGGCTGGATATCAGGAAAAAAATTTTCACAGAAAGGGTCATCGGGCACTGGCAGAGGCTGCCCAGGGAGGTTGTTGAGTCACCATCCCTGGGGGTATTTAAAAGATGGGTGGATGAGATGTTCAGGGGCATGGTTTAGTGATTGATAGGAATGGTTGGACTCGATGATCCTGGAGGTCTTTTCCAACCTAGTGATTCTGTGATTCTGTGAAAAACTGTTCTGTGTGCCTCTTTACCAAAACCTGTTTCACTCTGTCATTTATATCTATGTGTCTGTCTTTCTATGTATGCTTCTATGTATGACCTATTATATTTACATTAGATATTGCATTGGAAATTAGTTTTACTAATCTAAAATATACAACAAATTCTGAGTTCCAAGAATCTACATTTTAGTAATCTAACCTGAAGTTTACCTTTCACGCCAGGAAAAACAAATGAATCAATGGTTTAAGCTTGAAAATTCGGTGAGACACATCTACAATTAAAACAAACTGACAAAATACCTTTTAAGTGAATGAAATGGAGACAATTTACATAGCTGGGCAGATGGCCCTGCTTCTCACCTACAAGAGCAGTACAGCACAGTCCTTGTGCGGGGAAAAGCTATGCTAATTTTGAAGACTAAATCAGACTGCTTAGTCTGCAAGAATAGGTCTGTTACTCCGAAGTTATATGAGCATCTGTGTGCAAGTGAGTGTGTATAAACAATATAAGCATCTACAAAATCAGAAAATGTCTACACTGTCCTTTGCAGACCAAAGAAGCACTTTGATGCCTGGTTAATTAGCATAGATTTCTGAAGGCATACGGCTTCCTTGTGTTGACACCAGGTGTGAGGCGCAGCCAGACTGATTTAGCACAGTGCATGACACGGACCTCCTCTAGGTCTTGTGAAATGCCACAATACAGCACACACACACACATAGGTCCAGAAAACAAGTTCCATGTTTATACTCAGTGCAAAAACTGGGGTATTTTTTAGTAGGAGACTTCTTAGCACTACTACCACGGATGAGATGACAGTGTACCATCAGTAAGTCTGCTGATGACACAAAACTAGGAGGAGTGGCTGATACACCAGAAGACTGAGCTGCCATTCAGTGAGACCTGGACAGGCTGGAGAGTTGGGCAGACAGAAACCTGATGAAGTTCAACAGCGGCAACTGTAGAGTCCTGCACCTAGGGATGAACAATCCATTGCACTAGTAAAGGTCAGGGGTTGATCTGCTGGAAAGAAGCTATGCGGAGAAGACCTGGGAGTCCTGGTGGACAACAAACTAATCATAAGCCAGTAATGTGCCCTCATGGCCAAGAAGGACAATGGTATCCTGGGATGTATTAAGAAGAGTGTGGCCAGCAGATTGAAGGAGATTATCCTGTCCCTCTACTCTGCTCTTGTGGAGCCCCATTGGGAGTACTGCGTCCAGTTCTGAGCTCCCCAGTTCAACAAAGTCCAAGAACTACTGAAGAGAGCCCAGCAGAGTTCCACAAAGACGATCAGGGGACTGGAGCATCTCTTTCAAGAGGAAAGGCGGAAACACCCGAGTCTGTTTAGCCTGGAGAAGACTGAGAGGGGATCTCATCAATATTTATAAATATCTAAAGGGCAGGTGATGAGAGGATGCAGCCAGATTCATTTCAGTGATGCCTAGCAACAGGACAAGGGGCAATGCATGCAAACTGGAACACAGGAAGTTCCACTTAAACACCAGGAAAGACATCTTTACTGTGAGGATGAAAAGGTACTGGAACAGGCTACCCAGAGAGGCTGCGGAGTCTCCTCTGGAGATATTAAAACACACCTGGACATGTTCCTATGCAATCTGCTGCAAATGAACCTGCTCTGGGGCGGGGGCGGGAGTGGACTAGATGATTTCCAGAGGTCCCTTCCAATCCCTGTCATTCTGTGATTGTGTGATCCTAATAAAATTCATGGGAAGAATGAAAATGACAAAAGCAGGGGCCACCTGAGGAGCTTCTTGAGGGAGTCAAAATTCTTACCCATGTATAAAACCACCAGATCGTATGCAATTTCCTCCAGTGTAAATCAGAGTATGCATGTCCACATATAGGTCACAGGCTTCAAAACCTCTCCTGATTTTACGTTTGGAATAGTCAAATTGTTACAAAATACAGATAGTAGCTACTCAAGGCAGTTTCTGCTCAATAACTCAGTGGCCAGAGGGCTCACCTGCAATATGGCACACACTTACTCTACTCACTTCTGAGTTAAGTGTTCAAGCCCAACTCTCTCATCTTTCAGACCTATTCCCTAGATAATAGGCTGTCTTCAGGTGTATGGAGAGAAGGTAGGGGCAGAACATTCTGCTTTGCTTTTGGTTAGGTTTGATTTGGTTTGAAGGTATCATGGTATCATATATGATGCCTCACATAAAGGCGATTTTGTTTCTTATCTGAAAGTAGAGCAAGTTCCAGTTCTTGCTGCAGAAAAATACACATTACGTGGAACAGGGACAGAAACTGGAGCCCTCATCTTCCTGCCAGGTAATTCCTCTTTCATCATATTAGAACTCCCTGTAGCCTAAAGATTTTTAAGTCTTCTATCCGAAATGGAGCATTTTTAGCAAAAGGAATTGAGAGAAACATCTTCCAGAACACCACTGTGACTGCTGGGTGCAATGGTCCTGTGGGGAACAAGGTGCAAATTCCTCCCAGAAGAAAGAATTTACTCTGTGTCCTTCGCGTGCTGAACAAAGCACTAGTGGTTAGACAGGCAATGTGATAGGAGCAGCAGCACAACTGCGTCTTAAGCAGGCTAGCAACTGGCATTATTAGTGTGAAGTGCAATTCCAGGAGGTGAAACTCATTTTATCAAAACTTGTGCCAGACCCATTCAAGTCATCATTCAACTGGCACCCAATGTTTGCAGAGTAATGCCAATTAAAATGTCTCAACGTTCAAACAAAATAATATGGATATTTTAATGCACTCAGCTTTCCACATTACGAGGCAGTTAGAGAGGACTGTTCAGATGGTCTTCAATTCTAGCCCCATCTGTAGAAGTGTAATCTGAATTTTGTATATCCTAGAATAGCTATTTGATAGCAATTTCCACTTCTTTCGGGGTTTTTTTTTTTTGGTTTTTTTTTTTATAAACTTCACAAAGACAACTTTGTGGAATTACAATAAAAAGTACTAAACGAAATGAGAAGTCTTTATACATCCTTATTTTAATTTTCCTTTCTTCTCAGATGACTGTTAACCTATACAGGGAAAACGGAAAAAAGCTCTCACAAAAGTGTTTTGTCAGTCTCAGATCAATGATGAAATGCAAATGTAGACAATTTTCTGCTGTATCGTCAGGTTCATTTTTAAGCATCTCTACATTAAAGTACGACCATCATTCTGATTCCTTGCTAACATGCTTTTATCTTTTTTTCTTACCTTGTGGCAATCGTCTAGTATTGATTTCCAGATGGTGAAATTCCTTGAAAGGTTTTCTCTTTCTTTAGTACATACTCTACAGAAAAGAACGTTGTTATTATCGTGCGTGTACATCTAATTTTACTGTGTTATGTAAGTGATAACATTTAAATAAAGGACTGGTAAGTATCTACTCATAACAGAGCGTGCTGTCATAACTGATGATATGTTAATGGTAGCAAGTTTTGTTTGTTTCCCTGTTCTCATATCATGTCTAACTTTTTACATGTCTTTCACTGAATGAGCATTTCATTGCTTCAGATGCTGAAGTGTTATCTTTTTTTCCTGGTGGTAGTGCTTTATTTCTGAACAGTACAAAGAAGTCATTGCATAAGTCCCTGAACATCCTAAATCAGGTGATTCGTTCAGAATTACAGATTATGATCAAAGGGACTACTTGAACCATATTTCTGTCATCAGAATTACACACAAAACAGAGCCATCAAAATTACATTAAACTCTATTTTGAAAAGAGTATGATGCTGAGCAATGAAGAAAGATGATGCCAAAATTTTTATTTTTAAGTAAATATAGCACTGTAACACAGGAGAATGAAAGCTTAAATGAGAAGACACGGATTTTCTGCTCGTCATTTTCACACACTGTTCTCAAGATGGTGTATCTCTTGCCCTACATCAGCTAAACAAAACTGCGAACTACAACAGTTGAGACAGCAGATTTCATACATGTTTTCAGACACTTTCAGCTCTTGGGTAAACTGAGATGCATTAAAATATAAAGATGTCTGATGAATTCAGACAGATTGTAGTTGTCCAAATGGAACATTACTCTCTCACGTTTGCTCAAATTCTTGTTGATACTGCAGGCATCCAGTAAGAGCAGGACCTGCACATTCAACAGTAATGTAATGCATTTACTTTTAACAACTGATGTTTTGGAGTTTTGCCTGTGGTTTTGGAGTTTGCTCTTGAGCTGACCAGTGACTTGTCTATAATTATTCAGCATGTGGATTGGTTAAATACTAAGAATTCATGACCTCTAATGTGATTAAACACCTGCACTGCTTTTATGTTTAATTATCAATAAAAGCAGCTAATTATTTTGTATGACCTTTTGCCATGCATGTACCCTTTGACTGTTCTTTGGATCAAAAGGCATCTTGGAAAACAGAGATCAAAAGAAGCAGAAGTAGTAGAACAACTGCCTTCATGATCTACAAACTGCTTATTTCAAATCAAAGCTTGATTTTTCTATTGGTTCAGTTGGGATTACACAATTACATACGGTGCTAATCATCCTACATTTGGATATCAAAATGGGAAATGTATCTTAGTTTTTATTTATTGGATATGCATATGCACATGCACGCATTATGCATTTATAAAAAGGTACAGTTACATTATGTAACCCATGGAAATATTCAGTGCATAAAATTAATACAAGTTCTATATATTATTTTTTAAAAATGTTCTTCAGTAGAACAGAATCACATATCTCAGTGACTCCGGTTGATTGTTCCAAGATTTTGCTGCTTTTAGGTGAATAAAATAGTCCTTAGAGATTCTCTGTAATAGGAGGGGGGAATCAGCTTGAAAATATTGGGATGTTTCAATTTATTTTAAAGGCACACCTAAGGACTGTAAAGAGATGTATCTTTGTAGATATTCTGAAATCTGCATACGGTAAGTTTATAAGCTTAAGACACATTCCTTTTAACTGTTATTAGCTCAAAATAAAAAGAGGGGGGCTGTGCATCTAAAACTAAATTTATGCAGCTCTTAGATGTTTACATACAAAATAATGATGTGAAAAACACCCATCTGGGCAGCTGTTTACGGCAGAAGGTCCCAGGATTGTTAGGTGCCTCTCAGTAAGCCTACACTTGTGAGCAGGACCAGTAGTCTCACAAAAAGCAGAGCCTCTTTCCTTTTCAGAACAGTAATAATGTTGCCTCCACCTAATTCCGCTTTTTAGATTCAGCTCTCTGCACATAAAGCCCAAGTTTGTAGGTAAAAGCACTGATGTCTCTGAATCTTTTATTTCAGTCACAGTCGAAAATTGACTGTGAAAGCGCGGACATTCTGATCTGCGTAATGACTGTCCACATTGCAAAGCATGTTACCTATGTGCAGAAAAATGCACAGAAAAAGATAAACAAAATGTAGCTGCTGATATGGCACCACAATAAAAGGCTGGAGAATGTTCTGTTATTTTTTTCAACTGGGTTTCACTGCAAAATAAGCAGTGATGTCAAAATTAAAATAGTCTCTAAATTATTCAGTTTAATTTACTTTTGTCATTTTAAGTCTAAAATGAGATTTCCAACGTGCTAACAGTACTTGGGATAGTAAATCTATTTTTCAAATTAAAAAAAAAAGTACAATAGCTCACATGTCTATCACTATGTATCTTGATAAAATATAGTCTTTTGAATAAATCAACGAGTTAAAAAATAAAGCTCCTTAGATTATCCAAGAACAAAAAATGGGAATGAGAATTTTAAGCCTACATCTTCTTTATGACTTTTGAATACTTTTGCGTTTAGAAAGATAAATACTCCTCTGCTTCAGAACTTGATGCATTGTGGTAAGCCTCACTGCACCTAATGCATCTGACTCCATTAATAATTTCTTTTCTGTCATCCTGTCCTCCCTCCTCACCCTCCTCACCTGAAGATACTTCATCTCCAGCCAAGAAGGTCTTAACAAAACCTTCTCAGCACAGAATGCTTCCCTCTCATAGAATCATAGAAGCAGTAGGTTGGAAAAGCACCCCTGCTTCCCTCTCATAGAATCAGTAGGTTGGAAAAGACCTTTGAGATCATCAAGCCAAACCGTACTCACTCACTGCTAAATCATATCCCTAAGCACTTCATCTACCCACCTTTTAAATACCTCCAGAGATGGTGACTCAACCACCTCCCTCGGCAGCCTGTTCCAGTGCTCGATAAACTTCTCAGTGAAGAAATTTTTCCTGATGTCTAATCTGAGCATCCCCTGGAGCAAATTGAAGCCATTCCCTCTTGTCCCATCACCTATCATTTGGAAGAAGAGACCAACACCCATCTCACTACAACGTCCTTTCAGGCAGTTGTAGATAGTGATAAGGTCTCCCCTTAGCCTCCTTTACCCCAGACAAAGCAACCCCAGTTCCCTCAACTGCTCCTCATAACACTTGTTTGTCAGCCCCTTCATCAGTTTCATTGCCCTTCTCCGGACACGCTTCAGGACCTCAATGTCTTTCTTGTAGTGAGGGTCCCCTTCGAGACTCAGGTGGCTTTTGCCTTTGCAGCACAGTGGCCTTTTCATTCCCTCTCCTCCCTCAACACGCTACAAAAAGTAGTTACTATACAAGAAATGGAGTATTTTGATTTAAGCTAAAGTAAAGTTCATCCAAGTAACTATTTTTTGAAAGTTAGACAGAATCTCCCCCTGACAGCATGTGGGGTTTTACAGCATTTTTTCAAATACTGTTTTTCCAGACACAGTTACATTTTGTGTGAAGTATGATCTGTGCTGAACAGGTGTGTCTTTTTTTATATTGATCTCTGTTTGGAGTTTTTTCTAGTCTCAAATGCAACGTCAGGCAGAGAGCTGGAGTCAGCTCCAAATTAGCAAGAGACTCAACTTTTTGTGAAGTTCATAATAACATTAAAATTAGACCTTGGAAAATAATAGAATATGCATAAGGTTTCCGGGAACATTTATACATATGCATGCAAGTGTTGTGTCCAGTTCCAGAATCCCCAACATAAGGATACAGAACTGTTGGAATGGGTCTGGAAGAGGCTACAAAGATGATCAGAGGCCAGGAGCATCTCTTCTAGGCTGAGTTGGAGTTGTTCAGCCTGGAGAATAGAGGGATCCAGGCAGACCTTCCAGTACCTGAGGGGGCTACAGGAAGGCTGGGGAGGGACTGTTTACAAGGGCATTGAGTGATACGATGAAGGGGAGTGGCTCTACATTGGAAGGGGTAAGGTTCAGATTAGACATTAGGAAGAAATTCTTCCCGATGATGGTGGCAAGGCACTGGCGGAGGTTGCCCAGGGAAGCTGTGGATGCTCTCTCTCAGGAAGTCTTCAAGGCCAGGTTGGATGGAGCTGTGAAGCAGCCTGGTGTGGTGGGAGGTGTCCCTGCCCCTGGCAGGGGAGAATGGAACTCGATGATTTTTAAGGTTGATTCCAACCCAAACTGTTCTATGAATCTAAGTAAGAAATACATTCTGTTCTCAGCTCTGGTCTCACTGCTCACGATCGATAGAGATCACTGCCTTGTGTGGTCCAGGCCTGATAAAGAATGCTCATTTTCTAAAACTTCAAAATGAGTCTTAGAATCATAAAATCATAGAACAGTTCAGGTTGGAAGGGACCTTAAAGATCATCCAGTTCCAATCCTCCTGCCATGGGCAGGGACTCTTCCCACCAGCCCAGGCTGCCCAAATCCCCATCCAACCTGGCCTTGAACACCTCCAGGGATGGGGCAGCCACAGCTTCCCTGGGCAACCTGTGCCAGTGCCTCACCACTTTCACAGTGAAGAAATTCTTCCTTATGTCTAGTCTAAATCCGCCCCTCTCCAGTTTACGTCCATTGCCCCTCATCCTATGCGTACAAGCCTTTGTAAACAGTCCCTCTGCAGCTTTCTTGCAGCCCCTTCAGGTACTGGAAGGTCGCTGTAAGATTGCCTTCGGAGCCTTCTCTTCTCCAGGCTGAACAAACCCAACTCTCTCAGCCTGTCCTCGTACAGAAGGTGCTCCAGCCCTCTGATCATCTTTGTAGCCCTCCTTTTGATGCAGCCCAGGACACAGTTGGCCTCCTGGGCTGCAAGCGCACATTGCCGGCTCATGTCGAGCTCCTCATCGACCAGCACCCCAAGTCCTCCTCCGCAGGGCCGCTCTCGGAGTTTCTCGGGCGGCACGTTCGGTGTCCCCCCCGCGGGCCCCGCGCAGCAGCCCCGTCCCGCCCCCGCGCCGCGGGGAGGCGCCTCTCACCATGGAGCCGGGGCGCGGCGGCGCGGCGGGTGCGGAGGGGCCGCGGGGTTGGGGGGGCGGGAAGGAGGTCGGGGTCGACAATGGTGGGGGGCTGTCGCTATCAATGGTCACACCGGGGCTCCGGGGCGGTGCCGAGCGGGTGCCTGGGGGAAGGCTCGGTTTTCTTTGGTTTGTGAGCCGGGATTGGGCGCTCGCAGCCCAGAGAGCGATCGTGTCCTGGGCTGCATCAAAAGCAGCGTGGCCAGCAGGGCGAGGGAGGGGATCCTGCCCCTTTGTTCCTCTCTTGGGGGACCTCATCTGGAGCACTGTGTCCAGTTCTGGAATCCTCAACATAAGAAGGATATGGAGCTGTTGGAACGGGTCCAGAGGAGGCTACAAGGGTGATCTGAGGAATGGAGCACCTCTACTATGAGGACAGGCTGAGAGAGTTGGGGTTGTTCAGCCTGGAGAAGAGAAGGCTCCGAGGAGACAATATAGGCGACCTTCCAGTACCTGAAGGGGCCACTGGAAAGCTGGAGAGGGATTGTTCACAAAGGCTTGTGGTGATAGGACGAGAGGCAATAGGTATAAACCGGAGAGGGGCAAATTTAGACTAGACATAAGAAGGTACCTCTTCACCATGAGGGTGGTGAGGCACTGGCACAGGTTGCCCAGGGAAGCTGTGGCTGCCCCATCCCTGGAGGTGTTCAAGGCCAGGTTGGATGGGGCCTTAGGCAGTCTGGTCTAGTGGAATGTCCCTGCCCATGGCAGGGGGTTGGAACTGGATGATCTTTAAGGCCCCTTCCAACACAAACTAATCTATGATTCTATTCTATGATTCTATATTTATTCAGATTTTTACTTTTCTGATGTCTTAAAAATCCAGAGTTTTTTTTCCTGCTCATTTCACGCAATTCACGAATGAGAATGCCGCATTGTTGCAGCGCTGTCTTGCTTAGGTCCTAGAGTCCAATGAATGTTGTTAGTGTTCTGCTTGTTAAAATAAGGATGCATTAAATATGCAGATACAAGAGAGAAGACTTAACACAGTTATCAACATTTTTACTGAAAACTGATCATTTCTCATGTCATTGAATTGAAATGATTGTTGCTGATCACACTGTCCTTAGGAATGTAGAAATCATAGTAGTCATTCTCTTACATTTTTATCAGTGACCGATGGAAGAAAGTAATGATTGATTTTGTCTTATTTCCTGGTTGTTTTCTTAATTTGAATAAACTGGTAGTTGAACTGAAGTAAAGTGTAAGAAATACTTGGCTATGGACTTGGCTGTGTATGGTTGGCGAGTCACTTCTGTGGTTCATTTTCTTTTACAACTTCCAGTTCTTCATCAACTAAAATTCAAGCATTACTTATTTAAAGGTGGTTATAGTTATGCTAGTATTTATTGTACACATACGACTTCATTCTTCGTTGCATACTGTATGCTTTTTAGGGTGCCAAATTCCTAGTATTCCTAATATTGTCCATTTTCCATGTCTTTTATTGCAAAAACTTACTTTCTTTTGAACAATCTCATCTCTTATTCTGTCTATATAAAAGCTGTGTAAGGAAACCAAGAACAAGGATTTTAAAGTATAATGGATGCTTTCTGGTAAGTTACCCAAAGGAGACTTGTTCACTGAAAGATACCGATCTGACAGATTTAAAAACTTGTGGAAATGGAACTATTTAAGTAAGGACTTAAAGTGTGAAATTGAAAAGGAAATTATGGGGATACTTTAGTCAGTATATGAAGACTAGGATTGTTTTCCAGAGTCTGAAAGGCCAACCCAAAATTTATGCTTCGTGTTTATTATTAGCACATATGAAACTTTGTAGATGAATAAGCGTCTGAATTTCATGGTCTACATTATAAAGCTGTAATAAAAAGCATACCCTCATTTCCAAACCAAATGGATTTAAACCCAGCTGATTAGGTGAACACAGTTTTGTTTTGGTAGGGGAAGTAATCTGTGCCCACGTAAGAATACAGAGAAATTTATACCATTGAGTTACACCTTTAATTTCTGAACAGCAGGCGTTACAGAATAAATTCCTTTTTGTGCAACTATATGCCTATCTTTAGTAATGAGAATAGTGAAGCGAAACATGGTAGCGGCAATGGCACTGTGTGCCTGGTTCATTACGTCATTGTAAATGACACAGCAAAAAAAAAAAGGCGGCTGTAGTAGAGAAAAAAGGAGTGCAAAGTGTTCTCTCAGCTTGTTGGGAGAACACTGACCAGAAATCTGAGGCTTAGATGAAGGCTTTTTACTTGGCCTATTCTAATGGGAACAGAGCAAAAGTGTATCCTTTTATCTGGTTGAGGCTTTTATAGTGCATAAGCTGTCTTTGCTGTCAGTACTTTGTAATGTTTCTTTAAGAATTAGATTGACAGAGTTGAACTCTTGAGTGACTTAAGATTCTTGTGTGTTAAAGCTGATATGGTATTTCTCTTCTAGACATTTCTTAGAAAAAAAGACAGTTAAAAAGACCTGTCAGATGATTCTGTTCTGAAAGCAAAATGCCAGAACAGTCCAAACCTGGTAAGAATTAACTAAGCATATAATTATGTGATATTATGTGTGTATATATATATATATATATAATTATATATATACTTGTGGTATCTTAAATTGAGAGTTTACAGATTTCCAAGTGAGAGGAAATAACTTCCTCAGATAAGAATTTCCTCAGATGATGAGTGATGTACAGTGACTTCATAAGGGACCAAACTGATTGTTTTACACTCCTTTAATTCTGGGTATGCTCGATGCTTCCCATGTGTTCTACCTTGCACCCTTATGCTCTTTTGTTTGTGCATGGACGATGTTTAAATGTTCACAAGGTTATTCTTAAAAAAATTATCTGTGATTCTTGGGTTTTCTTCCAAAAAGCTTGTTTTCTTTTCAAAGATATTAAAAAAGATCTAGGGTTACAAACTTCTCTTAAAAGATGCTGATTTTAGCCTTGCAAAATTTCTCATTAGGCATGCAGAATTAGAGAATGTTAAAAAGCTCTAGTGTATCTTTTCAGTTCATTCATGTTACTTGTTTTTGAAGAATTTATATGACTTGATTTTAGACGCTAAAATTATTTACAAGCTAAATTGTTTGAAGAAATAAATCATGTTACATTTTAATCAAGTCTTCTTGTGCTTGTGACATAACATTTCAATATATATTCTTTTCAGTATCAGACTCATCTTGAGCTCCTTAAAAAAAATGTATCCTAGAGCTATTGTTTAGACTTGTGGTAGTAAACCCAAGTTTTTCCTTCAGTAAATATGTCCACATTACATATGATTGTGTGTATTAGGAGTATAGGATGTCTAAAACTGACACTCTGGAGTAGCCTTCATTTAATATACATTTTTACAATAAATGCTGCTTAATTGGAACACAAGGCATACTTTAGTCCATCTTGATTATGTAGCTGTCCCATTATCATTATTTATTATGTACACAAAAGGCAGTATTATGTTGGGCATACCAATTAAATCAAGTTTATTTCATTGTTGCTTAATGTTATGGCCTTCTGTATCTGCAATTCAGCCTATTTCCACTACTGCACTTGCAGCATTTTGTGCTCCATTATAATGAGTCAATATCTGGGTTGCTATTCTGTAATGCAGAATGAGGTTGTAACCATGTGAGTAATTTTTTTCACCTTTCTCTGTAGTGTATAATTGACAGACTAGTTAAACTAAAAATCATAGCAACAAACAAAACAAAAAAATGTTTTTCCTGTTATGTTTGTGCTTTTAAAGGCAGACCATACACATATACATAGAACCATTTTTTTGGATATTGGATACATACTGTTATTTAGGAATGTCTCAAGATTTTCTGTTGCATAGTAGTGGTGAATGGCAATTTGTTTCTGTCCTGACAAATCCTTTTTATGTCTCTTCTGTTTCAAATGTGAAGAAAAGTGAGCCCTTGAATGGCCTGGAAGCGAAATGAGTTACAGTCTATTTTGTGTCTTACTCTATTAATTTTTAAAATGTTCAATCTTAGATTATAGTGGTCTGAATAACACATAAATGTTCTGTTGTAAGCAATAACTTCTTGGGTGTGACATTTGCAGAAGTTTCTTCCATTATTAGCTATGAATTTCATGGGGAAACTATCATTTTTGGTGCCTAAAGATCATGCTTGAAGTATGTGGTTATGTGATATGAATAAGTGTTACTCAAATGTTGAATTATTTCAGACAAGTTTAGATTTTGATGTTATTTTCAGGTGCCTTATAATTCTAAATCACAGTATAACTTAGCCCCCTCTCCCCCATCATTCCATTAATCCCCTGTCTCTAAAGCCAGTCAGAAAACTGTTTGTAACACTCAGAAGGGTAAGTTATCTGAAATTATTCACTTACTTTACCCACTAACACCCCCAAAAACGTCTTAAAAATAGAGCTGAGGATTCACCTGTGCGAACTGAGTAGCTCATCCCATGATGGCTAGATGTGGCTGTCTGATGTTCCTCTGGGTAAAGGAACCCAGAGCTGGATGAGGGAGACCAATGGACATAGGCCCGGGAGCTGGGGTAGACTCACCCCAAGGTGATTTTTTTTCCTCAGGGAGCAGTGCATTTTGATCTGACTGCCGGCTTGATTGTACCCCTTTCTAGGTTAATCCTGTTTGGGAAGCCTGTTCCTCTAGTTCACATGTACTAATGCAAAGAATAATGAAGAGATCATGCCTGCACTTCTGTTAAAGACAGAAAATTATTGTTTTCCCTGTCAGCCTGCTGCTGACACTAGTGCAATTCTGTCATGAGATAGAAAAACCCAAATAGCAACCACGAGTATTTATTTCCTCTGAAAACTTAATTTGGTGTTGTATGTAGCCGTGAAAGCAACTGCTGTGCATTCAGGAGCTGAGCTATTTGGTTGTGCGTAGCTAACAGCGAAAAAAGAAACAATGAAGAGGTAAGAGGCAGAAAAGTTTCTCCTGCGAGCTAAACAAGTGCTAGGGGAGGAAGGGATGCTTTAGTGCCAGTAGTGGACTTGTAGAATTGTCTTTGTTTCTTGAAGATGTCACGTGTTTGACCTCAACTTGCAGACTTTGACAACGTGTTACTGGTATGAAAGTGGGGAACACTAACTAGCAAGGTGTGTAAACAGCCCGTTTGTGGTGTTTCAGGGCTTTTTTTTGAAATGGGAGATTTTATAGCTTGTTAAAATGACTTTAATGAGTGATTTAAGTTCAGATGCAAGTTTCATGGCTTTAATGGATGTTTTCAGTTTTTCCATAACAATGTATTATTTGAATTGCTTAGGGGATTTGACCAATAATGGAAAACGTTTGACCTTTGGAAGGGCATTAAATATAGGAAGTTTCTGAGTGAGAAGAAAAGGAACTAAAAAGGTGATCATCTGAAACTGGTGTTTTGTATTTTTTTTCTATTTAGTGGGAATTATTTCCTCTTTACACGTTGCAGTGTCAAAACAAAGGTGAGGCTTACCAGAAAGGTATCTTGCTGTAGTTAATTATGTGATATGAGCTAATGCATTGAATCCAGTTGCAAAACAGTGGGACTGGCAGGTTGGTGGAGTGGGTTAATGCTTATCAATCAGATTTATCCTGGTTCTTTCTGTTAACCTGTTTATATCTAAGGTCCTCAAAGGATCTTACACCACCTCTTATTTCTCCTTTGTTTTCTAACACAGAGCTGTACAAGACAGTTCATGACTTCTTTTGTAATTATTTCAGCAGATGAATAATTATGCAGCAGCCTTCCGCAGGTAGGACCTCGTCAGGGCTGTGTGTCCTTTATCCTCTCCCTACATGAGAGTTACAAGGCTGGAGAGAGGGCGAGGTATCCCTTTCTCAGGTAGGATAATCTGGAGACACAGTCCTGTTTGACAGTGACGTTAGCTGATCCTGCCCTCTGAGTGTACTTCCAGTATCAGATTGTGGATTGAGGGGTTTGCATTGGAAACTTGTCACTGGGTGCCATCTGTTGTTAGGGTGCTGAACCCTGGTACTAGAAGAGCTTGCAAGGGGCTACTGTTTCCCTCCTTAACACTGAGTAAAACACACAAGTGGAGCTTTGTTAATAAGTAGTTATTCTCACTAATTTGAGTATTGGATGTTATTTGATGGATAATTTTTGTTCGTTTTGTTTTCTGTCATATATTTTGGCATTAGCGGCTAGGATTATACTGGTGACTTCTTTCTGCTTTTGGCCTGGTACTGTTCCCAATCAAGGAAAATTTCTGTTTTGATTCTAAACCTTTCTCCTACCTAACCACTGGTGTCATTTCTGTGCTGATATTAACAAAAATATTACTGATGAAACTCTAGCTGCCAATATGCTTTTAGTAGAGCGCATTTGCTTTAGGTGATCTGCTGCAGCACTTCCTGAGAGCAACAGACTGCTGTGCAGGTTTTGCTAATGCACAGTTGGCCAGCATTCCCACATTTCTAACAGTGTCTAACATCCCCTTATTACTAACTGGATTTAGATTTGTGGACTGAGATTTGTAAAAGATTTGAAAAGAGGAGAGAGATGGTGATAGTGACAGTAATAGAAAGGAGGTGAAGGAGCTGTATGTTCCCTATAAAATCTTTAGGAAAACCACTGTTTCTGGAATTATAAGCAAGTGTATCACTATTTATCAATAATTATCTGGTTTTAAACAAAAGATTTTGAGATTCCAATAGAATTACTTTTCCAAAAACTGCTTTGATTTTTGTGTTGTTCCTAAGGAGGATCTGTGCTGCCTTTATTTTTTTTAACATTATCTTTACAAGTAATTATTCCAGAAAAGGATTCTTTTTCTCTAGAGTAAGAGTACCTCATTAAACTCACTCAGCGTAAGGCTCTTCTTATGTAGAAATGAGTCTGTATAAAATGTTAAAGAGGAAAAGGCCTCCTTCAAAATCCATACTTCATTACTTCACTGTGTGTTCTAAGTATTAAGGTGGAAAGTTATTTAAGATTTTGATGATGGTGATTTAACACAAAATTAGGTAAGATACTATGGTTTGTTTGATTTATTAGGGATACATATCCTTAAGAATGTAGGACTTCAGCATGTTGAGAGTGAAAGAACCTTTTGCTTGTCTATGTTGTATTATTGCCCTGTGCACTAAGGATTTTGCTCTGCTTAAAGTACAGTAGTCACCTTTAAAACAAAGTAGCAAGGTGACTCCCTTTATTTTGGTAGTAAGTGGTGAAAACATACTACTCAAGTAGCTTTTCACACTCCTAAACTTCCTTGAGCTGTAAAAATTCGGTCTCAACTATTCCCATTCCAGTTCCTTTTAATACTTGTCTACTTATTAGTTCATTTCTTTTTACTCTAAATCACTGGATTTAGAGTTGTGGGCTCTGATTTGAGAAGGGCGTAGTGGTAGAGTACCGGTAAAAAAAACAGCTAACTTTGAAATAGCATATCATGGGAGTAGAAATAAACTGAGCATGATAGAAAAGAAGGTATTGATGGTGACTCTCTAATGCTAAAAGGCACTCCAACATTCATGAAATTCTGAAATTAAATACCTTCCTCTGCCCCATACGGGAATGTTTGTCCTTCTGCAACTTCCCTGAATGTCGTGTGAAGGAAAATGTTAGTACTGACAAAGCATGTCAGTGAATCACAAAGTGAATCTGTATTTGTCCTTTTCCAAGAGGAAGGTGAATTGTAAAGCGTTTGCAAAGTAATCTCCAGAGATATCAAAAGGCTAAACCAGCAGTGAAAGCCATTTGTAAGACATCTTTCTGCTTGCTTTAATTTGTGTCTCTGCTCTGCAGAGGAACTTTGTTAATAATGGAGCTTGACAGGCACTGGGTACTATCTGGGTGAAAGCTCTGTTAAGAAGATGAAATGATCGGGGGAGCACCTTTCTGATTCAAAGACAGAGATTTTGGAGACCTTACTGTTATTAGTTACACTTCTTTCAGTGTGGTTCCAGGTATTTAATTTTATTCACAGCTTTGAAGGCAGTTCAATGACTTGTATGGTCTGTATTTGTAAAACATTTCATTTGATGTATAAAGCAAACAAGAGTATCGCACCAGTTTGACCCTCAGAGTTGTTGATCCTTTAAGGCTGAGGTAATTAACTTCTGCTTTTCACTGAAATTTTTATATATGAGTGGGAAGGTTGTTTGAAATAGATTGTTTTACAAGTAAGAAATTTTGCAAAATGTACCATTTCTTTAATGCATAGCTGCTCTAAGCAGTGGGTATGGATAGTATAGCTCAATTTCTATGGGCTTGCCCTTTCATTAGCTTTAAGAGTACACTGGAGGCTTGGAAAATGTTTTTGCCCTGATGCAGGGCAGAATGATAGTCTTCCAAGTGGAGAACTGTAGCTTCAAACATAGGTAGGTAGATTCCAAGGAATTTTTTGCAGTGTTATCCTTTGTGTTCTTTGCATTTCAAAGTGCAGCTGGTTGGTGTGTCTGAATGGACAGTGTGCAAGGAATGTGCAGGAATTGTTTGTGCATTTCAGAAGTTTTTGAAAGGTGAAAGATATGTAAAAGGCCTCTAATGCCTTTTGCCCTTCCTCACTATTTGTAACAGAGCTGATAAAAGAGTAAAAGTCTCCTTCGCTTATTTTGCTAGCCACTTGCATCACTTCAAAGCTGTCTGCATAGACTTTTCTTCAGGCTTGAGGCTTGCTGTAGAGTTAGAACTTCAGGTGCAGCAGTGCCAGGTGTCCAAAACCAAAAAATAACAACCTCAGAAGTTTTATGTTGTGAGATACACTTTTTTGTACACTTTCAAGAAATCATATGTATTGTGTTTAAGCCATATGCATTCTTCAGTCATGGGCTTTTGGGTGTTTGGGGGGGGAGGGGTGAGGAGTCGGGTTTTTTTGAGGTTAGTGTTGTATTTTCAGTGTTATCTTATTTGTTTTAGTGAAGGTAACATTTGCATTTAAAATTCTGCTATGATAAGTCTATTTGAAGTGCTTTCTATTTCCACAATTATTCTTAAACACTGCCTGAATTTTATTGTTACAACTGGAGTGCAGTGCATATATGTTTTATTCTCACATTGTGCACAGATGCTTATATTTCTACTCTATTCCTTGACGATTTAGGAATGCACTAAGAATAAAATAATTGCTCTCATAGTTGAACAGTTTACAAAGACAAGAAAATTTGTGCATAGTTTCCTTAATAGAGTCATAGTGAAGTTACTTTTTTGTTTTCTGTTTTTCTAATACATTAGAAATCAAAGATGGAAGAGAAAAACAAGTTTGGTATTTGAAAATATCAAAACTAGCATTGGCTTTTGCAATTATCCACTCAAAACCACGAGGGAAGAGTTGCAGAGAATACACTGAGCACCTTGCCAAAACTGTATCTGAACAAGATTTTGGATGGAAATCAAAAGTTGAAGCACTGGAAGCTGAAGTTCTTCGATTACGTCAGGAACTTCTTTTGCACAAGATCTGTCCAAGATTCTGCTTGGAAAACGGTATGTTTCTGAAACAATTTCTAACTATGTTGCTGTAGCAAGGGAAAAAACAGCTGTCACGTTGCCTGCACTGTTTCCCTATGCCTAGATAAGCGGGTCTTTAGTGTACAGCTTTCTGTTTTTCCCAAAGCTCTGAAGTATTAGAACACTTAATTCATATGTAATGGAATTGAGCTTGAGAAATTGATGCTTACTCAGAATTTATGGGTTTAGCCTTCAGAGTCAATAGGTATCATACAAAATAATTCCAGACGAGAGTATCGATCAAAATATTACTCTATAACCTTGGACATATTAGTTTGTAAGAATATTTATAGACCCTATTTATATATGTAATATGTCTTAAAGACATATCGCATATTTTTTTACCACTTTAATGATGCTTTATATCATAAATTAAACCTAATATGTTGAAAGAATGAGTCCCTAATATGCGTAACAGGAAGGCTGGGCAGGCAAAGGACTGTATCTCTGCTATTTCCATTAATGTATTTAGACTGGATACTGTTGAGTGTTTATTATCACATAATGGCACAGGATGAGCTTGGAAATCAGGCAGTGAAGGATGTCTCTAGGCTGTAGGGAGACATTTCCCCTAGGAAATCAAAATGTATAGCTAGCTGCTTTATGACTTGAGATTTTTAGAAGGTTTCCTGATAAAAAACTTGATGAGTCTTTATTGGAATGCTTTTGTACTGCAATGGTAGCTTTTTTATTGCCTTGTGAAAAAGGTCTGGATTCTAACTTTGACCGAATGGGTGGATGTATTAGCCTTTAGCTCAAAGCTCTTTTTTTTTTTTTAATAGTAGACCTTTCTCTCTAGAGAATTGATTTTATGACTATTTATACTTAATTATTGTTCGTGTGTCTGTTCTTTGCAACTTGTTCTAGACATGATGTTTATTTAAGAGTAAGAGTAACTTTCAAGCTGCTGTTTGCAACAGATGTCTTTAATGTTTTGAAGAACTGGTTGCATATGTTCAGGAGAGATTTATTAACATCTGATGTCTGAAGAGGGTATTCTAATTGTTGATTAAATAGAACATTTCAAACACTAGAGATGAAATCAATTAATCTGCAGTTTCTGTATTCCAAGTCTAACTTTTTAAAGCCTCTCTTCCCCAGGCTGTTGAACTAAGCAATACTGATACCTCACTTGCCAAAGAAGCTTCTTTTAGTTGCAAGATAGTGAGAGAAAAGCAACTGTAACTGGCAAATAACACCTCTTCCAAATATGTTTGATTTGCATTGCCCTAGTCACAGTGGAGTGTGTTCACAGATCTAAAATGTGGTAAATCTTGTCTAAGCTTAGATATCTATAGCTGCATTAAATTTGCTGTGCTTTCTTTAATTTGCTGTGCGTTATCTGTACAAGGAAATAACATGCTTCCTGTATAGTTTATGGTTCACTTGACCAATTGCGATATTCACTAATATTGTTATTGTTAGTTTCCGCGAAAGATGTCCCTCTCCATTATGCTACCAGTAGATTGGCTGGCTTAGAAAAAGTCTGATGATTCCCAAATCACTTCAGTAAGCTGTTCTTCATAGGTAGCTCTTTCTGGTTTTAATGGTCTCAGCAGCCTGTTCAAACATACTTTGGATAGCTGAACAAGTCTTATTTTTAGTGAAGCCAAACTTTACTTTCAGTCTACATTTAGCTAATGGAATCATAAATAGCAGAGATGAAATATGTGGTATCTACAATCCTTCTATATTCCTTCAGTTTCTCCAGGGAACAAAAACACCGCCCTACTAATTTGAAGGATTAGTGTGTAGCTGCTTTTCCCATTCAATGCTCACTTACATTTGTGATTACACTGTTGATAAACCTTTTTAGTCAGGAAACCTTCTGACATTTATCTGTGGGGGTTCACATCAGCCCCACCTGCATCATGTGCTGTCCAAGAGGAGTGGAGCATAATATTCTTCTTCGTTTTGTCTTAACCACTTGGGTGTAAGAGAGCAAAAATGTGTGGAAAATCTTAACTCTCTCATAATTTCTATTTCTTCATACAGGTTTTCCTTATAGCACACTTTTGAACTCTTGGAGTCCATCTCTGAGATGGCCATTTTTGTGGTATTTCTTTCTTTTGACTGGGTGGTTTTGGATGTCTTTTTTGTTGTTGTTATTTGTTGTGTTTTCTCCAAACCTTGGTATGATGTGAACTCTTCTGATAATAGATTTGAGCCGTGTGTTATTTTGGAAAGAAGATGTTCTTCATCAGACAGATGTAACTGCTGAGTGTGTATTCATGGGTATAGTTACATTGGAGAAAAATACTCATCCTCTTGCTTTTGAGTAAGGAAAGATCATTACTGATACTTGATGGGATATCTGTTGGTGAGATCTGTACACTCTTCTGGTGATCAAGTTAATGACATACATTAATAGCAGAACACTTGTGGCTGACATTTAAAGGGAGATGGTCATAGAAGTGAAGCCTACCTGAAACGGGCCACGCCACCACTGACATCTGCTCTGGAAAAAAAAGTTCCTCTTGTGTGTTTTGCCAGTTCTGAGATTTTTCAAGCCCATGGAGATTAGAAGCTAAAGGGTGACTGCAACCGAACTAAGAAGGCATTGGGAGTTTGGATCTAAGTTGAAAGGAAAAGTAGTGTGAGTTGTGTTCTGTTCTGTCTACCTGAAGGCTGAGGGTGTTCTGCTTAAAACAATGCAACCTCTTAAAAGAATTCAAACCCTCATCTTTTCTTTGGCTTTTTTGTGTTCTGCTTAACAACTCCATAAGCACAACAATACCAGGATTTCACAAAAATCCACCAGTGGAAGATCTCACACAGTAAGGATCAGATACTGTGTTTGTGTTTGCTGCTGCCTATTGAGAGCTGAAGTGTTCGAGTCCTTCAGCCAAGGTTCACTTTGCAGCTGTATCTTCCCTGCTCTATATTCAGAGCTTTCCTCTCCCACCTACTGTTTGTAATAATAATATTAGGTCTTTCAGAGGCTTCAGGAAAGATTAGAGACTGCCTGTGGAGTTCCATTTCCCTGATGTGAGAAATTTGTAAGCTCTTTGAAGCCTGTTTTGCTTCTCCACATAAAGTTGCAAACAGTATGGATATGCAAGCCCATGAAGGAAAAAGAACAAAGTATCAGTTTTTAAAGATATGGTGTCTAAATTATTTTTGTTCCACCTGAATATTTTTTTGTCCTTGGAAACCCTTAAAATGTTTGGGATTCCTCTTTGAGGAGAAGGAGGGAAGGAGCATGCATCAGTTTCTTGCCTTTCTTTGATTCAGATTGAAATTTCACAGAAAGGGGAGAGAAAATCATTGTAGTTATTCCAAGAACAAGAATTTAAAATACTCAAATGTTCTGTTGTCACTTTGTCTTTTCATGTAGCTCCAAAGCAAAGAGTCTTACAAAGCATTGGTGAATTGATAGATTTATGGATTGAAGCACCTGTCCTCGAAGACAAATTTCTTAGCTGTTATCAACTCATCAAATCAACAATCCTATTGTTTCTTGGCAGCTCTGTTAAAGAGATCTGAAAAGCCTGCAGCTGTTACTCCAGCCTAAGAAGGCATAAATGCAATACTCTACCCATTTTTGCCAAGTATGTGTTTTAGGAATGACAGTTTAGAAGATAGATGTTTATCGTCTGCGTTGCTTTAGGCTGATACTCTTGAAGAGTTCTAAACAGTCATCCAGGGTATATTTTTAGCTGAGCTTGTATTGAGTATGCGTTCTCTCTTTTTTAGCTTCACCTTCAATCTTGGTTCATATTATTCCCTTCTGATGCCGTGGATAGGAATTTTCTGAACTGCTTGCTCCTCTAATTACAAAAACAAAAATCAGATTTCCCCCCCTGCCTTTTTTTAGAATTAGTTTATTCTTCGTTTTATATGAATTTTGACACAAAAAGCTGAGACTGACCCTATAACTTGGGAACCAAGAGTGAGAGGGGAGAGACAAAGAGACAGTTGCAGAAAGTGTTCTAACCTGTCACAGTGAGACAAGGCTCAACTCAACTGCTTCACTCGGTACAAGTGGATGCATGTTCAGATATAGACATTTGCTTACCCTCAGTCAGAAAATGTTGGTGTGCACCAGCCCACAACGCTTTGCGTGTGAATCAGTTCTTAGCTAATGGCTACCTCTTCCCAAAGATCAAGTTAGTGCTCAAAGAAACACATTTTTTATCAGTAGAAGATGTGAAAGCAAAACCGATTGAGATCCTCAACAGCTTTTCAGAAAATGATCTGTGGAATTGCTTTGAACATTGGCAGCATCATATGCAGCTGTGTATCAGGTCAGAAGGGGACTATTTTAAAGATAGTTGTAGTTGATTTTCTTAATTTGTTAAATAAAAATAATTACAGGCACAGTTTTGCCTGTGGGACCTCATAGATTACTTACAGTAGAATTTAATTTGCCATGCTCTAAAGTCTCCCTCCTGTGTTCTAGGCCTCCACCGCAGCATATGGCTGCCAGCCCACTCTACCACAGTGCCCATATGTTTAAGGAAATGCTGAACTCTGAGTCAGAATGTGATTAACGTGAATGATTTTTAGCTGTGTCCTGAGGCTGTGTTTGACTTTTCAGGATACTGTCCCCTAAATTCTACTTCCTGTGTCAAGACATTTGAAGCAACTTGTCTCTCTTTAGGGAGTAAGAGACAGAGATAAAAAGAATTTTGTATCTCCTGCTTAATTCCTTAGCTTAGTGTGTTTCTTGAGGCATTTAGTTGTATGTGTAGAAAAAGGGAGCAGTTTCCTTTGTAGATTAGCATGAATGAAGACATTTTGGTCTCCTTTCTTCTTGTGGGTAGCTCAGGCTTGCTGCCAAAAGCAGAAACATATAGAATTGGAACCAATGAGGTCATCAGCTGAAGTTAAACTGCTTATGAATGATACGCAGCTCCAGTTTACCAGCAGCCTTGTTTAGGGCCTTAAAGTACAGCCCCTCTTTCCTTTCCATTTGCCTTTAAGTCATGGCTTCTGTGTTTCTTGTTCAGTAGAGAGAGGCAGAAACTCTGGATGCTCAACCTAAAGCCCCAGCATTTCCTTGGTAAACAAAGGAGGTCTCTGATAAGTCCTGGTTTGATGAGATCAAGAAGAGTGATAGCCAGTCAAAATCTTTTCTCAATAATTTCAAACCTGTGAAAAAGCAAAACTCTCCACTGTGACTTAAATAATTTTACTTGTGATGTTTTCTCTGCCCACTTACATTAAAAACAGCGATGGGAGAACATGATTGATCATAGATTTTGTGTTTAAGCTCATTTTCAAAGAGAAACCAATCAGATGAATTCAGAAACATCAGATCAAAAACATGCATGGATTCCTCAGCAAATAATGTTATCTACAACCTCATAAAGGATTCTTCATCATTAGTCAAGGGAGCAGTAGTCCAAATCAGGCTGAATAATACTGGTAAAAACATTAGTCTATTAGGAGAAATTACTTCCCTCCCCAGAAAGAAGATGAAATAGGGTGAAAAGTTTACAGCTGCCTGAATTGCACTTAGCAAAGATTTTGGTTCCAATGGCATACTAGTAATATAGAGTATAAACTAGAATTTTCATGTTGTTGTGGTATGTTTATGTAAAGGTTATTTCTCCAGGTCAGTATGTTTGTATGAGCTGCTCTTAGAGTTGTGCTGTCTCCTGTTACCACTTTTTGTAAGCAAGGAATGCAAAAGAACAACAGTTGCAGAGGAATTGTTAGCCCTGGTGGGGTACTTTGGGCTTCTTTCATTTCTAGCTTCTTTTTTCTGATTGTGGCCTTTTCTCCGTACAAATCCATAAGGGCAGCCCAGTCTAACTAGGTGTCATCTCAGCACTCTCGCTAAGGCATGATGGAGTCAGACAGACGGTACTTCAAAAATGAACTGTCATTTGACGTCTTAAAGGTACTTGTGTACTCCCATGCTTCTGCCAGCAGTACTAATGCAGATAGGGAGCATTGCAAGTAATGTCTCACAACCTAAAAAGTATTCTATTTTTTTAGCAGGGAAGCAGGGAATTGAGAACAGATATGTGAGATGACAAAAATGAAGTTAAAATTTGTTTAGCACAGATTTATGGGAATATGACTCTTGGAATATGATGATGAGATAAATCTGTTCCCCATAATTGTAGTGACACAATGGGGAACTTTATGAAAGCTGAGGCCTTTTCAGGATAATTAAATAAGTTAATTTGCAATCTGGAAAAAGCACCAGCTGGAGTGTAATGATTCATTGAAATCTGAGAATACTGCTCCTTCCATGGATAACAGGTCTGTTTTGATTGTGGAAACTTTCTTCCTTTGAAAGCAGATGCTGTCTATCTTATCAGATGGCATTGCTGCAGCTGTTCTAAGCACATAGTTGTGGCAGAATGGTACAAGAAGCATCCTTTTCTTTCCAGGTTTCTGTACAAGGAACCCATTCAGAGGCAAAACCAACCCAATTGTCCCAGCAAGAGGAAGGGTTTGTTATTATTTTTTTAAATTCCTTGTCTAGATCAAGTTTCTGTTAAGATGCAATGCGATTTTTAGGAATGAGGTTCATAAAAGCAAGTGGGATCCATAATTTAGTGTAGATTAATTTCCTTTCCTCTGGCTAACAGAGTGATAGTTTTGGGAAAACTGAATGTGTATGGTAAAAACGGGTTAAGGAGTGTGGATTGTTTTGCCTATAAGTCTACTGTGGGGAGCTAAGGATCAGTCAAATTTGTCTCTGGAGGTACAGAATCACAGAAGTGTTGAGGTTGGAAAGGATCACCGGAGGTCATGTTGTCCAGCCCCCTTGTCAAGCAGGGCCACTTAGAACCAGTTGTGCAGGACCATGTCCAGACAGCTCCTGTCTAAGAGTGGAGATTGCACTATCTCTTTGGGCAACCTTAACTCAAACTTAGATTGAGTTCCTCAAGTAAATCTTTGTTTGTGGGCTTCTAGATATATAAACAAAAAACCCTAGATATTTATTACATGTTGTATTCAAGAAAAGAGATGTTTTTAGGAATGTGTACCCTAGCTGATTTCTTAGGGAGTTCACCTAGAATCATAGAGTCATAAAATCATTAAGGTTGGAAAAGACCTCCAAGATAAAGTCCAATTGGTGGCCCAACACCACCATGCCTACTAAACCTTCTCCCAAACTGCCATGTCTACATGATTTTTGAACACCTCTAGGGATGGTGACTCCACTACTTCCCTGGGCAGCCTGTTCTAGTGCTTCACCTCTCTTTGACTGAAGAAATATTTCCTAATATCCAATCTAAACCTTCCCTGGTGCAACTTGAGACCCTTTCCTTTCATCCTATCACTTGTTACTTGGGAGAAGGTACCAACACCCGCCTCTCTATAGCCTTCTTTCAGGTAGTTGTAGACAGTGATAAGGTCTTCCCTTAGTCTTCTGGGGGGAGGGGGGGGGGGGGGGAGGGGGAGGCGGAGGGGGAGGGGGAGGGGGGGAGGCAGAGGGGGAGGGGGAGAGGAGAGGGAGAGGGAGAGGGAGAAGAGCCCCGGTTCCCTCAGCCACTCCTCATAAGACTACAGAACTTTCATCAGCCTTGTTGCTCTTCTCTGGACACACTCCAGCACCTGAGTGTCCTTCTTGCACTGAGGGCCCCAAAACTGAACACTGTATTGGAGGTGCGGTGTCACTAGCTCCATGTACGGGGGAACAATCAGTTCCCTATTCCTACTGGCCACAATATTTTTGATACAAACCAGGATGCTGTTGGCCTTCTTGTCCACCTGGCCATGTTGCTGGCTCACATTCAGCCAGCAGTCAACCAGCACTCCCAGGTCCTTTTCCACCTTGCAGCTTTCCATTTACTCTTCCTCAAGACTGTCGCGTTGCATGGGGTTGTTGTGACTAAAGTGCAGGACTCAGCACTTTGCCCTGTTGAATCTCATACAGTTGGCCTCAGCCCAGCAATCCAGTCTGTTTGTCCCTCAAGCAGAGCTTCCTACTCTTGGCAGACCTCATTTCAGTCTTCAGCTCATTACTGCTGCACCCAGATCATTACTGTCTGCATTACCAGTTCAGACAGGTAGTCTTCATTGGTAATGTTAATTTATTTAATACCTTAAAACATCTACTGTCTAGCTTAGAACTCCAGTTTTAGTCATCTAATTGAGGTGGTCGATATTGTAAAGCATATATTAGATCTTTTGTCATGAAAGCTGCGTGATGAGCATTAAGTGGCCCAGATCTGTATTTTCGTATGCCTGATTATTGATCCTTCCATATCTCTACTGCAAGTATTCTTTATTTGACTTGAACTACAGAAGATTTGTGCTGTGTTCTGCAGAAATTCCCTAAAAATGAATATTTATATCTTCAAAATCCTTCTAAGTTCTTACTGAATACTAAACGTTTAGGTACTTCATTTAAGAAAAATCCCTAACAAATTGAAGTATATGCTTCTAAGCCTTCTGAAGCTTAAATCCTGACATTGAACAATTAATTTGAGAATTTTAGATACTCAGTTCTATATTCAGTGCTATGAAATTATTTCTAAATGGGACAAAGTATGTCAGCATGAAATACCTTAGCTTTAAACAGAAGAGCTTTCTTTTCCAGGCTGACTATAAAAACACATGGAAATGCAGAAGTAAAACATGAGGTGCGCAGCTTCTAAAATGTCGTCATTTGGAGAATCCTGGGAGCTTTTTATTTTTTTTTACTATTATTATTACAAAACGTTCAAATATATGAGACAATATTTTTTTTCTTTGAGATATATGTAAGTATGGCTTGGTTCCAGATCAGTACAACAGTGGTGTGCTAGACAGAGGAGTTCATGAGAGAGAGAGAAAGTTGTTTTTTCTCAACCAGCCAGCTTGGTTAGTAATGAAAACAGCAGAATAGAGAAGGCTTACTGGTGAAGAAGAGGTAAAGAAAACAGTTAATATGTGTGAGGAGACTTTTTCTTTTTAGGAAGATAATAAATTTGATTCATTGTTCATGGAAATTGCACTTGTAACAAACCAATCGATGAATGTTAAATGAAGAATAACAGTCAAAAAAAATGCAGAAGTGGAGAAATGAACAGAATAGGAAAAAATATGAATAATTTCACATATTTTTTCCTTTCCTTTTAGAAATTATTGACTGAACTCCTACTTGGAAAGTAAATGCAGTATCATCAAAGAGATTTTTAAGATTGTCTCATCTTTAATTTTCTTTTATTTTTTTCTTTCAGAAGTGGAACTGAGCCTATCAATTGTAACTGAATTTTAAGAGAGCATTACGTGTCTAACATCATTGGTTTAGATTTTCAAGTGATAATCCAAGTGTGTGCTTATAAAGTGAGAGAATATAAACAATGCCTAATACTTGAAATTGAAGTAATCTTTTCTTTGCAGAATTCAAATAATCTCTTCACTTTGTTTCTTACATCTGCCACCTTCAAGCCTGTTTTCCATTCTGTTACACCTCTTGTTGGTGTAAGTGCTAAGTTCTTCAAAAGACTTGAACGCCATTTTATGATTGCACAGCAATTTTATCATTTGGGGACATTTCTTTAGTTTTAAAGTTTTGAGCTCCATATAGCATGTGGCGTTCCTCATTCAAACACTGGCCTGTAGCAGCCAGTAGTGTAGGTGTCTGAGAAAACATCTTCCACCCCCCGTGCCCCTGCTACATGAATGTTACAGGTACTGCCTCTCTTACTCTGTGCTGGGTAGGACCAGGAGTTGGGTCATTCCCTTGTCTCTTCACAGCTCTGAGAATCCTTATGACCATACGGCTGCCAATAGGCACCTGTGAGAAAAAAGGTGTTTTCCTGTCCCGGTGAAGCAGCTGGCTTTTCCTCCTCCTTTTCTTGTCTCCAAACTGAGTCTTGGTGTCTATATTAAGGTGATTATTCAGAGGTGACAGAATTCACCTGTGAGATGGGGTAGACTTTGGTGCTTACCAGGACTTGGTGAAGGCACCACACTCTCTATTAAGACTGATTGGCATCTCACTCCCGTAGTGTCTTGTGTTCCCAGAGCAGTATGTGGATTTGAGTTCTTATGCTTCACCAAAGTGCCTGCAGACCTTGCTTACGCACTACACACAGTATGTATGTCCCTTGAAAAATCTCTGGTTTACAGGCTGCAGGCTTTTTTCAGTGGTGGGTATGTGTAGAGGGGTGTTGGTTCTTCAGCCTTTGCACCCCAGGGCTGTTCTTGTGACTGTATCTTGCTTTGTTTGCAAGCCCACAGTTCTGATTTGCAGCTCGAGATCTTCATGTAGTAAGGAGCTAAAGTCCTAAATAGAAATTCAGAGTTTAAATATTTCCTGAATCTGATGTGACATATTTAAGAAGGCTGTAAAATTGCTCATGAGCAGGTATTTCATTACCTATATAAAGGCATTGCAAAATTTTGTGGTTAGTTTATCATACACACTGAATTTTTTTTATTTCTTGTTCCAGTATATTTATATTCAAATGTTCTTGAAATTACTGGTTAAAAATTATTGTTAGTGTGAGGCAGGCTTAATGCTGTTCCTTTTTTTTCATTTTTGTACTTGATAACCACATGGTGTGCACATCATGACTGCTTTCTCATATAAGTATTAGTTTACCTTCTTTCAAGAAATAAATTACAAGCTGTTTCTAGACATTTTGAGGGAAATAATGAGTATTTCCTGATGGGCGATATATTTTTTTGAAAGATAACTTCCACCTCCTACCCAGATGACTAGAACATATAAATGACTGAACATTTTTAAAGCATTTTGTATTATTCATTGAACTGGAAATATGCTGCTATTGCGGACTTAATATAACAGGGTTTTCTAGAAGCTCACCATGGGATGGGAGTTTTATATCTTGGTGAGTAGGAACCTAAGCATAAATACAACATTGTCTCCTACTGGTAAGCATGTTTCATTGAATATGTTATAATAGCTCTTTTATTTTGGGACAGTCTTTGGTTTGTATGGATATTTCTTTATTATTATTTTCTTCCCTTTTTCTTCTCTTTCCTTGTCCTTTGTTTCACCTCTGCCATTTTTTTTTCTTTCAACATGATAATCAGCAAACATACTTTTTTTTTTGGCATGTTTGCTTTGCTTTTTTTGGCTCTTGGTGTTACATCCTCATAAGCAATTTTCATGTTGCTCCATGGGATTAAGAATAGGAACAAAATATTCATATTACGAAACTCGCAGTAGATGGATTCCCTAGAAGGGCTTTTACTCCTTAAACAGCACCAAAACAACATTCTTTTGCTTTTTTTTTTTTTGTCTTCTAGAATGTCTTTTGCTCAAAACCCTTAGGGGAGAAGACATGAAAGATTGATGCTTGTTTTTGTTAGTCAGACCATGGGAAGTGTGCCTTGCTGCTTTGTTTGCTTTCCAAGCTTGGTTATGCAGGGCATTTGGGAACAGTGTTACTCTATAAAATGCTAGGCTGGTCTTACAAGCCCTGCTTTTCTTATCTCTTGGAAATGTTAGTTGATTTCCCTTCAGTTAGCCCTTTTATTGTGAGTCATTTGGTACCAATCCTGTTCAATTTCGAGTATGTCTGAATGTTAAAGGCTTGAAACTCAACAATATATAAATAAATCACATTTCCAGTGTTGATCTCAGTAGTAGTAACTCCACTGGATGGTCTGGTAGATTTTCAGAGACTGAAGTAATGATCAGAATTCAATTTGAAATTATATATTTAATGAAGTCTGTATAAACTTTTTTTAGGTAGTGTTAGTGTACAGAATACTGTAAATTGCTGCCTAGTGATGTTCTCTGTGTTAAAAATGCTATTTCTAACTTGCCATGAAATATGTATTTTTTCCCATCAGATCAAGCTATCTATAAATTTTTTTTTACTCATTTAACAATACAAACACATAGTATTACTTTGTATACTTGTGGAAAATATGAACAGTATATGCATGTTTTTTAAGAGTGAGAGGAGTAGGAGTTTGTGGGCACAGCCAGGAGTTGATCAGATGTGGTTTCTAGCCTTGCTCATGGCACTGATATGTTTACGTGTATTGTTCTTCTACTTGACTGCTCTAATTGCTTTTGCTTGTTTTGCCTGTAATCTTATGGCATAGGTAACATGTAGTGCAGAGGGAGTCTGTTGTCACCTAGTACTGAGTCTATGCCCAGAGGCACTGACTTAAATGTATCTAATGTGTGAAACAGGATGAGAGAGATTCTACAGTGGTGTATGAAAATAACTTAATAGTGTGACTGCAGTGCCTGCCTTCTGTAATGTAGTTTGCGTGTCTTCGAAGATGTTATCAGATGAGAGGTAACTGGAGAAATTTTTGATTCTGAATGTTTTTTTTGTTGACTAATGAAAAACTTAAATGTAATCTCCCATTCAACTTTTACTCTGTTAAAATTCCTTACCTGACCTGGGGAGAAAGAATACATGTGAAAGAGAAGACCTTACCTGATGCAGTTATGAAAAGAGACCTTCACTGACTTTTAAAAGCAGTTTGAGTTCTTGAAAATAAAAGTAGTGAAAATGTTTGGATGGCCAGAAATTTACATGCATTTCCTTTAATGGGAATTACTGGGAGTTCAAATGTCCACTTCAATTGTTTGTGTGATGACCATTTAAATTATATACGTCAAAACTTAAAACCTTCAGAAATTTTAAACTCAAAATTACTGTTCATATTACTATGAGCGTAAAACATCTTGCTCACAAATAGTAGCTACCTTTTGTAAGATTTTACTTGAGTTTAAAACTGTCCCTTCTTTCTCAGCTAAATTCTAGTCATGGGAAGTTCTTGAGCAAACATACATATGTATTATGTCATTTTTTTTTGGAAGCAAAAGGAGAAAGGATATGTGACACTTCCCATAAGCATGTATTAAAGTTTTACACAAACATAACTTTCATATTTGTCTTTCAGGAAAACCAGATGCCTCTGCTGAAACTCTTTTGGATCAGGAATGTATAAACCCTATGAGTTATTCAAGCCAGCTAGAAGACTCTGGATGTGATGTCTCTAATGACTATGCATTTGACTCTTTAGGTGTAGCTTCTGATTTTCACCAGTCAGAGCATAATGTCAGCGCTTCTAAATACTGGTTGGAAAGAGTTCCCCCATTGAATCTTTGCTGTACTAGCAAGGGAGAATCTCTGAGGGCTCCAGTGCAGTTTTTGCAACATCTGCTTGAAATAAGAAAACTGTCAGAAGGAGGAGTTCTTCAAGCAGACTTCACAGAGCTTGAGAATGATTCTTTTACCATATGCAATTCGGTGTCTGAGTTGCTTGATGGACTGATTGTTTTTTACAACAGTCCTGAATTTCCATTTTCGAATTTTCTTACTGAAGCTGTTTGTGTTTTGATCAATTTAATAACTGATACTAAATTATCTAATCACATTTTGAAGAAGTGTTTCAAGAAGCTGGAAGAATTTAAGAAAAATCTAATTCAGATTATTTTAAGAAACAGCAGCATCAATAGGGTAAGTTTAAAACATCTTCCAACTTTCCTACACCATTTCAGTGTTCTGTAATATTCTCCTGGGTTTATACAGTTCTTAAATATTAGTTTGTCATATTATATTCTGAAAAGTGCTTAGATTTTTGTGATTGACTTTTATTGTGATATGGACAATAAATGCTCTAGAGCATTTGAAAAACTTCTTACTCATGCATACAAGTTCTTCTAGTGTATTCCTGAGTATAGGACTTCTTAAAAACTATTAAGAAGGCAGATTAAAACCACTTTATAGAATGTACAAGAGAAAAACACGTTGTTTCTGTTGCTGTATGAAGATGCCTTGAAGATATATTCACAGATTAATGACTATACAATGTTTTTATTCTTTCTTGTGCACCTGGATTAAATAGGTTGGCTTGCTTCAGAAGGTCTCTGTCACTCTCTAGACATTTTCAAATTTGTGTTTTAAAAATAAATCAGCAAATGAGTGAAGAATTCAGAAACAGCATGTCCCTGGCACAAAAATCAAATAGGACTGACAAACATCAAATAGGACTGAATTGCATTTTGTCTGTATTCATCATTCTGCATTGTTCCATGCATCATCTTGTTAGTTTCCTCATTCAACTGAAATACCCCTAGTCTGTTTTCACCAGACTTCCCATACGTAATGAATTCCATTGTTTGTCTTTGGATTTTTGGTTTTTCTTCTGTCTTTCAAAGTAACTGGGAGCAGACATGATGGTGGAATTGATTGAGACTTAGATGTACCAAGATAATGTCCACATATATATAATTGCACTACATTACAAAGATTATATCCTTAAAATCTATGTACAGAGCCTGAAGAATGGTGACCATGTACTAAATACTAGGAAGAGCTTTAAAGTTACCTTAAGACATATGCTGCACTTGTGGCCAAAGATGTATACATTTATCTTAATTTAAAATTAATTTCACTCACTATGTAATAAGTATTTATGCCAGAATGTGAATATCAAAGAAATATTATTACCAAACTAAGCATGGGGCGTGGGGGATGCATTTAGAAGGAAATCTTCATCTATTGAAGCTTTTCCAGAACTAGAACCTTGTGTCTCTAATACTATGCTGTTTTCTATTTCGATGTTGCTTTGGTGTGATACTTCATTTTTAATTAGAGGTGTCCCTGGCCAGTGTTTTGAAAGGATGTAGGCATACATACCATTTACGTGGTATCAGAAATAGAGTCATGCAGGTGTAACTCGATTTATTTTTTTGGCATGATTTCAGCATATAGGACGAAGAAAACTTGAGGAGGCATTAATTAAGGACTTCTTCATAGTCGATGATGTCCAGTGTTTCCACCTCTTCCCCTCCTCTATCCAAATGAGAAGTCAATAAATATTTACTGTAATGTTAACTGTAGGAGAGAAATCAAGAGGTTATCCAGAGAGGGATTCCTTGTTGACTAGAAGAACCTGGCAGTGCTTAAGTGAGAGGTGTCACACCTTCAATGAGAGAAAATTCTGATAGGTTAGGGATGTTTCACATCTGCAGAGTGCTTTTATAAATCATTCAGGAAGGCTGGAATATGTCCATGTAATTTTCAAGTGGCATCTTTTCTCTGAATAATTTCATTGAAACAGATAGCTTTTTATGAGACATTTTATATCTTGCTTTCACCAAAACACTGAATTAACAGTCATTCCTGTTGGCAGCCATTACTTCAATCAAACAGATTCAGAGAGTTTAAAAATTGTAGCAACCAATTATTAATGGATAATTGTGGCAGTTTCCACCTTTCTAGGGAAAAGGGGAGGTGTTATGTGTAGTAATTGCAATGTTTATATAGATTTACGGAAATATCCTTTTGGAGGTTTGGTTTTCTTTAAACTGAATTGAATACGGAAATAAATATGTAGAATTCAGAATAAGTAGTGGATATTGTATAACTAATTCTTCATGTGCTGTGGACCAGATATCTCCCAGAGACACTTTATGCTTCAGTTTTAACCATCGCTGTTTACTCAAGTGTTGATTGAAATATTCAGATTTATAGGTTTAAAATAAAATTACCGTTAATTACAAGGCTGTCATCTGGTAAGAGTGGCAAACTGTATGAATTTTGGTTCCAGGAGGATGCTTAAATCTTTCCAGTATAAAAACAGTAGGAATTTTGTTGTATCTAACCTTATTGACTGTCAAAAAGTGTATGTGCTGGTAGCCACTAAGGCAGCTATAGTATTTGACAGAACTATTTCTTTGCCATCTTCACCTATAAAACTGCCAGGAGCTGTCAAGAAGGACAAAGGGCTGTGAGAAACACCTTCAAAAAGTGACAGAGAAATGGCTGTGGATTACACTTAACTCCTCATCTTCAAAAGCAATCCCAGCATTTTGCAAAGCAAATTAAATAATTTTTAAAAAAAACTCTTTAGCTGTAAAGGAAGAAAAACAGCAGCAGAATTACTTGCTGTAACTGTTGAGTCCCATTGTTTGAGATGTTTCTAATTATAAAGCACTGGGAGCTGTAGGAATCAGCAAAGCCATGCACTCAGTGCTTTTCTGCCTGGATTCAGTTGCCTAAAGCTGTGCACTTCTATAAATTTTTACCTGAAACTCCAAATCGACATGACCATCAAAAGGAAGAAAAAATCTATAATTTAAGATATGAGAGGTAAAATAAAAGGGAATGTTACTTAAAATATAAAGCCATTTAAATTAAAGAACTACAAATAAAAGTAGCCTGTTGAATTCCCCTATTTAATTTTTCTCCTCTCCCTCCATGTTTGGAGAACAGCTCAGAAGTCTGCACACAGATGTCAGACACACAATCTTTTGGAAGGAGCCTTCTGGAAATACCTAGGAAGGGCCTTAAGTCATGGCTGCTGGCAGTGAATCATGAATGCTCTAAGGTTAAATCATCTGCTCAAAGGCATGCCCCTATACCTTCTGCTGGCATCATCTTGGTATGGCAGCCACAGAAAAGCTTGTGAAGTTCTCCTGTGTCTAATTCTGGTACAGAAGAGCTGTTGCTTGCATGTTGCAAAATCTGTGATATTCACTGCTGATCTAGGGAGCAATCACTTTGCTTGTCACCAATTTTTGAGTCCTTAGCACTGAGACTTTTGGAGATTCGTAAGAACGTGTTGCTGTTGGTGTATTGCCTTTCAATGTGCAAATTGTTTATTCATACTGAGTCACTTCACTGTCAGCAGAACCACTGCATTGTTTATGCAGGTTCTTTGCAAGTTCTGCTTTCAAGCAGACAGAATTGTATTATAGGAAAACTCTGTGATACTATATTAAGTTTAAGGAGCCACTGGCTCTGCATTTCAAATGGGTTGTTCTCTACTACCTGAGAAAACATGAGAAAATATTTCCCATGGAAACCTTCATATGGCGTGTAATTACAACTCCAGTGGGATAGGAGCTTTGTCTCCTTCAGAAAGGAAGCACAGGAACACTTTTTTTCCGAATCTACTGATTTGGGATTTGATAACAGTTATCTCCATCCACTGCTACAGGGACATAGCGAATGTGCATCTCTCCTGCTCCTAGATGGATCACTCACTTGCCGTCACTGAGATGTGCCTGTTCTGTTGAGTTTTGCCTCTATTGTCTAGAGAGTGTTGGAATCACATGTTGGGATCATTTCTCTTAAATGAGAAAAATACAACAGTCTGAGGCACTGGGGATTCCTAGTGTTGTTTGTAATATCATGTGTGTTTTATGTTTCTGGTGAGGGTTTTACATAGCTCATTGCAGTAGAGCACTTCAGAGAGGACATTAAATTCCTTTTACATGGGCATTGTCCTGGAGCCTGCCTAGAGGCCTTCTCTGGTGAACTTGAGCTCGCTGTTGTTTCATAGTATATGGAATTAGCTTTAGAAGTCAGATCCATAGGAAAGAAAGTAAGATACTCCATACATTTCTTATTTAAAGCTCTTGTATATAAAGCTGTGTAAAACTTCAAAGCAATTATTGTTGAGGAATTCAGATTCTTATTTGTTACTTGGACGATAGAAGAAAAATACTTTTATATCTGGCTTTCAGTGCAGTTCAGCTCTATTCAAAGGTGTCATGGCCAAATACAGTTACAAGGTATTACATTACATGGGATTTATGTGATGTGATCCATAGTGGTGTCACAATATTTTATCAGCATTGTTGACAGAAGGTCAGGCCACTGGTTGTTCTTCTTTTAGGTGCAGCTAGTACTGCAATTTGGAGCATGGCTGGTGCATCAATTATATGCCAAAAGATCCTGGCCTCCACTCTGGGACCTGTACAAAGATCTTCTTGTTTTAAGGAGTTAATCGAAACACTAAAATGGAAGGCAATGGCACATTGCCTTCAGTAAAGTCAAGCTGTGTAGGGCACTCAGAACATACTGCTTTCTGTTGCCTTATGCCTATTCAACAAATGTCTCATCCATCTGCCCCTCCTCACTCATTATTGTTTTCAAACAAGGCCCAGGAGGGAAATATAGTTCAGTGAACTGTGTTTGTTTGCTGCTTCTCATACTATGTTTAAAACGTCAATACTGACTTTGATGATACCATTCAGAGTCCTGAATTGCTTGCTCCATTCAAACCAAGTGGAAAAAAAGACTTATGCTATTTCCTCTCTCTCTTTTTTTTTTTAAACTTTGTCCCCTTTGTAATTGTTTTGCGTAATCAGTATGTGAGTGGGTATTGAGACATGAGCAGAACCTTTACACACTTTTCTTATCCTTTTTGGATACTGCCTATTTTCATTTCTTTTTCTCCTATGTTCCATCTAGAAGTGTTTATGTAGAATTTTGCAAACACTCAAATATTGCTGTTGGTATCTTTAGCATGCCAAAAAAAAATTAAATGAAAGAATTCTGAGTAGTAGTTTAATGTCCTTTCCGGATGTTTGTATGAGAAAGGATCCATAGTTCTTTATGAAAATAACAAGTTAAAATGTAGCACAGTGAAAAGCAGAAAGAGAGACATGTTTGAATTGTGTTGTCAGTTATGTAATGAAGTGCATGGAAGTGTGCTTGTGCAATTGAAAAATTACATATTAGTCAGAACTTTAGTTTTTAATCTTTTCTTATCTAGGATACAATTTGTATGATTCATCAATGACTGAAATTGCCTGGAAGAGAGTTATCATAAACTGATGGTTTTAATATGTTCAACAGTATGTATTTAATACATGCTGCTACTAGTTGTCGGTGACAATAAATTCCCCTGGCCCTGTATAGTTTGCAGTATCTTTTGTCAGCAGCTGCCAGAATAGTACTTCACTCATCAGTTTATGAGAGTCCTGCCTGCTCAGGAACAAATAAGATTTGAAAATAGTTAGTTATGTCACCCGCGGTTCCCAAGTGCGGTGGGCTTCAGTTTTCCAAAATTAATTGTGTGCAAGGGGAATATCGTGGCTCTTGAAACATGGTGCATTTTCACTGATGAAAAATTTTTGCTTGAATAGTGGAAGAGGAGTTCATTCATATGAATATTAAAGCGCATTGCCAGGATTTCATGGTCTAGTAAGAGTCAATGTTTGAATCTCTTGATTGTTGAATTAAATTTTCTCAGCAATCTGTTGACCTATGTAGAGAGCTATTTAAGTCAAATGGTAATCAAAATCCATTGTCTTGTAAATCATTACAGTCTAAAGCAATCACCAAACTGACTGACTTGCATTTACTAAATGCAAGTAGAGTGGGATTTACATTAAAGTGGATCTAGGAGCAACTAGACAGGAATGAAAATTTATCTTCCTCTCAGACTTTTGTTTGCCTTTCCTCCTCAGTCAGCCTCAGCTGATATACAGCACGCACCAAAGCTACAATTATTGAAGAATTACAGAATGAAGTTAGCAGGATATTTTTTACCGTTAGGACAAAAAAAGTTTAATTTGTTGTTTCCAACCTTCCTGTATTGCTGCTTTGTAAGGAGCATCTATTTTCCTAATAACAAATACTGTCATTACCTGTTTTTAATCAAGTAATTAACTCACATTTAGGGTATTGCAGATTATTTCTACTGGGAGTATGAAAAAGGGATGGAATAGGCCTTTGCACTTCTCTTGCTTTACAAATTAAATGTATGGGAGCCCTTAACACAAGAATAAAGGAAATTCTCGTGTTTGTTGAATATGGTAGGAAATATATATCAACAGCTGTTTGTTTTTGTCTTGCCTTTGTCCCCAGTTTCTCTCTAGTGAATGCTTTCTGTCAAAGCTCTGTTAACTTTCCGTAGCATCGTATCAGCACTGTCATTTTGCTTCTTTGGTATCTCTGTGTTATATGTAGCTGAGACCATTTGGAACAGCAACATCAAAGCTCTTCACTTGTCACGCCTGTGTAAAAGCGTTTGAATTCTGTCTAGGCCTTCTTTTCTGTTATTCTAGTCATGTTACTGAACAAAAAGACCTAAAATTATTCTATTTTTTGATCTGAGGGCTATCAAAGTATGTGGTTATTCAAAAGAATCCATCACATCATTAATTACCCTAGCTCTGTAGGTCCATTCTCATCACTTCCAGATGAAGGTCTAGGGCTGTTCCCATTGTAAGGATTGTCTTTCTCGTAATTAAAAAATCCAGTTTGCTGTTTTTAACAGAGATTGTGCCTTTTTTTCTGTCTTTGGGGGAAAATTACCTCCTACATCCTCTGGTTTTTTAAGGTGGCTATATATCCCGGAGGGTTTTTGGTAGTAGTCCTCAACCATTGCTTAAAATGTGTGTACATGTTTCAATAATGAGATTAGTGTTTCTCTGTTCTTTTGCCTATTTACAAATGAACCTTTAGCTTAAATTCAGCTTAAATTTGTCATGCATCTCCAGGAAGTATTTTCGTATGCTCAAATAGAGTCTGTGTTTGTGTTATGGTGATACGATAGAAATGAAAAGTAAGCTCTGTAGAACCTGTTATCTACAGCCAGTTGCAAAGACAGCTGGGTATTCCATGCCTAAATTGTAGTGCTCAACTCCTGTGGTGAAAAGCCCTAAAAAAAGTACCTCTATTCTTCCTAGGTTTGTGTGCCAAATACTTGGCAACTTTAAGTGGTATTCAAAGTAACTCACACATTACAGGCAAAGGGAAGAACAGTGAAGGACTGGGAAATAAACCATCTGAAATCCATTTTCATTTTCAGGGACTGTCTGTAAAACTTGAATGAGACATTAATTTACATCCCTGAATTTCTTTAAGGATGACGAGTTCACTCTTTAGTTTAAAAACCTAAAAGCTAAAGAATATATGTTTTCTGTAATTTATCCAGTGGCTTTTTCTAACCAGTCCTTAGATTAAAAATTTGAATCTATAACTCGTCTACTCTGAGTGAGCTCACACTTGTTACCTCGTGTCTTCTACATCCAGTCACATAGTTTGGCAACTCAGCATCAGCAGGCAGATGATGAGTTCTTCACTCCTCTAAGCTTCTGACCAAGAGTAGTTAAGGAGGAGGAATCAAGACTAATATAAATTTTAATCACTCGAACAGGGAAGACTTTGTATCTAAAGATGCTTCTTGATAATCAACGGAATGTTTACAGTAGTATGGCAGCAGTAATATTATAGTCATCTGATTAGCAGCTGTTGTGATACCTTTTGTTTAACAGGGATTGATACTGTCTTCCTGTTGACAATATTCACTGAATCCAGCCTTATGGATGAATTAGATATTTAGATGTGTAACTCACAAATTCCATGAAGATGTAGACTTTCTTGATCTCTGCCAAGATAGTACTCCTTAAAGTAAATTTATTGGGAAAAACTCTGATGCCAGCAGGATCCCAAGTGTCTTCAGTAGTTAGCTGGATTTCTTTATACATCAGTTTCTTGTGCTTAGTCTTCAAATTAACTGATGTGTGTTTGCGTACCCTGAGGGAAAGTGTTGCTTCTTCAGCAGAGGCAATTGAGGTGAGGTGATGTAAGCAAGGTACTTGGTTTTAATGTGTGGAGGTGGATTATGCCATTCTGAGGTAGGCACTAAATTAAACATGGCAGTGATTTGCAGCCCCGAATTCCTCTAAGAACATGCAGGTTTTGCTTTGGTTTTGGGTTGGGTTTTTTTGTTTTGTTGTTTTGTGCATATTTTAAAAAAACAACACAAACTCACAGCTGGGGCTGTTATATGTATTTTATCACATCAACTAGGTGTTGTTATTTTATATATATTGTCCAGCTGAAGAGAGTGTAAGGTTCTGAAAATGGGAAAGACAAGATAAGTCTTTATTCAATGAAACTGACAGAAAAAAAGTGAAATAAGTTTCAAATTAAAGACTGGGAGATAGTATTATTGTAACTGTAGAATAGCTAACATGGCATGCTCTATTTGAAAGTGAAGGTTAAGAGGAAATTACCTGAGTAGCAGTTTATCTCAGTAACATACAATGCTTTGTTACTAAGTTAAAAGAGAAGAATAATTAAACATTTAGAGATAAATGGTATTAAATGCAATGTGAGTTTACCACAGGTAAATTGTGGAAGAACAGCGTAAGAGCAGGTGTGCCGAGTCTGGTCTGAATTTGTCTTTACTTAAACAGTAACAGCCTTCTCTTGTACAGGGATGAAGAGGGTAAACAGCTAGGAAATATTCTGGAAAATTGTTTCTGCCAAAGAGCTTGGTGGTATGAAGAACCAGTAAGGGAGAGGGGGAACAGGAAGGTCACTGCAAGGGTCTTTCCTTCACAGCAATTACTGTGGTCTGTCATCTTTTTCTCCTTGGTGATGTGGCAGTAGCAGCTGACCTGGCTTTGTTTAGCCTGTGACAGAAGCAAGCGGATGCACTAATTACTGCCTCTTTCACTTGGGAACTGGTATTGGGTTGGATAAAAGCATATATGGAGCCAGAGGGACCCTGCTGATTAGTGAGTCAGATGATGATGAAATGAACTTTAAAAAAATATTTTCAATCTAAGAGCAGGAAAAAAATGCACCTTCATATTCCCCATTTCGCATAAAAGCTTCAGGGTCAGCAAAGATGACTGGGAATTCATGTAGTACCCATCCTGGAGAACTTCTCTCTTTACTTCACAAATTCAAAAAAGCTGATTTTAAGCCAGTAATTTCTACGTTTCTTTCACTGAGTACCATGGTATCTACTGCTGGCATTTTTGGCTTTTCCAGTGTAATTCACCGAAGTGTTCTGTTTTTCAGAATATTTATTAAGCTGAGTGCAGGTTATTTGTTTCTCCATCTCCATCCTCTGCATGGTGTGTAGGTGTTGTATTACAGTAATTCTTTCCCAGATATTGAAATATTTTATTTTATTTTTCACCTTTTCTGAATATTTCACTAACGGAATAAAAAAATGTGCATCCCTTTGCATTTTAGCTTGTGTTTTCTAAAGGTTTTTGGTGCCTGCAAACATGTTGCAAGTAGACCTGCCCCTATTGAGTGTCACACTGTCTTGTCAGAATATTTTTCAGCTGAAGCTCTGCAAAAAGGTACCAAAATACTGTAATGTAAAAGGTAGTTTGCAGCACTGAAACTATCTGCTGGTCCTAGCAGAGAACATCAGGTTTAGAAGAGTGGAGAGAAGCATAAACAAGATTATGAAGGGGTCAGACCAGAGCAGGAGCTTAAGATGAGGTTTACGGAGCAAAGAATTGGAATAATATGAAACAAATCCCAAAATTTAAAGACAGGAGAAATAGTGCAGCATGAATAAGAGGAGATAAATGGCAACCACCGAATTGACAAAGGAAGCAACATGATAGTAAGATAAGAAAAGGGGTACTAACATTGTCTGTCTAAAAGTGGAACTTTTCAATTGATATTGTTGAGTTAGGAGTGGAAGTCAAGTTGAACTAAATGGGCAAAGGGCCAGGGTGATGTGAATTCAAAGGTAAAAATACTGTTTTATTTTTAGCACCTTACAGTTTGAGGATGACTGTAATAATTATTTGCCTCAGGCCTCTATTACCCAATATGCCAGTCACTTGTGGAAGAAAGCTGCTACTTGGAATTAAAGCTTTAAACTAGTGAAACAGAAACTAAGGTGCAGTTTTTGTAGTTTTGTAGTGAATTGTGTAACTCAGGAAGATATTAAATTTGCAAGTTTTAGATAACGGTTATTTAAGGCCAAGTCTAATATATTCCGATAAATGAATTCTAAACAAATTATTCATAAGTAAAGATTTTTATCCTGGCTTCCTGGGGTAACAAGGCTCATAGGAGTGTGCTGTTTGTTTTGCTTATCAGCCTTTTCATCTACTAGTAACTTCTGAAGCTGATAGCCAGTTTGAAATCACTTGGAAGGAAGTGGAAGGTCAAAAAAAACTCCCAATAAGCTTTAAAATATGTGGCTGAGTGCAGGAGAGACCAAATTAGTATGCTTGAAGCAAGCAGAACATTGACATTATATATTAATTTTGCAACAGCCAGGTTGACGCATCCACACATCCTTCCCAGCTACCGGCACAGCATTGCTCTTTCTTGCTCTGCGTCCTGAGGAACATTGAAAGAGAGCAGAAACCAAGGAGGTGGAAGAGGGTTATGGATAGACGATGCAGCTGCTTAACAGTGAACCATTGCTAACAGTGTCTATTGCTTTTTTATGATCGTATGTTTTTTGCAATCTAATTTTCTGACTGTTTTTACCATGGAGTCCCTGAAGAGTATAGGTTTTATTTCATCTATGCCATTAAGTAAGCCCAGGGGATTAAAAATTTCTCTTCCTTTTTTAATGTTTGATAGATTTGAGAGCTGAAGATACGCTTTTATCTTTAATGATGAACTATTATAAGGTTGAATGTTTCCAGAGTTTAATTAGCAATACACAAGCATTGCTCTGAAACACAGTCTTACTTGTTTGTTATTTATAGATCTCTTGCTTATATGCTATAAATTTGTTCTGTATACAATTAATGCATACAGCCTTTGAGCATTATTTTAAATGTAATTCTTTGTTTTCTCCTTATTTTCTTAAAACATAGTAAGAGATTTAACAAAATACAATATTAGATCCATACTCTTTAATACCCTTTCGGAACATGGATGTTGTCAAGGCGGAAATATCTAAGAGTTGAAAACTTTGGTTTTGTCATACAGTTTTAGTAGATACTATGGAAGATCTTTCAAAACTGTAAATATCTAGACTATTTTTAGGAAGAGAAAGTCACTGTTTTGTTTGGAAGGGTATAAATTTTCAGTATATGGAAGTCTGATTTTAATTCATATAGCCTCAAAACACATCTAGGTACATTCTATTACATTATCTTTTTGTATAATTTTAATTATAGAATCATAGAATCATGGAATAGTTTGGATTGGAAAGGACCTTAAAGATCACCTAGTCCCAACCGCCCTGCCATGGGCAGGGACACATCTCACTGCATCAGGCTGCCTAAGGCCCCATCCAACCTGGCCTTGAACACCTCCGGGAGGGGTGTTTAAGCCAAAATGTTTTTATCTCACCTTTATTCACATTTAATTTTTATAGAATCTGTGGCGTATACATTTATGAATTATTTTAATCTCAGATTTTCAAAGCTACATGTGTACAATGGGTTCTTTTTAATATGAGGAGTTTACTTTGTATCTCTGCGGATTTGATTTTGAATATAAGACTTGTGTGTCTTTTATAGTTTTCTTTTTATATGTGTTTTGGGATTAGGTGCTAATGGGAGATAATTAATAGCAAAGATTTATTAAAATTTGATTGTTATGAGTGTGAATAGGAGAATGTCTCATATTGGGCAGATGATAACCAAGCTGGGCAACCTCCTCAGTTATAAGAGGCTGGTAAATAGGTGTTGCATCAACTGCCCAACTGGTGGGGCAGTTTGACTGTCTGATTGGGCAGACAAGAAGAAACTGTAAATGAGAAGCTGCCTAATTAATGTTTTTTACAGCAAAAGTTTTTGGTCCACCTCACTGTCTGCTTACTTAGCCTAAAATTTTGTCAGTAAGAATTTTACAGGATGCGCTGTTTACAAACACGGTAAAGTCAAGGCAAATTATCTTCACTGATACTACTGGCAAGTACTTTAATTTATGTATATATGTGTGTTTGTGTACACGTGAATTGGCTCGAGAAATAAACTAGTTTGTTAATAATAGGATGTGATGGTCTGCTTTTGAGAATTAAGATATGGTAGTTAGACATAAAAATTTGGGTTGGAGTATCCTTCCGTGGGTCAAATACTTGTTTACAAAAAGTACTGAATATTAATATTGTATGTATATACACTCAAATAAAGGTATAAAATACAGTCATTGTATTTAGGGTGTATTACTTTTTTTTTCTTAAAGGACTCCAGTGTCTTTATACATAGAAACGATAATTTCTTTTAGTAGTGTTTTACAAACTAGTCTTGTTACTTTGTACAGCAGTATGTTTCCTTACATAATAGTGACACATTTGCATTTTGGGGAACAAAGAAAACAGTTGTTCTTTGGGTTTTTTTTAAATAGGAAAGATAAGGCAAAAGAATACAATTACTAATATAATTCTCATGTAAGTTCACATCGCTCCTCTGGTTCAGGAAAATGCCTTAGTTGCAGCTCATTAAACAACAATATGAAACTGAATTCCTTTAATTTGAAAATGGAGTGCATCTTCTAAAAGTTAGCATTTAATCAAGTTTATTTCGGATAACTCTTTTGACAGAAAAACTTCTATATATCTCTTGGCTTGCTCATTTGTTTGAACGACAAAGAATTTGTTTGCGCGTTTGTCTACCTGCAACAAACAACTATTGTATATGCAGGGTCCTCACCTGTTTCCTATGACAGCAGATGGGCGTGATGACAGCTAATGCTGAAAAGCTGCCTCCTGAGGAACTGATGCTCTTTGTGGAGTTTTTTCCTGTGACAGTTTCCTGTAGGGATAATCTTTTGAGAAAGGAAAGTTTCTATGTAATGGATATGGGTTTCTTGTAGATCTCATATGTATGGAATTATTAGAGTTTTAAGCTCTCTATAACTTTTAATTTGAGTTTTTTTCTTTAAAATTTTAATATGTAAATTCCATTTCTATATAAGGCAATTGGGATAAAAAAGATGGAGGTGTAATTTGAAAGATGAAATTTACTGTTATTTCTCTTTAGTTTCAGAAACTGCATGCCATATCACACACGCTGGTTTTGCTAGGAAGGAACAACATACTAAGAAATTCTTTAATAGCTCTTCTACTATCAGAAGTACGTCAGTTTGCTGAGCAGCTGTTGCAAGCTTATCAGGTACTGCCATCTTTCTTTTAGAGAAGGGCTGAAGAATGGTGTTGGGGAGTGTTTTGTTGGTGTGTGTTTCATAAAATCTAATAAATGGCTCGTTCTATAGAATATGCAAGTTTACGAACCCAGAAAATAGTAGCAGTAAAGTTCAACAGCAGATCCAAGAAAAGAGATATAAAGTAAAAAGAATTTCCTTATGGGCAAAAGTAAAATTATCAGACTGTGTAATAAATAGGCTGTATAGGTTTTAATATCATGCCCTATAATCTGGAATACACTTGAAATAATGAGTTAAAACAAGTATTGCAATGTGTGAATTGATGACTATGCAAGATATAGATATATTGATGACATAACTTAGGGATCCAGCTGGACCCACGAGGAATTATGTCTATCTCTAGCTCATGTAAAACTGAAAAGAAAGTTATGTTATTTTATTTCAGAATTAGATTTCATATTTCATCTTATAGTATTATTTTTTATGATGTGAAAGTTATCCAACACTTAACTTTGTGATTTGTTTTGTGCAATGAGTAGTAGTTGAAGAGCAGAATAGAATGCAGATAGTATTTTTGATAAAATTTATTCTTAGGGTAAATTTCTGATAAACTATAGAGTTTAAAGAAAAGAGAGAGAAAGTGAGAAAGTGGATGTTCCCTTAATATTTGGAGAAGAGATCTATGAAATAAATTGGATTTTCATAGATTTTTTCATGTGTTTATGTGTGGTGGTATGTGCTTCATGGAAACCATTCAGGTTGACTTGGGGTTATGATTTGGTTGTACACTGTCATAGAAGGGTCAATAAAAAGAAGACACACAGCTTTTTATTTGGTGGAAAATGAAGTTATTGATATATATAAAGAACATTCATCATAGGTATATCTAGTGGTGGTTCAGATTAATAAATAGTTTAAGTGTTGCTCAAGCAGTCTTAACTTAATTCTAGTATATGAAACAGGAGTAAGTTCTGATTGCTGAAGAGGGAACATGTAATTTGCAACCCAAATTTCTGGTATGCTCAAATGATATTCTGAAAGGCTTCAGAAAGGCCAATTTTGAAAGAGTCAAACAATGAGCTGTGTCTTATTTTAAGTCACTAGTACAATACCAGAGTTATTGATGGCAGCCAAAATCAAACAGACTTTAAACAAATGTAAGAATAGGGAAGTGTGTAATTAAAAAAAAGTAGTTTGGGTTTTTGAGTTTAAACAAGTTTTTCATTTTTAAAATTATTAAATTTGACCTATTTATCAAAATTAGTCATTCCGACTTTTAGCAGAGTTTTTGCCAGTGGCAATATAGAACTCTCCCGTGCTCTGCACAGATGAAAAGCTTACATTGAGCATTGCACTTTGAGTTAGTTACTACTGTACTACTTAACCTTGCCATCCTGTAATTATTTATAGTTTTCCTTTCCTATTTGGTACATAAAATTTATTTTTTATAATTTCTGAAAGAAATAGGACTCCTCTTTGGCTTCACTTTATGTTGGAAAGGATCATATATTTGATTTTAAGAACATGATAAGAGATTGCAAAACTATAACTTGCAGTAGAGAAAATGGAAGTAAATCAGTATCCTGTGATTTTAGCTGTAAAAGAGTCTCTTTAACTACACAAGTGATTTTAATTTTTATAATGGCAAATTATTTTATTACTGGCAGTGCAATATGTTTACTTATGGAAAGACAGTAGAAGAATTGATTCATATTTAAATATAGAGAATATAGTAATTTAATCCTTGAACAATTCTTACACAGCAGGTGGAATAATAAATTGCTTAAATGCCAGTCTCACTAAGGTGAGTCACTAGTTGACGGTACAGCAGTTTTCCGTTTTTTGTTTTTCACCTCTGTGGGAGCTATCTCTCTGCTTCATCTGTTCCCACCCCACCAATCCCCATCTAGAAATTGAAACCTTCAATTGTACTACTGGAGGAGCTGAAGAAAGCTCTATGTAGCGCTGAGAGGAGGTGCCTGTGAAGTGAGAGACAATTTCCAAGGGGGTGCAGGGAGGGAAACGGGATAGGACAGTGACTTGTGATCATGAATTGAAAAGAAAAACTAAAGGTTTTTATGATCTTGTAAATTTATTCTGTTTTATCATGCCTAGCAAAAGGAGACTAAAATTCAAGAAAATAAAATGCATTTGTTATATGAACTTTTCAGCCAATTCGTTTTCAGGTTGAGTCTTTGCTTCCTGCAGCCCTCTATCTGTCTCATTTTAATTACCTTGCAATTATACTTGCTGCAAATCTTAGCTATTATCAATTTACAGTACTGCTTTTCAGACTTTCTGCTACCAAGAACCTCAAAATGCCTCCCACATTTGCAAGTGCGAAAATGTGTTTGTTATTGTGCAGTGGGAAACAGAAAGTTTTTCTGACAAAACACTTACTAAGGTTACCTTTCACCCTTTTTTTTTTTTCTGTAAACAGCCCTTTCTGTTCACCCAGAGAAGTAATTTAATTCTCTTATATTCAAGAATTTAATTGAAGAATAAGCAGAGTCCCCTGCTCTGCTTCTGCTTCCTCCCACTAAGCTGTCAATCTGTCTTCTGCTGCTGAAATGTGGTAGACCTTCTTTTATTTTCTTTTTTTTTTAAGTGATACAATAATTTATTATTTATGGGGCTTTCTTCTACATCTTTTGAAAACAATTCCGTGTTTAAGTGACCATCAGAAGAGTAAGTAAGTTTCAGGCAGTGAAAGTGAGTTCAGAGATTCCAGTGACTAATTTTACAATGATGAAGTAGTCTTGGAATGTTCACAACCTCCCCCCAGCGGTGTTGAGGATTTCTGGGAACAGCAAAAGGTTCAAGGTGGCTGAATTTGAAGCCGCAGGAGCTGGGTGTTTATCTGTGGCCGACACTTTGTAGTACTATAAGTTTTTAAAAGCTGCAGTTTATGTAGGGAAAGTAACTGAAGTTCTGGTTTGCTTTGCTTGCTCTGAAAATGTTTTTAAAGTTTGTGCATCCTTACATTTAGTCCAAATAGATGTATTGTGGTCATGTACAACCCCTTATATGTTCTGTATGTGATAATTATTTCTGGAAGTACTGCTTAACAAATGCTTTCTACATATCACAATAGGACTGTAGCGTTTCTGACAGTCTGGTTTACAGACCTAGTTTTAAATGGTTCTGACTTTCTGTAGCATTATTTTTGTAGGCATGATTCTAAAAAGGATTAACATTTTTTCTTGTTATATAAAAAACTTACAATACTATATCAGTTTGAAATATACCAAATGACGGCTTTAGAAAAGATTCTTCATTAATAGTTAAATTGAAATTTGTGGAAAGATAATACTGCATATAATCAAATTTCATTAGCTGACAAGTATCCTAATACTGTTTTGCTAGTTAAGCAATACGGCTGTTAATTGCAAAGGCTTTTTATGTCTTCCACTTAAGATAATCAAATTCGGGACTTGGAATTTTACTTACAATTAAAGCTGTGCAAATACCTGCTTTATTTTTGTTTTGTAATTTGTTTCCTTTTTTACTGTTGTGACAGATGGGAGAAATAAAGAAAGCAGCAGCAGAATGTATCCAAGTTAGCTTGCAATTGACTTTTAAACATTTGGTGAAAAACAGAATTTGACAATATAGCTTGTTTATCCAAGCAAATTTATGTGGTTTATTTTTGTATAATTATAATTTTTTTTTAAGTTGAAGATGTTTTCTGATAATGACTTGTATTGAAAACAAAATTCCCTTTAATTTTTCAAAGTGAACCGTCTAGCTATCTCAGCATTTTCATTTTAACTTCCTCATTAAGACTTGAGCTAAGCTACAAATACTTGTAAAATCTTTGCATTCTAGAACTTTATATTCAATCATTTCTTCAATAGGAAATCTGCTCAGCTCAGGTTATGTAGGTTTGTGGATACATCCTTTGATAAGTATTGAAATTGTTTCACTTTAAAATTCTGATTGATTTCAGTGAGTTTGTGTGTATGCTCTCTTTGGAACAAGCTTATCTGTCTGTGACACACAGTTTTAAAGAGCTATCTATGCCCTTAGCTTTTAAAATTCAAAAAAATAAGTTGACTGTAGGAGGGTGTATCTAATTAACTACACCAGAAAAAACAGTTTACTCTGCATATTTTGATATTGTTCTCCAATTGGCTAAATCCATTAATCTTAGAGTATAACAGATTACTGTGAAATATATGAATAATAGAATTTTGTTTAATATTTTGACCAATATTCCCATACGTTAATATAGAAAATAAAAGTAACTAAGCAGCTTGTAAAACAGTATAGTTACCCTGATTTTTCACCCATTTAAGATGAATTACACGGTAGTAAACTCTCAAGTAAGTTAGTTGTTTAGTTTAATTCATTTAGGTACTTCATTATGTGCTTAAAGTGGCGCTCATAATTTCAGCGCTTTGCTGACACCAGGACACTGACTTCTAGGCAAAAGCATGTTAATATTAACTCAGTTGGATCCCTTACTTTTTACTGATTTTGGATATGTACTTTTCATTTTCATCTATAATAGGAACCTTTCATAAATACGGCTTATGAGAGTACAGTAACTGAACCTTGTCTTCCTATGGAATAGAAATCTTCTGATCCCCAACTGGATTCCTACTGAAGAGCAGATACAATTTTAAGATACTAAAATTTCAGAATGATACTGTGGAAGATGGATTATTTTTCAAATGCTGAGCTCCTCACTGTGATAGCAGATATTCCTTTATGATAACTGTTTCAAAGACAGAGGGCCAGAAATGGAAATCATATATTGGTTCAGTGACCCGTTCTAGCCCCCTAGGTGTTAATTCCAAGAACTCTGAAAAAGAAAATTAAAAAACAGAAAATAAAGTTGAAAGCAGACAAAAGGAAGGCACCCTGTGGGGTTTTGGGAAAGCCTTGTTATTCAGTAATTGCTGATACATTGGTTGTCCAGCATTATATTTTAATATCACATTACTTTCTGTGAACTGTTCTTCTATTTTTAAAACTTTAAAACATTTCTGTCACAAAACATGTACACTGAATAGTTTTTATTCTTGAAATCAAAACAGCAAGTTATATGTAATTCTTCATGTATGTTATATGTAAGCATTAAGTTTAAATCCAAATGCGGGTGCTAACTTTTCTCTTGAAACAAGTGGTGCGGTTACGTGTTGGCACAGGATACAGGGTAGTATTCATCCTCGTTGAGGTGTGTGTAGCAGACGCTGGTGTCTACTCACAGAAATCAACAAAGCAACTAAGGTTAAATAAAAAATTTGCCAGCATGAAGATAGGTAGTCGTGCAAGGCTCTGTTGAATGTTAAATTCTTGAGAATAAAGCAAATGAATTAGACATATAGTGGCATTTGTCTCACTAATCTTCAGATTTCTATGATGTTTCCACCTGACTGTCATACTTTAGTTCCTTTATAGGCAAGGGACAGAAAGAGGCATTTCTTATCCAACCTGTTTTGGATGGAGATAATTAGCCCCAGGGTTGTCTGCTTCTCTCTTCTGTCTATAAGAAAGGAAACTAAAGCTAATGAGCTGAAATATAGGTATTTGTTATAGACATCTGAAGTTAAGGTGGGAAAATTTCATCGTATCTCCCTGAAGGTCTTCTTTGGATGATCTGGACTAAAGCTGTCATACCAGTAAGGACCTAATCCTACAGAACAGTTTTAATCATGCGAAGTGTACTTCTCTGAACATTGGGAAACTTATGTAGGTAATCTTATTAGATGTTTGTAACAAGTTGTATTTCAGTTAGGATAATTAGTAAGTTAACTTAGTTCCCATGTATTCAAATTCTTTAAGCCTACACATCTTTGGAAGAGATTAATGATGAACTAGGGTGCAAGATGCATGTATTGGAGCTTTTTGTAACATACTTTCAGCTATGGTGTATCTGATATGCATGCCTCTGCGTAGGAAGAGGCATAAACTTAAAATAGTGTGTGTAGCGATATATTTAGGAAGAAAGAGAACAAGGAGGAGCATGGATGCAGTATGATTTTGAGCATCTTCCAAGTTTTTCATTGCCATTCAGCACTTTATAGCAAACAGTTGTGTCACTGGAATGTCAAATTACAAGGCAACAGCTGTATGTAGAAGCAAATGAAAGGCTAAAATATTCCTGTGGCTGAGGAGCCCTTTTTTTTCTAGCAAGCCTGTAAACTGACATTGTGAATGTCAGGATGGACTAGCTCAGTTGGTAATCAATCCATTGGGGAAAACTGAGTTTGCCTGGAGCTGCATTCAGCTAGATAACAGAAAGGTCTAAAGTGGTAAGAACTAAGCTATTAATGTCAGGCCTTGTCTTCATAAGCTTTTCTCCGTAGAGCCATCTTTGTCCAGTGGATGCTCTGGGCAGGTATGGTACCCACTACGTGCTTTATTCCAAATGCGAGTATATGTGATGTGATATAGAATCCTTCAGATAACCTCCTTTTTCCAAGAAGTCTACTTCATTTATGCAACATGTTTAGTCTCTTCAATCATAAGTTCATATAGTTTGTAATAGAGCTCTTACCAAGGCTAGGAAAAAAGCTCTACTATTTTTCTCAAATATGGTAGAAAATGGCTAAAATCATTAATTATAAAAAAAAACACTGAGAATATTATGCGTCTAGAAAAGCTAAATGCATTTTGCAGTCCACTGTTATTCAAGGTACTAATATGGCTATCCAGCATATTTGTTTTTTTTCTAGTTTCTGTTAATGACTTTTACTAATTCATCAGGCTAGTAATACTTCACCCAGGTAAAAGAAAAGAGGTTGATACCATGTAGACCTCATGAAAATAATTCAACTTGCATCTGGACATCTGTTCATCCTTTTCAGTTTGTCATTTCTTTCCTTATTATGCTGGTAAGCACAGATTTTAACCTCTTTTAAATTGTGTATGGTTAAGGATGCTGCAAAATAGTTCTCTGGGTAAATGTAGAGCTACTTTTTATTTCGTGTGACTACTGATGCTACCGGTAGCAGAGGGAATAATGGCTGAGTAAAATGATCACTGGTTCTGTATTTTGTCTCATATGTATGTACCTGGTTTGGAGATGTGTGAGAATGTAAATACCTGAAAGATGTGAGTGAGAATTGGTTGAGGCTCAGTATATGTTGGAAGAGTGCCTTACACCTTTGAGTGTATACCTGCTTTTGCTGCATATGTCATCCCCTATTACAGATTAGATTTAAAGATGCACATGTGTCAGGCAGAACTGGAAAATGACAAATGGCTCATGCCGTTTCCCTCTTCCCTTTTATACTATCAGGAAATGATAGTGCTAAGGAGAAAGGAGTTTAGAAGTATTCATACAGAGCTAAAACGTATTGGCTTTCGCTGCACTTAGGTGCCTGGGAAAATTGAGGATGACATGTAATCAGAAAACCTCAGGTGTGTTTGGGAATAGAAGCGGCAAATATTGATTACATAAGGAGAACTCTGTTTTACTGTTGACTAGAGAATTATTAATGCTAATATTGGTGAATTGTATCATTCATGGAAACATAATACTGGAAAAGGAAAAATACTTAATTACAGAAATCAGAATATACTGTACCTCAATAAGTAAATGAACAATATTCCTAGAAATCACCTTTTTTTCTTTTTTTTTTCTTTAAAAAACTTAAAAATAACATGATTATAAAGTAAAATCACCTTTTTCAATTTTTGGTACAGTGAAAAACGTGCATTGAAAGCTTATCTGGGTTGATGCTGCTATTACTTCCTTATTCTCAGTGTTAATTCTGTCCTTTTTGTATTACTTTCTTTACAGCTTAGCTAATCCTTTTGTATGCTTGAAAGCAGAATGTGAATAAGGAAGAAGCATCTAATTTTTGTGACATGTGGCATACCCACTAGTCTGGAAGACCATTTGACTACTACTTACTCTGTCTCCAAATAGGTAGCTTTAATGCTCCTTTTAACCTCCTTTCTTCATGGAGCATTCTTGCTTACTGACAGGGATTTGCCAAACAAGAGTGATGTTAAAGAAAATGAAGCTTAATGCTTTTGAATATTGAAGTTGTCTATGTGAATTAGCATATATACCATATGTGCTCTTAAAACTTCAATTTACAGGCAAGGTAATATTTTGCTACAGATTTACCTTCTGATTCTCTGCTTTCTTTTGGAGAATTGTTAAAAGTCTTCATTACAATGTACTTTTCACACAGCTTCACTGACTGCTTTTCGGGTTGCAATATAAATGCACAATTCCTGTGTCAATGCCTTTGCACTTTATTTGCTGCTTTAGTATTTCATATCTTCATAGAATGGAGATGAGAAGAGTTATAGCTATAGAATTCAGATACAATGAATTTTTGTTTGAAGGGATAGTTATAATTGCTAGTTAAAACTGTCTTTAAAAAAGAGCCTAGTTAAATATTGTAAAATGTAAATTGAAACAATGTGAATTGTGTAATTGAATGTGGATTGAATGTGAATTGCCATAGCATAATAGTGGATACTAGTGAAATAATCACTTCATCTTTCTTTCAAAATATTCTTTTTAATTTACAGGACATAAATATCTTTGGATTTCTTATCCTCGCACACACTTGCTTCTCTCTAAACATGTGGGACAGTCCTGTACGTAATGCTTTAGAACATCAGCTTGCTGCATTGGGACTTCATTTATTGCTTTGAGGTTTTTTTTTTGGCTGAAAATACCTTTGAAGCTGTGTTTATCTGCCTGTAGAGCTTATGCGTAACCATCATTGCTTTAAATCACTGTACCAGGAAGAGTAACTGATGCTTGTTCAGTGTTTTCTAATGTGTTAAAGTGCTTTTATGAGCTACTCATTATGTAGCTCACAGTGGCCTATCTTCTGCAGTGTGCTGTGGTTTGCTATCAAGCATAGAAAAACTGCTTCTGTCCTTTGCAAGTTCTTTTTTGATAAGCAACGGTTTTGGTTTGCATTCATTATTTGTTCTTGGATTGAAGTCTGGATTTTCAAGGGACTATATGGCTTAGCTTAGGTCGTTAGTTGGGAAGCATGGCTGCAGTGCATTAGGCTTAGGGTTATAATTGCATTTGTATTTAGGATATCAAAATAAGATCCTCACCACTGAAGGAAGTGCTTGAAAAGCTGTGCTTGGGAGTGTTTGTCACAACCAGCCAGACTGCACTTGTTCTGCTAACTCTTTGCCAGTCAGGTTAGAGTCGGTGTTAGAACAAACTCCTTCGTTAAGTCCTCAATTGAAACTATCCCAGGTCACAATTGTGACGATGGTGTGGATTTGAGTGCTTATGTTTAGGAGCTGCATTGAATGTCACCACATTCAGAAGGAGCTGCTGTCCCAAGTTCAGCTCCAAAACAAGTAGAGTTCATCTTGCTAGGATTTAAGTGATGTACAAATCATTGATAGAGTAGGTTCATGTCTGGGGTGACAAGGATTGGCTACCTGGAGTTTGTTTTGTAGCTAGTGTTGGAATTACAGTTTCGTTGTGGTTCAAGTCTGGACGACAGCTAAGCACCATGCTACTTCTTGCTCACCTCATCACAGTGGGATGGCAAGAGGAATGAAAAAAATGTAAAACTCATGGCTTGACATCAAGAGAGTTTAATAGGACAGTAAAAAGCAGAGACAATCATGATAACAGAACACACAAAGCAATTGATGCACCATACAGCTGCTCACCACCCAGTGACTGACACTCAACTCATTCCCAGCTAGAACCAGAATATATTCAAGTATGTTCCGTATTTTTACTCTTGTCATTTTGCGATTTTAGTGAAAGAAACAGAGAGGCTAACGTGTTGCTTTCCTGAAAACTTTGTTATAACTTAGAACTTGTTTGATTTTATCTTCCGTTTACTTCTGTCAGCCCTAGTTACATTCCAGTCATTGTCTTTCTTTATTTATTTTCTTTGTGGTGTGTGTGGAATTATAGCAATGAATGTCATTTAAAGAAAAGTATTAATTCCGTATTCATAGCAGAGACTGAATGCATACACATAACAAGGACAGGAAAAGTACTGAATAGTGTTTTTTCTAATTGAGCATCATCCATCCTCTGTTGTAACAGAAGAAAGTACTTTTGGAAAAAAAAAAAGAAAAAAAATCCACAACAGTCAGTAGTCAGGTAATTAAAACTGAAGACATAAGATAGTCAAATTAGGCTTGCAGTAACGTTGTATTGATTTAAAATTGCCATTCCTAATAAAAAGCAGGTAGCTACTAGTGCATTAAGAAACTATATAAAATAAATGAGAGGATTAATTTGCAATATTCAAGAACGTAGTCTGAATCATAGACCTTAATCTCAGCGTTTCATGATTCTGCTAATGAATCCTTAGACCGGCCTTTGGAACATGTACCACTAATTCATTCTACACGGTGGTTGCTCAAGAATCGCTCATCTCTACTTAGCTTAGAGGAAGGTATGCTTTGATTAGTGTCTGAATTTAATGAATTAGCAGTTTATACCTGTATTTTCTGTCTGTAGCATAGGAACCAGTTCCAGTTTATGATTTATTTTATTTGAGATACAGTTTCCCATGGTCACAGATTAGTAAAATTAATGAACTGAAAGACAGCTTCTTCTAAACTATATCTGATTGTTTCTCTGAGTATAGATACGTTACTAAAAAACAGGGAGGAAATTGACTTTCAGGGAAAGTATGAAGCTGCTGAGACTTCTCTTATGCATGATTTAAGACCAGTGAAGAGGTTTTTTCTCCCATAATGGTTTTAGAAGAGGCACATGGAGATTAAAGTACTTACAGAATTCCATTTTTTATATAATACTGTTGTGTTATTTGCTATATGGTAATAGTAGTCATCTTGAAGTGTAACTTCTGAAATAGAAGAATACCAATAGTTTGCTCAAAATTTATTTATTTTCCATAGATAGTGTTGCTTAATTGGCCAAACTGTAAAAGGTGCTTTATGATGAGGTGTGTGGAACGTTGTGCAACATTTATTACAATTGTGCTAGTATATAGCTTTGCAGGTCATGATATAAAGAACCAGTTGATCAATATGTCAAGAATATATTATTTTTACTAAAAATAATGGTTATTGGTAATTGTGTTTTGGATTTGTTTTTGAAGTTTTTGAGCTATTTAAAAATAAAGTGAATCATAGAATAAGGCATTTTCATGTTTGATAGGGAGTTTGCATGAGATTCTTTGTGTGCATGTTTAATGTATTTTGAAATATTTTTGACAAAGTATGAGTTTCCATAAAATAATCTGGAAAAGAGAGGACTGAGGAGAAAGACCACTTGTAATAGTCTTCCAGAAAGTGAAAAGTTGCTATACAAGCAGTAGTCCTTTTGACTTCTGGAGTGAACACCAAGAAATGGACTTTGTTATCAAACTTCTTTTACTGAATGTCTTCAAGTGCGTTCATTATGAGCATCTTTTGGGGGTGACCTAAGTGTACTTAGACCTGTCTCAGGGTGAGGATTAGGACTACAACGGTTAAGGATCCTATCAGCCATAAATCTGAACTCTGCCCTCCTGTTTATATATTATATTAACATTGGTAATTATGCTCAAAGTTTGAATCAGTTGCAAGGGAGGAGAAAGGAGACAAAACTCCACTGCAGATTTCCTCTGCTCCTGAGTTTTGGAAGAAATTGCAGTCCTATTCTAATTAAGCATGTGATTGGTTTGCACCAGAGGAAGCCTCTTGAGTCTTTCATATTTGGAGTCCTGTGAATTCTGTATTTCTCAGGCAGATTAGTTTTGATGTCCTTGCTTATACTCAGTATTCTCTGTAAGACCTGTGTGTAATATATCTTGTCTATGAAGATGAAGAAAACAGTAATTTGGTTTTGGAAACTGAGAGAAAAAAGGTACCTGAAGACGGGACTGCACCATTGACTGAGACCTGATTGAGCTGTGCTCAGTTACAGTGCTGCTGTAATGTGTGAGGATCTGAATGATGAGTAGCTTACAGCTGTGTTCACTTCAATAGCATTTCAAATAATATGTGCAGTTCTGAGCTGTTTTATGCTAATTACAAAATTAATAATATTCAAGAGCATTTTTGCTCATTTTTAAATATTTGTATTTTTCCTAAGTGCTGTTCATCAAAATGTATTTTAGCGTACTTTTTAATTTCAGAACATACATCTTAATTTCCTTGCAAACAATTTTAAATGCATTTGAAAGTTAAATTATATTACTGATTCATGGATTCTGAGGTCAGAGGGAATCATTTAGTCCAAGCTTCTTTCTCTACAGGCAATAGATTTTTCTAGAAGCTGGATTTAAGAATGTGTTATTAATACATCTAATCTGAAAACTGTTATTGATTCTGCTCATTTATTACAATTATTACTCTCCTCATTCTTTAATAAAAGCTTATGAATTTTAGCTTTCTGTATCTGAATTTTATTGCCTAGGATAAAGTAATGGTTTAAAAAAAAAGTTTTGATCAAGATTGATAGAATATGCTGAAATAGTATTACAGTGGCCTGAAGTTATATAGTAAGATAGATAAGATATGAACAAAGTGTAAGGAATTGTCCAAGCAATTAGTTTTATGTTGAATCAGTAATGTTAACTAAACGTTGATTTGTTTTGTTATTTTTTATGTATTTGTTAAAGTATTTATTTAAGGAAGAAATCCAGCTGGCGGAAACTAAATTTTTACTAGAACTCATTTGAAAGAAGCTTAGAATTCTGCAAAATTTTCAGTGTCAGGTACAATAGTTGGGAATTATCCAGTCCTGGCTATGTTGTGGTCTAATAGCATTCCGTATGCTGCTATTCTGTATCCTGTTTTAACGCAAAAGTTAAAAAACAGATCCAGAGCCTTTTGGAATCACTAGAGGACTCGATTTTTCAGCCAAATTGCATTAAACCTTTTTATTTGTAATATAATAGTATTATGCCATTGCTGTAGTTGGCAATGTTGTTGTATTTTAAAATAATAGAATAAGTATTTAAAACAAGAATTGAGTGTTATTTTACCTAATTGAGTCTCCTTTTATGTAAGGATTTATAATTTTTTCTTTTACATTGCATAACCCTTACTTGTACTGATAATTTTTATTATGACTTTCTATAAGGCCTGATTTAATAATTTATTAATGTTTCTGAAACATAAACTCTTAAGTAATGCTACCTGTGCTTACCAGTTACGTCTGCCTTGATTGTCTCTCCTACATGATGCTTTGAAACAAGGTTCTCTATATCTGTCCCCTTATTCCCAGCGTACTACATTTAGCAAACCTCAAGTACTCTAGTTGCATCTTCAAGCTTCTTATTGGCCACTTCTGTTATGATTCGTATAAGAAAACAGCAGTAACAGTATTAATATATGTATATATGTATATTAATACACCTTTCTTACAAATGCAAATGTCTGGTTTAAAGAGAGAACAAACCTTAATACAATAAGTTGTTTGTACTATTTTGTGATTGTTTTCATGTAATCCAAATTTTCTTTCTCTTATTCCTCTTATTTGAACAGTTTTAAATTGCAGAATAAGACATTCAAAGAAGAAATCGACTGGGGATTTTGAGGGATTATCAGGATACAGAAAAATAAGCTATTTGAGATTTCTCCAGCAATTCAGTCTTATTTCTTCTTAACAGTGTTGGAATGGGGAAGAAGTTTTGGTTTTAATGCAAAACCCCAAAAGATATAGCCAAAATAAGCTATACTAAACATAGCAAAGATTAAAAATACGTAACATAGTTGCCATGGCAAAGCTTTTGTTCTTTCTGATGACAGGTGAATTAACTGGGAGGGCTCTTGCTTTTCCATATGGCCTTTGTGCCACATTAGTCTCAGGTCCTGTGGGACAGCACCCCAGACATGATGCTGCCAAGCCTGCAAGCAGCAGATCTCCCTTTAGAGATGAAGGACCATTTGCTGACTTGGCACCCTGGCACACTTTTTGTCATCCTGAGGTACTTCCTGATTGATTCTCCTACCTGAAAAGTAAGGGCAGAGAAACCAAAGCATGGCATTTTAAGCATCCTTGCTGGCAGCCTTAAAGACATTTTGCTGTCACTGTTGCAGATATGAAAACTGTGTCAGAGTAGCAGATAGCGTACAACATTGCATTTAACTCTACATACACCACCACCTCCTCAAACCAGAAGATCTCTAATTTTCATTCGTTGCATTGTCCTTAAAGATGCATTCCTCATACCCACTTCTTTCTTCTGATAAGAAATGTGGTTTCAGGAAACATGACATTTTTTTTCCTCCTCTGTTACTATCAGTATGCAGGTATACGGTGAATGAGGGTGCTTTATTTGTGAAGAAGTGATGGCTCCCAGTGAATTTCTGCACATGCAGGAACTAGTGTGAACATAGCAAATTTTATTGTAATCTATGCACTGATTTTTTTTTTTTTTTCTTTATTGCATTTGACTCATCAGGGGACAGATTTCTAGAATTTTGCAGATGCTGTAGACATCTGATCAATAATTCCTTACCTGTAAAATATCAGCCTATGCTAAATTCTGAATTCCAAAGGAGACTTAAAAAATAATAATCTAAAGCTAAGAGTCTGCAAAGCCAACCTATTTCTCAGAAGCCTGTTCTCTTCAACAGGAAGTTTTAGGACAGGGTCAGGATTTGCAGTCAAATGCATTATGTGAAAAAGCAAGATTTTCAAGAATTTCTAGCTAACAACGTGGTTATAAAACCGGGCTGACAGTGTAGTCAGTGGATTTTTTTCGTAGTTACATTGAAATAAAAGCATATTGACTTAATTACCCTTGTAGTATATTTGGGATCTGCAGGAGTATCAATGAACAATTATTGTACCAGATTATAACTGTTTCTGTCATTGGTAAATGAAAAAAAAAATCAGAATAGTTAAGAGTAAAAGCATTGCATCTGAAAAACTCAAGTGTAGGCATCCAGTTGCAGCTGACATTTCTAACAAGACCTTCAGGGCTTCATTGCTGTAGGGAAATACTAGCAATTAATGTGAAATGTAGTAAGTGCACGTCTGTCTGCTATGTTAATAAATAAAACATAGGTGGGTTTTATTAGATGCCAATTGTATCCAGGAACACAAGCAGTGAACTGTGATACTTAAAATAAATTGGCATCTTACAAATGCTATTTGAGAAGTAATTATAGCCCCTGAAATGATTAGCCATAATAATAAATTTTACTTTTCCACTTCTTCATGCTATTTTAAAATTAATTAACTGTATGAAACTAAACTATGATTTTGTGATTTAATCAAATATCTGCTAGTGCCAAGTTCTTTGTGGGTAGAACAAAGGTCTGCTTCCTTTGATACTCCTTATTTGCAGTCCAAACCATGAAATATTGTTTGTATTGAGCATAACACTTTTTGCACGGGAAACTTCATATTTTTGTAGTATTCAGCATCAGCATAGAGGACAGGACTATGATCTTTAGTATTAACATAAAGGAAATTCCTTAGTAGATAGGCCCCATTGACTTTTTGGCAAATGCAATACCCTATTGAAGCAGATCTTCCAAGCAGTGATCTGCAGCTTGATATACACATATGCTTGATGTTTTAATGTAGGTCTTGACATTGTGAGAAATACTACAAAGATGCTGTGGAAAGAACCTCAGAGCACCTCTTAATAAAGTGTTTGGCTGTTGCAAATGTTGTTTCATATCCCCACTTTTTCGGTTCTGTCCGCAGTATCATCTGGAATAGAAATATCCTTTTCTTCTTCCACTTCAGAATTGGAGGATAAACCAGCCTTGACTGTTTCTGTGGGTTTTGCATAAATGCTTATAAATTTCATACTTACATTTAGTAGGATATCTTTAGTTTCATATGTGATTTTACTTTTATTCCTTACGTGCTTTAAAGTTCTCACTGTTTGATTTTGCTTTTGGTTTTAGTTTCTAACTCCACTGCTTATTCATATTCTATGGTTCCTTTAGCTTTTCTCATCAGTTACTTGCATTGTTTTACCATACCTTCAGTGCCATTAATTGCCTCCTCTTCTATTCCCTATATATGGATTATTTAATGCTTTATCAGTTCTCTCACATTTTCTTTTAATGCGTTCACGTTTACATCAGCATACATTTCCATTTGTAATGTTCATACCTGGAAAATTCAGCTGACATACTGGCAGCTTACAAGTAAAAATAGTGACTTCTGTAGTTTTGTCATCTTTAAGATAAAGCTCTGTATCTTTCTGAAAGACAGTCATATTCATTTTCTGCAAAAAAAATTGTGACTCTTTCCTTGAACTTTCAGACCAAGCAGTGTGGTTGTTGTGATCCCATCTAGATTTAAAATTGAAGGCTATGTAAAAACATTGTAATGCATTATTGATTACTTCCAGGTACATGATCATTAAGAACTTGGAATTATTTTTAAAAAGAGGCAGAATTACTACTCTGGTTTGTCTATGTTTCTTTGCTGTAAGAATTTTAAGTCAAAATATTTGTGCTGAAAAATATCAGCTTGTTTGTTTAGTTTGTTTTACATGCTCTTCGCTTCCCTTCAAAGGCAGTTGTGCTTTAGAAATGCCATTAAATGGATATGAATTTGGAGTTAGGAACGGTAAAGTAACTGTCATAAGATGTGAGAACAACAGCAGCAAAAAGAAAAACCTTTGAGAATTTATTTCTGAGTAAACAAAGTAGCAGCAAACGAGAACTTTTTTGATTTGGTTTCATGGACTGCATAGAATTTCAGCCTTCTGCAGTCTGATATATACACACAAAATAGAAATAATAGTGCTTAAGGAAATGCTATATATAATAATACAAACAAGGACTGTCTAGTTGTAAATGCTGTAATAACTGATTTCCTTATCATCTTACTGTTGTTTCTAGTTCTTATTTTGAGCAATACATGTGATTTCCTATTTAAGGTGTACCTCTCCAAGTGGGGTAGTGAGTCACTGTGACTGCTTGGCTTTTTTCTGTCAGACGAATTTTGCTGCCTCTCTCACATCTTTTTGCCACTCTGTCAACTTTTTTAATAATTTTTCCCTGTCATTTCACTACACAGTTTGCTTTAAGGCTGTTGATTTTCTAGTTTCAGAACCTCTGCTTTGGTTGACTCTGTTTAGAAGCTAAACTTCTATTCATATTATTTTTTAGCAAATATTCGTATTTTTGTATTGTATGTTTCTTGATTTTAAATAACAACAGACATTCTTTGTACTGTAAGACTTAAGTGTTAGATTACAGAAGGACATAACCAAAAAAAAAAAAATGTAGTGCCTCCACTTGTATTTGCCTATTTCCCATTGTGAAATCTTTCAGTAAGCTCCTCGTACAGTGCTAGGAAAGAGATAAATATTTCAGAATAGACTTGACAGCAGTAGATAGAATGAGAGACAGCTATTATAAGTAGGAAAAGTAAAAGAAATGACTGTTTCTTCATTTTTTTTCTGTGCAGCTCTTCTGTAGTATTGCAGTTTACAAACCCTAAGTCCTTAGTTGAAGCACATGAACCTTTTATTTCAAGTTGGAAATGGGAAAAAGGAGATTTGCTTCTGTCCTTTTAAATTAAGTCAGTACATAACAATGTTTCTGATGTCCCGTTTTCTTACAAAGAATTATTTTCTTAGGAAGAGATAGACTTGTACAGCCTAATCAGTGATTTAGACTAACAGCTTGTGCTATTCTTCACAGCTTAACAAGTTCTCTACTGTGCCACTTGAAATACCACTGACTGTATTCATATTACTATACCTTATATTCACATTTGATTAACAAGCACAGCAAAACCGGTCTGGGACCAAACAGGGAGTGTAGTTCATAAAAAACACTTGTTTCTTGAGTCACTTTTCACTACACTTGAAACACGTGGAAGGGTTAGCAGCAAACGATGACTCTCGTCAGACTCATTACATTTTTCCAGTCTTGCTGTCTCACAGTTTCACATCAAAACTATTGTTGTGTTGTTATGCTAATTTTCTTGCGTTTCTTTCTTCAGTCATATTTGTATTGCATTTACTCCTCTTTCCTTTCATTTACTTACATGCCACATTAATATCCACAGTTCATTCTCAAAAGATATTATTAAATTTGCATTAGTCTTCTCATCATCTGTGTCAATATGCTCTAACGGTGATACTATTGTGCTGTGTCTTTCTAAAGCAATTCAGAACTGAGTCTGTAGCGAATACTGCAGTTACTAGAGTAGCCTCTGTACTTGAATGAGTACCCTTTTTTAGAAACAAAGACCAAAGAAGTATTTTCAGACTTGCACAAAGTCAAATTAAAACTGAAAAAGTACCTGTGTTCTGTCAAAATTATTCCCACCAGTCAGTGGCTGTCTTCTCAAAGGCTCTTAATATAAATGCAAGGGGAGCATTACAAAAGAACAAGTCATTGACTGCTATTCAAAACTGCTTACAAACTTGAATATTATAAAACCAGTAGAATGGCAGTTGCAATCTGTGTAGAATATTAATGTGCTACTTTGCATGAAGTAAGCCTTTGTTATGAGTTCATTTTATAAGTCAGTCAGTGTAGATTGTTTTCAATATAAAATATGACAGGCAGTGGTATTAATAAAATCTTGTTGCACATATTGTCATCTCTTAATATGCAATTAAGCACAGTTTTAAATCTCAAGATAAATCATACTACACGCAGGAGCAGCAAATTAAAAACCACTGCAAGTATTTTGTCATTATTCTTTCTTCGGTTAGTGTAGCAGGGTGATGCCTAGCCATTGTAGATTTAAATTTTGAAGACTGGTTAGTGTAAATTTTATTCATAACTTTAATGAATTATTATTTTGTTTAACCCTTAAGAGTAAGTTATTTGAATGTAATTTATAAAGTAGAAAAAATAGGTCCTTAGATATTATTTCATGTAGAGCTACTGTTCTACAATATTTTTTGGATTATGAGATAAACTGGTGAAGGTGTGGGTGATGAGTTGTAGCAAAACTGGTCATATGATAACGTCTTCTCAGAAAATATGTAACAGACTAGAAAGGGTTTGGATAAACCCAACAGATCCATAGATTTGTAAAGTTATCTCTTCTGAGAGAATGAAATATTGTGATTTAAAGAGCAAACAAATAAGGATATAAATCAGTATATGATGTATAGAAGATAAACTACATATTTTTCTGCCCTTACCATTATGGAAGAACTAGATGGCACTAAAATTTGATGGTAAAAATCCTTGCATCTCAGAAAGAGACACCTTTATTCGATAGTAATACATAGTGTATTGCCTTTCCTGATCTTCAGATCCTGAGCAAGAACTTTCTAGCTACTTTGTCTGTGTTGAAATCTTCATCATATGAGGTAGTACTCTGTAATCTTTTTTTCTTCTTTGCTTCACCTTTTATCTTTCAACTATTGATATCACTGCAGATGTGTTTCTCTCTAAGGCAGTAATTCTCAGCCAGTACATTGTGATTCTCTGAGGATCCACATGTAATGGATCCTAAAGGGTGAGTAAGAAGACTACATTCAGGAAGTACTGTGATTCTATCTTGGTCTCCAAAGATGTTATGAAAAGATGCCACAATTCATACAAGGAGTACTAAACATGCTAAAGAATTAAAAAAAAAAAATGTATTTTTTTCCTTGAAAAGCCTCACTCAATGTTTCTAAAGGTGTTTCATTTTTTCAGAAGGGGAACCTAGTGGCAAGGATGGGAAGACCAAATATGAGTGGAATAAACATTTCCTTGTCACAGTAGTCTTCCTCCTTCAAATGGTGGTTGCTTTCAGGAAAAATGGATGTGGTTTACTTCCATAAAAATATTTTATGTGCTAACTACGTGATCTTTTTCATCTAGAACAAATGTAGTGAGAAAGAGCATCAGTTCAGGGAAAATGTTCTATTTACTATCCTATTCTGCCTGTTATTACAGTCCTGCTAAAAGTCGAATATATTTCTCCTTATTTGCTATTGTGCACTTTTACTTGACAGTAAGGCTGTATCTTAAGTCAGATAGTATGAACTTAATGTTCAAATAGAGCTGTGAAATGAAATTCCTGTATCAGCTGGGGACAAAAGGGTTTGGAAAAAATCATGAGGGATATTTTATTCTGGAAAGAGATTATACCTATCAAGAAAGTTTCATGGGAAAGTAAAACAACATACAGAGTAGTGATCATAGAATCGTAGAATCACTAGGGTGGAAGGGACCCACTGGGTCATCGAGTCCAAGCATTCCTAACACTCCCTAAACCATGCCCCTCAGCACCTCATCCACCCATCCCTTAAACACCTTCAGGGAAGGTGACTCATCCACCTCCCTGGGCAGCCTGTTCCAGTGCCCAATGACCCTTAGCCATTAAAAATGTTTTCCTGATATCCAGCCTGACTCTCCCCTGGCGGAGCTTGAGGCCGTTCCCCCTTGTCCTGTCCCCTGTCACTTGGGAGAAGAGGCCAGAACCCTCCTGTCCACAACCTCCTTTCAGGTAGTTGTAGAGAGCAATAAGGTCTCCCCTCAGCCTCCTCTCCTCCAGGCTAAACAACCTCAGCTCTCCCAGCTGCTCCTCATAAGACTTGTTCTCCAGCCCCCTCACCAGCTTTGTTGCTCTTCTCTGGACACTCCAGAGCCTCAACATCCTTCTTGTGGTGAGGGGCCCAGAACTGAACACAGTACTCAAGGTGCGGTCTCACCAGTGCCGAGTACAGAGGGAGAATAACCTCCCTGGACCTGCTGGTCACACTGTTTCTGATACAAGCCAAGATGCCATTGGCCTTCTTGGCCACCTGGGCACACTGCTGGCTCATGTTCAGTCATCTGTCAACCAACACCCCCAGGTCCTTCTCCTCCAGGCAGCTTTCTAGCCAGACTTCTCCTAGTCTGTAGCACTGCATAGGGTTGTTATGCCCCAAGTCCAGGACCCAGTATTTGGCCTTGTTTAACCTCTGTTAAACCAGTTTTCAACCCAGGAGGGTGTGTGCCTGTCCAGCCCAGAGGCAGACAGTTTCTGAAGCAGGATGGTGTGATGGCCCAAGGTTGACCTTGTACTGCTCAAAGCACTAGACTGAGATCCCACTGTGGGAACACTAGGTGGAAGAAGTCTAATTAACCATATAGGATTAAGGAAGTCAAAGTCTTTCAGTTCTTAATGGCCATAGGACTGAGAACTGAAAAGTACATTAAATGAATGATAGTTCTACATGATCTCATCTCTTCTATATCCAGCAGGGAACAGAAAATACACAATATTAAGGAAGAGAGATGGACCTGCGGAAAAAAAAAAAGAGAAATTTTTAAGAGTTCACAGACTGGAAGGCTTAAAAAACTTTTCTAAATCAATTTCAGTGTGCCAATATAGTATAGTAGAAACTAAATTTGATTTAAATTACTTAAGTTGGATAGCAGAAGCAGTCACAGCATGAGTTCCTTATTGGTTAATTTGCTGTCATTGGGGAAATTTGAAGGAATGATTGCATAACTACCTTAAAGCCATTAAAACATAGCCATAGTCTCTTTCTTATTTGTTCACTCTGCAAATTGCTGTATTATCCCAGAAGTTTTCCCTCTACTATAGCATGCATATTCTCTACAAGAAGACTGATAGCAATGGAATGCATAACAGATCAAATTCAGGATAGTGACTTTCCTCTAAAAAAGTTAAGCTTGAACATTAAAGTAGGAGGTTTTCTTTATATTGCAGCTGATGTCTTTCACTCATCAGTAATGTTATGATTACTATGCCAGGTAGGCTACACCTTCTAATAGCTAGAAATCTGCTAGGTGTCAGTTACAGCATAACAAAGATGATCTATGCACCTTAATTTTGATAAGATTTCGTTTTGTTCCTTCAATCCTCTTTTAATGAGTCAGTCTCTAATGATCTCTGTCATATTTTTGCTGATGTATTTCTTGCAGTCATGTGAAATCATTTAGAAGAGCTAGATGCCCTGTGTATTTAGTATTATTCATTAATATAATCTTTTAATATCTTTCAAGTGGTTTTAATCCTGCCGAATAAATTAAGCAGTTATGCTAAATTGTGTTAAATTTACAGCATTATGTCTGTTTAAAGTAGCAAAGAGAAAGGAGCAGTCCTATTGTGTCGCTAAGGGCACTTAAAGAAGCATTGATACATTCTTCAATGTATTGTCTACTGGTCATTATTGAATAGAATTAGATGACTGTAAACAGCTTTGTGCATAAAATGAAGTAGCGGGTATTTTTAAATGTTACTTTATGCAGTTAGGGAAATGCTTTATTTCTTTATTACTGAACCATTTTATTTTAAAAACATTTGTCTCAAACTGAAGCTTAGCTTGTCCTTTTGGAAAGCTAGTCATCCTCTGAAATAATGGAGTATTTCTAACCTTTTCAGGACAAATTTTTAATAAATATCATGCTATATCTAACATTGCGTTCTAATTGCACAGTAAATCTGACATTAGCATTGCATTTTCCTTCTGTGTGCTCATTTAGTAATTGGCAAATACTCTGGCACCTGCAGAAAGAACAGAGTCATCTCTGAGAACGTGCTTAATGTCAGTTATCTTAATTCTGCTAGTATGATGCTATTCGTTGTTTTACACAAAAGGTCATGTACTGTCTTAATGGTGGTGAGAATTAGGGACCGTTTTCTGTAACATTGTTGTAACTGTATTAAGCTCTGAAATTTCTTAGGTAAATACTATATTCTAATTGCATTTTTGAACTACTTTCTATAGAAGCAGCATGCAGTGTTTTAAATAGTGCTAATTATTCTGCTAATCCAGTACCGTTCAAAACTTCCATAGTTTTGAAGCGAATGTAAAGAGTTTGCAGATTTGCTTGCTTTCTACTCTTTTTGATTTTATTTTCCTTTTTTTCCCCATGACCATGTTCTTGTGGGAAGCTCAAATCAGATAAGAATTTATTTTGTCCAAATTCAGAATTGAAAGACATTAAGAGCAAAAGGGTTTGTGATTATTAATGAAATACAACCTTGTGGGTATTTCAGATTCCTGTGGTTCCTTCCAGTCCTGTCCCCGAACATGGTTGTACCAGTAGGATACTTTGTCTTACCTTGTGTTTTCCTGAGATGGGGAGGGAAAATATAGAGAATAGCCAAAACAGTGAAGATGGGGGTACAGCAGGAAAAAGAATAGCAGGGCAGGTTGTATCCATTAAGGAAGACAGGAGAGATTTTCAGATGTAATTCTCGTAATCCTCTGACTGATTCAGGCTGTTAGAGAACATCACGACTTTAGCTGGAAGGTGGGTTTGAACTCCCTTTCTGCAAAATTCAGTTCTACCAAGTGCAAGTATGTTCTTGACTTCCAGTGGTGTCACAGACTGATGCACCATTCTATTGCTGCCATTCTGTATGTTAATTTCTGGCTGTGGTTTTTGATACAATGACATTTCTTTTATGCAGCTATCGTACCACGTTCACATCAATGACAATCTGTTTCTGGGAACTTTAGCTTACTAACTGTTATCAGAGTCCCATATGGGCCCCTACAGATACATTTATGTTAGCATTCTGTAACAGGTCCACCAGACACCTCAGTCATGTGCCTAAAACACTGTCTTTTAAGATTCTCGGTGCAGATGCTGAGGCTTTATTCAGATCTTTTTTTGACTTGGAGCATACTTTGAGCTCCAACTGAACTGTTGTTTCTAATTATTTCCTGAATTGATGCTCGCGCTTTGGACTTCATTGCTTTAAACCTCTATGAATCTCTGTAGTTTGCGTGCAATAGTTTCATTTTGGGGTCTCAGTGCAGTAGATTGCAGTTCTGTTAATTTTTAGCTTTATTGTTCTTAGGTCTTTAGCTTATCACAGCCATTTGATAAAACCATCTGCACTTTTGGTGGGCTACTCAGCTCTTGGATATCCAATTCAGCTGCAGAAAATTGTCCTTCAAACAGATTCTGTGAAGGATAAATGAACCTGTACTTCACCACCACTTGTCAATTCTAAGTAGTCATACTGAGCTGTGTTGAAGTTTTGTCATAAGAAATTATTACAGAGAGTGAAAAATCACATGATTCTCTTGCCATATGTAAACCTAAATTTTCTTGAGCTTTCTTCTAGGTCATTTCAAAACCTAGCATTCCAAGATTCATCATTTCTCAGTGGCATCCCACTAGTGCAAGGAATGAAGCCTGCTGTAAATAACTGTGTTCTTGCTGAAAATGGTGGTGCTGTGCATCGAAGTTTTGGCCTAACTTTGCATTCTCAACAGTCTTTTCCTTTACTTAAGGCCAGTTGTGCCATTGGCAACTGACACATTTGAGATTTACAGAACAATCCAGATGACAGGTTTGGCACAAACTGACTTACATTGCAGAGAACTTTCCCCAAACTACATTGAATGGGAGTGTAGCTATTCCAGATTTAGCTATGGGATGCCCTTGGACTTGGATTGCCTTGGTATAACCTGATTTTATTTTAAATAATAACAATAATAACAATAGCAACAACAATATCAACTAATAATAATAAATACTCAGACCACAGGTCTTTCCTCAGTAATTCTTCCATGGTTTGTTGAAGATGCTATCATAACTTAGAATTATAAGCATTTTTCTGTTCATAATCCTTCCTGTATATTTTTTACATTCTTTTCTACCTTAGAAATTGAAGGAAAAGTTAGTTAGCTTCTGATAGTCAATTTATGGTTCAATCCCTTTCAAATTCCTTTTACTGTTTTTGTGTTCTGTCAGGATGCTGCAGTTTCAACACAAGCTGCAGAAGCTTTTCGGTTTCAAAAGGGTCTTTCTAAATGTAACTGTCTTTAGAGTTACTCGTGACATGCTGAATTTTCCAGGGCCAATCTTGAACTGCATATGACTGCTTTCCAACAGTGGTTTCACTGTGACACTCACAAATTCTAAACTGCTGCTCTGAAACTCTCAAAAATCTGTCTTTTTACATTACTGTGCTGCTGCAGCATTTGCAAAAATACCCAAACAAGTAGAAAATGTGACGATGTCTAGAAAACTGCTGCTTTGGGGTTTTCAGAAGTGTATAATGGAAAAGTAAAATTTGTAAGAAAAAACATATTTGCTCACAGTCATACCCATTTAGTTTCTGTAAAGCCTAAAAAGATTGTAGGAAGCAATCTGTTCCTTTTTCTGTTTTGTCATGTTTTAGTCAAAGGAGTAATTACTTCTAAAATTAAGCTTAACAGCGTAGATATAAACTTCTAGATACTCTGTGATGTACTCGTGATTTCATGATATTTTATATTTTTTATGATTTTCAATTAAATATTTTGCTTCTGTGATTTCTCGTGTATTTAAACTGAATAAGCGGTGTAATTTTCATATTGTTAAATTCTATTAATCCATTCAAGATTTATTCTACATACATATTCATCATAGTTTTAAATTCATTAAATAAGAAAGGACACCTGCTTGTCTATCCTCTTTAGTTTTCATGAAATTATGTTATCCTACCATACCTTGTGAGTCTTCAAATTAAAATTTGGAAGACACTGAGGCTGTTCTCTGCAAACTTGAGGTAGTGGGATTTGGCAACATAATCATGGTGGAAAGCTGATCTTTTAGGCAGATGCTGGAATCATTGAAACACCATATTTTGTTGTCTTGTTTCATAGTTATATCTAAGGGAAATAGTCATTTTAGGCAACTGTTTTGTAAGAACATTACACTTCTATGAAATAAAAGTAATTTAATAAAGATTTTTTTTTCTGTACAATGAAATGTAAGATTTTTTTGGAAACAAGAGAAAAGATATGTAGAGAAATAAAACAGTTCTTCCTAAATCAAAGTCAAAGGTTGGTTTAGTTGAACATTGCCTTGGAAAGTTATACAATATTCAGCCTTTAACTATGGAAGAGGAAAATTAACTGCATAATTAGAAGGAAACCTGCCTTCTTTAGCATTATCTGTTTTTATTTATGAAAAGTATACAGACACTTTGATTTGTTGTATGAAAGTGATTTAGAAAGCAGATGTCACTTTTTTTTTTCTTACAAGCTCTTGGCTTCTGTTCAACCAGCTTTGTCCTTTTCCTCACATAGGGCAGTGCCTAGAATCACTCCTTTTGCTCTCTTGTTAGGTGTTTTGTTCTGTCTTGTTTTTCATGTCTTTTCTGTTATCTTTTGCAGCGGATAAATGCAAGCTTTGAGTATGTATTACAATTTCAGTCAGTCTGAAACCCCCTAAACTTGCTTCTGTTTAGGACTTTTTTCTCTGTGAAACCTGAAGCAGTGGATTCCGTCTCTGGCTGTGGAGGAAGCGCTGAAGTCACTGAAACTGCAGAAATTTTGTTGCACGCTTCTGGAGCTGAAAACAAGCTTTACTTTGCCTAGGAAAAGGAAAGGGATTTTCTTCTCTAAAGTAACTTAATGTAGGTAGTAGGTAGGGCAGCAAAGTATACTGGGAGACAGAACACAAGAATGGCCATGCTCTGTGGCCGGAGATGGAATATTCTGCTTCTGACAGTGGTTATACAAGGTGTTCATGGAAGAGTTTGGAGATGTTTCCAGAAACATTCCCCCAGTATCTCTCAATCTGGGCTATCTAAGGTAGAGAGTGACTGTTTTTACAAGTGTGTCAGTGGATTTGGCTATCACACGGGTGTTTAATTTCCTTTCATCCCATGTAAGCGTTCAGCTTTTACAATACCCTATGGCAAGCAGTTTAGATGCAAATTGTGTGATAAGCTACTGCTTTGTTTTCAGGATAGCCATCTGCCACTTGCTACTTTCACTTGATACTTTCCATCTCTAGCATTGGAAGAGATGAATTTAGTAAGTCAAGCTGAATGTGAGGCAAGTTTATCAGGCTTTGAAAAACAAACAAACAAACAAAAAGTCTTATGAGGTGAAAAGAGTGTTCAAAAGCTTCTTTTCAAAAATAAATGAATTATGAGAAACATATTCTTACAATATGTTGTGGAAATCATATTACTAGGTGAGATGCTTAAGATGGCTTTGGAATTTCTTGTAATTCAGTGTGTCATACTAAAGGCTAGTGACAGGTGACCCTGCTAAATGGTACATGGAAGAGGCACAAGGCATAGATGTCTCAGCGATAAGTGTCTTCCCCTTGGGTGATAGAATTTAAAGTGTTTTTTGTTATCGAAAGTATTTCCCACGGTATGCCAAATTATCGTGTCAGGGCAGACATCATTTTCGCAAGATTTTTACTCTTGCTTCTCAAACCTCTCTGGTGTGAGGCTGGCTGGGACGTTTAAAGTGTGGTTGACAATATGGTGCTCAGGACTGTAGTCACTGAACATGCTGTAGATTTATTTGTTCCAAGACCTTAGCTGATGGTTTCCCCTCTGGAATTTAACTTTCACAAGTGTTAGTAATTCCTTAACCCTTTCTGCAGGATCTTGGATTGGATCTTGATTTATAACCAGAATTGGTGAATCTTAGGGAGATACTTGAGAACAAAGAGATAGTTAGCTTGAATGAAGTTGACACAACTAGAATTTCAGATCCTGTTGAATAAAAGATCAAAATACTTTGACAGTTTGGGGGGTGGGATTATAAATTTAAATAGGGAATTGTAGGTGATTCCAGTTTTACTTTAGGTACCGAAAGAGGCTGTAAATCAGTTTGAACTTTCTTGACAGGTGAATATTGACATGGTTAATGAGGATTATGATTACTGGGAGGGATGTTGGGGAAATATGCATTTCAAATCACAAAACAAAAAGCAATTAAAGAAAAATGCTAAACAGCTAGAAGGTGAATCCTGAGTCATGGCAATTTGTAAGGTAATTACCTTTTAACCAAATACAATAGTATTAAAATCAGTACAAAAAGATTTCTAATAGAGTCTTTCATGCATGACTGCCTTAAATATTTTAGAGATGCCTATCAGCGTATTACTTAAACACTAAACAGCAATTAGAGATAACCTCTTTTATTCTACTGTGTGCTTTCTTATAGCATGGATGTTATTGGTTTTGTACATTTAAATGATCCACATAGAGATTATTTACATGCTTGTGGAACATCATTAAAAGCCTTTCTGTGTTGTGTTGAAATAAAATGTCTATTATCCAAACCTACATACTGTACTCCAAAAAAATGATTGTCTTGTGTTTATGACTTGACCACAGCAGCAAGTACCCTGAATAGGGATTTCTCAGAGGGAAAATGAAGGGTCAAGAACAGAATTCACTTCTTTGTTCATAAAATAAGAAGGTATGGCCACTTGAGGAAACAATTCAGTCATTCTTCAAATATATTTCCATTAACCTCTGACTGAGACTGTATGGGTAGCATGAAACAGTGTTGATTTTACTGACAACTAGTTTTGTCAGCGTTACCTTAGGCAAACAGAAAATTTACTAAATGCTGATCACTTGTTGATATTGTTTCCACCTAGTCACTTCTTTCTTACTTTTTATTGCAATGATTTAGAAGCTTTTTTCTTAAAAAGTGATTCTGTTAATAACTCTCTGCTTAGGGACTTGTTTTTATAATGATATATTTGTTTAGACAGCTGCACTGTTAAAATACTGTAAACTGTTTAAGAGAAGCATCCCTGCTATATGCAGCCATAGCGAACACAGAAATGTTTTTTTCATTTCTATGGACGTCAATGGATGCATTTAGTTTGGCACTGCCTTGTTTAGTCCGAGTTCTAGATGGAGCAACCCCTCCTACTTCAGAAAACGAAGGCAGAAAATAAAATTAATAAGTAAATAAATAAAATAGAGTTGGGGTAATTGACCATAAAACATCATACCCGGGATTGTGTATCTCTAGAAATGTGTAAATGAGACTTAGACATTTTCTGACAGGCATGCTCTACTTCAAACAGTTTGAAGTAGTTTGGGTAAGTCCCAAGTTTTGTGTTACATGAGATATCAGCTTACACTCACTCTGTGGCTTCCTAGCTCATGAATCTTCATTTCTTGCCAAGAATTCAGGCTACAACTGTACCTGTGTGTACCAGAAGCCTTCTGCAAGGGAGCAAGGGGTACTGGGACTATTTGTTGAGACAGCACAGTGGTTGGAGATCGACTATTTCAAGGTAGATATAGGTTCTTTGCCTGTTCTTCCCTGCATTAAAGAGTTTTGGGGAGCTCTGGGTCCATTTGCTTCCCTGAGGAGGGGATGGGCCGTAGGAGATGTGCTAGAAATGGCTAGATGGCAGATTTGGTTGTGTTCTGTCCTCCATCCTCCTGCTGCAGTTCCCACTGGCTCTGCTTCCTTTGAAAGACAATATTAGCCAGGCTTTAGTAGTTCCTGTTCTTTATTTCGGTCTGCCCTTTATGCTTTTCTGAAAAATATGCATGTAAAAGAAGAGAAATACCATCATTTAACATTTGATATTTCAGCAAAGTTTGAAATAGAATTTCTTGGAACATAGAAAAGACACTTTGCTAGCATAAAAGTTATGTCCCTGCTGAATCGTAAAAGTTTGCCAAGAAGTGGAAGTGGCAAAAGTTGCAAGAAAAAATTTATGAGAAGCAGAACTGTTACAATATGATGGATTGAGGAGGTTTGGCGGGAACACTTTCTGCTAAAATAGCTGTCTTCTAGAAGTGTTGATTTTATCATTTTCTAAGCAGAGTTGTATAAATACTTGTATTTTCAATTTACATTTGTATCAGTATGTCAGCAATTTATATAGCATTATATTGTGTGTAGTGATTTGTTGTAATAGACATTTAAACTTGGTATCTTCATAGGACTAAAAAAGCCTAAACAGGTGTTAACTAAATTATAGGGATAGAAAAGGAGGAAAGCTTTTTGCCATTAATCGTTTTCATTTTGTCAGAAATTTCAGCATTTCAACATTTCATTCTAAACGAAGAAAGGTTTTCTGAGTGAGAGGTGTTTCTGGCTTATTCCAGAAGGCAAACAGGTGTTGCTCATGCTTTGTCTGTAGCCTACATAAGTATCTGATTTTGCATGGAAGCAAACACTAGTTGCCATGAATATAATCTCTTTCTTTATATCTGATTTCTGTTTGCACTGGTAAAGTGTTGTTTCTATTCTGTAGGTCCTTTGAGTCATAAAAGGAATAAAATTTAGTTGCCTATACTCAGAAGGTAGCATCAGTCTTCTGCGTGTGAAAATTCCAGACAACAGACTGAAATATGAGCTCTGGCTGGTAAATGACTTAAAAATTGTAGAGAATTTCTTCAAAGCTAATATTTATTCTCCTGATTTTGTTTTATATTACTGTTGTTGAGAGCATTTGAATAGATGATAAATAAATGTGCGTAAACCACCAAAACATAACAAAAATATTCTAAGTGCAAAGATTGCTCTTAGAATATCCCTTGGGATTTGTTCTGGATCTGGTTGAACAACCTTCAGAAATTACATCCATCATTCTGTGAAGGTTACTTCAATTAATTCAGTGCTTTCAGATCCCTAATTTTGTTGAAAATTTTGCTAAGACCCCAACTCCAAATCTGCCCAATAAAAGAGCATCCAGGGCCATCTGATCTGTTGCTTTGCAAAGAGGAATTATAAGAAAGACCTGGGGAACTGGAACACAGATGGCTTTTTAGACATTCTGACTGTCATTGCTGCCTACCTTTTTGAGCAGTTTCCTTTAACGTATTAGTACTGTTTTATAATAGCATTGTAAAGAAGACAGGTTAGAGAACTTCTTCCCTGCTTTCGGGTTATGTAGTAAATATATGTGCTATTCCAGGTGGTCACCCAGTAATATAGGGGAAGATTGGAGAATTAATTTCAGGGCAAAACTTTGATGTTTCCTGCATTCTGAACTTGCTGTAGTAAGCATACCAATTCTGATTAGCAGATTGTCAAAGCTAGCCGGGGGATCATTGTACCTCTTGTTTCCATCTTATGTAAAGCTCAGTCTTCTTAATTAATTTAAAATTAATTTAATTAATTTAAAAAATTAATCTTTTTTTTTAATCTTTGAAAAGTTTGTTTGGATTGAAAAATCATAATAAAATAATTTCAAAACTGCAGTACATGCAGAATGCATCTCCAAATACTTGGTAAGGAAAAGTCAGCAAGGACTGATCTCACAAAACAGTGTCCAAATCCCGTATTGCATACCTGTCTGATCTATAAAAATAGCAATTATCTCAAAATTCTTTCTGAAAAACAGAGTTAGTGTTAAAGTTACTTAAAGTTGATGTTAACATATTCTGCAGTTTTAACCTATATATGAGATCTGACACAAAAGAGACTAACCCAATAGCTTGGGAACCAGGAGTGGGAGGGGAGAGACAAAGAGATGATTATACAACATGTTGTAACCTGTCACAGTAAGACAAGGCTCAGCTTGATCACTTCACTGGGTATGAGTGGATGTATGTTCAAATGTAGACATTTTCTTCCCCTCGGTCAGAAAATGTTGGTATGCAAAAGTGAACAGTGAGTTAACAACCAGACAACACATCAGCCCACAACGCTTTGTCTGTGAAGTAGTTTTTAGCTAATACCAACATCACTGTGCTTGAGCAGCCACCCTGCTTGACAGACCTGGCTCCCTTTTTCCAAAGACCAAGTCGGTGCTCTAGGAACCCATTTTTTGTGGAGTAAAAGATATGAAAGCAAAACCGACGGAGATCAGCAACAGCCTTTCAGAAAATGTTCTGAGGAATCGCATTGAGTGTTGGCAGCATTGTATGCAGCTGTGTCAGCTGGGAAGGAAACTATTTTGAAGGTGATCACAACTGATTTTTTTTAATTTGTTAAGTAATAAGAGTTACAGGCACAGTCTCTTTTTTTGTGTTGGACCTTATATAAGGTTTGCTTTACAGACACCTCCTGAACTTTCTGGATGGGCTAGCGCCGTGTGTGGACACGTACATACGCCGCTACTCACTTGTGCATTTGTGTTGGTGAGCAAGATGAATAGGTTTGTTATCTGACTGGCACCATTAGGTAACAGTGAAGTTATTCCTCTACAAATTCTGTGACATAAATTTGCATTGGTAGCAATTACATCAATTAGCAGTACAAAAGACATCTAACAAAGAAATGGAGGCACGTTTTATTCAGATTATTAAATGGATTGGAAAGATTAATAAGCCCTGAGCCAGAAAGTGTTCTAGACTGATTTTTCTTTCCTGGTTTCATAAAACAGTATTTCAAAGTGCATTTGTTCCCTGAAAAGCCATTGCCTCAAAAATATACATCCTCCTTGCTGTCAGACTTACCCTTTCTGTTCAAAGTCAGTTCTGTGTGGCTAAAACAATTTTCCTTTAGTACAGTAGTATTTGCAGAAATTAGAAAATTAGTTAGCTTGTGGTTTCTATTATCCAAAATCAATTAAATAGTTTACTAAGTTGCAATTAGTTGCACTTTTCAAGACCCACTGAAAGTAACACAATTGCTTAACTGCTTGGAAGAGCCTGAGGTTTTGGCATTAAGTGAAGTGATGTAATTTGCTTCTCTAAAACACTTCCTATTGATTCCTCATGGGAAAGGGAGATCTCAGTGAATTTACAAGGCCCACACTTAAGGATCAAACAAAGGGGGGGTTGCTTGTTGTATTGTACTTCTCATATCCAGATTACAGGAACTTCAGTTGTTTCTGCATAGTAATTATTGGGGGGCAAAATCATACTTATCAATGTAAAGAGTTTCAAGACATGGTACATCTGAGGATCTAGTTTAGAATGGAATGAGTTTCATCCTAAATGACCCTGGGAACTAATCAGTTGCCGAAGCTGATACATCTTAATACCACATTGGATGCCCTAAGGTACTCCTCCTGGCTTGTAACTGCTGACTCATGTAAAGCTCTACTCATGCACGATGCTGGCTAGCCTTGGACGTCTCAAAATGGGGATAAATATCTACATTCGAGCAACTTAGTCCCAGCCCTTGCTTCCTTCTGCTGAATGAAACAGGAACCAAGGTTGACTATTTACTTGTTGATGCCTGTGTTTGGTCAGATGACTCTTACACTGAAAGTCTTAAGAGCAGACTTTGTAGGCCTCTAGAATCATCTGTTGCCTAGAAAGTTAGAAAATCTCAATACTAGTTATTTTCCCAACTTAGAGTTCTATAATTTAGTCGAATAAAATAAATACATTTATCTCATGAGTATTAGTTCATAGTCAATCAGTGTGTAGGTGTGAGACTGAGATTTTGGACATTTCATTTGCTTTCTTCATTTGCTTTCTAGAGGTATTGCTTGAATAGGTGATTGTCTATATTTGAGAGTAAAAAAAAAATATTTGTTACATTATTTCTCCGAAAACAGAAATCCACAAATTTTAATTATATGCCTAAACCAAACTATGCTTTTGTTATTTATGTGTAGATCATTACTGTATGTCACAGCGTGTGGGTAATCAAGTAAAGAAAACCCTCTTTGACTCATGAACAAGAGGTTATTTTGACTTTTTACTTGCTAGTATGACAGAGAGTTAGTTGTCGGGCTGTTATCACAAAAAGGAAAATATTTCTCAGAATTAATCATACTGAGTGTATAGCCATTCTGATTATATAAATAGTACTGTGAAGTTTAGCGCTATTCTTTAAATTGTCATCTGAGTTCGTGGGCTGCAGAAACATTTTCGCACTTAGCTTATGTATTGATTTTTCTTTATTTCCAGATCCAGGCCATGTATGACATTACCAAGTTTGAGAATATTTTTCCTTTGTGCATGATTCTGGAACAACTTCTTCAAAATGAGACAGAAGAAAGTAACGTTTCAAGCTCTGGCTATGATGGAGAAGAGAAAAACAAATTTCTGAAGAACCTTGATCTAATTATTCTTCATCTCTCAGATGAATTCCCTTTGTTTTCTTTATATTTATGGAGAGTGAGTGTTGTTTTGAACTCAGCTCAAATACAAATTGATTAAAACAAGCAGCCTACTTTTTAACAGTTTATTTGTTGTGGGATGGCATTAGAAAATTTTGGAGTCAGACAGGAAAATTGCAGTTATTGGAAAACATTTACTTTAAACTACTATGCTATACAGCAGCTTCAAGGATAATGACATTTATTTCCAGTGCTAAATATAGGAAAAATGTAATCATCCAAGTGCTGTTTTGAATAAATGCTGTTTCTCATGGTGGAAAACAATGTGTTGGTGTTTGCATACACAGTGAAAATGGCAACAAAAAAAGTAGTTTCAGGTGATCTTTAAAATAAGTGCTATGAATTTTAAAGTCAATACATAACATATACATAGAACCTACAAGTTAGGAAACTTTTAAGAGTAGTATAGTTTCTGTGTGCTCTGGAGACAATGGCTGCTTGGCAGAAATAAAAATGTTTATTTTTTAAACTTGTTAACTTATCTCAAGAAATTTTTATATAATAGACATGTTTCTGATTTAGTCAAAAAAGCCGTTACCTGGGCAAAATAGAATCTGGTGCTCGGTTTTACAGCTTTCTTACATCTGTTGTAGACTACTTGACTTTGTGTTTGCACAAATGTAGGCACAGTAGGCCTAATTCACTCCAAGTTGACTAATGATTTCAAAGATTTAATCTGAATAAATTTAACTCTTCCAATGATTACTTTAAACCTTTCTGTTTAAAATTAACGAATATTGATAAAATCCCCTTTGTGTGTTTATGTATTCTGTGATTTTTAAATTTTTATTTCTGTGTGATAGTAATAACTAAAGTAACATATTTTAACAGAAATCATCTTAACCATAAAGGGCCTTTAAAATATGAGTTTAACTGGTCTGGAGTCTGATAAATATAGAGGGTAAGTATAATGATGAACAGCATTTTGTTTCTAATAAATAAACGTTTTTGTTTTGTTATGCCTCCTTTCTTTCAACAGAAATATTTGATTTGCAAAACAAGTATTCCTGAATGTTCACATTAGAAAACCAGATAAGTTTAGCCAAATTAAAGAAAATAAAGTTAAGTAAGTATGTGAGTTTGGAAGGCACTCAGGAGCTACTGTACCCTTTTTGTTAGTGCTTGCTTTGTTTGTTTCAAAAAAGTAGAGGGTCAGTTCTTCTACCTCCCTCTGCAGCGCTGAAAGCATGACTACAAAAAGTAAAGCAAACAATAAACAAAAGGAGCAGGTACCTAATTGACAGAATAATTTTCATTATAATTTCTTTTAAAAAGCTTCATTCAAAAGTATTTTGCAAAGAAATTACACAGAACACAAAAGGATCCTGAAATCTCTGTAGTAACAAAATGTGTATTATTTCAAGACTCCTGTTCTAAAGAAAAGTTTCAACACTAGATCGCCCACTGCATCTTTGCTGAGCTATTGGCAAAAAAATAATTTTCTTATTAGTAAAGCAGCTTGAGCACAAAGATAGACATATTTTCTCCTTTGCAGACTGTAGTGTTTTCTCACCAGCAAGCTCTCTAGTCCACTAGAAAAGCAACAGATATTTTAGGAAATTCATGCAGCCTTGTTGAAATCTTTTTCACAACATATGTAGAGAGGGTGGGTGTCCAGAGGTGGAATAACTATGTGGCACTTAGGCTCTGACAAGAATTTCAAAGGAATTGTTGCACGTGGCTTTGAAAGTGTTGGAGTAGTGTGAGAGTTCCCTTTGTAATGCTGCTGCAGGAATTTAGACACACCCTAGTCTTTCTGCAAAAGTGCATTAGCTTGTCACTTGGGCTCTCCTTGTCTGTGTTGAACCACATTAACAAGCATATCTCAGCTTTTGAGGGAGCAAAAACCTCTCCAACCAGAAGAGTTATTAGACAGATTGTGGTCTCCTGTTTCTTGAAGAGATTCATCACCAAAGTGTGACTCACCTCAAAATGAAGATGCAGAAAAGTAGACGTGCATTTAGATGTCTCCATGTGGTTGGGATGTCTAAACTGTGAAACACTCAAAAAGTACCTTAATGTTTTGGCCTGAGTTTCCAGCTGCTACCCCAAAAGACTGCACCTCTGTAGGTCTTGTGTCACATTTTCTTTCTTCATATAGGTGCTTCTGATACTGTGAAGCATCTTTAGTGACACTGTCACTAAATGTGTCTGCATAGGCAATTGAAGCAAACCATGATGAGAGTATGAGCTTAGAAATGTAGCTCACTGACATGACCATCCACTTAGGTGTCATAATGTGAGAACTAAATCCTACTCATGGTATCTTCTCTGTTGCTAGAAGTAGGAAATCCTAGGGTTAAGTCCATTCGCTTCAGACAATATCTGCCCTTATCCAGTAACTGTTAGATGTGACTTGAGTAAACATCACTGTCTTTAGTTTTAAAATAAAATGGGGTGACTGAGCCATTCCCTGGAGGTGCCTGTTCTGGATGAGGGTTTGCGACCTGGTTGAAAGAAACTTTCCTTCAGCTTGGAGGTTAACTAAATCTTAAAGGATTTACTAAATAGGTAAGTTGACATCTAGCTTTTACATATCTGGCCTCCACAGAGGAATCACAAAGCCAAAGAAAGCAACTATGGTCTTTGCCGAGTAGAGACCATTAGATGTCTCAAAAGAACAATCTCGAAGTCCCATGTGCAGAACATAATGTGTCATAGACCTGAAGAATAGGAAGCACTAAAAAAAGAACTTGGTCAGATTCATTATCGCTCCCTGGAGTTACCTGAGTTACCCTTACTGTTTTAGAAATAACAGTTCAAGGATATTTCCTTTGTCTTCCTTTTGGTAAATACGTGTACTTTAGAATTCAGCAAAACTCTAATGTTCTGTGCATGCAAATTGTTCAGGCTTTTATGTATATACACACTTACACATATGGTTGAATTATATATTTATATGGTTGAATTAGCAGTGCTTATTAATTAGTAGCCTAATAAAAGTTTATGATTTTGGCAATTTTTTACTCTGCCACATTCTTAGCTTTCCAGGTGACTGTGCTTTGTACCTGCCTCCATCTGTTTTAAAAAGAGTTTTATGTTAGCGTGTCTTTTTATGAGAGTGGAAAAATTATGAGACAAGGAAAATAAATTTTTATTCTAGTGCTGCTCCATTGACTGTTCTATTCACTGGAGAATTTTACATGCCTACTAATGACAGCGGTGAGTGGGATTTTGAATTGAACTGTCTCAAGATATTTTTTTAAACTTAATTTGGAATCTTTTTATGATCTGTTGATTTACTAATTTTTTTTCTTTTTAGTTAGTTATTGCTTGTATATGTTGGTAATAGGGGAAATTAAATTGTACCTTATTTTAATTCTGTGATAATCTTTATTTTTTTTTCTTTCAGTTATCTGTGCATTACTAGCTGATACAGAATAACGCTTTATAGTTTACTGTGGTGCAATTGGAGGGGACCTCAAGGTTTCCAGTCCAACCTTCTGCTTGAAGCAAGGTTAGCTGTGGGGTCAAACCAAGTTCTCCGTTGCTGGTTCAATATTCAGTCAGGTATTGAAAACCTTCAAGGACAGAGACTGCACAACTCTGCATAACCTCCTCTTCTGCTTGGCTGTCTCCATGGTAAATAATTTTTCCTTATATACGGTCTGAACCAATGTTGTTTCATTTTATGATTAGTGTCTTTGGCACCACACAGAGCCTAGATCTGTCTCCTTGGTGCTTTCCCTGTAGGCACTGGAGACTGCTGCTAGGTCCCCCTGAAACCATGTCTTTCCCAGGCTGAACAAGACCAGCTCCCTTAATCCACCTCACAGCATAGATGCTCCATCCCCAGCCATCTTGGTGGCCCTCCACTGAACACACTCCAGTTTAGCAACATCTTTTTACTGAGGCCCAAAATGGGCAGTAGCAGTCTAGATGCAGAATAACAAGTGCAGAGTAGAAGGGGGTAATATGTTCCTTTCGTCTGTGCTCTTGCTGACGGCCAAGGATTCTGTTGGCCCTCATTGCTGCCGTGGCCACTGCAGGCTCACAGTCAGCTTGTTGCCCACCAGGGCTCTAAGCACTGTACCTGCAGAGCTACGCCCCTGCTAGGCACTCCCAGCCTGTGTTAGTGTAAGGGGCTCTTCCTTCCCAGGCTGGATACTGCGCTTGTCCTTTCTGCATTTCATAGTCTCTGTCAGCCCATTCTTTCCAGCCGGCATCGGTCCCTCTGATGACAGCCCTGCCCTCAAGCACATCAGATGGGACTCCCAGTCTGGTGTCATCTGCAGGTTGGAAAAGACTGTACTCCATGACCTCCTCCAGGTCATTTATAAAGTACTTAAAAAGTACACATCCCAGGAAAGCTCCCTACGATACTTCACTTGTGACAGGCATTCAGTTAAAGTACAACCCACTAACCACTGCACTGTGAGCTTAATCATCAAATAATTTTTTTACCCACTTGGGTTTAACTTACGTAGACACATCCTATCTTTGATTGACAAGGACACTGCCCAATTCGGTCAGCACCCATGAGTGCAGACCACCTGATCCCATGGACATATGTGGGCTGAAATCTCAGAAAGAAAAACCCTGACTTGACCTTCAGTTACTCCTAATAATTCCTCTCCTTGAACAATTTCACTAAACAGAAAGGCCTAGGAGACCTCATCAAAGACTGAGGCAAAGAAGGTACCAACTTCCTCAGAGTTCTCTGAATCTGCTGTCACTAAAAGATTCATCCATTGTAAATCCTTCATTTGATTAAAATCCATCTGTGAAATAACGTGATGTAAATCACTTTTAAAGTCATCAGTAACATAATTAAGTTTATCTTTGCATTTCCAAGAGATTTAGCTTTGAAATTTTGGAATTAACATCAGATTTGTATAAAATAATTTAATCTGAAATTCTGCCTAGCTTAGCCTGTTTTAGAAAGCTATGGGTTAGGGAATCATTAATCTATGTTCATGTTTTATTTATCTGCACAAGGGAATTTAGTCTTTAGATCTGATCTTCTGCTGGTATGGGAACTGAGGGCTCGGAATGACTGTTTCATCAGACTAACCATCTTGCAGATTCTGCCTTTTGGTCCACAACCCATGAGCCTGTGTGGGACATGCAGGGACAACCAAGTGGACCAAAACACAGTTTACTTCTGAGAACTGGAAAGCCCTACTCATAGCTCGTTTTAGACCTCAGAAGTGCAGTGCATTCTCCAAAGCTCCCAACTGCAAGGGAGCACTGCGGTGCTCCTTGTCTGCAAGGTAAAATAGCAATGACTTCTGTGTAAGGGTGTTAAAATCACAGTATTTATGTGCAGAACCTCTTATAACACTTTCGCAGCAGTAGCTCCTTTAGGTATCCTTGATAACCTGTGACAAGTGGAGAAGCAGGTTAACCCAAAAAAATAGACTGGGGAAAAGAGGAAGAAGGACGCACAGATAAGTGGGAGCTTTTGAAACTGCTGGGGGTGTCTGGTGAGACGACGAGTATGAGAATACCACATGGCTGACTGACAAAATGTGACATAATGTGCAGAGAGTTCAGTGATGTAAAAAAATGTCATTTAATTTTTTCACAGAAAAGAGAGATGAGACAGGCAAAATTGCATTGTTTTTAAGCTAAGGCATTGTCATCTTGCTCCCTCACAGCCACATGTCTGACTCCACCTTCCACTTCTTCAGTTCTAAACCCTTAAAAAACTTTCTTTTGTATCTTAGTTTCCCTGTGCAGGTTTTGGTGATCACCTTGAGAGAGAAATAGTTAAGAACTACAGTCAGATAATAATCAAAGGACTGCGTTAACATTAGCATCTTACCCTGTTTCAGCTTGATAGCAAAAAAGGCCAAGTTTATAAATCTGTTAAATTATTCATAATGCTAAGCACAAAACCAGGAAAAGCAAAGGATGAAGTTTCAGAGGTTTCCCTTCAGTTTTTGTTTTCATCCTCTGAGCAGCTGTCTGTACATGTACATTCCCCTTTAGAGTTCAGAAACTTTGCCCAGCTACATACTTGCAGCTTTCCTGGTTTGTGCTTTTCCATCTGTCACCTGCCAGAAAGAGTCTTTTTCTGTTTGGCAGTTCTTAATTGCCTTCATTTGAGGTAGAGTTCCTGGACCTTCATCCAGATGGTGTGCTTCACCTAAACCTTCTTTAATTCACCCCCACCTTATATAAATTGTTTCACACTCTTTAACTGTGTTTCCTTTTATTTTTCCCTTTTCTTCTTATAAGTAATTTCATGTTGTCTGTACCTGCTTCTTTAATTAAAGCAAGCAAAGTTGGGTTTCATCCTTTAATTAAGCCATTCCTTCAACATGGCTTCTTCTAAACTTGCTGATTTCAAATTTATCCTAAATTCTTGGAGTTATGCCCACCATTAAAATAGTTATACTAAAGAGAGTCTTGTCCTTGAGAAGGGCACCTGCTTAGCAGGCCTGAGTCCATGTTTGAGACAACTCTTTCAAATTATACTTGAGGAAGCAGTCCCTGCCAGCCAGGAAGATCCTCCAGTGAACAGAAATAGTTCCAAGACAGGATCTTTGGAGTTGTTCAAAAAGACAGTCATTTGTCTTTTCTTATTCCTGTAGTTGCCAGAGATTCACAGGACTCAATGACGGCCAATCCTGACATCTCACAAGATACAACTTTTCAGCACGTGAGGCATAAAAAGCAGTATGGATGCATTCATCAGCATTTTCTCCATGACAACAGCATAAGAAACTGTACACTGCAGATTTTAGTGCTGATGTTGGTTACTCCAAGAAGTTTCAGTGATCTCTTGCCTCCTGCTGTCTTTCTGGTGTTTCTTCTGTTAAAGCATAGCTTTTTGCACTTACCATTATTGAATTTAGTTATGTTCTTTGAAAACTTTGTTTCCAGACTATGGAGACTGAGATACATCTCCATCCACCATTGGGTATTCCAGGCTTTGTACCAGAGATAAGGAAATGTGTCTTGAGGAGGAAAAAGAATGAAAGATTAATCTTGTAGCATACTATTTTTCTGAGTGATTGACTTCTTTGAACTCTTTTTTTCCTTTTTTTTTTTTTTTTTTGTTTCAGGGAGGAGCGGGGCTGGAGGGGAGAGGGTTCTTTCCATGGGGTTAATAAATAAAATAACTATTCTATAAAATTCAGGACTGAATTTTACAGGATATAAGGGTGCCTCACTTGTATTTCAGTGGTACTTGTTACTCATGGTAATGAGTCCTGTCAAGATCAGGGTCCTTCAGACCTTAGAGATAAATGAAGCACCTTTCAGCTTATCTTTCTATTTATTTCAGTAGCCATCAATAGAAACGGAACTAAGGGCTGAGGTAATTCCACATTGACCTTACTCTGAGGCTGCATTGTCCTCGCAATACAAGGGGGAAAAAGGCAGTTGGGAAAAACAAAGAAACAAAAAGACAAAACTTGATGAGACCTCCCAAAAAGTGCAAACTCCAGAGAAATTTCCTAAAAGCCTCGGGCAGTTTATTGTCCTTTTAAGGGTCTGGGCAGCATGAACAATTTGTGCCTCACAGGGTCCTTGCCATTAGGCTGGAACGGGAATGGGCAGTGGTAAAAATGTTCCCACAACCTAGTGGAGTGTCCTCAGCACTGCACACCGCTGGGTAGCACTAACTGGTTTTGGATCACCAGGGTAGGCACCCAGACACTTAGCTGGGCAGGTCGCTGCAGGTCTTCTTGAAAAACTAAGCATAGTTTCCTTCCTAAATACAGAGCCAGTTGCAAGTTTTCATATGTTTTTATTAAAAAAGTTAAAGGAACACCTCATAACTGGGAAATTAAGATTGCTAAATTCCCATTCAGTGTTAATTTTTCCTGTTAATTATTGCTTACTTTTAAAGGCAAACAAATAAACCCTTTATTTCAAAGGAGACCTTGTTTTTCTCTTTTTGCTTTTGTATAAAAGTCTCTTTTGAGTAGAAAGAATTTATAAGAAATTATGTAAGACTCTAAATGCTAATCTGCAACCATTACAAAATAACAAAATAGACTCTGTTGTAGGTTTTTGGTGCAGCAATTTGTTCTTCTATTCAGAAAACAGATTGTACTATTTGATCCTTTAAAAGTCTACTCATATATTAGAAGCTAATAGCAGCACAAAGCAAGCCTGTTCCACATGGATACCACTTGACTCCAAACGCCTTGTTGCACTGAGGTATTGTTGCAAGCAGTTCTGTATAATACTGATGTATGCTCTTGAGCAGCACACTCTACTCCATTTTTTTTCCTCCTAATGGTTATATAAACCAAAATTGACATCCAAAATGTGAGAAATAAACTGACTATTGAGCTTCAGGATTCTGTTTGGCGTTTCTAGTTTTTTGTTCCAAATGGGAAAGAAAATGTGTTTAAAGTAATTTATGCTGTAGAATGAAAATCACTTAAGGCAATAATTGAAACAAATAAATTAAAGAAATACATGCCAGTCATGTATATCACCGGAATTATTTTTGAGACTTTCTGGTTTTTTCACTCATTAGCTTCTAGTAAAGAGTCCTAGAGGCAGGTTACAGTCAAGTCATTTCACTGCTAAGTTAATGATCCTTTTCCACACAAAGTGCCCTTATAGTTACTTCGAAATAAAATAAGGGTTTTCATTTTTAACAGAAAAAAATGTTGATGGCTAGAAGGCTGCTTTTTTGCATTCTGTGAATAGACTGCATACAGATATCACGTCTACCCTTACTCTTAACACCTTCCCTTGTGGCTTCAGCTTTGGTTAGGCAGACTGTACAGTGAGAGTTTATCTGCCTTTGCTTGGCAATTAGCAAGGAGGGTGAAGTATTGAAATTGTTTGATCACCCTTAAAATGAAAAATTCCTGAGGTTTTCTTACCTGTTTCTTTTTTTTTTCAAAATGTTTCACCTTTATTTCGTTACTTGAAAGCACACAGGAAAACTAAGGGTTAGATTTTACATTCCTTACTGAGGGTAACAGAGGGTGGGGTTTTTTCCTCTTTCTGGTTTATTAATTTATTTTAAATTCAGGATGCACATGTGATAGAGGAATTAACAGAAAAGCAGAGGCATGAGTCCCAAGCTCCCCTAGTACTCCTGCCCGAAAGAGCAGAAAAGACAAAAACCTTATAGATGACACTGATGAAGAAGCCTGGGTAGTTTTCCTTCTAGTTTCTCTATTTTTTCTGGATGGATTATTTTCAAAAGCATTTTGAAAAAAACCACGCTTCTTATAACCAAATCATCAAATCAACTTTTAGGCTTGGGGACAGAATTCATGTCAGCAGCATTTTAAAAGAAGATTAGAAATTACAAGTAAGTGAACAGATATCTTACTAATTTCCAGACTGATAAACAGCAGATCATCTTACATGTTGTCTTGGTGACGTGCTACCAAGTGTTGATAAACAGGAATATATCCGTTTAATATTCCATGTCCCTGGTCAGATCTTATGTTCTTCATTTGATTTAATTTAACTCTCTTGACTGTCCCCTATGATTCAGTCTTTCCAGACAGAATTATTTTTGTTGATAACCTGTGAGCTGGATTGATAATAACTTTCTGATAATGTTATTATGCTTACAGAGTAGAAATTCTAGCTGTGACTGTACCTGTTCTCTTTTGTATGGTTGCCACCTTCCTTGTGCATGTTGCAGTTGCTTTTACAAAAACACCATTCCTTGTGCTGGGTTCATTCAGCATTTAAGTCCGGTAGTAGTTATTAAGACTTAAGATGTGCATCTTTTTTTTTTTTTTTTAAGTGATAGAAGTGGCTAAACTGTTCTAACCGGTCTCTGATCACACTGAAATAGATGTTTCAGCTAAAATGTGCTCTTTGTAGTAGCTCATTTCAGCTGAGATGGGGTTTGGGTGTGAACAAGAGCAGTGCAGGAGGCCGTCATGGTCCCAGGAAAAGGTAGTTGTGAGAAGCTGGAAGTAATTTTGAGAAACGACCTTTTCAGTCAGTTCAGCTGCAAGCAGGCATAGGTGCAAAGAATTATCCTAGGCCAATATGGTCTTTAGGACTTCACACAAAAAGCTTTTATGGGTGCCTTGTTTCGAAAGGTGGCCCCAGAATGCAGTAGTAAGGCTGTTCTTTCTTCTTATTATTTACTTAGGTCGTTAACTCACCCCCCTGACAGAGGCAGGGACATCCCACCAGCCCAAGCTGCCCAAGGCCCCATCCAACCTGGCCTTGAACACCTCTAGGGATGGGGCAGCCACAACCTCCTCCCTGGGCAACCTGTGCCACTGTCTCATAACTCTCATAGTGAAGAAATTCTTCCTAATGTCTAGTGTAAATCTGCCCCTCTCCAGTTTATACCTGTTTCCCCTGGTCGTATCACCACAAACCTTTATGAATAGTCCTCCTCTAGCTTTCCTGTAGCCCCTTCAGGTACTGGAAGGTCACTATAAGATCTCCTCTGAGCCTTCTCTTCTCCAGGCTGAACAAGCCAAACTCTCTCAGCCTGTCCCTGTAGGGAAGATGCTCCAGCCCTCCGACCATCTTTGTAGCCCTTCTCTGGACCTGTTCCAACAGCTCCATATCCTTCTTACAGTGAGGATTCCAGAACTGGACACAATATTCCAGAGGAGGTCTCACAAGAGAGGAATAGAGGGGCAGAATCACTTCCCTTGACCTGCTGGCCACGCTTCTTTTGATGCTGCCCAGGATACTGTTGGCCTTCTGGGCTGCGAGTACATACTGCCAGCTCTTGTCAAGCTTCTCATCAATACCCCAAAGTCCTTCTCTGCAGAGCTGCCCTCAATCACATCATCCCCCATCATGTACTGAAAACAGGGATGTGTACTGAAAATGGGGAATTCACCACATCACCAATGTCAGAGCCTTGCTGTGGCCATCAAGCCAGCTTAAAACCTCAACCTCTTCTAATCAGGTTTGACATGTCCAAAGCAACTGTTGAGGGATGGTTCCTGGCTTGTGACAGTCCCAGGCTGAGTTGAAAGAGAACCACATGGGGAAGAGCCAGATGACCAGTGCCAGGGACCAATCTGGCATTTCAGTGATAGGTGATTTCACTTCTCTGCTCTGACACTTTCTGATTCTCTGATGCAGGCAAAGTCTTCCGGTTTCTGAGGTGATGCAGAGATTTAAACAGGTTTTTGATCAGACATGCCTCTTGCCGGGAATTTTACTTGGTCTAACATCTTGTAAAGTGTATGTCTACAAATTCCAGCACAAGGTTTGTGACTTTTGCTTTAAATGCCATCCGATCCAGAAGGAAATGTCACCAGAGGTTCTCGGGAGGTCCTCAGAGCGTGTCAGGTAAAGTCCTAGAAGAAGAAGAGGAGCTGAGCTTTAGATGGGTGAGAAGCCACAAGGCTGAACTCCTAGGAAAAAGAAGAAGGGAACTCAGAGTAAAAGGATTCCTGAAAAGTAGAGCCTGTGCTTCCAAAGTAGATGGCACACAGGAGCTAGATCACAAATCAGCAGTCAGAGGCAGATCATCCTGCGCTGAAACCTCAAGTGTATTCAAGATTATTTTCTTCCCGGAGGCATTATTTTTACTGTTAACTGAAAATACCTGTGTTGTATTTACCCTCTGATTAATCTTTCCTGTTGATTTCTTTGCCTTGTTTGTGATTTGTGAGTTCTCCCCTTATGCTCTGAGTATGTTTGAGTGTGTCACTAACACCATCTTTACTCCTTCTTGCAGTGAACTTGTGACAGTATCAAACATTGTCAGTGTTAACACCATCTTCTTCAACACCCACCAGGAGAGCTGTCTGCAATCAATTCACCAACATTTAGCATTACTCTTTGCTAATGCTGCTTTTCTCAGCTTCTTATTTACTCAAGTTGTAGCAGGTATGAGCCCAGGGGAAACTTCCAAAGGGAAATTTAAATGACAGTCAGCAGAAGGTCCTCAAGGCAGAGGAAATGAGACAGGCTTGAAGAGCAGATCATCAAAGTTGGAGTCTTGTTATCTACTCAGATTCCATCTCCAGCACCTGCTTAAATCTTTGATAGCACCACTGATCTTATTCTTACATCAGCTCTGGTGTTTATAATCCTGAAGGAAATAGTAAATGTAAGCAGGAGCAGCTGACAGTGAAGGAATTAAGGCTCAAGGGAGGGAAAATCGTTCAGAGAAAGAAGAGACTCTTGTTTTGACCTTCAAAATGAAAGCCTTTGTGGGAACAGGGCCTCAAAGTATACTGCAGAAAACCAAAAAACTTTTATAAAAATCTGTGATAGTTACAATAGAGGATACCTGTTTTTCAGTAAAGATTGACTCCTGAAATAGCTGCAGCTGAAATGTTAAAGAAGGGAAAAGCTGAAAGTGAAGATGCACACTCTAGTGTGCAAAAAAATCCAGAAAGTAAAAAAAATCATGCAAAAAAATAAGTAGTACAAGTAATTTTGACTTATTCAGCTTTAAAAAGCTGATTAGCAATTATGTTAAAACTGTGATTATTGTGAATTGTGTACTGCAGATTTTTGTTCACAGAACTTTAAAGATTAACCTTTATAGTGGTGACATCTTAGTATGAAATCAGGAGAGGGAAATTCTCATTTACAGATGTTGACAATAAGGTTGGTATATTAGAGTTAGTGGTCTATATTTCTTGTAAAAAAAGCTATTCTATTCTGTACTTTTATCAGAACTTCATTATCTGTCATTCAATTTCTATTTTTAGCTGGGCTTTTTTTTGTCAAAACCCACTAACTTCATAACAGTCTTAATACGTAGAAGCAAGCAAATTTTGAAGCTTACATTTTAATTTCTAAATATCAAGGTCAGCTCTACTGAGTGCCAACTTTTACACGGTGAAGACTTCAGATTGCCCAGAAGGTTAGGGGCAGTCCTCCTCTGGCACAAACATACTACAATTTATAAAGACAAAAAGTATGAACGCATTAACTGAACTTATGAATAATTTCAAAGAAAATATGTAAAGCATAAGATGAATATGGAGTGAATTGAGAGTGCTGACATATCAAAATTTGCTTTAATTTGAAGTAGTAATGAAATTCTGTTAAACTTATTTTGCATTAAATATAATCTATGCAACTTTGCAGTTTCTATTTTTTTTTCTGTTGGAATCTTGCCTCAGCATTTCACTTTTATATTACATTTTCTTATTTCTGTTTCTATTTTATACATAAGCATATGTATTTATATATATACTTTATATTTTATTTATATTTTACTTGTATATTTACCTTTTCTTTAGATTTATTTCTTTTATATAGCACTATTTGGTATGTAAATTATGCAAGTGTACTTTGCTATCAATATTCCATGATAACTGAAAATTCTTTTATTTGAATTGTTACTTTATCTTTGGCTTAAATCTTATAAGCAGCTGTTCAGTTCAGCTGGAAATGATTGTCATTTTGTCTTTGGTGCCTCTGGTTTGAAAACTGAGGATTTTTTAAAGTTGCTGCCTCCTAATTTGGCACAGAACAGCAAAAATATATCAGTCTCTTAGTTTGATTTTTGAGTAGTACTTACTACTGATCTGGTGTCCAGAAATCTTTATTCTCACATTCTTAAAGTTTGCATATCTTACTTGAATTACTACGTATTGTATTGCCTATTATCTCTCACCTCTGCTTTGTTTTAGCATTGGCATATGGTTTTTGACACATACACTGTCAGGGCCTACTCCCAACACCAGTGAGTGGTGTTTGCCCCCCTCTGACCTGCACAGTCAAAGAGGGAGGGTCTTCTGATATCTGCGTGGCAAATCGGAGACCAACAAATCTCCCAGGTTAAATTCAAATGTAGTATTTATTTTGGACACAGCCAAGATAACAAACCAGACATTTGTGTGCGTGCCGAGTCACAACTACTCAAGTAGCCAAGGTCACTAAACAAACTACAACACAACATGGAATCAATCCAATACTCCATAGTGCCAAAGGAAAGAGAAGGTACAGTAAGATAAGTAAGAAAGAGAGAGGAAAAAAAGTAGCACAGGGAAAAGGAAAAAAAAAAAAGGTCATCACTCCAGTGGAGCATGGTAGTTATTCAGGAAAACGCAGTCCATCCGGCAGCAATTGCTAGAATGTGCCCCAGCACTTCTTCAGGGCAGCCCCTCCTCAGGCTGATTCCTTTGGAGTGGAGGGTGCACATGCCATGCCTTCTTGGCAGCCTTAATTTACAGGGCAAGTCCATGCTCCATTAACGTGTGAGGAGTGGTCTCGTTGTGGAAGTTCTCGAATCATTGTATGCGCAGAATCTCCTTTGGTTTTTGAATAGAGGCTGGGGGCTCCGGGGGCACCAGCAGTCCAACCAGAATAACCTCCATGCAAACCACTTGGGTCTGCAGGCATGGTCAGGTGTTGGGGGCAGCGTCTGCTGCTGCACCTCCTTCTCCACTTTCTGTGGCAGCTGCCCCACTGGCAGGCGAGGGAAGAGGGGAGCAGTACCAGCTCCTACACCTCCCTCTCTCGTTGTTTAACCACAAAAGCCCCTCAGGTGCTGGCAGCCCTGCACTCAAACAATGTATAAGACATAGAGAAAACCAGTAAAGGACTCGGTCTTTCCATATACATAGCAATTGTATATGTGGGGGTTTTATTCACCTGCGTGGTTTTTTACATCCCAGTCAACTCGCCTCTTTCAGAAAATAATTATATCCAACTTAAATGTAGAGCAAGATTGTTTCAATACTTTGTATTCAAAAAAGCTTTAAACTACAAGTGGCTCGATAAAGTACTAATAATTAAGGATTTCATTCAGCAGATCAAATTCCACGAAGTACAGCTCTAAGTTGTTTAGGCATGTCAACAATCAATCAATTCTATAGAAACAAATGTTATTCATTAATGACTTGGAACCCATTAATATACAACTCTTTGAATAAATAAGCTGTATTATGTCAGAATATAATCCTCTGGTGGAGCAGCTACAATGTTTGTCTCTTTCTAAAAGCTTTTCCTAATGCCTCACTGATTTCTATTTCCTACTCAATAAATTATGGTCTAATTAGGGTAGTACTTTGTTGCAGAGAAACAGCTTTTCCTTCCTAAAATATTAAACTTTTCAAATCTACTTTCAGCAGTAGTCTGTCTAAAAATGATGCTGCTCTGCATCAAAGTTGCCACTTCATTTACTGTTATAAAATGCTGAGGTGATGAGGGGTGTGGAAATTGCTGTAATTATGCAAGTATATGTATTTACTTATTGTCTCACAGCTGCCTAAATATTATTTAAAGATAGGGCTCATTAACTATTACATTCACTGAATTTTTAAGTTTTTTACATAACGTATCTCCAGTACAGTAGAAAAGATAAAGCTTCAGTGGGGATAGATCTCTCACCTAGACCGAAGCTCAAGCTTTTTGCTTTTCTGCAATCTGGATGAGGGACAATCTTGAACCTGTTTCTATCACCTTGTCTGCTTCAGCTTAGAAATTGACTGTTTCTCTGTCTTTCACCACTCAGATATTTTTGCTGTAATTAAGATCTAATTAACCCAGTATTTTAAATCTAATTAAAACATCTACCCAAATTTGAGAAACCATTCCCAGCAAAATTTATTCTTTTTTTTGTTAGAGACTCCTTGAAAAAAGGTTTGTCTTTCAGGTGGATATTTTTCTACAAAAGAAAATAATAAATGTTTTCTCGAAAGTTCCCAGTCAGTTCAATTTAGCTGCTGGAGGGGGGGAACAGTTCGCTACTATAAATCATGCACAGCACTTAAAGATAATTTGTGGAGCAATTAAATAGCTACTAAGATTTTATGGTATGCAATTATGTTTCTTCCATCAGAACATCATTAAGAGGAAACTTGTTTACCCTTGCAAGTAGAGCTTGTTAAATGTAAAGAAAAATGCAGCTGGCAAGCAATAAAGGGCAGATTAAGGAACAAATATGTCCAAGGAGTTCTTTATGAACATGGCTTTTTTTGTGTGCTCAGCTTTTGTTTTTCTAGCCTTCCCTGGAATAAGAATATGAGCTCAAAAAAGCTATTGAAGCCCATATAGTTGGCTGCCAATCTAAAATGGGATTTCATGCATAAGTACTACATAAACGAGGTTATAGTTAAAAAGAAGTACATGCTCGACTTGTTTATCCAGTAGTATGTTGTGACATTCCCCTGTTTTTTTCAGTGTTTTAATCAATCTCCAAAAATACATCTTTTTTTTAGAACTGTAGGAACATTTATGTTGGAAAGGACCTCAGAAGGTCTGGTCCAACCTCCTGCTCAAAGCAGCGTCAACTAGAAGGACAAACCAGGTTGCTCAGTGATTTATCTAGTGGAGTTTTGAAAACTTCCAAGGACAGAGACTGCATGACCTCTCTGAACAGTATGCTTCTCTATTTGGCCTCATGGTGAAAATATTTCTCCTCACCCAGTCTTCATCTCTTTTATTTCCACTTATCCTTGTTATCGCTCTTCTATCCATGCCTGGATCTGGCCCCTTGATATAAGAATAATCCCATCTCTTGATCAGCTGTCCGTGTTCCTGCTGACACAGCCCAGGATGCTGTTGGTGCTCCTTGCTCCCAGGGTCACTGCAGGCTGATGTTCAGTTCATCTGTTAGGCGCCTCCAGCCTGTACCACTGCAAGGGGTGCTTCCTTCCCAGCTGGGGAGCATTGTCTTTTCCCTTGCTGCATTTCATGAAGTCTCTGTTAGCCCATTCTTCTGGTCTATCTAGAGCCCACTGAAGGGTGGACCATTCACGTGGTCAACTGTAACATTTATATATTTTATTTCTTAATTGAAACTTCGTTTTGGCACACGCATTAAGGAACTGCCTGAATAAAGCACTGAACTATATGCATAACATCAAGCATATGTGCCTGAGTAATTCTACCCCAATACAACAGTAACCCTTGCTTAAAAAAATGTTTAAAAACTGTAAGTATACTCAAAGTAACATACATGCTAAGTAAAAACAGAATTCATCCAGAAAAGTGAGATGAATGTATTGCTACACTGTGACAGAGTTGATAAAAGTGGCACTCGGATCCATAAGAGCAGTGAGCTTTTGAAATATGAAATCATTCTTCTCTATATCCTGATACTGATAAGGCCACAAGAAGAATAAGGACCAGTAGCAGAGAATTAGTGGTGGGGTGTTTTTTTTTTTAAAATTCTTTGTGATTAGACATCCAACCACAACTTTTTGGGAAACACTGGAAAATCAGAATTGTTTAGGCTAATGAAAAGAAGGCTTAGGGGAGACATTAATGGCAGTTGCCCAGTAAATAAAAATATTTAAATATTAAAATTTAAATATTGCATCTGATTCTGAATTTCTGGTAAGTATGTAACACGTTGAAATTTACAAGGTAAATGGCATGAACCAGCATGGCAGAAGAGTGCTGTCAGATGGAGTACCTGCTAGCTCCATCACTGTTCAAAAAAATTGATTTAAAATATAGGCAGAACTAAGTTACACTTTTCTTTCTGTCAGAAACTTGAGCTTTCAGCTGAAAGAAAGAAGAAAGCACAAATAAGTTTGAAGTATTCATTCTGTTTAACCTGTTGGTGTGAGAACAGATAAAAATTGAAAGAGAATAAAGGTCTGTTAAGCAAAGAGAAAATGTCCAAACCACTCGTTCATAGAAGGCATCCTCAAGTTTTGGGGAGAAAATGAAAGAAGAAAAAGGAAGCCTCTCTATTTCCTTGACAGGGTGTTCAAAAGTGATAGCACTTGTGCCATTTTTTCCTTTCTAGCACTCTTGGAAAGAAACAGAAGTAATTAATCTCTGCAGCCAGATTCCCAAGTGTCCACATTGAAGTTATACTTAATTTCTCATTTCAGCCTTCAACTGCAAAGTCTGCTATTGTAGTTGATTCTGTTTTCCTCTTGGGGTGAAACAGGCCACTTCCTGCTTTAACCTCTACAGGCGGAATAGAAGTAGGAATAGGAAATGAAAGGTCAGTAGATGCTTAATAACTTGAGTAATACATTTCCATGCAACTTTACTCAGAATGCCCATTCATTCTCCTCGATTTTATTGTTGTCCCTTACTGCCCTGTATTACAGGTGAACATGGAACTTACAGCATAATAAAAAGATACATTTCTGCCATAAAAAAGTCAGAATTTAAATTAAATCTAAACACAATATTAAGCCAGAGTTAGAAAAGCAGTGATTATAGTAGCTGTTATAATAATAAAATAGTTTATTTTTGCAGATTAAACTTAATCTGCAAAAATTTGAGTTTAGAATTTAATGTCCAGAGGACAAAGATGATGGATTAATCCATGTTCAGAAGAAAAAGATCCAGAAGTTTTCTGATACTAAAATTATGCAAAGTGCTATTTTAAGGTTTGCAGGATGGACCCTCCACACTCTGAATTTCTGCGTATGCTTATGTCAAACTGATCTAAACTAAAGACTTAATTGCATCTGTGGTATTTGTAGGTTATTTCTCAAATATTCCTGTTTTTAATACTCTGTGGAAGACCATAGTTCAAAAATGTACGGTGATTCTCATTTCCTTTTGTCAGCAGTGACTTGAGATAGATGGAACCTTTTACATATAGCACTTCTGTTCTTGTCAGTATATCTCCCCTTTCATCACTTATTGGTTTGCTTTGGCCTTGAAAGTTTCATTGATTTTCTTACTTTTCTGTGCATTGTGTTGTCATCGACCGCCAATCTCATCTATAGTGGCTGAACATAGTCACCATATTACGTGTCTTTTTTGCCAAAGATCTCAGGAAAGTGAGACTAAACTCAAAAAACTGGTGCACAAGCAGATCCTGGAGTTGTCCTCTGACTGAAAACCTCTAGAGGCTGGAAATCTTCAGCTTCTTGGCTGGAATGCTCCTTGCCTTTAGGCACCAGCAAAGTTCCAAGTCCTGAAAACCTGAGAGGCCACTCCCTTAACGACCTTGCAGTAGGAGATCCCAGCCTCTTAGTTTTCTTTATGTAGCCCAATAGCAAGGGCTTTTTCTACACGCTCCCATCAATTAATTAATCCCGTGTCCTGAGGCTGCTTTGTGTATGTTTTGCTTTTGCTGTCTCACTGGTTTCCTCTTTCTAGGGATAGTTTTCCAAGACATAAGGGAGTTTGAGAGCCCATTTTTCAAGCCCTTGACATTTGTCAACATATCTGTTTTTTTAAGTGTCTTTCTAGTTTTGCTATCACCACGAGGAAGGGAGAAAATATTTGAGTTCTATAATTTGTATTCTGCAAATACACAGTATGTATGGGTTCTCTGCAGTTTCTAAGATCTGTCTAATGCAGAGTACTAGTCTGCCACTGTTCTGCCAAGAACTTCATATACCAAAAGTACGCTCATTCTTCCATGCTTCCTTTCTCAAGAGGGTAGAGATTTTCACCACAGGAAACAGTCTCCAAGGTTATTTCCAGGGCAGACTAAATGTATGATTATCTCCTGCTAGAGACTCTTAGACTGGATAAATGAGTTGTGTTGAAGTCCCATGAGACTACCAGGATAGTGACTATCTTCACACCCCCTGGAATTCCATACAAGCTCTGTGTCCATCAGAGACAGCTATAGGTGGTAATGATACAGAAGATGTCAACAGTGTTTGCTTTACTGGCACGTACCAAGATGCTGCCTTCAGCCAAGTGCAACTTATCAGGCATTATAATATCTAAGTGTCTTAACTAACCAAGAGGCAATGGCTAGTTTGTGCCTGTACTTTCTGGGGTTCTTTTTGTTGGACTCTTGAGCACTGAATGTCAGGGACAAGTGTTGAGTCATTCACAGTGTGTGTGCCTACAGGCAAAGACTCAAAGGTATAACAAAAAAGGTTATTTGGTACTTTCATGCTCATATTCACTTCTGCGATTTTTGTTACAGACACTTAAAAATTAAAAATTGAATTGCACTTCAATGAGTATTAGTCCACTTACAGCGGGTCACAGACAAATGAACCTCTATGAACTGCTCCATTAATTAAATATTTGTTGAGTCTGATTTAAGGGAGTAAAAATTTAATAGATTAATAGAAGACAGTCTGAGTGAGGTTATATTTTGCAGTGCCAATTCTTGAGTTATGACCATAGAATGCTTAGAAAATTTACTCCCCACGTTACTACCCATGTGAAGATGTCTGATGCTATTTTAGCCAGTGTATCTCTGGCTCTAGCACTTTCATCTAATTTTTAGCCCAACATCTTTCCAGTAGCATATAGACTGGTAGAAAGTTTGCTGGTCTTCATCTCAGCCTCCAAATCCTGTCTTGTCTTTGTCTTTAGGCTGTTGCCTTCTTTTCTCACTTTCTTGGCCTTGGCTTGTTCTTTACCACTGTTCCTGTGTTCTCTGCGTCTTCCTGTTCTGCTCTTGTCTTGGTCTCAAAGTCTTCCTCTCATTTATGCCTAAGAAACTCCATCAAGAACAACCGAGTTCAAGCAGGATCTCAGACCTTACATAGCTGCTTGTACTTAACTACCCACAACCCCATGTTTTGGGTTTTTTTTTTAAATTAGACTACTATCTAAATAAGTTTGATTAAGATGATTGAAGTGTTCCTGGAGTTGTTAACTTTTCGATAGTTATCTCTTTTTTTAAGTTATCTGTTAATATCCATGAGAGAAGCAGGAGGAAAGATTAGTTTTACCTACAGTGGTATTTTAGGATTTGAGTGAAGGGAAACTACTTTAATCTCATTATTTCTCTGCAATTAGCAAAATTTACCTTACTGCCCTTTTGGGTGCACTTCTTGAGTCAAAGAGCTAGATTAAGAGTGGACATTTAGCTTTTTCAGCCATTAAGTCAAGGCTGTAGTGACAGACAAAGCACGAGCTGTTGGGCAGGAAGGAGATGGATGAACAAGTCTTTGGCTTTTGTGTTTTCTGAAGTAATGGATGTAATACATCTTCCAGCAGTATCTCTATGGATGAATTTTGGGGTTTTTTTAAATACTTTTTTCCTTATGGCAGTCTCATGATTTACTTTCTGTATTAATTCAGTGACTTGATAATTTCAAAATTCAGGAGCCTACCAATGTTGATTCATTGGTTGATTCACTCCATCTTTGATTTGATTTATTTGATATAGTCGTTGTTTGTTTTTAATTATCTGAACCATTTATAGTAATTTAGTACCAATCATTGTTATTTTTATTCACTTCTTCCTTTAATCACAATCCTTACACAGAAAAGAGAATTGATCTTTTGAATTACTCATTAACTCTTAGATTGTCAATAACTTAGCAGATAACTTCAGTAATTTAAGCCATTTTCCTAAATTACTACTTTTGTCCCCCCAAAATGAACTATACATTCAGTAATGAAAGCAAATTAGAGTTATGTGTTTTGATAAGAAGATACAACATGGTTAAATACAAATCAGAGACTTGGCCCAATGTCAGTCCAGGTCTGGACTACCACCCCTCTCCGAGAGGCAAGAGATAATATGTGGGATCTCTTGAGGAAGATGTGGAAATAGGATACTCAACGTTTGGACTCTCCACTAAATTTAGTATAAAAGCTGTCCCCTATTAATATCCTGGACTCCACTATATAAGCATAATCCAGAGCCTCTGAGCAACCCTGTGACATAGCTTGGGCAGAAATGAGCTCTCTGTGTGCCAGAAACAGGGTTTTCTCAGAGGTTAGTTCAAGATTAATTCATTTAGCAGAGCTAGTGACCACCAGAAAACACCTCCATCCTTTGATTCAACTGCAAAACACTTTATTTTTACTTGTGTGGCTGGAGGTCATCTCTCTTGAATGTATATAGTCTGACATTACACTGGACTCCACATGTGGTTTCACCAGGTTCTTCCTGGAAATTTATACTGTTATAGTCTATTAACATTACTTTATGTGTTAGGTGTTGCTTTTCACAATAGCATCCCATTGGTGGTTCTTTTATCCTCTGGTGGATTCAACCTCCTTTAATGTACCCTTCCTCTCCAGTTTTCAGCTGTTTAGCTACATGTTTAACACCAAGTGTATAGCCTCCTCTGTTCTGTTAATTTTGGTACATTCTTCTGTTTTGACAATGCTTCCCAACTTTGAGTCTCTTGACTACTGATTTCATTATGAGGATGGGATATCATCCAGAGGGACCTGGACAGACAGAAGAAGTGGGCCTGTGAGAACCTCATGAGGTTCAACAAGGCAAAGTGTAAGGTCATGCCCCTGGGTCGGCGCAGTCCCCATTTTCAGTACATGATAGGGCATAACATGCTTGAGAGCAGCCCTGCAGAGAAGGACTTGGGGGTGCTGGTCAATGAGAAGCTCGACATGAGCCGGCAATGTGCACTCGAGGCCCAGAAGGCCAACCGTGTCCTGGGCTGCATCAAAAGCAGCGTGGCCAGCAGGACGAGGGAAATTATTCTGCCCCTCTATTCCTCTCTTGTGAAACCTTACCTGGAATACTGTGTCCACTTCTGGAATCCTCAGTGTAAGAAGGATATGAAGCTGTTGGAACAGATGCAGAGGAGGGCTACAAAGATGATCGGAGGGCTGGAGCACCTTCCCTACAGGGACAGGCTGAGAGAATTGGGCCTGTTCAGCCTGGAGAAGAGAAAGTTCTGAGGAGATCTTATAGTGACCTTCCAGTACCTGAATGGCCTACAGGAAAGCTGGAGAGGGCGTATTCATAAAGGCTTGTGGTGATAGGACCAGGGGGAACAGGTATAAACTGGAGAGGGGCAGATTTAGACTGGACATTAGGAAGAATTTCTTCACTATGAGAGACACTGGCACAGGTTGCCCAGGGAAGCTGTGACTGCCCCATCCCTGGAGGTGTTCAAGGCCAGGTTGGATGGGGCCTTGGGCAGCCGGATCTAGCAGGATGTCCCTGCCCACGTCAGGGAGGTTGGAGCTAGTTGATCTTTATGATTCCTTCCAACCCAATCTATTCTGTGATTCTATGATTATCATCTTGTATTATCTATGGAAAATTCTTATTTTCTTAAATAAGATTGGTCCAGAAAGCAAGCTTTGGTGGAAATCCTCCTCTGCACTTTTAGTCCAAACTGCTATAATTTTCTTCTACTCAACCATTGATGGCTTATTTGGATTGCACACAACTATGCTTCTTTTACTGTGTGTGATTAAAAAAAAAAAGATAATGCTACTCCTAATTACCATTTGGCAACAGTGTTAATTTGGAAGGGGGAACTGTCAATAGATGTAGTTTTACTTTAAAGAAATGCCATGGGAGCGCCAACTGATTATTTCAGTAACTACATTTTTCTTATTATTATGGAAGCACGTTTGCTTGTTTACGCTTTTTGAGAAACCCTGAATTATATATACTTTACCCCCTGAGAAAACAAATAAATCTGGAGACCTGTCTTAACACAATATCAAGCACTGAAACAATTCCTTGATGTTCTCCAGGCATATTATTCCTGACTTTATATGACAAGTTTATTGGAAACATTCAGGTAAAATGTTCTGATTTATTACCTTTCCAAGGCAGATTTACTGAATGCATAAAAATACAGTGAAATTAAATAGGATTTTCATGAAAGTATGCATGCAATAGCATTTTGATATGAGTAAGAGATTTTAATTTTATTTTAATGTGTGCTTTGATGCTTTATTTTTGCATCAACTGTATAGTCTTTTTCAGCCCTGGTGTATTTTTGTTATTATTTCAATCATGCTCCAATGTATTTATGAAAAAACTATGGGAATTTAAAGTACTGGGACTCTTTGCAGGTGTTACACTTGGTGAGTTGTAAACCTGTTACAGGAAGGTAGGCAATTAAAAATGTATTAAGAACATATTTCATGTTCTGTGTGAAATAAGATACAAGAAGTACTTCTTGCCTCCTCTTAAACATCATCTGATATTTCAAGCAGAGCTATGATCATTAAAACTAAGAAGGGGCACCTCTGCTTTTTTCACTAGCAGTCAGCTGGGTGTACACATACAGTGAATGCAACACAGCAACTCCTTAAGGGCCTCAGAAAATAAAAAACATATTAGGAGTAGAGACAACAAGTGCCCATCTGATTGAAGACAAAGATCTCCAGTAGACTGAGACCAAAAATCATGCCCTGGGAGAGGAAAGAGTGTTCTGGTACAGGATATTCTCTAAGAATAACTATGGTTATTTGCTTAGAGGGAATAATTAAGTGCTCTCTGGAGACGTTGTGAGGCATTACGTTTCTCTAATAGTGTGATAGTTGAGGGCTTTGGAATAATTTTTACATAAACATACAACGTTTCTTCAAAAGCTTGCAATAGATAATCTGGTTTAAACTGTAGTTAAATTGCATAAATTTGCTCCTACTAGACTGTGTTTGAAATAACTTTATGTGATTAAACTCACAAAACAACAATAATTTAATTTTTTCCTTCGAGTCTCAAAACTAACATCTGAATTTAAAAACAGGATAAATTTAAAGTGTAAAGATTTTTGATGTGATAATCAACACATGTGCTCATTTCTAAATTCTTACTCACTTGTCATTGCTGGGGAACAGATCCTGCACTAGGCAAGCAAGATAATTTTTTTTTTATAGTATTGAAACATAAAATTGTCAGAAGTAAGAAAAAGGGGTTTTTTTCCTCTCCAAAATCTTTTTCTTCCTAGACTTAGAAAAATACACCCACTTTATACACATCTTCTTAATCTTTTATGCAGTAAGCCTAGGGAAAATAGTAATCTTCAAAAGGTTTGGGTAATTTTTTTATTCCAAAGATTTCCAGCCTGCGCCACCTGGAATGTTGTGATTATTGGAGCAAAACTCATTCACATTGAAAGACTGACATATTTTACTCAGCAGACTTTGATAGGACCAAGTTTAATGGCAGAAATCACAAAAGCTTAACCAATTTGCCTCCTTTCTGCAGTTAAAAAGGTTTTGTAGTAGAACAAATAGGCTTTCCTAATTGTTCTATGCAATGTTCCACAAGAAGCACTTTAGAACTGTTGCCAAACTTATGCTAGTATTCTACAGCAAAACCATTTTGTTGGTAAATGCATTGAAATAAGAGACAAAAACCACAAAACCCTTAAATTATACTTCATGTAATTGTGAAGGTTGGGAAACATTGCAAAACAAAAACATTGATAAAGCTTTTATTCGTGTCCTCTGCAAGAGCCATGTGGATTTTCTCACTGATGTAAAAAACTGCAGTAACTCAAGAGTTCAGAACTGGGCAGACTCATATCTGATGAATAGCTTAACAAGTTTTATTACTTCAGAAATTGATTCAAAGCTAATGACAGTGCCATCTGCACTTTTATAGTGAGTGTGTCACCTGGAAACTGTCCTGCTACTGGGTAAATAGATTGAATATGATGTGAAGAGTGGGAAGTATTAAAACCAAACAAACCAACAAAAAAATACCCAACAAAATCTGCCAACCCCCAAAACTTTCCATACGATGCAGAATGTCAGCTTTCCTCCCATATATCTCTTTCTTTGTTAACATATCAACAGTGTGCTATAATGGAAAAAAAAACCCCAACAATATATTTCATTATTTCCATTGAGTTAATTATGGGATGTTCATTACGGGAAACTCACTTGTTCATTAATTTTCATTTACATTTTCTGCTTCATCACAGGAAGCCGTATCAGTTTGCCTTTTTGATGTAAGATCTCTGATATAAAACAGCAAAGATAAAATATGATCAGACTTGCAAAATAAAGCAAATAAGCATTATGTCTTTGTTACAAAAATTTTAATAGCATTCTTCAATAATTCATAGTTATTGAAACCCTGCTTCAATAGACTTAGTTTTCTAGTGACTTCATGCATCAGGCAGGCACCTGTATTCTCAAATTTTAAACATTACTATTCATTTAGGCCTGTGTTTCATCTATGACTTAGTGCCATGGAGACAGCACATATTTCTTTTTCTGTTTGTCTGTTACCATTAATGCCTCTCTAGGAGCCATAGTTTAAAAATTACGTAGAAGGGACAATTTTGGAGGTAGTGGAGATGGCATTGCTTCAGCAAAATTATAGGACAAGAAAATTGGAAGTGGCTGTGGCGTATAGTGAACCTGAGGAGGTAGCTCTTGCACCTGACTGCAAACTCCTCTTCCACACCTCGTCAAGCACAAGAAGCTGCAGCAAATAACCACAGCTAGTTACCATACTCTGAGTCAAGAAGAAGATGTAAAGAACCAGCTGGTTATTGGTAGTAGAGGAAAAAGAGGTCACAGGTTGTTGTGCCTGAATTTGATGTACTGTGCACACATCCTTCTGCTGCTCCTGCTACTGCTGAGTTGTCTCTGGCACAGGAGGGCAGCAGGCAGTCCAGGCTGCCTGCTTGGTCTTGAACCCCTGCTCCTGAGCCAGCAAGAGCTGGTCTACCAGTGCCCCTTGAATTCAGCTGCGCTACCCTACACGGCATCTATTGTTACTGGCAAGAGAGATGATGCTGGCTTTTCTAACCCATAATTATACAGGCGTTGCATTGGTTCTGAATAGACTGTTCTGGAAAGCATCTCCAAAGCTCACTAGTTAATCATGGGAGGTAGATCAATTGTACACGGCTTAAATGAGTTCAATATTTCTCTGAGCTGAGGCGCTTTGCCCCTATGTGGTGCATCAGTGAATCAACATCAGAAAGAGAAATGCAGTCAGATAATAATTTCACAAAAGCAGAACTATTGGTCAGTAATTATCTCTCACAATTCGTATTTTATCCTTAAAACAAAATCAAAGAAGAAACAAAGAAAAAGAACTTTCCTTCCCCACAGCATAACAACCGTATTTTAAACAATGCTACTGAAATTTATTTGTCCCTTTAAATCACAAATCTTGAAACTGCATGTTTTCCCCAACAGGATTACTTTACAACTCACTTTCCTTGGATAATATTTTCTGTTTTTTTCCTAATTGTGTCTGCACATAAGTCGATAAATTTATCAATGATGCTTATTTTATATTCTAAATCATAAAAAGACAGTTTAATAACAGAAGTATTGTCTTATGTGGTAACAAAAACTCTGAGATTCAATAATGAAGCGTGCATGGAAGTTACAGGGAAATGTACACACATAAGAGCTTACTTAATTATATTTATGAGTTCACTGTCAGATTTTTAAGGTGTAAAATCACTGTGCTGTGAAAGACTCACTTTATGTTTATTGCATAACCCAAACTCTCACTAAAATTCTCAATAAAGAGGAAAATGGGTTAAGAAATAACCATTGAACCCAGAGGATTTTTGCATTGGCTCTCTGATGACTTTTAAAATAATACTGGGTACACTGTGTAGTGTATCATAGTCTAATAAAGTAAACAAAGCTTGCATTTCTGTAAAATTGAAAGGTTTCTGCAGAGAAATACATTTTCCTAGACTGAAAACACTGTAGCTCTTTTTTTTTTTTTCTGCATAAGTCTGTAGAATTCATACAGGTTTGTTATGTGAATGTCGCCTCTTCCAGAATGATGATTTATTCACATAGAAGGAGGATTTACTATCCCATGCTATGGTTTTTGCTCTGGTTAATGAGGAAGAGAAAATTGGGTAAAATTATTTGAGCAGTAAGAAAAAAGTACATGTTTTGTTATGGACATATTTTACATTATGTCTTCATATTTTACGTGTACAACAACATGTATTAGTGTACTGTGAGGGAGTCTTGTGCCAGCAGAAAAGTTTGGCAGCATATGGATACAGCAAAGAGTAGAATAGTAGGATGGAATTTAAGAACTTTCCACTTAGTGGTGGAAACTTTCAGGAATGAACTAGTGAGAGAAGACTTGCATGACTGGAGATAAAAGAGAAAGCAAAACGCGCTTCAGTGTCAAAGGTTTAATTGTAAAGCAGGTTTCTAATATAAACCAGAGGTTCAGATAGGGAGAAAGTCTTCAGGGTATATAATATGGTGCAAATAGAGGAGATGGAAGGGAGGGCAAGATCAGAATTGTAGAATAAGCATGGAGGATAGTGTAGAATAAAGGTCAGAGAGCCTACTGGGGACCCTTAAGAGAAGGAAGAAAAGTTTAAATCTGATTTGAAAATACCTCAAAGGTTGTAAGGAAAGTGATTGACAAGGTGCAGCTTCTGGATCATAGAATTTACACCACGATGTGCGATATACTTACTGAGAAGGCTTTAAGAATGAGCAACAGTTGAGATGAGAAGGACCTGAAGTCTGAAAGTGTTCAAGGAGACAGCTAAGCAGACAATGGGAATGCAGAAATGAATTGTAGTAAGTTTCAAGGGTGGAACAGGCTTCCTCAGAGTAGAAATTATATGAAGGAAACGCATTCTTTGGCTATGAAATACTCTCAAGGCTTTCCTGAGAACTGGGCGTTAAGAACAAAGCTCGAGTCTGAGATTCAGAGCCTAATCAAGGTTGTTCAGCAGAAAATAATAATGTACTGTAATTATAACTCTAGTTTATCCAGCTCTGACACAAAGAAGAACAAAAGTTAATGAGTAAGGAGATATAACAGAGTACATCAGCCTATAAAAGATAAAATTAAAACACTATTTTTTCTGTAAATTATTGCCACTCAGAACAGACCTAGATTCAAATAGCTACATCCTAGAGGCAGTGCAAGGGGAATGTAGTTTTAAACTTGGGGCAGGAGGGATGTGGAGTCACCAGCAGTTGAAGGAGAGCACAGCAACATAAGGATCAGGAAATGGTGCAGTTAAAAAATCTGAAAGCCCAGCCCTCCTGAGTCATTCATCACTTTGGGATCCATGGCTTGAAGCACTGTCTTGAACCTATATTCCCATTTTTAAAGAACCGAGAAGGGACTTCTCAGGTGTATGACAGCTGTTCAACACTAGCACTTGCAAGGCATCAGACAATATTTGTCATAATAGATAACTCTGTCTTGGTTGACTGTGGAGTCTGAGGGCTCCTTTTTCCTCTCTTTGAGGTTTCATGGAGAATAATTTGAACAGAACAGGAATCCAGATTTTCCCCCAGGAAGTTTAATTTGTCCAATCTTTTTTAACACCACTCTCCAGTGTACTAGTGGCTAAGAGATTTTGCAGCCTCAGCAGCACTAGTAATTCGTATTATCTTTTTCCTTGCCTGTTAAGGGGAGCATTCCCTCCACTGTGTCTGGAGTCGGTGTTAAATGCAAAGGCACACAACTGTCACAGCTGTTTCTTCATTCACCAACATCTGAAATGAGGTAACAAAAGTATATAGGAATTAGATAGCTATTTAGGAAAAATTTGGAGATGACTGGAATAAAATGGAACAGCTGCTCTCTGTGAAGCTGATAGCATCATACAAGAAGTAGAATCAGCTCCCTTTAAACCAGATGTCTTTAAATTTGGAACAGACCCAATAAAGGACTTAAATATTGATGTGCTATATTGAGATAATGTAATCCTGTAATTGAGGGTTTGTTACTGATAAAGGAACCCAAAGCACAGCAAGGTACACAGCCGTAATAACCATTGTGTGAGAACTGTCTGGCATTTCAGAATGTGACCCAAATGGCTAATACACAGAGCAAGTGGTTGTTTAAAATTAGCTGTCCAGAACGGCTGGAAAGAGGAGTCTCACCTCGATGTTCCAGAGGGGGCTCCTTACAGATACCTATGCAGAGGCCCTGCTCTCTGCTCTGGTTAACCTGGATGTAGCCATCTCCTCAGGGCATGTGTCTTAAGGAATGTGATCATTCATTAAGAGTGGGGCAAAACTTAGCCTTTTCTTTTAAAGGATACTTATTTTGTGGTAGTACCTACACTTTATGTACATTCAAGAAGTTGAATATTCAAAAGAAAGAAGTCTCGTGTTCAATATTCTTCTTAGCCCCTGTATTCCTGGCTGTAGTCCTTCAGAAGATTATCTTAACCACCAATTTAGAGGTTACGATAGACAGGGCAGAGGAGCACCTTCTGAACTTTTTAAAACTGAAGGGAATAGGAAATTCTTTGCCTGATGCCACAATAGTTTTTGTGGTAGCAAGGCAATCACCCTTTTCAGGGAGCAGCATCATTCTTCAAAGCCCATTTGGTGCAATCTCAGCAGAGCATCTCTGCTGACCCAAGCCCTTTTTTGCTGGGAATGCATAATACTAAAAGATTAAGTCAAAATGTCAAATACAGATTGATGATAACAAGGTAATTTGAGATGTTAATTGGCATATGGTGTACGTCAAAAAAATGCATTACAAAATAGCAAAATACCAGCTGTGTGTGTAAATATTGATGATAATAAACAAGCAGTATCTGACCATGAAACAACCACAGACGGGTAATTCTACAGGAGCACCTGTACTGTGCTGCGACAGGAGTCGGGGCAAAGGAAACACAATCCATGTTTCCTGAACTGACTGTAATGAGTTGTCATTGGTTATTCACATTAGCGGAGGTGGGTTAATAGAAGAAAATTATTATATTCTTTGTATAATACCATTTCTCTGAAAAATAAGATCAACTATCAGGCAAGTCAATATTTATATGGCAGGAATGGACACTAGCAAAAAAAGTTGATTTACTTGAGGAATTGAGAATGATCGTGATGTGAATACTGGTGTAAGTGTTGCATAGTGCTAATTAAAAATGCAAGCGCTTTAATTTTTTGGAACATAAATCTTTGCTTTTGAAATGGAGCAGGCACCTCTTTGATTGAAGTGATCAGACAGCAGCTATATACCCTGTCTCTGGCAGTTCAATCTCTAACATACAAATCAGCATTTTCAGACAACACATTATAATCAAGCTAGAACAACAACAACAATTAAAATACCTTAAAAGAAGAAAAAAAATACTTAGTAAAAATAGAAGTGGTTAGATGCGGGAACATCTGGGTAGCAGATCTATGGATTTTTTTTCCTTAAATCTCATTTTCCCTCTAACCTGGCATGTATATTATCAAGAGGAAAACGAGAATAAAATAAAATAGCAGCGAGGAATGTGTTTAATATTGAGTGTCAGCCTTCACCATAGATACATACAAAAGTATTAGAAGTGTTTTCTCTTTGTTTGAATTTTCAGCTGGAAATACCCAGTTAAAAAAGAATGTGACATTAAAAATAGTACATTGAAAAGCTAGTTGCATACTCTACCTATGCACACATGCACTGTTTGTCTACATTGTTGTGGAGATTTGTGCATTATATTCTAGGGTTTGTTATCCATGGGCTAGATGGTGCAGTGACTTTTGCCATATGAGGGGCCAATTCAGTATATTATTTAAAGAAACAATCAATAACATGTTGAAATGCATCATTTAATTGTTGTCCTTGAAATTCATCAAAGGAGCTATGGTACAAAGTACAGATAGTTCTGACTGTCTGTTTATAAGGAAGAAGAAGAGCTTGAAATTTAGACTGGACATTAGGAAGAATTTCTTCACTATGAGAGTGGTGAGACATTGGAACAGGTTGCCGAGGGAGGTTGTGGATGTCCCATCCCTGGAGGTGATCAAGGCCAGGTTGGATGGGGCCTTGGGCAGCTTCATCTATTGGGAGGTGTCCCTGCCCGTGGCAGGGGATTTGGAACTAGGTGATCTTTATGGTCCCTTCCGATCCAAACTATACTATGATTCTATGATATACTGCATAACAGCAGGGAGACTCCTACTCCTGCCAGTGCTATTGTTACCAGGATTGCTAAAGCTTTCTTGCACACAGAGTTTATAGAGGCTACAAAGCATTCTGTGGACCAAAAATCATCTAATAAGATTTGAAAAACGTGAGGCTTGCACGAATATTTAGTGTTGAGACGTGAAGAGGAATGACATAATGATTAGGGTGATGTAGGGATAGTCGCCCTTACACATGGCAGAGAACATCCTTGAGGGTCTCAGTTTAATCAGCTGGAATTTATGTGAGGACTGTCACCAACACGTTTCCGCTTTCCCTCCTTCATCATCTTGTTCTGTCAGCTTGATTAGCCTATTTATTATTTTACTTATGATTGTCAGTTACTCATTCTCATCCCAATTTTCTTATCTAAAAACTTACAGGTAAAGTGTTTTATGCTTATCTTGATCAAAAGGGACAATCAGACTCACTTAAGTTCCTGCCAGCTGGCTATTAGGGAACTATTTCAAAGCATGTTACTGTTAATTTGACACATGCAAGGGGAAATAAATGGCAATATAGAGTTTTTTTCATGTTGCAAGTTATGCTCAGCTATTGCAAGATGTCATTGAAAGTATTATACAGAGGACACATCTTCTCTAGCTGTAAGTAAATATGAAGACTGTTTAGTTTTGTCAGCAGATTAGTGATTATTGCATTGGTTTTAACACTGTTCATCAAGAAACTCTAAATAATAGTTTGAAAATCATGACCCAAGACTTGCGATTTTTAACCGTCTTGGCTTGCAGAAGATCTGCAAGAAGTATTGTGTCCCTGCTGAAAGATGTAACTAGTGTGTCATTTTGAAAGAGTACTTTTTTATCCTCCAGTAAAATGCAAACATCTAAAAAATCTGCAAACGAATAAAGATTGGATTTTTTATTGTTTCAGTTATCTTCTGTCCAAGATCAAAGCTCTGATTTCTGAACAAGGATAAGCTACCTAAAGGTTAATTCATAATTTATCTAATTGAAACTGGAATTATAGACATGATCAGGATGTGGACCAGAAGTTGTACTGATGAATGGGGTTTTTAACCTGAAGACCTTAGATGAGATTGAGACGATGTGGCTGGGATCCAGGAAAATGCACTAAGGCTGTCTGAGTCCTTGGAGTGGTACATCCACAAAGTAGTGGTGAGTTAAAGCACAACTGAAAAGAAACAGTATATATGTACAAAAAAAGAACTGTAGGACTGCACTTTGCATTTAGATGATGAAGGTTATAGTGGCTTCTGAGAAAATCTGTGGAATTTGTTTACTCTTCTTTTTTCCCCCTCTTGCTTTCTGACATATTTAAGGAATTCACACCCTCTCAATCATTCTACTCTTTCTGGAAGGAAAAGCAAAATGATTTCATTAATTCAAACATATCCCTGCACTGTTAGTCCAATTCTGTTTTTTTTTTAAATAGACCATGTTTCTTGGTTTTATTCTGTTGTAATATTCTGGCCTATTTTGCTTTAATATAGTTTTATTGATTATAGTAATCTTACTACATCCTTTGTAAGGGCTAGAAGGGTTTCTTTACAATGTGCCAAATTCCAAAGTAAATTCATAAAAAGATGTAGTATTGAAAGGATTCTCCAAGGGTCTTCAGATCCCACTGATGCAAGCTCAGTGGATACCTTATGAAGAGTATTTCTCTAAACTGTTTGTAAAAATCTTCCGAGCTTTACTATGTGGACCTATTCTTTCCAAAAATAAATAAATAAGTGAATAAAGATGTAATGCACTAAAAAAAGCCTACATTGAATTAATGAGAATATTTTCACTATAAATTTTTAGTTGCCCTTTCAGCTCCAAAAACATGTTTATGTCCTTTCACTTTAGCATTATTACGTAAAAATTGTATTCTCTCATCTTTATTCACTATAAACAAGTGCTTACTTCTACATAATGAATTGTTAAATAAAATTAATTAAATCCCTGGATAA